>NC_064927.1:447642193-448267193 GCF_023897955.1 Schistocerca gregaria | reverse complement strand
CTTCTCCCCAATTCTATTCAATACCCCCTCATTAGTTATGTGATCTACCCACCTAATCTTCAGCATTCTTCTTTAGCACCACATTTTGAAAGCTTCTATTCTCTTCTTGTCCAACCTATTTATCGTCCATGTTTCATTTCCATACAAATACTTTCAGAAACGCCTTCCTGACATTTAAATGTATACTCGATGTTAACAAATTTTTATTCTTTAGAATCGCTTTCCTTGCCATTGCAAGTCTACATTTGATATCCTTCCTACTTCGACCACCGTCATTTATTTTGCTCCGCAAACAGCAAAACTCCTTTACTACTTTAAGTGTCTCATTTCCTAATCTAATACCCTCAACATCACCCTACTTAATTCGACTACATTCCATTATCCTCGTTTTGCTTTCTTTGATATTCATCTTATATCCTCCTTTCAAGACACTATCCATTCCGTACAACTGCTCTTCCAAGTCCTTTGCTGTCTCTGACAGAATTACAATGTCATCGGCGAACCTCAAAGTTTTTATTTCTTCTCCGTGGATCTTAATACATACTCCGAATTTTTCTTTTGTTTCCTTTATTGCTTGCTCAATATACAGATTGAATAACATCGGGGATAGGCTACAACCCTGTCTCACTCCCTTCCCAACCACTGCTTCCCTTTCATGCCCCTCGAATCTTATAACTGCCATCTGGTTTCTGTACAAATTGTAAATAGCCTTTCGCTCCCTGTATTTTACCCCTGCAACCTTTAGAATTTGAAAGAGAGTATTCCAGTCAACATTGTCAAAAGCTTTCTGTAAGTATACAAATGCTAGAATCGTAGGTTTGCTTTTCCTTAATCTTTCTTCTAAGATAAGTCATGAGGTCAGTATTGAGTCACGTGTTCCAACAGTTCCACGGAATCCAAACTGATCTTTCCCCGAGGTCGGCTTCTACCAGTTTTTCAATTCGTCTGTAAAGAATTCGTGTAAGTATTTTGCAGCTGTGACTTATTAAAGTGATAGTTCGGTAATTGTCACATCTATCAACACCTGCTTTCTTTGGGATTGGAATTATTATTTTCTTCTTGAAATCTGAGGTTATTTCGCCTGTATCATACATCTTGCTCACCAGATGGTAGAGTCCTGCCAGGGCTGGCTCAGAGCTTAGAATTACTTAAACCTAACTAACGTTAGGACATCACACACATCCATGCCCGAGGCAGGATTCGAACCTGCGACCGTAGCGGTCACGCGGCTCCACACTGTAGCGCCTAGAACCGCTCGGCCACCCCGGCCGGTGGTCTGCGACAAAAACGCACACGGTTTGTCGGCCACGACAGAGCTGGCAGTTTGGCGACCGTGGCAGGATAAGAAGCCCAGCGCTGCTGGCAAAACGCAGCGACTGCTCCAAAAGCTCTGGTGCGCTGTCAGCCGGGGATCGTGATGGTGGGACGGTGGGCGGAGGCCCAGCTGCGGCTGATCGGATCAGCCGCGTCGCGCACGGAAGTGGCGCCCGGGCCGGCCACACGCATCCCGAGGTGTCGCTTAATTAGGCCTGCGGGCCACACCTCGCATCACGCCAAGGAGACATTAGGGCCGGGCGGTTCCGACAGGCGCCGCATCACTGACTGCCTCGCTGCTGATGCCCGCCCAATTATCCGCTGCGTGCTCCAATTCAATCCACTCTCGGCCACCGTGTTTTAAAAAATCGCTCTCACACTTTATTAAGCACGCTTTAATACGCGCCGGCGGGTAGGGGTACAGTGCACACATATCTCCGGTAACGAAAAGCTGAATGACACAACACTAACAACATATGCACTCCCGTTCTCACGTTATTTGGTGAAGCAGCAGCTTTCAATCGAGATAATTAATAATAATGATTGGAAATAGGAGTCTGCCTCAACAGCTGCAATAGCTGAGTGGTCAGTGTGGCACAATGCAACGCAAGGAAGCTGGTTTCGATTTCCGGCTGGGTCGGTGATTTTTTCCTCTCGGGAATTGGGTGTTGTGTTGTCTTCATCAACATGTCATCTGCATCGACAAGCAAGTCGCTGAAGTGGTGTCAATAAAAAAGCTTGCAACAGGCGACCAGTCTACCCGATGGGAGGCCTAGCCATATTACATTTCATAGTAAATAGAAAACAAAGAAATACATTTGTCACAGGTGTTTCGTATACAACCCTAGTCTCTGATACCCATTACAATAGTCCTGATACCCATTACAATAAATATCATAGGGAAAGAAGGGGGCTACATAGGGAAGGGACTCTCCAATTATCTTTCTGAAGGCACCGCCCCTGAAATAGTCTGAAATGATATTGACAAACTACAGGATATCCAAAAGGACCGGACAGAACCTCTCCCCATACAAATAAATTCTGTAAAGAAAGATCGCGGCCGGCATTACACTCTGATGTTAAAAGATATCGCCTTAGTTCTTGCACAGCCGAACATAGGGGACAATTGTCCTCCATGCAATGGCCAAGAAAGCATAAGTTTATTTTGAATTCTTGACTGAGATACACGAGAAATGACACGAGTGCAGCTTATGCGTCGCGTTTAGCAAAGATGTTTAATGCCGACTGCTAAACGTTGGTTCTTCGACAAAAATGAAGATTGGATACTGCAGGAGGGTAACGATGCGAAGCATCGCAGCACACCTTTGCAGCTACTGGAAAAAGGAGAAAGGTGTGCAGGTGCTGGATTTGCCCTCACAGGCGCCTGACGCTAATCCTATTGAAAATGTATGGTCTTACATCGAAAAGAAATTGCAACGAGAAGAGATCACTTTGAAATACCTGTCGACGCAAAATCGACGCATTTGGAGGTCTCTTTCAGGTGAATACCCGGAATACTTGGTTTCAAGCCTTTTTCGGAGGTGACGAGCAATCGTCGACGGTGCGGGTGATGGGACGTTTATTTATTGTATTTGTATTTTTCTTTTGTTGATATATGATGTGCGTACATGTTTTCGTTTGTTGTCAAATACATTTTTCTACTGATTAACCCGACCACGATCTTACTCAACAGGTTGTGTACTTCCACTGCCTGAGCCAGTGCGCCACTTCGAATGAAGAGGATATACAGTAATCCGTTTAAATTGTGCCACTGTTTCACGAAAACTTCAAAGATTTGATATTTTTCTTATTAAGTATGACTACCGTAGAAGTAGTATGGGTAGCTTTCAGAGATGAAACAGTGACGGCAGTAGGGGATCAAGTAGGTAAAAAGAGGAAAGCTAATAGAAATCCTTGGGAAACAGAAGAGATATTGAATTTAACTGATGAAAGGAGAAAATATAATAATGTAGTAAATGAAGCAGGCGGAAAGTGGAACAAACGTCTCAAAAACGAGATCGACAGGAAGTGCAAAATGGTTAACAGGGATGGATAGAGGACAAATGTACGGATATCATTAGGGGTAAGATACATGCTGCCTACACGAAAAATAAAGAGACCTTCGGATAGAAGAGAACCACCTGTATGAATATCAAGACCTCAGATGGAAAACCAGCCCTAAGCAAAGAAGGGAAAGCAGACAGGTGGAAGGTGTGTGTATATAGAGGGTTTACACATGGGCGATGTACTTGAGGTCAATATTACGGAAATGGAAGAGGACGTATGAAAATGAGAAGGCAGATACGATACTGCCTGAAGAATTTGACAAAGACTGAAAGACTTAAGCCGAAACAAGACACCGAGAGTAGATAAAATTCCATTAGAACTATTCAGAGCCTTGGAAGAATATAATAATTCCAATTCCAAAAAAAAAAGCAGGTGCTCACAGGTGTGAAAATTACCGTACTGTCAGTTTAATAAGTCACGGTTACAAAATACTAAGACGAATCCTTTAGAGAAGAGTGGAAAACCTGGTAGATCTTGTCTAAGATTAGTTCGGATTCCCGAGAATGTCTGAACACGTGAGGCAATACTGATCTCACGAATTCTGCTAGAAGTCAGGTTATGGAAAGGAAATACTACGTTTATAGCATTTATACACTCAAAGCTTTTGATAATGTTGGCTGGAATACTCTCTTTCAAATTCCAAAGGTGGCAGGGGTAAAAAACAGGAAGCGAAAGGCTATTTACAATTTTTACAAAAGCCAGATAAGGGAAGCAGTAGTTGAGAAGAGAGTGAGACAGGGTTCCAGTCTATCCCCGATGTTATTCAATCTGTATATTGAGCAAGCAGTACAGGAAACAAGAGAAAAATTTGGAGCGGGAATTAAAGCGCAGGGAGAAGAAAAAAAAACTTTTGAGGTTTGCCGATTATATTGTAATTTTGTCAGACAGAGCAAAGGACTTGTAAGTGCAGTTGAGCAGAATGGACAGTATCTTGAAAAGAGGATATACGATGAAAATCAACAAAATCAAAACCAAGATAACGGAATGTAGTCGAATTCAGTCGGGTGATACTGAGGGAATTAGATTAGAATATGAGACATTTAAAGTAGTAGTTTAGACAAGAAGAGAATAGAAGCTTTCGAAATGTGGTGCTACAGAAGAATGCTTAAGATTAGATGGGTAGATCACATAACGAAAGAGGAGGTATTGAATAGAATTGGGGAGAAGAGAAATTTGTGGCACAACTTGACTAGAAGAAGGGATAGGTTGGTAGGACATGTTCTGAGGCATCAATGGATCACCAATTTAGTACTGGAGGGATGCGTGGGGGTTAAAAATCGTAGAGGGAGGCCGAGATGAATACAGTAGGCAGATTCAGAAGGATGTAGGCTGCAGTAGTTACTCGGGAGATGATGAAGGTTGCACAAAATAGAGTAGCATGGAGAGCTGCAGCAAACCAGTCTCTGGACTGAAGACAACAACAACAACAACAACAACAACGACTACAGAGTGATTCGATCAGCCGTGTAATTCTTCAACGCATATGCAGAGCTTCTGAGCCCTGGTGAATGTTTCGTATCTCACCTGTGTAAGAACGTCTTATTTCACCTTTTTCTCCTCCTCCTTCTTCTTCATAGTGATCTCCTCGTAAAAGAATGAAATCAATTCTAGTATATTCCACTAAAAAATTAAAATGAAACTTGAGTTACCTGTCGATAGCACAAAGGTGGAACTCTCGCATTTCAGCAGGGGCCATACGTAAATTAGCTGACAATCATTTTTGAAGGATTATGCATCAGGGCTCCTCATGGAATCATCAGCGTGCAACGAATATACATCCAAGTTATGCGACGGTGATATGTATAGGGACAATTTCTATATTTTTTATTCCACAGAAAATAGAAATTAAAATGCTTTTTGTTTTAATATACAGGGTGCCCAAAAAAGGTGACACATACTGATACATATTATAGTGTTCGTCAATTATATAAGAAAAATTCCTATAATTATCTGTCCGAAAAAACTGTACATGTTGCGATGTAGGCCGTTGAAGATCCGCAGTCCACAGCCTGCATTTTATTTACAGATGATAGATGATGCAATATGCTAAAGATATGGCGTAATAAATTGCTACAACACGCTTCTGTGGGGAGATGCAAATTCTCGAGCAACCATTGAGATGAGGCATTGGATCGCTTCAGTATCAATGCAATGGGAGGATTAGTCGTTGACAGATTCATAGGCCCTTACATTTTAGCAGACAGATTAAAAGGTGCTGTGTATCGCAGATTCCTGCGCGATGAATTACCTGCACTACTGAAAAAGTTGCCCTTGCAGAAATACCACGACTGTGGTTTATACATGTTGGGGACCATCCCATTTTCTACAGATCGCGCGGCAATACCTCACCGCAACGTTTCATGGGCGATGGATTGCTCCAGGAAGTCCAGTAAGCATTGTCTCTCGTTCGCTGCACCTAAATCGACTCGATTTCTGGCTATGCGAACATTTAAAGACAAAGGTGTAAGTACAACCCATCAACAATGTGCAAACGATACAGGAGCCTCTAACCAATAGATGAGGCGAAGTCCGATCGGATCTGAAGAGTGCGTGGTTCGCTGCGAAGAAGGCCTGAAGGATGTGTCAGGATGGCATAGTAACCACCTGCACCACTGCCTGTAGCGTCCCTTCTACGTATACATAGTTTACAGAGCTTTCAAGCAATGAAATACAGACGTTAAGATCGGTAAAACTGATGAACATATAAAAGAATGAAAGCGTGTTAATCCACAGTAGCTGTATTTATTGAAGTCCTTGTAGATTCGCACTACCAGTTCCACAACATTTTCAATTTCATCTTCTGGTGCATCTACTGCAGTTACACGTAGTTATTGTACTTTACGATTGGCAAGGTGTAATGGTCGGCGCCGACTATGAAAATTACACAGTGATAAACGAGCTTTCATTCAGTTATATGTTCATCAGTTTTACCCACATTAACATTAACTTGAAAGTTCTGTAAATTATGTATACGTATTGTGGCCATTGTCACCCTTGGTATATTATCTGTATTTGTTCGAAGAGATTTCGAGATTGCAGCCGGTCGTCGAAAACTTCGCTCTAGGATACTTCAACCGGACACCTGCCAGTCATCTTCAGGTGAACCATCGAAGTCTTCGATGGCTCACCTGAAGACGACAGTTAGGTGTCCAGTTGAAATATCGTGGACTGAAGTTAACGACGACCGGCTGCAATCCCTAAATCTCTTCGAACATTTGATTCGCTGGGAAAATTTCACATTCCACACTATCTGTATTCTTACACGGTAAACGAATGAGAATGAGAGAAATGATTGGCCGTATCTCAACACGTACTGTTCTTGTAGTCGGCCTCCGTAGCTCACTGACCAGCGTGTCTGAGCTGCTATACATTCCTGATAATCTCTCATTGGTGGCACGGGCGCACTCAGCTTTGCGATGTCAACTCAGGGGCTACTTGAGTGATAAGTAACGGCTCCAAGGTCGAGAGAGCCGACAACGGCCGGGACAGCAATGTGCTGACCCCCCCCCCCCCCTCCCCATTTGGCATCCGAATTACGTCATTGGCCAAGGATGACAAGACGGACGATATGTCCCGACTGGCTCTGTGGGACACAGCGAGGTGCTGGTTTCCGAGCGCATCATTATGGGCACTTTTCTTCCAGTTTTAAGAAATACTACCTACTGGAGGAATATGTGACATTTTTAACCACCCTACATATGGTTCCCAGCTCTTTAAATGTGGTCGTTGGCGGTTTATCTCCTGTGGTTTGGTGCCAGCAATCTTTACGAAGACACACTGGTTCAAATGCCTCTGAGCACTATGGGACTTAACTTCTGAGGTCATCAGTCCCCTAGAACTGAGGACTAATTAAACGTAACTAACCTAAGGACATCACACACACCCATGCCCGAAGCAGGATTCGAACTGCGACCGTAGCGGTCGCGTGGTTCCAGACTGTAGCGCCTAGAGTCACTGGACAGGAGACTCAAATAACAGCGGTTTATCACTGCAGGGCCAGTAAAATCACAACTAATTTAGCACCCAACGTTGGGCCCCACTGAAGGAAACGTTACAATGTGTTTTTTCGCTGTTACTGCCCGTCCCAAATATGCGACAGGTACATCGATAGGCGTGACGGACGGCTACGGAGGCCGCACAGGGTAAAGGGAGCATTGGCGTAGGCGTGGCGGAAGCCCCCGCCCCTCACACTCACTCTCACGCCTCCCCCCCCCCCCCCCTCCCTTTCCCTCGCAGGCCCAGTAATTACGGCAGCCGACAATAATCGGGCCGTATTTATGCGTCACCTTGGAGAAACACTCCCCGTGCCGTTAATACCGAGTGTAATCCCCCAGCCGGCGTGTCTCATTACGCGCTGCCGTCTTCGGCGTGCGTGCCCAGCAGCCGCCGGAGCAGGAGGAGCAGAAACGGCCCACGGGCAGCCAGCCAGTAATTGTCGCGCCGATACACGCGCCTGCCGACAGCCTAACGGCGACCACCAACCTTCTCCAGGTTTCTGGGCCGGTCCCTGCCGTACGACGCCTGGCACCCGCGCTCCATCCCTCAGACGTGTTTCTTTTGCCCCATGCTGTCCACCAGCGTGAGGTAAGAATGGCTGAAATATATGAAGCTACAAATGTCATCCTTTAACTACTTCTATTCCTCTTTTTTTTTTTTTTGCCAATCACTTTCTTCCCAGCTGTTCTTTGGGTAGGTAATAGCCGTAGTTGTTATCTGGAAGGCGAAATAATACATCCTAGAAGAATGGTGGTCGCCACGACAGTATTCGGTAAACAATCATCAGATTGCTCCAAGAAGTGCCTTCACTTTTTGCGATGATAAATCTTTCAGTCTTTTACTTTTTTAGTGGAGTCACCTTCTGTACTTCCTCTGGGCGAAATTTCGTGAATAAGGGAATCCATAAAGAGGAGTCGATAATATTCGAATTCCATAGTTGGTCGAGCGGTATGAGAAGAAACGAGAATCTTAGCTCAGGGGCAGACTACGGTAACTTCATGTAGTCACCATCAGTATCACGATAAACATACTTACTTACGATCCACGTCACATGATCATTGCTTTGCTCATCGTCGGGTACGTAAAATTCACTTGGACGTACATCACGGGAGGGAGAGAGAGACGGTGGGACGGTGGGACGGGGGGGGGGGGGGGGGGGGGGGGGAGGGACCATCACTTGCGTACTTGTAGGTAGATTCGCTACTACTATTGTACAATACAGTGCAGACATCCCGCGCTATGTGAGTCGGTACAAGACGAGGAAACATGTTAGACTGCCTGCGAAAGCAGACTAAGCGAAAGGATAAAAGAATGTCTTTGGAGCCAAAGCGGAAAAATCAGTATATAATTTCAATTGAAATTATTTGATACATTATTTTTCATCTTTTACTTTCTTACCACAAGAATTACACCATTACAAAACGCAGATACCGATTCAACCAGCCGCTGGTCATCAGTATATTGCCTTTAGCTGAAATAGAGGACACATCAATAATCATAATACAGGGCTACTATAATTGATTCATTCATTTTCACAGAGTCCTATGTTTTCCAAAGTATTAGGTGTACACACATGACTTATACACGAACAGAACCGTAAACTCAGAGTTTGTGTTGTGTCCATCGGCTGGCGTTGCGACTGCGGTGTCCTGATAAAATGACATCAAAGGAAGAAAAGACTGTTTTGTGTGTTGGAATGTGCGAGATTTTTATCTGTTCTAACATGGCAGTGTGCATTCGGAAACAATGATGCAAAAGAACCGCCATGTAAACAGGGCTTTGTGCGTTGGCCCGACAATACCGGCCGACCAAGTGTGCCATCTGCAACCGTGGAGAGAATGAGAGTAGTCCTTAAAAATCAATGGTACGCACAAGCTACGCACTTGGAATACCGTATCCAAATATGTAAAAGATTCTGCGACGACCAATACATTTCAAACCGTGCCTTCTACAGCTCGTGCAACATTAAAAGTAGGAGATTATGACCGGCGCCTTCAATTTTGCATCGGAATGCAAGAAGCACTTGAGGATGAATATTTCGTCTCCAACCTGATGTTCAGCGGCGAAGCACTCTTCCAGTTAGCTGGGAAGGGTAATCGTCACAACATAAGAGTATGAGACCCTGAAAACACTCATGAAATTGTGACGCACGAACGAGATTCGCAGAATGGTAATGTTTTCTGTGCAGTATTCCAGAAGAAACTGTATAGGCCTTTTCTCTTCTGTGAGAAGACTGTACCTCTTACCTTGATATGCTGTAAATGCCGTTTCTACAACTGATTGCTGATTCTGAGAATTTCATCTTCCAACAAGACGGAGCACCACCTCATTGGAGAATCGATGTTCATCGCTACCTAAACAAAGAACTTCCGTATCGTTGAATATGGCAGAGTCGTGAAGATGACGGGGCTCTATTCCCTCCCCCCAAGTTCGCCTGACTTAACGCCTTGTGACATATATTACGGACTGTGCTTAAGTACCTCCACTACCAAGAGCATTGGAACAGCTCAGAGAATCCATCAATGCTGCCGTAATGACTATTGGCAAGGTGTTGCCACATAAAGCATGGAACGAATCTGACTGCCGCTTAGACCTGTGACGTGCGACCAAAGGAGCACTCGTGGAACATTTGTAAAGCGCAAAATGCGAACTTGGCGAATTCACAGCTCTGCTCATCTGTCAGTTATACTTCTACATCTAATACTTCGATAAACACAGGTCTCTGAAAACGAATTAATAATTTTTAGTTGCTCCGTACACTGGAAACGTAAGCACAGGTACCAGAATGAGGAACAGGAGTGCAACGTTTGAGGTACAGGATTGCGATCCTCTCTTTGACCATTCCTGTATGTCTACAACATTCACGTAATGACATTACGACACTCCTCTGAACTAATTTCGCGAATGCCATCATCTGCGTGGAATACAATGAATTCGATCGTGGGAGGCTGACTTAGAATTTTGATTCGATTCCTGTACCAGTCAGTGAATGTGGAAACAATGTGGGTGGCGGACAAACGAGAATGTTTGGAGGGCGGTTTCCACCACCCATGCCGTGTCGTCAGCTCAGGTTACTTAGTTATTTCTCTCAGAAGCACCGAATACGATGACAGCACGAGGACTGTCAGTAATGAAACGAAATATTCAGCCAAGAAAAGTAATTACAGTGGATCAAAGACGAGTAATTGAGTCGGCCGCCGTGTTTCATCCTGTGCACGCCACGGAAAGAAATTATGGGCCCATTCTCCTTGCGCGGAAGGTGATAGCGAGGAGGATGCGTGACCGGCCAGCGGCGGTGGCGTGCTCCCGGGAGATTGGGCCGTTTTATACGGCGCCCTCTGTCCCTCTTACTCATCCTTTTCAGGCGCTGCGCCCGAGATACTTGTCTCCGACAACGAGGACGGCGCGCCGAGGCGAGGCGGTGTCATCGGCCACGCAAATAGCAATATACATCACTGCCCAACGCGGACAAAACAACAAAACCGAGCGAAGGGCACGTCACAGTGTCACCCGCACCTGGCACTGTCTATAGCGGACTTCCACTGTGCGAGCAATACTGGCAACACGATTAAATCGAACAAACGACAGGCTATCTCCTGAGATGAAGGGCCTCATCTATAAGGGGTATTAATTAAAATTTAATTATCATTTCGAAAATATAAAAACACGTAATTGATTTTTGTTTGTTTGTAGGTGTAAGTCTGGAGACCTGGGTAATACTGAGGACTTTAGAATTGCCCCACGCACAACATTTTTAAGACACAGTTGCCTTCCGCATAAGTGTCATTTCGAAACAAGTGCGCATTGAGCTTATGCAGCATGTAGCCGAAGCTGTCATTATTGATATCTGAAAACATATTTTCACAAGGTATTTTTCTGCCGTCAACTTTGAAAACTTTTTTCCGCCTCCTCGAACGCAAAATGCATAACATGAAAGACGCTAAGTCATATGACGAAGTTACAGCTTATATTATGTACGTCCGCATACATCGTAAACTGCACCAGATACAAAAAATTAAGCTTTTTACCTATGGAATTTAGAAAAAAATTGTGAACTTACTAGAAAGAATATAATTATAAACGAAATGGCAATCGATACGGCGTGAAAGAGGATTTCCGCGAAATAACTGGTTTCGGCGTCTTTTTTTAGCACCTTTTTCATTGATATCGTTTGGGAATGTTTCACCACGATTATTGGTAAGTGCTGTTGTAATGAGGTGTTCAGTTCGTGAGACATCGAAAGCTACGTAAAACTGCACAAAGTTCAATTGCTCATGTGTTGATCCATTTATGAAATATTTTGGAGGGGAAAGTGTGTTAAGGGCAGCATGAATGGTTGAAGTCCAATTTTCGACAAGGAATCTGCAGCCCAGGATAAACTCCTGCGTCACTGCACGCAGCGGGAGCTCACGAACGCCACTCCACTGAACCGATGTTCACTCTTAATACAAAACCCACGAAAGAATTGGCATGAATGCATTGGAAATCCACAGATGTGTTGTACATGTACAGACAAACAAATGATTATCATTTCAGGAAACATGGGTGATTTCTTCAAGAGTATGAGCTCCACTATTAGAGCAAATCAATAACGCGTTCGCCCCTAATATAAGTAGTTACTCGGTTTGGCAGGCTTGGCACTGACTGATAGATGAAGATGATGTTTGGTTTGTGGGGCGCTCAACGGCACGGTTATCAGCGCCCGTACAAATTCCCAACCTTTGCTCAGTCCAAACTCGCCACTGTCAGGAATGATGATGAAATGATGAGGACAACACAACACCCAGTCATCTCGAGGCAGGTGAGAACACCTGACCCCGCCAGGAATCGAACCCGGGACCCCGACTGACTGATAGAGTTGTTGGATATGCTCCTGAGGAATAGCGTGCCGAATTATGTCCAATTGGCACGGTAGATCGTCAAAATCACGTTTTGGTTAGAGAGCTCTACCCATAATGCTCCAAAAGCTGTCAGCTGGGGAGAAGTCGGGCGACCTCACTGACCAAGGTAGGGTTTGGCAAGCATGAAGACAAGCAGTAGAAACTCTCGCCTTGCGCGGGCAATTATTATCTTGTTTATGTGTAAACTCAGGATGGCATGTCATCAAGGGAAATAAAATGGGGTAGACTATCGTCGACTTACCGCGGATGACAACCAAAGGAGTCCTGTTGTGAAAAGAAATGGCACCTCAGACCATCACTCCCGGTTGTCGGGCCATACGGCGGGCGGCAGTCACATTGATGCTGTTCGGGCATCTCCAGACACGTCCACGCTGGTCACCGGGGCTCAATTCGAAGCAGGACTCATCACAGAAGACAATTCTACTCCCATCAATGAGATTCCAGGCCGAAAAAGTGTCTGGAGACGTCCCGGACGGCGGTAGGTTACCAATCTGACTGTCAGCCGCCAACCAAGAGTGATGGTATGGGATGTAATTTCTCTTCAAAGCAGCAGCCTTTCGCCTGACATTCGTGGAACCTTACACCACAGCGGTAACTCGACAATGTTCACTCTGTTCTGTTCCTCTCGATGGCAAGCCGTCACGGGATTTCTTTTCAACAATACAATACACGCCTCCGCACTGTTAGAGTTTCTACGGCTTGTCTTTGTGTTTGTCAAACCCTACCTTGCTTAGTAAGGTTCCCGAATCCTCCTTAATGGAGAACGCCTCGATCATTAAGGGCAGAGCCCTCCAGCCAGCTCGGCATTTTGACGATCTAACGCGCCAATTGGATAGACTTCGGCACGATATCCCTCAGGACGACAACCGACAGGTGCATCAATCAATAGCAAGCCGAATAAGTGCTTTCATAAGGGCCAGACATGGACCAATGCGTTATTGACTTGCACAATTTGTGAAGCTCTTTGTCTTGAATAAACCATCCAATTGTTCAGAAACAAATGATTTGTTTGTCTGTACATGTAAATCACATCTATGGACTTCCGTCCCATTCGGATAATTCCTTCAGGGTGCGCCATTATTTTCAGTGTATTCACTTGTCCAGACTGCTCTACTATTGCGAAGATGCGAAAGGTGCTTGTACATACGAAGAATTTTAGACAATGAACACAGAATGTTGTTTACAAAAGCCGTGCGAATGGCTAGCCACGATATAGTACTCATTTGAGTAGTATATCGCCCGGATGTGATCCTTCCTTTGCTCCAAATTTCTGCGCAATCTCCTTGCGGCTGCACTGGGACCCTCGCCGTTTTTGGCTTCTGGTAGAGCGTAAGAACACACATGTCGTTAACTGTTTGCCCAATGCTAGAGACTTGGACACAGCGTAACGATGAAGTTCACGGTCAAAAACCAGCCGTATACTAAAACGCCACGACCGACAGCCCTTCAGTAACGCGAGTAGTCTAGTTTCTTCTGCATCGAGGTGTTAGTACGTGGCCGCGTACGTTGTACACGCATCGATGTGGCCAAGAGTAAGATCGACGAATATCTGCTTTACAATTGCAATAACGGTGGAATATATGTGTGTGTGTTGCAGGATTCTGCAGGTGTTTTCTCTGGGGCTGGTGGCTGGTACACGCTCGCCCTCGCCGCTTGCAGACTAGTTCGCCAGAATTTCACGAGTGCACAGGCGGCACGGCTGCTCCTCTGCGGCCGAGGACAATTCGCCAGAGTTTGTCTTTGGGCGGGCTGATAGCCATGCATTAATCGCGTAACGGCGCTCTGCCCACCGCTGAGGAATAGCCAATGTCTTGAGAGTCTTCGCGCCTAAACAAGCAAACTTCGCACCTGCTACTTCCCTATCCCATCACAACTTGGATAACTAGCTTATCTTGAACCTCAGCCGGGCCCATAAACAAACTTTAAGGTGGCCGCGCTGCAGCACTCGCCGGAACTTGAGGTCGCCGCCGATACCGCCCATTAACTTTCGATTTATCGCGCGCCCAGCCACTGCCGACGAAGGTGACGCAATATTTGCTCTTTCCTCGCTTGTTTCCCAAGTAATCAGTTCACTTCAAAGGCTTTTAACAAGCGGAAAATACTCGGCGATCATCGGTCAGAGGTGGTTCGCCTCGATGTTCAAAGAGACATAAAAAATTAGTGGTAACAGCGTCATTGTGGTATGTAAAGTGAAGCCTGCCTGAAAGACACCGGTCAACCGGTCAAATTACGAGGTGAAAAAAAAAAATCATTAACCTATGGAGGGAAAATGTGTAGTTCCAGGATATCCTAGAATACCGCATTTGTTTACAATAAACCGTTCTTCGACTAGTATGATAGTGGCCACTTTCCTACCTTCGGCTCCGAAAACCCTTATCGATGATGTTTCGTTAAATGGTTCGCACGCTGACACTTGTTGATGGCGCAGCACTGAAATCTGCAGCAATTAGCGGAAGGGTTGAACTTCTGTCACGTTGAACGATCCTCTTCAGGCGTCGTTGGTCCCGTTGTTGGAGGACCATTTTTCGGCCGCAGCGATGACGGAGATTTGATGTTTTACCGAATTCCTGATATTCCGGTACACTCGTGAAATGGTAGTACGGGGCAATCCCCATGTCATCGTTACCTCGGAGATGCTGTGTCCCATCGCTCGTGCGCCGGCTGTAACACCACTTTCAACCTCACTTAAATCTTGATAACCTGCTATTGTAACAGCAGTAAGCGATCTAACAACTGCACTTGCTGTCTGATATAGGGGTATTCTGCTTAATACATAATTTGCATATTCTGTATATGAATACGGATACCTATATCAGTTTTTTTGGCGCTTGTGTGTATATTTATATACCGCGTGGCACTTCAGTAAGAAAACAAAAACGCGCGTATTATAACGCTACGTTATGTCAAAATTTGAAATCAGTGGTGCAGAATTTTCGGAAATTAACGATTTTGTACAAACGGACATTTACTTTTTCATTTATATATATAAAATCTGCAGATGCATATTCAGAGTTTATAAAGAGATGTTTTCTGAGTGATGTGAGACACATTCTTCTGAGCAAGCAACTCGTTAACCCTTTCGTAGTTGATGGGTCATGTATGTCCCACTAACTTTGAGCGCCAGTTCGAGTGTCGGGATATGTGTTACCCAGCTCTGCACGGTGCTGCCATCTAGGGACGACTGTACTGAACCCAAGAAAAAATTTGGACTGCACTGCAAAGGCAGGAGTGCTATTTCTGCAAGGTTCGCAGAAGAGCCTCTGTAAAGTTTGGAAGGTAGGAGACGAGGTACTGGCAGAAGTAACACTGTGGACATGGGGCGTGAGCCGTGCTTGGGTAGCTCAGTTGGTAGAGCACTTGCCCGCGAAAAGCAAAGGTCCCGAGTTCGAGTTTCGGTTTGGTACACAGTTCTAATCAGCCAGGAAGTTTCATATCAGCGCACACTCCGCTGCAGAGTGGAAATCTCATTCTGAGAACAAAAGCTGTTTGCACTGCTTGTGGTGTATCACTTTGTGCCACACCATGTTTTTCCAAGTTTCATGGAATGTAAGGTTTTGTAAGTATTGGTCATGTATCATGAAAACTGAAATATAATGAATATTGTTGACACTGGCTCTACACAAATAAAAAGATTAGATGCTTGTATAATTTGTAGTTATTTTATTCTCCACAAAATCCAGTTTATGGCTAAAAAAATAAAATTACAAAATCAGTCAGTCAGCAGATAAGGTATCTCGCGTTGGTCCATGGGACATATGTGTCCCGCTTCCTGTTGTGAAAAAATGGGGAACTTAAAAAATATTTTGGTGGTGAAAATATAATAATGGGATTGAAAAGAAAACGTTATCACTTTAATATTTTAAAAATCTGTAAAAAATGAATTTTGTCTATGAAAGGGTTAAACAAATTTGTTAGTATTCATCGTGCAATGTACTCACACACTTAAACGAAAAACTAATGAATCGTGTACTACTTAGTGGGAACTTTTCACGGTGGAGATTTTTGTCGTCTACTCATAGCACAGTGTTACGGGAGTACTCCAGTGAATAGCGCAGACGTCTCCAGCAATGAAGTACTCGAGAGATTTAGCGCTCCGGAACACATTTAGTGCGAGAAGAAATGGCGCGTCATTTTGGCGCAGTTGGACACAGGAAGGATCCGAGGGTCTCGTTGCTCGGAAAGAAGCGAAACACCGTCCGGGAGTCGTATCCTCCAAAAAATTTTAACTGGACGCGACTGCTGGAACAGTGAGAGAGCCCACGCCGCAATGGAGACAGAGTCTTAACGACAACGGCTTCAGAATAAAAAAGTCTCGGCGAGCTGAAGGAAGGAAGACAGACCAATCAGCGCGCGGATGCGAACGTTCAAGAAAATCTGCATACGAATGGCGGAGCCGCTCAAAAATAAAAAGGGCGCGCGGGGAGAGGGAGGCGGGGGCGTGGCGGCGAGGAGAAAGGAGCGGAAGGCAGAGGATAACGGAGGTCCACCCGGGCACCAGGCAGTGGCTGATCCGGCGGCCGTGAAGAGACGCCAGCCGCCTAGGTACAGGTGGGAGAGGCGGCCGGGTACTAGTTATGTAGATGCGCGCGCCTCGCTCCGATAAACGCCACCGCGCGCCGGCCAGAGGAAATGGGAGAGGGCGGACGCGTGTTCTGCTACGGCGACTGTCGTTAGCGAGGTCGACGTCTATTGGTTGCTGTCTGCCGGCAGGTAGGAACGGGAAAAACCGACCGGTTACAACCGATACCGATGTTTTTGCTCTGAATTACCTTGCATTTTTCGGTATTTGATCTCGGTTATAAGAGATGTCTTTTTATTCTGTGCTAATAGCCGAACTAAAAAAAACGAAATACACGACTGGCCATTAAAATTGCTACACCAAGAAGAAATGCAGATGATAAGCGGGTATTCATTGGACACATATATTATACTTGAAGTGACATGTGATTACATTTTCACGCAATTTGGGTGCGTAGATACTGAGAAATCAGTACCCAGTACCCAGAACAACCAGAACGGCCTTGATACGCCTGGGCATTGAGTCAAACAGAGCTTGGACGGCGCGTACAGGTACAGCTACCCATGCAGCTTCAACACGATACCACAGTTCGTCAAGAGAAGTCACTGGCGTATTGTGACTAGCCAGTTGCTCGGCCACCATTCACCAGACGTTTTCAACTGGTTACAGATCTGGAGAATGTGCTGGCCAGGGCAGCAGTCGATCATTTTCTGTATCCAGAAAGGCCAATACAGGACCTTCAACAAGTGGTCGTGCATTATTTGCTGAAATGTAGGGTTTCGCAGGGATCGAATGAAAAGTAGAGCCACGGGTCGTAACACATCTGAAATGTAACGTCCACTGTTCAAAGTGCCATCAATGCGAACAAGCGGTGACCGAGATGTGTAACCAATGCCACCCCATACCATCAAGCCGGGTGATAACGCCAAACACGGCTACGACCATCATGATGCTGTAAACACAACCTGGATTCATCCGAAAAAATTACGTTTTGCCATACGTGCTCCCATGTTCGTCGTTGAAGGGATTGAGACGTGGCTGCACGATCAACTACAGCCATGCGGATAAGATGCCTGTCATCTCGACTGTTAGTGATACGAGGCCGTTGGGATCCAGCACGGCGTTCCGTATTACCCTTCTGAACCCACCGAGTCCATATTCTGCTAACAGTCATTGGATCTCGATAGGCTACAATCCGACCTTCATCAAAGTCGGAAACGTGATGGTACGCATTTCTCCTCCTTACACGAGAAAACACGACAACGTTTCACCAGGCAACGCCGGTTAACTGCTGTTTTTGTATGAGAAATCGGTTGGAAACTTTCCTCATGTCAGCACGTTGTAGGTGTCGCCACCGGCGCCAACCTTGTGTGAATGCTCTGAAAAGCTAATCACTTGCATATCACAGCATCTTCTTCCTGTCTGTTAAATTACGCGTCTGTAGCACGTCATATTCGGGTTGTAGAATTTTAATGGCCAGTAGTGTATCAATTAGCCATAGCAGCATTGCTAAAATTATTCGTTTTTTAACAAACATTTTTAAAAAAGGAGTAATTTTATTCGTACAGTCTGCGTTGGTTTGAAATGTCGCTTTATTACAGAAAATGGGTAAAACATATCAATGTTATTTTACTACTAATATCAAAAGAAACGAGGCCCAAACACGTGACATAAGAGGTGGTACAATACTGCTGCCCCTGTTGCCGTGTGCCGTGGCTTAAGATATGCACACGTCGGTGTCATGTCCAACACTTGTCCACACCTGGGACTATACGGTAGTTTCACGCTGTCGCCGCCAGACACCCGTTGTATAGCAAAATGGTACCAATGCTGGTCTGGAAATATTTTTTACGAAGTGACGTAAGAATGAAGTGCAATGCTTCGTTTGCTTCTACAGGATTACAGATTTCTCTGCCACTTGTATGAAATAATAAAAGAGGAAGGAAATTACGGTGACAATAACAAATTAATAACTTAACCATTCATTCATACGATACAATAAAATACAAATTAACTGATTTGCTGCCTTTTTGTACAAAATACGCCTTTATCTGTTTGTAGCCGCTGAAAATGGACAAATTAACACGAGAAACAGTGTTCTTCAACATCAGTTTTCACCCTGTAGCATTGACTATTCGTAAAGCCCAAATAGTGGCCTGATCCCCGATTACAACATGATTTGTGAGCAGAGTTTCAAAAAATTAGAATTAACAGAAGAAAAACAGGTGATTTTTTGTAGAGTTCTTGCCTATTTAAAATTTTGATTACATGTATCTTGAAACAGAGAGTCAAAATTTTTCGATCCTTGTTCGATTTCTACGTTTACTAAGGGAAATAATAAAAACGAAAAAAAAAGAAAACGATTATTTCAGAAATCGGTTATTATGGGTGGTCTGGTTAAACTAGAGTGAAAGGACTCGATATAACTGAAAAGCGGTTGTTTCACTGACAATCGCCATCCCAAGCGGCACGACGACACTATCCTCGGTATTTCAAACGGACTATGGGACTTAACATGTGAGGTCATCAGTCCCCTAGAACTACTTAAACCTATGTAACCTAAGGACATCACACACATACATGCCCGAGGCAGGATTCGAACCTGCGACCATAGCACTCACGCGGTTCCCGACTGAAGCGCCTAGAACCGCTCGGCCACACAGGCCTGCAAGTTATTTCTTTCTGCACCCTGATGACGAGCATCATAGCGATTATTATGTAGCTGATGTGACTCTACCGATTTTCTCAACCGTTATTTTTTTTTAACTGTTCTACATCTACATCCATACTCCGCAAGCCACCTGACGGTGTGTGGCTGAGGGTACCTTGAGTACCTCTATCTCCCTTCTATTCCAGTCTCGTATTGTTGTGGAAAGAAGGATTGTCGGTATGCCTCTGTGTGAGCTCTAATCTCGGGGATTTTAACCTCATGGTCTCTTCGCGAGATATACGTAGGAGGGAGCAATATACTGCTTGACTCTTCGGTTAAGGTATGTTCTCGAAACTTTAAAAAAAGCCCGTACCGAGCTACTGAGCGTCTCTCCTGAAGAGTCTTCCATTGGAGTTTATCTATCATCCCCGTAACGCTTTCGCGATTACTAAATGATCGTGTAACGAAGCGCGCTGCTCTCCGTTGGATCTTCTCTATCTCGTCTATCAACCCTATCTGGTGCGGATCCCACACCGGTGAGCAGTATTCAAGCAGTGGATGAAGAAGTGTACTGTAACCTACTTCACCCGCCGCGGTGGTCTAGCGGTTCTAGGCGCTCAGTCCGGAACCGCAGGACTGCTACGGTCGCAGGTTCGAATCCTGTCTCGGGCATGTATGTGTGTGATGTCCTTAGGTTGGTTAGATTTAAGTAGTTCCAAGTTCTAGGGTACTGATGACCACAGATGTTAAGTCCCATAGTGCTCAGAGCCATTTTCTTTGTAACCTACTTCCTTTGTTTTCGGATTACATTTCCTTAGGATTCTTCCAATGAATCTCAGTCTGGCATCCGCCTTACCGACGATTAACTTTATATGATCATTCCATTTTAAATCACTCCTAATGCGTACTCCCAGATAATTTATGGAATTAACTGTTTCCAGTTGCTGACCTGCTATTTTGCATCTAAATGATAAGGGACCTATCTTTCTATGTATTCGCAGCACATTACACTTCTCTACATTGAGATTCAATTGCCATTCCCTGCACCATGCGTCAATTCGCTGTAGATCCTCCTGCATTTCAGTACAATTTTCCATTGTTGCAACCTCTCGATACACCACAGCATCATCTGCAAAAAGCCTCAGTGAACTTCCGATGTCATGCACAAGGTCATTTATATATATTGTGAATAGCAACGGTCCTACCACACTCCCCTGCGGCAAACCTGAAATCACTCTTACTTCGGAAGACTTCTCTCCACTAAGAATGACGTGCTGCGTTCTGTTCGCATGACGTCCGAACCTCTAGGAGCCGGCAGCACCGTCACCGCCCACTCTAGCACGCGGTATGAATCTTGTGCAGCGTGCCCTGCGGAGGCAACGCGGAATACCGGAGGAGCAGCCGGCAGTGGCTGCTAGGGGCCGTTGGACGTCGGTCTCCGAGACAAACGGGCCGTCCCGAATCTCGATATCGTCTTGTTCTGCTCCCGGCCGGGGCTCCGAGGTCCTGGGGACCGCTTCTTAATTAAAGATGGGACTGTAGGAGGGGGCAGGGGGTGGGGGTGGGGGGGCCACTGCGCAGGCAATCCCCGGCTGCAGCCGCCGCTCGCAGTAATTATGGCGCAGGCTGTACCGCGCCGACCAGCGCGCAGTGGGACGGGGTGGGGCGAGGCGGCGGGGACAGATTAAACCTGTACTGTTGGCGTACTGTGCCGCCGCCGGGCCACATCTGTATCATCTGCGCGCCCTCGCGCCGCCTCTCGCGAGCGGACCGGTTGCAGCCAGCGTCCTGCGCAAGAAACCGAGCACCGCGCCAAACGAGTGCTTGTTTTTGCAAATTCCTCCCTGTGGATGGCTCGACGTGCCCAAATAGGATTAATTTGCGCTAAAGAAAGGCGCAGCACAATCGAGCAGCTCCCTGCGTCACAGTGGTTAAGACGCGCAAAGGATGAAGAAAGTTCATACCCCGGCACGGCCACGTCAGCCTCAATTTCACGTTGTAGCTGATGTCAAAGGCCGCTATTATTTACGTTTATCAAGCGGCCGGTGACATACAAGCGTCATTCGGCAGGTAAAGTACGTTTTGTTACGACACGTGACCCCCCCCCTTCCCCCCCCCCCCCCCTCCCACTACCGCCAACGACCACTGACTTTGGTACTCATGCGCTTCGCTACGGTCCAACTTACTGCTTAGCTGTGCGACTTTAAAATGCACAAAACGCCTGATCCATCGAAATTTACATACAGATAGCTGAGGTTTAAGGTAATGTGATGAACGAAGCGTCAGTTCGGAAGTGATTCATCATTATGAGATTTTCACTCTGCAGCGGAAGGTGCGCTGATATGGAACTTTCTGGCAGATTAAAACTGTGTGCCGAACCGAGACTCGATCTCGACACCTTTGCCTTCGTGGGCAAGTGCTCTACCACTGAGCTACCCAAGCACAACTCACGCCCGGTCCTCACAGCTTTACTCTGCCAGTATCTCGTCTCCTACCTTCCAAACTTTACAGAAGCTCTCCTGCGAACCTTGCAGAACTAGCACTCCTGAAAGAAAGGATATTGCGGAGACATGGCTTAGCCACAGCCTGGGGGATGTTTCCAGAATGAGATTTTCACTCAGCAGCGGAGTGTGCGCTGATATGAAACTTCCTGGCAGATTAAAACTGTGCGCCGGACCGAAACTCGAACTCTGGAAGTTTCATATCAGCGCACACTCTGCTGCAGATTGAAAATCTCATTCTGGAAACATCCCCCAGGTTTTGGCTACGCCATGTCTCCGCAATATCCTTTCGTTCATGAGTGCTAGTTCTGCAGGGTTCGCTGGGCAGCTTCTGTAAAGTTTGGAAGGTAGGAGACGATATACTGGCAGAAGTAAAGCTGTGAGAACGGGGCGTGAGTCGTGATTAGGTAGCTCAGTTGGTAGAGCACCTGACCGCGAAAGGCAAAGGTCCCGAGTTCGAGTCTTGATTCATCATGTTTAACGGTGGACGGAAGAATATTCGCGACGAAAATCGTTGGGGCTGACCCTCAGTAGCGACTGATTGATTCAAACCGAGAACTGAAATAAAAATCTGAGAAGGCAGGTGTTTCAAATTTAGTAGACAACAATAATTCTTTCCAGACATTTCAAGAACTTTTTTTCATGAGACTGTTAGTGCAAATCTGAGCTATAAAAAAGTATGTACCAGGTCGGTCGCTCGAAATTTGTCAGGCGAGCTCAAAAGCATACGAATGGTAGATTCATTGACATTTCTCAGTCGCTATGAAAAGGATGACGATAAATTTCTGAATCACATGGTCATTGGCAATGAGACCTGGAGATCAAATTTCACACCTGAAACAACGCGCCAATCAATAGACTTGCACCATTCGTAATGCCGAGGGAAACCGAAAAAAACAAAACAAATTTTGAGCACCAGAAAGATTGTGGTTACGGTGTTCTCGGATCTTATGGGTGTCCTGCTTATCGACTACTTGCCTAGAGGTGCGATCGTAAATGCAGCATCCTATTGTCGGACGCTTCAACGACTTCGGCGTGCCATTAAACACAAGCGGTGCGAAGTAGTCCTTAACGAAACGCTTGTCCACATGCAGCGGGAGTGATACAGGACATACTCTATCGGTTTCTTTGGAAATTTTTCAACACCCGTCATACATCCGGACTAAGTATGCAGAAAGTATAGAAAAGCGGGTAAAACGGCACGACAAGTGCCTAAGTTTGAACGGTGACTATTTAGAAAAGTAGCTTGGTTATCAAATTGTATGTAAAATACAGTTTTGTTTAATTATATGAAATAATTTTTTTCTAAAAAGCGTTATTTACTTTCTGTATGACCCTCGTACAGCAAAGTTGAAGTACAAGGGGCAGTATGACTATCTTGGATAAAAATGTCTAACTCGCACATAGCTTCACTTTGAAAATCTGGCGGTATATCAACGAAATATCCGGCCGTGGCGAAGTGGTGCCAACAATTTGACCAATGCCCAACAGCCGTGAGAGGTAAAGGCAAGTGGGAAGTCAAATGTTGCACCGTACTATTTCCATCTTGTCGGCAAGCTGAAAGAACGTCTGAGGGAAAGAGATTTTTCGACTATGATTAATTTCACACATTGGTTCTTAAATAGCTCCATGACAAAGCAGCGGATTTGTATGGTCGATGATTTGAACGACTGGTACAACATTCTTACTTTTCTTTATACAGACTATGTTTACAGTGACTACGTCGAAAAATAGTGACTGTGTTGAAAAATAGCGTCATGTGTCTATGGTACATAGAAGTCTAGTGCAGAATTCAATGTAAGTTACTTGGCTTTCCATAACGAGTGACTTATTTAGGTCGAAAAGTTACTAAAAATATTATACATTATAATTTGTAGAATATCATGTATCGGATGCTGGTTCAATCGATAGTGTGTGATGGCTCTAATAAAAATATTACAAAATATTTTTCTTGAGCTGTTCACTTTGATGTCCACTGTTCGTCAAGTCCTAATAAGCATACATAACCTTAAAATACGAAGGAATGTAGCATTGCCCTGTATTCTGCTAGGAAATACCAGGTGCACAGATGATTCAAATACGATGTCAATGGGTTTGGGACGTTCAGAATCTGCCCTGTTTAGCTAAGTGACCGTTTACGATCAGGGATTGGCAAAGTAACCGATTTAGCAATATCACGAAAAAAATATAATAATTCACCGAGAACATTACAGAGAGTACTTCAGCAATGAATCTGGTAACTATAAGCACATTCACAAAAATATCTGAGTGACGTACAAAATAGGATCTAGAAGTTTGAAGGGAAAGACGTTACATTACTGTCTGCAAGGGAAAAAACTATTCTTACATAATTATCACTTTCGATATAATAGGAATTCTATGGGAATTCGGTTATTTGTGGAATTTGAGCCGATATACCGGACAGCATATCGGCAGTTGTAGATGTTCTTGTAAAGACTTAACGAAATGGCAACCTGTATGAATGCGATACAAGGAAAAAATCTACAGCAGACACAGTAATGAAACTGGACGTCCATGATTATTTATCCTTTAACGATATGAAACATCACACACTATTATATAAGTTACAGGAAGCGTCTGGTATACTCTTATCAACCATTTATCCTCAGTACGTTCTTAGAGATATAGCTAACTACTGTAGCACTTGGTGGGTGACATGTGCATATGCTGGGAACAACCTTTGTTATCACCATTCACATTTTTCAATCTGAATTCTCGATGATCTACTTTAATTTAGAATACGTTCTAAACATGCATATATGCCTATCGAAACAATTTTATGTTACATCGGCAGGCAACTTGCACAGATATAACCAATTCCCTTGTTTTCTGAAGCGTACTGTGTGTAGTCATCTACGAGGGCTGCACGTGAATTCTCGATGATCTACTTGAATTTAGAATACGTTCTAAACATGCATATATGCCTATCGAAGCAATTATATGTTACATCGGCAGGCAACTTGCACAGATATAACCAATTCCCTTGTTTTCTGAAGCGTACTGTGTGTAGTCATCTACGAGGGCTGCACGTAAAGTAATGTCCGTTTATTTAAAAAAAAATGTGAATGAAATTACAGAATTTGTTTTACGATACTGTGAAAGTACAGACACCAATTTAATTTTCCGTATTTCTGCCAGTTGCATTGAGACATTTGTTGTGATTTTGAAACTCAGCAATCTAAGAATTCCGCAACCTGCACCCATCTGGCATTAAATTTACAGCAACCCAAATCGTCGGTAGTCACTCTGTGCAGAATAGAGGGACTAAGCTGTGGAAAATAAACACGAAGTCTAAGATGGTGAATCTGCAGCTTTCTCTTACCCTTTCATCAACCAAATGAATCAGATCTGATTTCAAGATACTCGGTCAAACACTTATATCCTCGGATCATGGACACTGTTCGCCCATTTTTGAATATACGGCACCTGTCTTACACGTTCTTCACTCATTACCGAAGATCTGGGCTATCAGAAATTTACCAGATTGGTGAAGCCGGCAGAATTCTACGACTGCGGATTCTGAAATGTCGCCAAGCGCTACAACATGTGTCCCAATATGGCTAGAAACAAGGTGGGACAATAAATTAGAATGTGCATTTTCGTAGTCCTGTGAAACAAATACTGTAACTATAATCATATTAAAAGAAAAATATAAACGAGAGTTACTTTACGAATAGTTCTCGTATATCTTCGCGAGCTACGAATAGGCAAAAGTAACTGACAGTTTACTCACCCCTTCCTAGTTCCAAAATGGTAAAATACACAAAATTACACCTCACGACGCTTTATTTTATTAATGTTATTCTTCCTATTAAAACGTATAACGAGAGAGAAAATATAAAACAAACTCACAAACTTCAAGGATATTTCATTCCGAATACGCGTTTGCCTTTCATTAACAAATATTTACAGTTGTCGCTGACTGAATAGGGAAGATGAGTTTCTCAAACACACACCAAAAACAGTTTTGCATGACCCCGCTTCCCAGAACTCCTGGAGATAGACGTTGAATGTGAATGTTGTATCACAGACACAGTCTCTTTAACTGTTCAGAGACGCCACTAAACCTGCCCAAACAAGTAAACAATCGTGGAAGAGCAGCGCATATTAGATGGACGAGGTTCGACAGCCGATTAGTTCCAGTCACTCCACCAGGAAGGAGATACACGGCTCTTGTTGTCTGTAGTTCAACCATGCATAGACTGTTAATACAGCGGCTCGATCGCGTCCGCATTGTTACTTTGTGCCAGGAAGGGCTCTCACAAGGGAAATGTCCAGTGTCTCGGAGTGAAGCACAACGATGTTTTCCGGAGACGGGGTTGGTACAGAGAGACAGGAACTGTCGATGACGAGTCTCGCTCAGGCTACTACTGCAGTGGATGACCGCTACCTACGGATTATGGCTCGGAGGAACCCTGAAGGCAACGCCACCATACTGAATAATGCTTTTCGTGCAGACACAGAACGTCGTCTTACGACAAAAACTGTGCGCAGTAGGCTGCATGATGCTCAACTTCACTCCCAAAGTCCATGGCGAGGTCCATCTTTGCAACCACGACACCATGCAGCGCGGCACAGATGGGTCCAGCAACAAGCCGAATGGACCGCTCAGGATTGGCATCACGTTCTCTTCACCGATGAGTGCCGCATATGCCTTCAACCAGACAATCGTCGGACCCATGTTTGGCGGCAACCTGCTCAGTGTGAACACCTTAGACACACAGTCCAGCGAGTGCAGGAAGGTGGAGGTTATCTGCTGTTTTGTTTTGGCATTATATGAGGCCAACGTACGCCGCAGTTGGTCATGGAAGGCGCCGTAACAGCTGTAAGATACTGAATGCCAACCTCCGACCAATAGTGCAACCCATATCGGCAGCATATTGGCGAGGCATTCGTCTTCATGGACGACAATTCAGCTCACATCGTGCACATCTTGTGAAAGTCTTCCTTCAGGATAACGAAATCGCTCGACTATAGTGGCCAGCATTTTCTCCAGACATGAACCCTATCCCACATGCCTGGGATAGATTGAAAAGGGCTGTTAATGGACGACGTGACCCACCAACCACTCTGAGGGATCTACGCTGAATCGCCGTTGAGGAGTCGGACAATCTGGAACAACACTGCCTTGATGGATTTGTGGATAGTATGCCATGACGAATACAGGCATGCATCAATGCAAGAGGACGTGCTACTGTATATTAGATGTACCAGTGTGTTCAGCAATCTGGAGCAGCACCTCTGAAGGTCTCGCTGTATGGTGGTACAACATGCAATGTGTGGTTTTCATGAGCAATAAAAAGGGCGGAAATGATGTTTACGTTGATCTCTATTTCAGTTTTCTGTACAGGTTCCGAAACTCTCGGAACCGAGGTGATGCAAATTTTGTTGTTGTTGTTGATGTGTGTATATACAGGCTACTAATGCATTACGAACGTCACACCTTAAAGGAACTTCAGGTATTCTTGAGTGTCACATGAGGTCCATACACGTTTCCGACGACAAGTTCGCTACTTTTATGTTTCCACTCCATAAACATTAAGTTTCCGTGACCCTAAACGAAAAAGGAAATACACATGAAACATTACCCGTCAACCTGTTTCAGCTGAGCAAGTAGAGGTCTTCAACAATGAAATTGCCATATGGAGTATCTCTCTCTCTCTCTCTCTCTCTCTCTCTCTCTCGACCGACACGATACGTGCGAGCGCGCACAAACGCACACACACGAACTTTTGTTAAAAATCCTTTAACTGTGCTTTAGATAATCATTTATAATACGACTGGGATACCAACCATGTGGTAAGTTTCACTGTATGATTGGGTGATGGCAGTAGAATCCCTCCTGGTCGTAACCCCTGTTTGTACTGAGGGTCGTGAACAGTCATGAAATGGTGCGTTATCAGTCTCCGCGGCAATGGAGTCGAATCGTGAAAGTGACGTAGAGCCAGAGGCTCGAAACAAAAGGACAAACGGGAGGCTATCGCTGTCCCCTGGGACTCCCAAGCCGCTCCTTAATACGGTCGCCCCGTAAAAATAAATTTCATTCGCACAAAAAGAAAACGACGTAGCGGGAGAGTCCCCGACAAGGGAGAAGAAAGTAATTAATCGATCCGAATTTGAGATAGGAGGAACAAAAGGGGTGCATCACTCCATGAGGAAGAGAAGCCTCGGTATTTTTCGCTTTTTTGATTCCTTTACTCTCGACTCCTTTCCCTACAGCCGCCACTCTGAGTAATGCTCGAGAGATAAGTATGTGTGTTTATTTTTCCGTCTCTCTCCAGTTTCGTTCCTCTCTGTTCCCGCGAGCAGCGCCAGTGTAGGCCGGTCGTAATTCCGCAGAGGTTCTCTCCCTCTCTGTCTTCGTGCCATCCTTTACAATTATCTTTTGTTCCAAGTAATACCCATTATTCGTATTGCAGATACAGGAAGTTGGAGAGATGGCCGCGGCGTGAGGAAGCCGTGTGGAGGACGAGAAAGAGGAAGAGAGACGGAGGAGGAGGAGGAGGAGGAGGAGGTGATGGTGGCGGCGCGATTAAAACTAGAATCCAACATGCATTGAAGATATGGCTCCCGCTACCCCTTTATCGTCCACCAAAGGCTCAGTGATGCGATTCGTATGCAAACTACATTTGATTATCCCCGAGAGTAAATACCGAAAGAAGGGTAAGGCCGTGAAATAAGAAGGGCCCTGCACGGAGGTGAAGCGGAATCGGGGGGGGGGGGTGGGGGGGGGGTGGAAATGGTCCGGCAGGGGCGGGGGAGAGGAGGGGGTGCCGGGACGGAGGTTGGAATGAACCGGGGCGAAACCAGCAGGCATTACGCAGCCGCGGGATCTCTGACCTCGCTCAGTCCTGACCAGCTCCGTCCTCGAGAGGAGGCGCGAGGGTAAAGTGAACAAACGACAAAGAAACGGTGCGCCATTCTCGTGACTTCCGTACCCTATTTCGAAGCATGTCTGTTCCTGCCACAAAGAATGCTACACTTTGGAGACACCAATCGGCCATCAGCAATTTAAATGTTTGTCGACTGCAGGAACCACCCGATACCTACCATTGCTTCGATTTCAAATGAAGTTCTTCGTTGAGGAAGAACAGGGAGACAACTATGCAAATCAGTGTTATCGTAGCGTATCAATGCAATAACATTTTATCGTGTTTCAAATGTTTCCTTTAGCAAAATGTCAGCAGCGGATAAGTGTCCCAGGAAATTCATGACACATTTATTAATTTATTACGGTTATCGGTGACTGAACATCATCTGGCACGAAAAAATTGGCTACTCCAAGTCACACGTCGATTACGCTCAATCACGCGATAGTATTAACTGTCAGTTTCATGAACAGTAACATACAAGACCAACACTTTTCATACATCAACAACCTGCCTCATACACACACAACTTGAATCTGCCCACATCTAGTCAGGACAATTCAGCATATTGCCTGTTTCCAACGCTCATTTCCATTTTGTTGTGTGTGCATGAAGCAGGTTGTTGCTGTATGAAAAGTGTTGGTCTTGTATATTACTGCTCATGAAACTGACGGTTTAAAACAATTGTATGGTTCAGCAAAATCGATATGTGAGTTGCAGTTCCCAATTTCTCCGTGCCACATAATGGTCAGTGACCGAAAACGGTAAAAAGTTAACAAATAGTTCTAATGCAGCGAAGTGTCATATTTTTCGGGTTTCCTATCGCGTCAATTCGCAAAATGAGAAGTGATGTTCCCAGAAACGAGAATTTTAAGGCAGTAAGGCAACTAATTACAATCATAGACTGTATGAAAATTACATATCCGCTGAATTCATTTTTTTTTTTTTAAGTAGAGTAAAAGTAATTCAATCTATGGGCATCGTCGTCGACTTTTAAGTTTATATGACAGGTTCGAACCCCTTCATTGGAATGGGACTGGAATGGGTGTCGATTTTTAATGCCGGCCTTACTTTGTATGTTCGATATACCAACGAATTTGATGTAATGATTTGAAAATCTACAACAATAACGTTAATACGTTACACATACAAATTTGTCTTGGTCGCAATATTAAGAAGCAGTTACACAATTTGTTTCAGTTATCGAACAGCCACCTTCAAAACTACAATTAATAAGACGGAAATAATTGTCAGTAGGAGAAATCACACTGGTAAAACACAAGCAAAACATATAATTAAAAAAATTGAAATTCATGCACAATAACGTACTCTATCTCCTAATGCCACAGGCATTTGATAAAATACTGCGACACATTGCCAGTAGGGGCGAACCGTAAACAGCCTCATATTGTTACGGCGCTCAACACAAATTTATGGTGAACTATTATAGATCGCGCTTTTCCTTAACTATGTCCGCTGTTGCTCACAAATTTAAAGGGTGATGCAGTGAGTTCAAGGATGGATGGGTGGAAAATTCGTTTTAACGGGTCTTGGGCGAGCCAGAAGTAATAAATTATAATTTAAGGAAGATGGTTCTCTTCTAAATGGCTGTCACTATTAAAAGATCGAGTAGGGTACATAAAGAAGAAGATTAGCGACAAAATTCTGTCGAGCCTTATAGCCTGAGAAAGCACTTTACAGCTGCTGTTTACCAAAAGTATGTGCTTCATCCTGACTTACTGTGCCTCCAAGTCTCTAATGTGGAAGAAATTCAGTGCACTCATAACGCTACGTTCAACTACCAGAAGAATGACTTCTACTTGACCCTTTTATTCCACCAGGTGCGCCTTCAGAAGAACTGCGCGCACTGAGAACTCTTCCGGTCTAATCTCAGAAAGCAGCTGTAAACACAAGAAACAACTCTAGAATCCCGCACTTTGCTGCTTCCCACCAGAAAGAGCAAGACCATCAACAACCCCGTAAACACGTATCGTGTCGGTAGGTACTGCACGTGTAATAGTACTAGTAAATATTATTATTATTATTATTATTATTATTATTATTATTATTATTATTATTATTATTGTTGTTGTTCATGTTTGGGCCCTACTGGACCACGCAATGTGCAATACTGAGCATTTTCTGATTTGTTTCAGCTTTTTCTTTTTGCCCATGTTACTTTCATTCTCTTACAATGGGCTCATCTTCGTTCGTCAGATCAAGCTAGTCCGATCACCTTGGGTTTTTCTGCCACATCAACTGACCAGTCGTTAATTTTCGACCTTATTTTTTTATGTCTTTAAATCAAGTTGTGTTTATCCTGCTTTCTTCCACTCTTCTTTTACTGCACCATTCAATTTCTTTGAAATTTAGCTTTAGTGCACTTTCCATATAATTCCACAATCTGTATAGTTACCCTGGTTGGTAACAGTCTTTCATCAAGCTCACAGAACTTTGGCCAGCGTTTCTTTCATATCCGAATAAATGCTGGTATATTTCTCAATTTCATCATTTGCACTTAGTCCGTATGTTTCTTCTTCAGTATAAGTTGGACCTCGAATTTTTCTTATTACTTTTGGCGCTCTTTTTCGGAATTCTTCAAAACGCAGTGTTTCAGCCCCATAAGGACAGTCTGGTCTCACGACTGTATTGTAGCCTTTCAGTGTGGTGTATTCTGAGTAGCATTTTTTAAAAGATGTCTTCTGTACGCTTGAAAGCTTGTCCCACTTTGTGAGAACGAATTTCGTAACCAATCTTTTATAGGTCAGTTTTCTCAATCGTTTCGCCTAAATTTTTGAACCGAGAAAATCTCTGGATTTATTTTAGACGTTTAGGCGCTTGATAGTTGCTAAACCTGTATTTTCTTTTTTCAAATGACATTTGGACTTCTACTATTTCTGATGTTTCTTTAAGAATTTCTATTGGTCTTTGTGCTCTTTCGGTGCCCTGGCATAGAATCGCCGGTAGTCTGCAACAGCTAAGCAGTCTTGGTTCTTCCTAATTTAATTGCTTCGTCAGTTTTAAGCCCTTATGAAAGTTTTCGCCACTGTTGAATTACGCAGTTGAAATTCAATGGCAAGAGTCGAGCATCTTGTCTTATTCCTGTTCCCATTTAAAACTGCTGCGGAAATCTCTCTCCTGATATATAACTGAGATTTTGTATCATTTACTGTTTCGCTAGTAACTCCAGTCATTTTGAGGTCCACGCAATGTTCTTTCAGAATTGGAAGAAAAAGTAACGGTACACTAACGCATACTTTTTCTTCACTCTATGAACGTACAAAGTACTTTTTTACTACAAATATTTTGATGCCTGAGTATTAGTTTCAGAACTAATTTTTTTCTGGCCAAATTGGTCTGAAGCGTGCTTGACATTCACCAACTCTGCATTCAAGTCGTTGTTGTGTTCTGTCTTGGAAACAAAGAGATAGAATTTTGTATGGGACAGTGAGAAGGGAGACCCCTTCATAGTTATAAATATTTTTGTGGGAGGTGTAAAGATGTAATTTTCCAGCCATCCGGAATTTTCTCAGTATGCTAAACGTTTTGCATGATCTACATGATTTGTCTTCAAGTTTTTGGGCCTGCTGGAATTTCTGATAAAAATCTTTCTGTGGGTTCAGGGAAATTAGTTTTTTGCAGATATTTGCATTTGCCTTCCTGAAGCAAGGTTTTGTTTTAAAAATTTTATAAAAAGTCCTGTCATTTTTTAATGGACATCTTCGTCAATTGCACGGAGTTGACTGTTCTCATATTGCCTTTATTTGCCAGATTTTGTAGCGTCTAATCTACCTGACATGAACACTCATGTACTTTTTCTGATTGTTACTATTCTATGTTTTGAATGTCTTGTATCGAGATTATACCGCCATGACTTTTTCAGCCTTTGTAGATGACGTTTTGACCAGTTCTGATGAGCTTCTGTTTGATTTGTTACCAATTTTATCCTTGCGCTTTGTCGAGTTAGTCTGTTAACAGCAATGGTTTGATTTTAGTAGTAACAAATTTAGAAAGTACTGACATGTTGCTGAATCTCTGGTATTTTACATTTATTTTTACTCGGATTAGGTAATGGTCTGATTCAGTATCTGCTCCTTTGCGTAAGTCAACATTTAACATTTCCTGGCGATGTGATTACGAAACTACAATATGATCAGTTTGGAAGTTCTCTCTTAAAATGACTTGACACAATTTTGAGGGTGAAATTTCTACACAGTTTCACAAGTATCTTTCCGCTCTGATTGATCACTGACGTCACCAATTGTTTTACTGAATCTTCTCGCTTTCCCTTACTGCGCTTTAAAACCTCATTCACATTGTTTTTCGGAATTTTAGAGACTGTATTTTCTGCTGCCTGCCAAGACTTTTTTTTCTGGGTTTGTTTTATTTTCTTGGTTGTTAGGTACATGGGTGTTAATTAATGCGTACGTTTTACGTACACATTTCAAGGAAATTGTAATTAACCTGTTCTCCACAGGCTTAACTTCGATTATGGTTCTCATAATGTCTTGTGAAACTTCGAATGCCACATCCAAAATTGTTATAATGTTCGTGTTGCGACAGTTAAGACAGGATAAAAAGGTAATTTCGTTTTTTCAAATAAATATCCCAATTCAACACTAGTCATTTCCTCGTTAATAATTGCTCCTCGTTTAATAGAAATAATGACGCCTTGAATCTTTGATCATACGAACTTCAAAACGAAATAAATGACGGAACAATCGATAAGGGGATACAAAGTACAAAATCGTGTATAATGGTTACCTCGCCCATTAACAAGAGACAATTGCGAAAAAGTAACATGTTGAGAGAGAGAGAACTTGCAGGAGGAACGTAAAAGTAATGCCTCAAGAGAGGATCGAGGACGAAAAGTCTGGTGATACTCTCCGTGAGGTATAGTGAACAGGCAATGGAATTTTCGATTAAGTCAAGGAATCCACCCGTTAATTGAAAAATAATAGGTTTTGACGCAAGAGAGCTCACGGAGTCCTACTACCGAAATATTTCGGCATCTACAGAACAATATGAATTATACGAAAGAACGAATTCAAAATAACCTAAAGAGACGTTACAACTCCGTAGAAGACGTAAGAAAAACTTCAAAAGGCAAAAGAATGATGATAAACAGCGAATAGGACTAACCGGCTGTTATGTGACGAATATTGTAGACGGTAAAATATCGGAAAGGGAGGAAAAAAGTTGTGGTTTAACGTCCAGTCGATGAAGAGGTTATTACAGTTGGAGCAGAAGCTTTCCTTTCAAAGGAACTATTCCGGCATTCACCTTAAGCTATTTACGGAAAATACGGAAAGCTAGATCTGGATGACCAGTCGCAAATTTGAACCGCTGTTATCCTCAATATGAGTCACGTGTTGTACTGTAAGATATAAGAGTGAAGGGAACAGATGTCCCAAAACATACAAAAATAAATCGAATAATTACTAATTATTAATTACTTCTTATTGCTGTGAAAATCTTTAACGCGCTTCGACTGCCGCATCATAAGACGACCGTGTGTATTTAATACCTCTACCTATTCAGTTACTCACTGTAATGTTGTGACGAGGTATGTAGTAATACATTTACAGTTATCAGCAGAGATAAATGGAACTGCAGTTGCATTCGTGACACGATCAAAAGAGTTACGACTGCAACGGTAGGGCTTTTGGGCGTGTCCCGGTGCAGGAAGGTTCACTACAACAAAAAGTCCCGCTGATGCACGGCCACAAATAAACCGGATGGTTTTAATTTTAGAAAGTGTAAAAATATTTGAGCGTGACTGTAGCGTCGGGTGACACGGCCAAACTGGGTGTGGCAAGCCACAATGATAGAAGCTAATATCTATATGCTCACGGACACACGTCACGCTAAAATTATAATTAATTAATGAGTTAAACAAAAAAAGGGGGAGGGAAAGGGAGCGGCAGGAGCTCGAAATGGGGGGGGGGGGGGGCTAGGGAGGGCCGTGACATGGCAGCAGGCCGAGGGGAGAAGGCGGCGAGAGGGCAGGGAGATAATGAAACCTTATAAGGCAAATGAACCACGCCCAGATGATAATTATATGAGAGAAATACCTGTCAAACAGAACGCCGCCTTAAAACGATGGACAATTAAAAAGAGGAGGCGGTAATTTGCGCGCCGACATCAAAGCGGCCGCGGTAATAACCGTTCGGGCGGCGAGTGGCGCGGCACGGCTTGCCGGAAGGCCGGCCGCCCGCCACAGGCGCCGACTAATTCTTCGGCGGCCTCGACAACGCGGTGGCGATAAATCAGCGAGGCCGCGCCCCGCCCCGCTGCACAACTCTTTGGTGACAATTAGAGGCATTCACGACAGCCGAGGCGAGATTTGTGGCCGCAGCAGGGCTCAAACGCGAAGGGGACACGCCCAGTCACCACCGGCTGATTTCGTATTAGCTGCTTCTCAAAGAGCGGATCGTTCGTGAGAACGCGTGCTACGTGCCGCCTCTCCACCGCCTACGTATTAATCCTAGGACGTCTAAGGGGGGGAGGGAGGGGGTTCGTTGAACCCATATTTTTTTTATGTCCCCTGCTTTTGGCCAAGCAACTTTCATACTACATATTCCCTTTGAGTTATTGTTTGTTGGCTATTTTATGAAACGCCCCCCCCCCCCCCCCCCCCTTAGGCTTCCATGCTATAGAAAATTTCCCTTAGTAGGATTTCGTATTTCTCATCTCTACAACAACCCAAGTTAGTTTCTTGTTGGTTGGTATTCTTGATATTCACAACAATCGGTTTACTTTCAGAGGAAGTGATTGTTGATGTCAGCCAGCTGTTATTTATCTTGTAAACTTGCAGTGAGTTAGTGCAGTTCCCAACATGTAATCCTCCAGTAACTTTGGTGTCCTACACAGCAAAAAAGTAAAAACTTACTGATGTTGTCAACAATGCACCAAGATAAAGGCACTGTTTGAGGAGAGAAGAATAAAACCGAGACAAATACATATTATAATTCCACTAAAGGTGGAATTGATACCATTGATCAAATGGCGCGTATGTACATCTGCAAGAGGGGAACTCTCTCACCGACATTTCTGCTATCAATGCACCATATTCATCCAGCAACATCCAAGATGGAATGAGAAGAAAAATGAGAAGAAACACAACAAACGGAAACTTTATCTTCTGCAAGCTGGGATGGCACTAGTGAAATTGCAGGTACAAGAAAGAAGCGTCAATGCAAGAGTGTTATCTCACCAAATTGTTCAATCAATGGAGACTATTCTACAAAAAAAATCAAAAAGTGACAACAGAAGCACGTCAGCCTCCTGCAGGGAAAGGTCGGTGCCTCATTTGTGTAAGAAAAGCTAAAACAAAAAAGAAGAAGTACAACAATCCAAGTAAACCAAAACATTATTGTGGACAGTGTCAAACATGTAAAACACATTCAGAAAAAATTGTGAAGTGTGTCTCTTGTCTTGAAGTTGGGGGAGTCAGAGTAGTCTATTGTATATGAACACATCAGTATTTTGGATTGTAATATGCCAATTATATATTCACTCAGTCCAATATTTATAACCATTAACAACACTATTAAACCGATGCCTTAGATAGAATACATAATCCATTTTGAAAATTGTAATGTTTCGTCAGTAAACTTATTTAATACCTGTGCGCTCGCCGAACCCCCCAGCCCCCCTTAGGCATCCAAGTTAGAAAAAGAAAGGCTTGGGCGTCCTACGGTTAAGGGGGCGTGTGATTCACTACACTCTTTTTCAAAATGACCTCCGGATTGACGCTTCGGCAGGAACAAGTGGAGGCGCTGAGCATAGTTGCCACATAGGCACAGAACACACGCGCAATCTTACGTCTCCTCCAACTCGAACTCGTAAACTGTTCAATCTACAAAAGCGTAACTGGCATCAGTGTCTTCTGGATAATCTGCATTAAGTTTCCATATTAGTCTTATTTGTAGAAACACTTTTTAAAGTGACACACAGAAAGCTCTAGAAACTTCATCTTTTTTCACTTCAGACCAGGATTTCCCGGACTGTGTTCCGCGGAGTATGTATAAGTGCTACTATACTACTGTCCATTAAAATTGCTACACCACGAAGATGACGTGCTACAGATGCGAAATTTAACCGACAGAAAGAAGATGCTGTGACATGCAAATGATTAGCTTTTCAGAGCATTCACGCAAGGTTGGCGCCGGTGGCGACACCTACAACGTGCTGACATGAGGAAAGTTTCCAACCGATTTCTCACACACAAACAGCAGTTGACCGGCGTTGCCTGGTGAAACGTTGTCGTGAGGCCTCATGCAAGGAGGAGAAATGTGTACCATCACGTTTCCGACTTTGATAAAGATCGGATTGTCGCCTAGCGCGATTACGGTTTATCGTATTGCGACGTTGCTGCTCGCGTGGGTCGAGATCCAATGACTGTTAGCAGAATATGGAATCGGTGAATGCAGGAGGGTAATACGGAACGCCGTGCTGGATCCCAACGGCCTTGCATCACTAGCAGCCACCTTATCCGCATGGCTGTAACGTGCCGTGCAGCCACGTCTCGATCCCAGGGTCAACAGATGGGGACGTTTGCAAGACAACAACCATCTGCACGAACAGTTCGACGACGTTTGCAGCAGCATGGATTGTCAGCTCGGAAACCATTGCTGCGGTTACCCTTGACGCTGCATCACAGACAGAAGCGCCTGCGATGGTGTACTCAACGACGAACCTGGGTGCACGAATGGCGAAACATTTTTTTTTTTTTTTTGGATGAACCCAGGTTCTGTTTACAGCATCATGATGGTCGCATCCGTGTTTGGCGACATCGCGGTGAACGCACATTGGAAACGTGTATTCGTCATCGCCATACTGGGGTATCACCCGGCGTGATGGTATGGGTTGCCATTGGTTACAAGTCTCGGTCACCTCTTGTTCGCATTGACGGCACTTTGAACAGTGGACATTTCAGATGTGTTACGACCCGTGGCTCTACCCTTCATTCGATCCCTGCGAAAACCTACATTTCAACAGGATAATGCTGTATCCCTTTCTGGATACAGAAAATGTTCGACTGGGCAGCACATTCTCCAGATCTCTAACCAATTGAAAACGTCTGGTCAATGGTGGCCGAGCAACTGGCTCGTCACAATACGCCAGTCACTACTCTTGATGAACTGTAGTACCGCGTTGAAGCTGCATGGGCAGCTGTACCTGTACACGCCATCCAAGCTCTGACTCAATGCCCAGGTGTATCAAAGCCGTTATTACGGCCAGAGGTGGTTGTTCTGGGTACTGATTTCTCAGGATCTATGCACCCAAATTGCGTGAAAATGTCATCACATGTCAGTTCTAGTAAAATATATTTGTCCATTGAATACCCGTTTATCGTCTGCATTTCTCCTTCGTGTAGCAATTTTCATGACCAGTAGTGTATTAATAACACAGCAGTTTCTTATAGTTTGACGACACTAATATTTTTTTTCTTTTTTTTTTAAATACGATTGCTGGCCGGAGTGGCCGAGCGGTTCTAGGCGCTTCAGTCTGGAACTGCGCGACCGCTACGGTCGCAGGTTCGAATCCTGCCTCGGGCATGGATGTGTGTGGTGTCCTTAGGTTAAGTTAGGTTTAAGTAGTTCTAAGTCTAGGGGATTGATGACCTCAGATGTTAAGTCCCATAGTGCTTAGAGCAATTTGAACCATTCGAAGTACCGCATCTACCAACTGCAGTTGGTAACTCTGTTTAAAAACGAGTTGAATGTTGTACATACGTATATCGTGTAACATGTGGTTATGAGGCAATTAGTATGCTATGGTGATGCGAATTGCAGCGGTGGAAGCATTTTGTCCAAAGTGATTCTGTCACGACAGCTCAGCGGACAGTGCGATGGAACAGCAACGATCGGCATTTGGCTTTACCCGAGATGTACTGTATTCTCAGGTGAAGAGCCACTGGTAGTGTTTTGAAGCGCCAGTCAGGCCGGAGAAGAAATGTTTGGATGTGTGAGACCGTGTGGAACGAGAGCGCGTATCATTTGAACACAATGCCGAACGGTCAGCCAAACGAGATACGCAAGCGTGACAACTGTCGTGATGTTGACTGGGTCGCTTACTGCCTCATTTTATGTTTCAGACGTATAAACAGCATGTGGTTCAGGAACTGACTCGGCAACTACACTTAACATTCTTGCAATGATTCATCGAGAACCACTGATTCTAAATCAACTGTTGAAGTACGATGAAGCAACCTTTCTCATGACTGGATATGTTAAAAAAGGAAAGTACTTTGGTCTCGGGAAAATCCACGACGTCTACATGAAAAGTCCATACGACTTCAAAAATTTTGTTATGGTGTGCAGAAGGCATGTGTGTGGTTATCGCTAAGTATTACTTTTCCATTCTGAGATGACTTCGGACAATAGTGAACGGCAACCGGTATTATGAAATGTTGCAGAAACTCCTCAGTCTGGAATTGCAGGCATGCTGATTGCTGGATAATATCTGGTTTCAGCAGGATGGTGCAACGGGTAACACAGTATGCCCATGTATATTCTGGCAAAAGTTTCCAAACCTTCTGATATCCCGGTTTTCGATGTGACACGGCCACCCTGTTCCCCACATTTAACAGCTCCGTGTTACTTGCTATGCAGTTATGTGAAGGACTGGGCGTTTACTAATCGTTTGCGGACCACTGATCAATGTAAGACTGCGATTTGCTGTGAAATAAGCGCCATTCCACAGGATATGTTATAGCGTGTTATGGGAGACTTTAAATGCAAATGTATTTGCTTACGCTTTACCGTAACTGTTACTGATATCGAATGAAACAACAAGTTTATTGTTACCAGTCACTGATTTTATTTCCGAAACGCGTTTCGGAGGTTCAGACCTCTGTCATCAGGGGGATTTGTATGGATTAATGTGTCATGTATTTGTTGTGCTACACCTTTAGAGAAACTTCTGATACTGTCTAGCAGAGAGAAACAAAACACTGTTTCAGCACCTGGCCCATAGTCTTGCGTCATGTGCTGAAATCATGTTCTGTTTCTCTCTAATAGTGCCACAGGTTGCTCGAAAGTCGTTAGACACACACATACATGCCAGATACATCCACATAAATCCACCTGATGGAGGTTTGAACCTTCGAAACTTCTTGTGGAAATAAAAACTGGTGACTATTAACAGTAAACATGCCATTCCATTCGGTGTTCTGGAAGCACTCCCTGCGACCCTTTTAGCAGTGCAGGCAGGTAAGAGGGGATCGCTTGTCGAAAGTTATTTTCAAGTTGTAATTAGGTCTACCGATGTTTTACACACTGAAGTAATTGCCCATTTACGTAGTTGTATTGCATGACTGAAATGACTTCTTCCATTCGGCATGTTTCTGTTAATGATGTTGACAGATTCATTACGTATGACCCTGTATGTATACAGAATCGTTTGTTGTTCTGATCGCTGTGCATCTCGTATTAGGCGAGGCTATCCTATGGAATCTGTTCGGCTCTGTGGTATGGCAGCTGCCTAAAAAGACGGGTCGCGGTTCTTCACGTCTGAAGTGTGGCGACGCCCTGAAGTGGAGGGGAAGGGAGCCCTCTGCCGATATCATCGGTGCTTTCTTCCCCGAGCAGGCGCCGCTATGCCAATTACTCAAACCGGCCGTCTCTCGTGAAGAACGTCTCTCCAAGGCGGCGCGTCGCTTCCCCCTTCCGCAGCCCATCTCTCCGCCGCACACGAAATATAGACGCATCGAAACATTATTTACGACATTTTTTCCCCTAACAAGGCCTCTTTCTTTCCTATAAAGAAGACTAGTGGGCCCACCCTTTTACGATAAAGACGAGAATAATGCGAATTTTTTCTCCTCACCAGACGAGGAGAAAAAGAAATAGTTGGTTTGCATTAGTTATCTCAACTGTGATGTTATTTCGCATGCAGTGTAAGTGGTAGATGCTTATAATGAATGCGGAAGTCTTTTTTCCCTTTTCTGCGATAAATAAACGTTATTGACACCGCTGGAATTGTCAGTATCTTAGGCGAGCCTTTCACGATGTGCTTCCAGCTCCTCTCACAGGACGTGAAAACACACGTGGACGAGGAGCTGCTGACGTCAGAGCGTGGAATTCCACATTCCACTACACTGCGGAGCGTGAAATCAAGAATATGGCATATCAGATTTTTTTCCATGTGGCGAGCAATGTGGCCAGTGAAATGCGACATCGTTTTCCGCCACAAGCAAAACATAGGAGCTACCATAGTGCATGGCGTTAAACGTCGTATTTTGTGGGTTTTCTTTTTCATCGAGTACACGGAGGCACTAGCAACTTGATGTTGTCTCGAAAACGTGTCGTTTTAGCTACGTTCCCTTAGTGCTATTCGAATGGAGTAGGGATTTTACATTCTTCACTCTCTCTTCACATTTACATGACACCGCAGTATATGCATCTCCGTTACTGTCATCTGTACTCGAGAGATACGCGTAAGGTACTACACACCGCGAGATAAGGAGTCATTGTGCGCGGAGCACGAAAATCCTTTCCGATTATGTGGCTGAACTTACCCCAAGGGGTCTCTCAGCGAGCAATGACATTCGACTCTTTTTATAGTCACACTTTACGTGGAGGAATCCAACAGCGGTAAAGTTTAGATTTTTTGACGTATTGGTTCTCTAGCGCAGTGTTTTTCAACGTTTTTGTATACGCGACTCCTTTCCGATTAAAAACATTCTGGCGACCCCCAGAACCATCATAAAAGTATGTCAGCGATTGCAAAGTCAACGTATTTAATTTTCTTTCTACTGATTTAGAAGAGGAAAAGGAACAAGAGATGCTATTGGCCTGCTAAGAACTAGAGGGGAAAGATATATGGAAAAGGGTAGAGAAATCTTTGCTGTCTTTATAGATTTAGAGAAGGCTTTTGACATAGCAGTGGAACAAGCTGATGGATATCTTCAAGAGGAAAGGAGTAGATTGGAAAGAGAGACGACTGATAAAGAATCTATATTTACGCCAGAAAGTAAGGATAAGGATTGGGAATGAAATGTTAGAAGGAAGCAGCATTGGATGAGGTGTTAGACAAAGTTGTTGTCTTTCCCCACTGTTGTTTAACGTATACCTTGAAGAGATTATTGCGAAAAGTTTAGATGGGAAAAGAGGAATATGTATAGGTGGAAAGAGAATAGAATGTATAATAGTTGCTGATGACATGGTATTAGTGGCAGAAAGTGAGCGGACAATGAATGACATGGTCAAAGATCTGAATGAAGCTTGTGTGGAATATGGGATGCAAATAAACACAGCAAAACAAAGAGTATGGTCATCAGTACAAGACGCAGACTGTCCAATATTAAAATAGGAAAATCTACCATTAGCAAAGTAAGTGAATTTAAATATCTCGGAAGCACAATAACTGAAGACTTGAGATGCCACGAGGAGGTAAATGGAAATGCCGTGTGGCTAGGGCCTCCCGTCGGGTAGACCGTTCGCCTGGTGCAAGTCTTTCGAGATGACGCCATTTCGGCGAGTTGCGTGTCGATGGGGATGCAATGATGATGAAAGACACACAACACCCAGTCACCACGAGAAAATCCCTGGCCCCGCCGGGAATCTAACCCGGGGTCCCGTACGCGGGAGCGAGAACGCTACCGCAAGACCACGAGCTGCGGACACGAGGAGGTGAAAACTCGAATTGCCATAGCGAAGGAGGCATTCAACAGAAAGAGGAGACTCTTATGTGGCAAATTAGATAAGCGTCTAACGAAAAGGCTTGGCAAATGTTTTGTCTGGAGTGTGGCACTATATAGAGCAGAGACGAGAGGATGAAAGGTTAGAAGCGTTTGAGATGTGGATGTGAAGGAGAATGGAGAGAATAAGCTGGATGGCAAGAGAGGGCAATGAAAGAGTATTGGAAAGGGTTAGTGAGAGAAGATGACTGCTGAAGGTTGTAAGAGAAAGGAAATAGAACTGGTTGGGACATTCATTGAGAAGGGAGTGCTTGCTAGTAGATGCTTTGGAAGGATTGGTTTGTGGGAGAGGACTGAGAGGAAGAAGGAGATACAAGGTGATAGACGACATAAAGGGAAGAGGAAATTATGCAGACCTGAAGAGGATGGCAGAAGACCGGACAGCCTGGAGAACTACCACGTGAAAACCTGCCTTTAGGCAGAACACTGATGATGATGATGGTACTCTGATCGAGTGCAATGTGAAAAGAGGTTGCAGTGCTCTGCTGCAGGCAGAGATGTATAATTATATTCTTTGCCGCGTTACCAGCCATGCTGCAATTGCTTTCTCCTGCTACCGCGACCCCCTTACAAAGGCTTTTGCAAACCACCTCCTCCTCCTCCCCCCCGGGTCGCATCACAAAGGTTGAAAAACACTGCTCTAGCGGATAGACGAGGCAGCTTCGAGACAGTTGTTTGATTTACTTATTCACGACAGTTTACACAGAAGACTCGTGCCCATATGCGGTGGGTGGATGTCGAACCCACGGCCCTCGGTGCCCGGTGCGTAGTCAAGATGCCAGCGCAAGCTACGCCCAGGAGCGAAGTGCCGTTGCGGTGTAGGCATTCCAGGCCGGGCGGCGCGCTACGTCAGATGCTTGCGCTGCTATGCTGCAATTAAGGCGGGCGGAAGGCCTGCCCCAGTTGTGAGGAATGGTGGAAGCTCATAATTTTTAACATTTTTATGCAGCGACTTCAACTGATATTGTTTGTATAAGTATATACAGCCTACAGTTGCAGGTTAACTTTATCGTTTACCTAGGTTTCAACGTTAGTAATGACGTCTTCTTCAGAACCTGCAAAAAGTTAATATTATAATGTGCTAGTAAATTATATTAGATACGGTCATCCTACAGGTTGCAACGTATAGTACTTACATAAATTATTATTTAAATGTTTGCCTAAAACAAGCCATGTCCTAAGTCAACTTTACAAAACTTGATGCATAACCATAAGGTTTTGTCACTTCTGTGAAACAAGCTGTAGCAAATTCACTTTTAAGCCCGTTGTATGGGCCTGGTCGCGTGACTAGAGACTGCGGACCGCGAGGGCTTCGCGGTCTGCCTCACAGAGGGCGGCGCGCATGCGCGACACGTATAGAATCAAACTCTAATTACGCACGCGTCAGATAACATTTTTGCTATGAATTAATTTTATACTTTAGTATTGTAAGTTAATTACAGTATCCAGCATGACTACGTTTTACATTCTACTACAGAGCCTTATAAACTGACCAACAAATTTCATGTGAACATCTGTAGGAAAGGTTCTATAATTACAGAAACTGTAATGGTCACATGCATTATGAATTATTGTAAACCTAATATAGGCTGGAAGCCTTCGAAGTATGCCCTATTTTTTAGATACAGTTGATCGTTCAGTAAATTGCCTCTATCTGTAATTAGGTGTGTATAAATTTGTAGTTCCTCAAGCGTGTCGAGTCTATATCCCTTAATTTCATGATGTTGTAGCTCTATGTCATGTAAAGGTTTAGGTGTATGAGCCATTTGCACCAGATGTTCCGCAAAGGCTGACCCCCTTGTTCCTACGCCCTTTATTGGAAGATGTTCTTTAAACTTTCCTGCTATAGCTCTGCCTGTTTGACCTATGTAATATCATGGGCAATCATCACACATAATCTTATATACATCCAATTTCGCTGACTTATCGCAGTTTTTCTCAAGGGAATGAACCAAATTTTGCTTTAAACTATTACTCGTCTAGAAGGAAATTTTAAAACCTGAGTTTTTCAACAGGCGTCCTATCTTGTAGGACACATTACATATATAAGGAACCGACAACCATTTCTTGGTCTGATCTTGGGTTTGAGTATTTGTGTTTACTAAAGTCGTTGTCCTTTTTCGCGTTTTCTTATGATATAATTGCCTCATTATCTTTGGATCATAGCCATAATTCTCCAGAAGAAATAAACCAAGTTTTCGCAACGTTTAACAGTCTACATGAAAAAATAAAATTCACACAAGAATTGGAATCAGCTGATAGATGACTAAATTATCTTTATTTAACGATGACTATTAAAGATGCTAAAATAGAGTTGAACATATTCCGGAAGGCAACTTATTCAGACAATATCATTCCAGCCGATTCAACCCACCCCCAAGCGCATAAAATGGCCTTTTTCTATTGTAGTATCCATCGGGCGATTTCTATTCCGTTGTCAGATGTCAACCCCGAAAAAGAATTACAAATTTTCGAGAGTATTGAACAGAATAAACCTTATGGTTATGCATCAAGTTTTATAAAGTTGTCTTAGGACATGGCTTGTTTTAGGAAAACATTTAAATAATATTTTAAGTATGTACTACACGTTGAATCCTGTAGGATGGCCATATCTAATATAATTTACTAGCGCATTATAATAGTGACTTTTTGCAAGTTCTGAAGAAGACGTTAGTACTAACGTTGAAACCTAGGTAAACGATAAAGTTAACCTGCAACTGTAGGCTGTATATTATATAATGATGGAAGCGTACCACCCGGCGCGCGAATTATGGTCTACACGTCTGGCAGACGGCGCTTGGCGGCGATGGATGCCCAGCGGATCGGCAGCTGGGAGGGCCTAAGTTCGATCCTCGGGCAATTGTGCTGTGGCTGGATCTCCAAGTACACAGTCACATAGGATAGCGAATGGAGGCAGTTGTTCCAGGGGATCGAAGGTAAGCGACGACGGCAGTCCGTTCTACAGAGGTCGCTCATTAGCCAAGGCGGTCATCGCTGACACAACCGGTTTTCGGTTATACTGATCTCTTCCACGTCAATATACGCGTGCTATCAGAACTGAAGAAAATAACCAGTTCCTGAAGTAACTGCTTTTCGGTTTTGTATTCCTGCAATTTCATGTACTAAACGTAGAAATCAAACAACGACTGAAAAATTTTGACAGAGTTTCAAGATATATAGAATCAAAATATTAAACAGGCAAACAGAAGAAAACTTAGTCCGTCCACCGTTCGCTGCTTTTCTAGAACAGTGATAAGTGGTCGAATACTGCAAAAAAAAAAAAAAAAAAAAAAAAAAAAAAAAAAAAAAAAAAAAAAAAAAAATCACACGTAGTGTTCTATTGATTTTAATTTTTTGAAACTCTGCTCAAAAATCATGTTGTAATCCGGGATCATACGACTATTTGGACATGACGAATAGTCAGAGCTGGAGGGTGACAGCTGAGATCGAAGAACTCCGTTTTTCGCATTAATTTGTACGTTTTTATGGGCTACACGGAATAAAGGCATATTGTGTAGATTGAATTGTTAAGTGTTTTAATTATTACTGTTACCGTAATTTTCTTCTCTTATTATTTCATAGAAATGGAAGACAAATCTTAAACTTTTAAAACAAATGTAGCGTTGTACTACATTCCTACATCATTTCGTAGAAATATTTCCAGAGTTGGGTTTGTGCCATTCTGCAATACAACGGATGCCAGGTGACAGCGAGAAACTAAGCCATGGCACACGGCAACACGTTCATTATAGTCTCAGCAATGCTGTACCAATTCTTGTGCAATATGTTTGTTGTTCGTTTCTGTCGGTATTGTTATTAAAATAACACTGATAGATTTTTCCACTTTTTATGATAGCGCACTACTTGAAACCAATGCAAATTTTACAAACAAAAGTAACTCCGTTTTTAAAAAATGTTTATTCAAAAACAACTCTAGCACTGCTGCTATGGCTAATTGATCTTTCGGTTTCGTTACTCAGTTATTAGCAAAAAATAAAAACGACCTGTTATAGCCGAGACCAAACAAATACCGAAAAAATGCCAGTTATTCAAAACAAAAATTGCGATATCGCTTTTAAGCGGCCGGTTTTCTCCATCGCTATCGCTCATTCGAAGCCACTTGCCGGCTGGACACCCTCTACTTATGAACTCCGGGGCCAGCCTGTTGAGCACACGCCACAGGAGTCACGTGGTCCATTTGTTGCAGTGCCACCATGGCGTTCTGCGTTCGGTAATATAATTGGCTTAGTGTGGTGGTGACATGCTGCTCTATCTGTAACAGCGAGCAATTGCAACAAAGAACGGTTCCACCAGCTATGGTCACTACATCTGTGAAGGGACAAAATCCTGTATCTGAAAATAATCATGAAGTCGAAACTGAAATGTTGGTGACTGGAATTAAACTGACAGTCAACGACGAAAATGATGTCCATCACAACATTCCCAGATTTGTACAAAGAAAAAACAGGTAACTTCATTGAGTTACAAACAATCTCTCCTGTGCCAGATAGTACAGTCTTGACCAACACCTGTAGCTGATACAGCGGATTTTGTCACTAGGTCTGACCACGTAACAATGACAGACATTTACAGACGAATTGTTGTGGGTCGTAGTGAAGGAATAAGTCTTGAGCATTACTTTTAAGGGTCAAAGATGAGCAGAGGAGCCAGGAGGAAAGGCACCAGAAATAGCAACAGTGTATCAACGGCTGTGAGCGGCGGACTCCCGAACAGAAACGAGCGGCAGAGCGGGTAAAAAGGAGTAAGGACGTCGACTGGGACGTACACGTCAAAATTTTATCTTACGAGAGCAGCAGCGAGAAACTGCGGAGCCCTGATTGTGGCCCCGGCCGTGGGGGGGGGGAGTCAGCGCAAATCGCCGGCCACGGGAGAGCGGCTTACGACGCCTCCACTCGCTCACGTAGGCGGAAATGCCAGCGCGACATTTCTGCGCCGGGAATATCTGATATACACGCGCGTGTATATTTTCCGATGAAAAATTCGCAGTCGTATATCAGTCACAATTTGGGCCGCGCTGCGCTGTGCGGCGGCGGCGACGCCGCGCCCATCAGGGCAGGGCGGCTGGAAAGTCGAATTGATGACTCTGGCGAGGTAGGGGCGGCCGCACTCGCGCCTGATTAGGCGAGCACGGGTGTTCCCGCCAGATAACTGCCGCTTCACCGCCATTCGTCACAACGGGCGTTAGAAGCGATCGATGCACGGCCGTCGACTTGCCTGTGACGCAGTCTCTGCATTCCACGACTTCATTCCGAGGGCCGTGTCTGATAGAGCGCGACGAAAACGACGAAGACACGTACCACTTAACAGTCAGTCCACACTGAAGTAAAGAGGCGGGAAGAAACAGTTCAGTTGAACAGCCGAAGGACGAATATCGACCGTGGCCTTCTCAAAGATACCATTCATGCTACACTTGAAGTGCACTTGGGAAACTAAGGATAACCTAAATCAAATGCAGTTCGTACTGCTATGGCAGTCATCAGTCACAACACGGGCGGAAAAAATAGCAACACTACGAAGGAGTTGCGCGGCATAAACGAAAGTTGGAAGGCGTATTTCTACATCTGAAAGATGATGACTATTCAAATTTTGTGCCAGCCGCATAAGAGTGGCGCTAATAGCGCCACGATGAGACCGCAATGCTGTACGGACATGAGCATTTTTTACCTTTCAGATTGGACGTACCGAGTTGATAAGGCGGCAATGACACCAAATTTGAACAAGGTCTCGTAATACAGCTACTAGTAGCTGGAAGTTCCTTCTTTGGCACTACCGAGAGCGAAGACGAACGTGTTCTGGGTATGGCTCTGGCGTCTCGTACTGCATCTGCAGCAGCGATCTTAGCAGCAGTTGCACCACAGTCACACAACGAATTATTACAAATCGGTTACGTCACGGACAGCTCCGAGATATACGACCGCTAACGTGCATTCCACTCACGACAAACTATCACCATTCGACTTTAGTGGTGTCCAGCGAGATCTCACTGGAGGGCAAGATGAAGGTCTGTTGTGTTTTATGGTGAAAATTAGTTCTGTCTCGGGGCCAGTGACGACCGTGTCTTGGTTGCCAGGAGGTCAGTTCAGGGCCTGCAGCCGGTCGGGGTGGCCGAGCGGTTCTAGGCGCTTCAGTTCAGAACCGCGCGACTGCTACGCGCAGGTTCGAATCCTGCCTCGAGCATGGATGTGTGTGATGTCCTTACGTTAGTTAGGTTTAAGTAGTTGTACGTTCTAGGGGACTGATGACCTCAGATGTTAAGTCCCATAGTGCTCAGAGCCATTTGAACCATTTTCTAGGCCCTGCAACCAACCTGTTTTCGTGCTAGACACACTGGACCTAACCCTAGAGCTACTGGTTCGGGTGCGATTTCGTACGACAGCAAGAGCACTTTCGCAGTTATTCCACGCACCCTGGCAGCAAAACTGTGCGTCAATCCCGGTGGTTCGGCCTGTTGTGTTGCCATTCACGGCCAGCATTCAAGGGAGTATTTTTCCAACAGAATAACGCTCGCCCACATATAGCTTGCTTTCAACATTCTAGCGGTTACATCGGTTATTAATGTACTAACATTCCACGTTTGTGATGGCTTATACAGCGCTTACTTTGACATGTGATCTTTTGCAATGTTAATCACTTTAATAAGTTACCTACATAAATGTATTCCCGGAATTTCATTACACTACATTAATCATGTTTTAGAGGTACGATTTGTTCCGTCAGCGTGTATCTCAGTCATACTGTCTGAATATGTCGTGACAAATGGGAATTTGTGCCAGGCTCGGATTCGAATAGGATCTCCAGCTTATAGCGTGTAATCACCTGAACCATTAGGCTATCTGAACACGCTTCCAAAAAAATGGTTCAAATGGCTCTGAGCACTATGGGACTCAACATCTGTGGTCATAAGTCCCCTAGAACTTAGAACTACTTAAACCTAACTAACCTAAGGACATCACACACATCCATGCCCGAGGCAGGATTCGAACCTGCGACCGCAGCAGTCGCGCGGTTCCTGACTGAGCGCCTGGAACCGCTAGACCACCGCGGCCGGCAACACGCTTCCAGCCTAATACCAAGGCCACAGTTAAACTGACTACAACTACAATCTGGAATAAATTTCCATTTGTCACGATATATTCATTATACTGTAGGTTCGGCACCTCTGAGAGCATTTCACGATTTCATTTTTTTGCGGTACACTTAACTCATCTCCATTCACTTCTGTTATTTTATTTCTGTGGATTTAATTAAACTGGTCTAGAATTTTATTTCTTTAAATTGCGATCGTTCAGAACTATTTTTACCCGCTGATCATCTGCTAATTCACATTCATGTGAATATAGTATGCACTCGATGCACATTTTACAGGTCACGCTCAATTAACCTAGTAATATGGAACGTTATGTTAAGTCCACAGTATAAGTGAGGTAGGTCTCACTGTGACGCAACGTTAACTGGGATCGTCTTACAACCATCACCGATCTTCAGCGAACGATTTGCCCACCACAATGCAGAATAATGTCACATAAAGTACAAAACGAGAATGAGAGAGAAGAACTTTGAAATCCAACGATGTTCAGTTAATGATGCAGGAATACATACTTGTAGTCAGTTGTAGTTGTATCACTCAAGATGTTTCATTCACGATATAATTTTTGTCGCAAGTTGATATCGATAAGCTACCTTACGCACGAGTAGAGTGCTGCTACTACCCGTAATATTCCCCCTCGCCCTTTCCCGTTATGAAGTTAACCAGCTGCCGGCGATTATTAAAAGACAATAACCTCAGGCGAAAAAAAGCCAAAATAGGTATGACTTTCAAAAGATGACATAAACGTCGATGCTGGCGACTGGTATGAAACTTGTTTGCGACTGTGATCGAAACTAAAACTGTTTTCTAATTTCCTCTTCTGTTCGCTAATGACAGGAAAAAAAGCAGCTGTTATTAAGCCTTTGTATCACATTTTTCTTATTTTACCAGAATGGTAATTCAAAAGACGTTTGTGGGAGAACATGATGATGTTGTTGTTGTCTTGAGACCAGAGACTGGTTTGATGCAGCTCTCCATGCTACTCTATCCTGTGCAAGCTTCTTCATCTCCCAGTACCTACTGAAGCCTACATCCTTCTGAATCTGTTTAGTGTATTCATCTCTTGGTCTCCCTCTGCGATTTTTACCCTCCATGCTGCCCTCCAATACTAAAGCGGTGATCCCTTGATGCCTCAGAACACGTCCTACCAACCGATCTCTTCTTATAGTCAAGTTGTGCCACGAACCTCTCTTCTCCCCAATCCTATTCAGTATCTCTTTATTAGTTATGTGATCTACCCATCTAACATTCAGCATTCTTCTGTAGAACAATATTTCGAAATCTTCTATTCTCTTCTTGTCCAAACTATTTATCGTCCATGTTTCACATCTTTGCACTGAATCTTCCTGTGTGCATGGCCTCGTAATTTTAACAGTAACCTTCTCCGTAATGCACGACGCCTATCCTGTGGAGGCTGGCAATGTCCTTAACGCCGTCTAGCTTTCTAAATGAATACGCGATGAAGCGCATTACTTGTTCTGGGATTTTTTGAACCTATTCTATTAGTCCTATTTCGTAGGGACCCCACACTGAACAAAAGTAAAGGCCGAATGTTGACAGGCTTGATTTTTCTGCCAAAAGTTGGCATTTTCATATTGAACCCTTTTCGTGGTCAAAGGAGAGGGCTGCAGATTTCATCACTTGTCAGACAGCGCCTTCAAACGGTTCGCTAAGTACAAAATAAAAATGGGGTAATATCTTCCGTGATTAGCTTCCCATGGACAAACGTGTATCTTCAATTAAAAGTCGTCAATGATAATGAAAAATTAGTGGTGTATGTAATTATAAAAATAATACTTCTTAATTATGTTTGAACTGGAATATAAAAACTTCACTGAAGTGCACACGAGGCATGTTATTCGACGAAAGCAAAACATTTACGAAGTATCGCCACAAGTTTTCAGTTTATACAACCCACAGTACTGCAGATTGAAACTGCCGACAAGCTCAAACCCATGTTGTGCGTCTGCCATCTTTATGTGTATCCTGCTAGCTATTGTGAAGTGCATTGCAGATGGTACTTCCCAGTGATCACTTCTAAGGGCTTTTTGCCGTTCCGTTCACGTCTTGAGCGCGGACAGAATAATAGTTCCTATGTCAACGATACGTCGAGGATTGTAGTGTATTACAAGCGCTCCTTCTGAAACTTTGTAAGCAGGCTTTCAAGCGATAAGTGTCGTCTATCTTCAAGCACCGGCCAATTCAAATTTTTAAGCATTTACGGCGTCTCGAACAAGACTGGCCATTCGTGCTGCCTTCCTTTGCATACATTCAACATACCTACTATTTGATACAGGTCCCACCTGAGCAATATTCTAAGATGGGACGAGCAAGTCTTTTTGTAAGCAATCCCCTTTGTCCCATCAGTTTCTTTTGCCAGAGTCCTGCGATTTAACCGAAGTCTGCCATGTACCTTACCTACGACTGAATATGTGAGATAGCCGGCCGGAGTGGCCGTGCGGTTCTAGACGCTACAGTCTGGAGCCGAGCGACCGCTGCGGTTGCAGGTTCGAATCCTGCCTCGGGCATGGATGTGTGTGATGTCCTTAGGTTAGTTAGGTTTAATTAGTTCTAAGTTGTAGGCGACTGATGACCTCAGAAGTTAAGTCGCATAGTGCTCAGTGCCATTTGAACCAATATGTGACATAATTTCTTATCACTACGAACTGTTACACCCAGTTTATTGATTCTGACTGTGAGTTACAGATATTGCAATCATAAAAGAACGGTTATGCTTTTTGTGAAGAGCAAAATTTTACATTTCTGAACATTTAAGGCCAGCTGTCAATCTTTGTGCCACTTAGAAATGTTATGAAGATCTGACTCAACATATGCGTTTTTTTCCCCCAGACAGTACCCCTGCAGAAACTGTGACGTTACGATTTTCTACCAGGTCATTAATCTTCCTGCCACAAGGTGGAATATCGGGACACATATCACAAGGCCGTGTCGTATTCGACACTTGGCTGAAAAATGTTTTCCCCTTATACATTACGTTCATTTCGATTACATGCATAACACACAGTAGCGCTGTTTCATGTGCAAAGAAAAACAAACAAGACGTGTTGGATCCCACACTCCCTTGTGGTGGGAAGGTTAATATACAGCATGAAAAGTGTGGGTCCCAACACACTTCCCGGGGATACGCCTGAAGTTGTCTGGCTGCACCGTACATCAAGTTAGTGGCCTGACCTTCGGAAGTGACCTAAATAGCAGCCGCTGTCACCCCCAGGCGGCAGCTGTGAATGAAGCACGCCCTATCGGCTATTGTGGGGAGCGTGAGCAGTCGTTCGGCAGTAGTGGAGTTGGACCGCGAGTTGGAATGTTCTGAGACGCCAACGTGTCGTCGACAACTCCCGGAGCAAGAACCGCTCAATGGCTCGTGTACGTCGCCGGCAAACACAACACCGACACCCATTGTGCCCGCGCGCGTCTTGTTTACAAACAAACAAAGCGGGCGACCTGGCCGTCTATACGTGTCGGGCGTCTGCGGCGCGCAGTTGGTTCCTCCCTTTCTCCGCTAGGAGTTCCGCCCGCGGCGCCGCAACGCGATTCGTCTTTCCGGCGCTATTAACCTATGGAGGCGGTGTTGTCATCGGCAGGAACCCGCCCGATAAATCAAACGGCCTCCGCCTCTCCCTCTTGGCGGCCTTCCTCCGCTTTCACCTTTATCTCCGTCCCGCTCGAACCGGAGGGACCCACGCAGATAGTGCCGCCGCTACCACTTCCGCAAGCTCCACGCCAACTGCCGCACAGCTTCCTAATGGCTTAATTGAATTCCGATTAGTAAAAGATGGCGCGCGCGGGTCGGTGGAGGGGGCGGGTAGCGTGTGCCGACTGCGCCGGGGCGTGCCGCCTCAGTACGTGCCCTCCCGATGAACTAACAGCACTTCCTCAGTACGCCTGGGGCTGCCGCTTTTCCGGAACACCAGTTCTCCTCGACGGGCGCATTGTATACAATGGAGGTTTCGATCTTACACTGTAGGCGTCATTTAAGAAGGGATTTTTTGAAAATCGACCGCGCGAGGGGGGGGGGGGGGGAGTGGAACAGGGGATGAAAGTTATTTTTTCTGAAAAATATCGCTATTAAGTCAATTTTGAAGCTACACCTGCGAAAACTGGTATTTGGCATTTGGTTTTTCGGTCAGAAATAAAGAAATACGTATTTCAGAATTTTTGGAAACTTAAGCCTATAGCTGTCAAATAGTGGGTGAAAGCTTTTTAAAAATATTTTATTATTTAAGAACTAATAAAATATTTTTGAAGCTACGTCTATGAACACTGATATTTGACTTCTAGGCTACAAATAAAAAATGTGTGTTTCAGTATTTCTGGAAATTCAACCCTTAAGGAAGTGAATTTTTCAGAAAATATTTCCTTACATTTAAAAAATTTAACGCTCGATTTATGAAATTTCGTATTTCGAGTCTTGGTCAGATGTAATGAAATATTTGTTACAGGATGGAAGTTGCTATGGAAACATTACAAGAACGCAAAAGGCACGATTAACAAAATGGCTCTGAGCACTATGGGACTTAACATCTATGGTCATCAGTCCCCTAGAACTTAAAACTACTTAAACCTAGCTAACCTAAGGACATCACACAACATCCAGTCATCACGAGGCAGAGAAAATCCTTGACCCCGCCAGGTACGATTAACGAAAACTTTGGACTTTAGCTACCAGACCCGCTATTTGGTCAGAGGTACATTTGGAAGAAACCATGCTTATATGGCCTGAATTAGCGAGAGAGAGAGAGAGAGAGAGAGAGAGAGAGAGAGAGAGAGAGAGCGCAGGGGCGGAAAGAGAGAGGAAGGAGGGTATGGACAGAGATGGGAGGGCTGGAGAGGATGGTAGGCGAGAGAGGGTGGCAAGAGGGGATGGACAGGGAGAGAGGGGGCAGGAGGGGATGAACATGGAGAGAGGGGTCCAGGAGGGGATGGACAAGAAGAGAGGGGGAGGAGGAGGAGATCAACAGACAGAGGGGAGGATGAAATGGTCAGTGGGAGGGGATGATGGTCATGGGCAGAAAAAAGGGAGGGAAAGAGAGATTGGCTTAGGTGTGGGAAGAAGACACTGACAGATAGGGAGGCAAGGTGGTGATGAGCAAAGGTAGGTGGGGGAGGGGGGAAGAAGATAGACCATGTTATGCGCGCAATATATGTGACATATGTAGGCAGGTGAAGCAGTGGGGTAAAGGCTACCATTTTATTAAAAAGTCAATTACGCATTAAATCGTCTTATTTTTATAGTACAAGAAGTAGATGCTCAAATCTTTTTACCTTACGAAGCTAGAGATAAATACTCAGTCATCCAACGTACCTGAAAACAAAAAAGAAAGTCGTCATTAGAAAAGATGGATAGCATTCATGACAGGTGGTTAGTGATGCAAGAGGGCAATTTATTTAATGGCCTCTTTACCAATTATTGAAACAGTGAACATAAAACCCTAAAGTCAAAGAATCAAGACGTGTGCTAAAACATGGTGTTCGATGACTAATGACGAATGAAGTTCATTTTAGATTTGCTGTATATGGCTTAATATTCGAATACTGTCTGGTTATTTATTAAATGGTACAGTAATGTTTGCCTTAGGTAAGCAGGTAGTTAACCTTTTGTAAATGCTATTACTGTGTCCGTGCACTAAAACAGATACTCAAGTGCGGAATGTTACTCCTTGTTTTCCATATTCCTTGTGTAGCTCCTCTTGTTCCTTCCTGTGCTGTTTGTATGCAAAAATAATATGGCTCATTTTGGCTCTCCTGAAAGGGGTCTTCGATGTGTATAGACGTCTTTAATTTTTAGCCTGTGGAGATGGCTCATATAATAAGCGTGTCCCACGTACATCCTAATAACCGATGTAGTATGCCATTTTCTATAATTCAGCATTACTTTCTTGGGATGACAGGTGGCATAAAATCTAGTTCTACCAATCTGCGTTGTGACCCAAGAGGTGAACACGGTTGGTTGAAGTGTTTCTTTAAAATGGCCTTTTTCCACGGACTGTAAAAGCTCTAATTACTGATGACTGTACTATTTGATGTGGAAAACATATCACAAACACAATTTTCGTAATCACTTCGAAGTATGTATTACTCGACTAATTATATTATCCGCAAAAAAGATAAGACCTATTTCCGGAAGTTGATCACAGTGCAAGGTCGCAATCCAAAGTCAAAAAAACTGTCAGTCACGATTCGTAGTTCATTGATAAAGGTAGCCGTCTATATTGTGGCAATATAATAAGCATAATTTGTTATGTTTATATCTTACAATTTATGCACACAACACAGTAAAAAGAAAAAAAATTAGTGTCTACGATTTCGACAATCTGATGTAATTTAGTTCACACGGATGACGTGTGCCGCTTCAAACATACAAGCAAGAGCATACGCGTACAAACAACCATTCGGTGTTCATACTTGTTGCACAATGCGTGTTGCATTGTTTCTAGTGTCAGAAATTAAAGTTTCACATACTCTTTTCGAACGAAGCATGCTGTAATTTATCTTGGGTGACTTAGGGGAATCACGGCAAACCCAAAGCTGAGCGACTGGAGTGGGTTTGAACTGCCGCCCTCCCGGATGAGAAACTAGTGTCTTATCAGCTGCCTTGGCCTCCTCACTGAGCGGCATCTCCTCGTGTCTATTCTTTACAGTACTTCCCGTCAATCTAGAATTTATTTTCCTCTTTGCTACCCAGTCCCATTTCTTCGATGACGTAGCCACAACCTTTTGGTTTAGGGGAATTATTCAAACCGGAACTGCCAATTCGCCCTTACTCATGTACGTCTCATAGTTTCTTCTGATTTTATATTCGATACCACATAGCGCTAAAGCGAAACTTCCTAGCAGATTAAAAGAGTTTCAATCTGCGAAGAAGTTTCGAATCAGCGCACACACTGCGGCTGAGTGAAAACTCATCCGCAAGGCTGTGGCTACGCCTTTTTTTCGAAACATTCTTTCTTCCAGAAAAGCTAGTAGCGCACGGCATGGGGAAGAATTGAAGTTTGAACTGTAGGGGACGAGGTACTGGTGGCAGTAAAAGCTATTTAGGGCGTATTGTTAGTCGTGCTTTGGTAGCTCAAGCGGTTACAGCACTTGCCCACGAAAGGCAAAGGTCCCATGTTCGAATCCTGGTGCTAGTCACAGTTAGACTCTTTCTGGAAGTTTCAAATCGATGCAAACTCCGGTGCCGACCGAAAATTTATTCTTGAAGTGATATACCCTTGCAATCCACATTACTGCTTACGATGGCAATTAAATCATATTTAAGACATGTCGTACCAATAGTTCCTTTTGCAACTAGCTTGGCGTTGGCTGCTACAGTATTATAACCACATTATTGCAGTAGACTATGGGTCAAGCAATTCTTTGTATTTTCCATTAATATTTTTCCCTACTGAAATCGGACTCTTTACGTCTCTTCAGCCCCAGTCTCGACGCAGCCTGACTGATGTGAGATTCAACTACTAATCGTACAAAATACTCTGTGTTCTACAAATACATGTTTGGCCTTTTATTGGAAATTTACAATCGCAACATGATTAAATTTATCACTTCAAGATGGAGCTACACCATTAATGGAGCAATTATGATTCTTCCAAGAATAATTCTTACCTGAGAAATTAAATTTTTAGTTCTCTATTCTTTCATGCTCAGTGAATATATCACTACTAATGCATTAGTCCGGGGTCCAGCCTTCGATCAGTGCTACGGGAGGACTTCGAAAAGTAAGTTACCCATTATTATGGCAGTCGAAATAACCTTCACTGAATGCCACACCACGCTTCAAAGTTACACAGTTATTAGATACTATTTTTAAAAATAGCCACCAAGTCTCTGTGGACAAAGATAAGAACGTTATACGAATCGTTCAGCCCGTCGCCTACAGAGATCCGCTCCTTGGTAACGGGACCATTCTCGAATGGTTCAAATGGCTCTAAGCACTATGGGACTTAACATCTGAGGCCATCAGTCGCCTAGACTTACAACTACTTGAACCTAACTAACCTAAGGACATCACACACATCCATGCCTGAGGCAGGATTCGAACCTGCGACCGTAGCGGTCACGTGGTTCCAGACTGAAGGGCCTAGAACCGCTCGGCTACAACGGCCGGCGGGAACCATTCTCGAACCGCTGTATAAACTTCCTCATTACTCGGAGACGGCTATGGCTCAGCTCTTCGATAGCCTGGACATTATCATCTGTGATCGATATCCATCGGCTTCCTTCCCCATCATCATGAAACACGTCTGTGCGGCCTTCGTCAAATTGATGGCACCATTTCACTAAGGCTGGACGCGACACTGCGTTTGTTCCATGTACCGCCAGAATTTCATTGTGAAGCTGTGTGATATTTAGACGTTTTGCCCTCGACAATCTTACTGTCCTCTGTACTTCAACTCTGACGTCACGTTTCCAGTTGTCGCGCCATTTCACTCCCATAGTGTTACGCTCCTGTTGACTGTACTGCAGCAGAAGTAAGTCTGCTGGAAACCTGAACCTGGAACAATCACTTCATCGTGACAACGTGCTACTCTTTTTTATAAATATTTTTTTAAGTTTTGGTTTTTGGAATGTGCCTATTCAGCTACCTCATTAGTGGAATGTCAATTATGACGTTATCAGCGGACGACACAACACCCAGTCCCCGAGAGAAGAAAATATCCGACCCGGTCGGGAATCCAACTCAGGCCCCTTCAATTGGTAATTAATCCGCGGTGCTAACCGCGCAGCTGCCGAAGTGGACCGCCACTCTTGTTGCACAATGGTCCTAGCGTGGGACGACATGTGTAACTTCCTTACTATAAGTAATGTGAGAAACGCAAAGGTGCTCCGGAGCTGGGCACCCACGTTAAACTGCAGGTCCACCTGCAACTGACTAGAAAGGTCTGTTCAAAAGTTGGGGGAAGACATTGGCATACTATTTCTAATTGGGACATGCCTGGAGCAGAACGCACCGCAGTGTTCAAACCAATCTCCGGATTGAGCAAGCTTTAGTTTATTTTAGCACATCACTTCAGGAACAGATAACTTGCGGGAATGCAACCTAGTGAGACTTTCGACAACCGCTGATATTTCGAAAGGTTGTTGCGTCCCACGTCTGTGTTATCGGGGATTAAGCGACAGAGGCTCGCGGGGAGTAAATTAACCGGCTGGCCTATGTGAGAGGCAGTCTTGACCTAGCTATCCTTCCTTACAAAATAAAATAAGGATGAGAAGGTCGCTTGATTTGATCTCAACAAGAAGTGCGTTACAATTCCTCGTTTATTTTCTAAAGTGGCCTTTCTTGTGCTGCATTTACTGGTTGCGTTTCGTAACCAGAAAGATAAATTCTTTATGCAGGGACGGTGATTTGATGGCACCGTTCAGTCAATACCGAATATCATTGTTAACTGGTACTGTACCTACTCTACAAGAAACACAGTTCAACACTGGTCTCTTTTAGATCTTCCAACTGCTCTGACTCTAATTCTACATTTCTCTCAGACTCACTCGAGCAGCACCGTGCTCCTTAGCTTTGTTCGGCCTCTCCCCTTCCCGTCTGTCTTTGGCATGACGCGATCCTCAAGGCGTGCTGCATACTCATTGGTTCTAATTTGCACGCGTCCTTAGTATATTTCCACTGGATGGGTAGAAGGGGAGAGGAATAAGTCCATATACTGTGTTTCTGTTATTGGCTTCACATGACCACTGTGGGGAAGGCAATATAAAAATTTCTGATGAATGGGAAAGCTCGAGTCGGAAGAAGTGGAAAAAGTACCAAAAAAAGGACATTTATGTTGTGGCCCTTCATGACACATTTGAGGTAGTTTTTCTGCTATAATAACTACAGAATCAAACTAATTATAAACTTCAAAATTTAACTATCCATTACCAAGATACTGGAGGTCATGGTAGCAAAATTGTTGCAGAATACCTGCAACACACCACCTCTCTCTGAGAGTCTTCCTCTATCCCTGTGCTCGCTGTTACTTCAGAAAGCTTTCCGTTTCCTTATACTAGGTACAATTGGCTAGAATACAATGTAATGCTGCTGTGTTCACATCCCTCCCATCCGGTGGTCGCGGCCATCCCGCACTCGCCGTCGGATTACACATGGCACCCTGCGATTCCCGCTAGTGCATTGAATCTTTTTCTTTACAGGTCTTTTAATGATACGAATGTTGAACTGTCGAAATATAGGCCTGTTGTTGAAAAAGTCGCCCGGCTGCACTGCCGTAAGTTGTTGGAAAAAACGTCGGAACCCAAGTTTCAGAAGAACACACTACAACATTACATTTTCTTCAGATTATTTTTGTTCAGCTGATTTCAGAGAAATGTCTACCTATACGTTTCAAATCGAAGTTTTTCGTAGTTGAATTTACTGGAGGATCTAGGCATTTTGGTGCATTTCTTATTAATCACACTGCCACGTAATATTACAACATTTTTGATGAATAAGCTGTACAGTCTCCTGACTGTTCGACACAAACCTCCTTCACACTAACAGGTACCTGAAATCCTAGTCGCTGCCAGATGAGCTGGCTAGCAGCTATGCGGCAGAAGCGGACGTCTTGGAGGCGGGCTATCGGCGGAGAAGCGGTATCTTGCGCCGCCGCTGCCGCAGGATTGTCCAATGCGGTGGCTCCGGTTACCCGGGCTGGGCCCGGTGCTTTCTTGCCGCCAGCCAACGACAGACAGCAAACATAAATACCGAAAGCCGGCTCCTCTCTCCCGCGCAGAGGGAACTGCGGCCGTGCGGGGGAGGGGACAATTTAATTACTGCGGGACGTGATATCTGGGCTGCGGTTGACAAATGTCCGGAGCCGCTAGCGGGCGGTTCGTTACGGCTGGCGGGCCTGCAATCTAATCTGGCTCAATCTGCAGGTGGCACTTGCTGCCTGCTCAAGTAAGAATTCCTCTGCCTCCTTCAACCCTTGCCTTGCCGGCAGTCTCTCTCTCTCTCTCTCTCTCTCTCTCTCTCTCTCTCTCTCTCTCTCTCTCTCTCCATTTTCGGCTCGCGTCGGTAGTAGTACACAGAACTTGCTCGTTAATTGCAGGCGGAATTAAATCGGCGGCGCCGCAGAGCGTCACAAGAAACAACTCGAGACGCCTTCTGAGGAGAGATGCCCCCACTGGTGCGTCTGAGTCTCCACCGCATCATCCTGCCCGAGCTTGCAGCGTCTTCGTAGGCATCCGTGGCCTGACCTGGGGGATCATTAGCTTTTCCTCGGCGTTCAGACTAGGGTCACTCGTCGACGGGTCGCACTGCGTGAAATAGACGACTCTGCCCCTCTCTGCAGCACTACCTAGACAGAGCACAACATCTTCCTCGCGGACCTCGGGTCCTAATAACCAAGATATGGATGTACGGAGTATCCTCGTAGACATGCGAGAGGTCGATGAGTGTTCTCTTGTAGCACCCAGCTTAGCACTGTGTGCACGACATCATTAGCTACTGTGGACAATCTACATCTACGTACATAATCCGCAAGGCGCCGTACAGTGCATGGCGCACGGCACCCTGTGCCACTATTAACCATTTCCTTTTCTATTCCACTCGCAAATAGAGCGACGGAAAAACGAATTTCTATACGCCTTCGTATCAGCACTAAGTTCTCACATCTTATCTTTGTGGTCCTTACGCGAAATATATATCGGGGGCAGTAGCACATTCTGCAGTCAGCTTCAAATGCCGATTCTCAAAATTTTTTCAACAGTCCTTCTAGAGCAGAACTTCGCCTTGACTTGACGGACTCCCATTTGAGTTCCTGATGGATCTCCGTAGCACGTACGTGTTTTTCGAACCTCCAGGTAACAAATCTAGCACACCGACCCTGAAGTGCTTCGACGTTCTCCTTCAATCCGACCTGGTACGGATCCCAAACACTTTGTACGGATCCCAGACACTTTAGCAGTACTCAAGAATAGCTCGCACCAGCGTCCTACATGCGGTCTCCTTTACAGATAAATCACAATTTCCTGAATTTCTCCCAATAAACCGAAGTCGACTACTCGCTTCCCCTACCGCAGTCCTCACACGCTCGCTCCATTTCATATCGCTTTCCAACGTTGCGCCCAGATATTTAAACGACATGACTGTGTCATTAACTCACATTTTTCTATATTTATAGCTAACTGCCGATCGTCACACCAACTACAAATGGTTTTCTACGTCATCTTTTATCTGCCTACAGTCGCTCAACAACACCTTCCCGTACACCAAAGCGTCATCAACAAACAGCCGCAAACTGCTGCTTACCCAGTCCGCCAGATCATTTACGTATAAAGAAAATAGTAGCAGTCCTATCACACTTTCCTAGGGCACTCCTGACGATACCCTTGTCTCTGATGAACACACTCCGTAGAGGACAACATACTGAGTTCTATTACTTAAGAAGTCTTCGATCCACTCACGTGTCTGGGAACCTATTCCATAAGCTCGTACCTTCGTTAACGGGGCGGTCGGGCATCGTATCAAATACTTTTCGGAAATCTAGAAATGTGGAGTCTGCCTGTTGCCCTTCATCCATAGCCGCAGTATATTCTGTGAGGAAAGGGCAAGCTAAATGAGAGTATATTAAAGGATTCTGCAGCAAACTGATGTTAGCGACATTGGTCTGTAATTCTGCGGTTCCGTTCTTTACCTCTTCTTATATAAAAGAATTACCTGTGCTTTTTTTCAGTCGCTTGGATCTTTGCGGTGGTTTGATTCCCGACCGGGCCAGGGATTTTCTCTGCCTCGTGATGTCCTTAGGTTAGTTAGGTTTAATTAGTTCTATGTTCTAGGGGACTGATGACCATAGATGTCAAGTCCCATAGTGCTCAGAGCCATTTGAACCATTTTTTTTTATCTTTGCGGTGAGCGAGAGATTCGCTATGTTCTGCAGTGGGCCATATTTCACTGGACGACAAGGCTAACAATGGCAATTACCTCCCTCGCTACGACGATCACTTATGGCGGCGTAGTACTGACGAAATGTACACACGGAAACGGAAAGGTTAACAAGTTGGTAAGTAAATGCGAGCTCAAGTATGGATGACTGGATATCTTTTTCCCTCTAGTACGATACTAGGAGACTGGGGCACGCTCTTGACTGCTGGACGCATTACCTCCTGCAGAGGTGTAGACGGCAGTAAAGACGCCGCCACACAGCATTTGCTGAGGGTTCTTTACGAGCGGCGACACGTGTTGACAAGGCGCTGTCCTGGCGTCTTGCTCCTCTGCGGTGACAAGCGCTCCTTCACCCTCACTCGGCGGCCCCCAGACGCTGCTTTATCATTCCTCCCTCATCCGTGGCTCCGCCAATAAGGAGTATCGGCCGGGCAGGGCAGGGGCAGAAACGGCAGCGGGTGTGGGTGTGGGTTATTGATTACAGGCGGCACAACAAGCCTCCGGCGCGGCCACAGGAGGATACACAAATAGCCTATCGATTATTCCATCAATCCGTCAGAGTGACGCGGTGGGCGTCTTGATTGTCGGGGAGCCGCCACGCGGTTCCTCCGGAAAGGTCAGCGGACGGCCCTAAGCGAACGGCGCATTTGGGACCAGCTGCGCGGCCGCACATGCCTAACGACACTCGGACACGAATACGACAAAAAAACTTCGCTGCCGCACTCAGTAGTATCCATAACACCACTAAAAATAGTTTCCGATAAAACGATGCGAGTGCTCGTGTTGATACATTTCCTTAAGTCGTTTCCGATTCGTGCTACCAAGAAGAACGATTCTGTTCGTTTCTTTCTCAGTTCCTCACATGACGCTAATGGATTCTAATCAGTGGCTTCTCGGTTTTCCTCTCCCTCCTCCTATCCTCCTATTTTTTCTTCATCTTGTTCCAGCACATTTTAACATAACCATTTTCCTGTGATGTCGCTCCCATATCCTTGGACGCAAACAGGAATCGGCGCAAAAATAGAATTGATCGTCGCCGTAATTTACAGCGCTTAGTTCTAATTACTCGCTAAACATGCTAACCGGGCACATGCAGCCACTAATGGTTCAAATGGCTCTGAGCACTATGGGACTCAACTGCTGTGGTCATTAGTCCCCTAGAACTTAGAACTACTTAAACCTAACTAACCTAAGGACATCACACACATCCATGGCCGAGGCAGGATTCGAACCTGCGACCGTAGCAGTCGCACGGTTCCGGACTGCGCGCCTAGAACCGCGAGACCACCGCGGACGGCAGCCACTAATGTCCGACTTCATGTTGAAAGGCGTAGTATGTCCGAAATACTGCAGTGTCAGTTTCAAAAAATTATTATTTTGCACTTATTGTTACATTCTGATCTTTTCTGCTGATTTTTTTTCTGAAACTTATAAACATCATATGTAATTTTTGTTTATTTCGCTGTCATATCAGTCCTTATAAATGAGCTTGAAGTATGACACAAATAGTCTGGTTGTCCGAAACTATATGCAGCTGTATACAGTTATACAAAATTTCTTATTCCACCACCATTCGAACTAGCTAGCTGCACGTCTACAGCTACAGCAGTATAAAAATCAGAAATATCGATTAACTAGATGTGTCACTATACTTTGGCGAATTTTGTTTCACCTTGCAGATGCTTTTGTGAGGGATTATTCTCACTTTCTTGTTCAGAATTTTTTAAACATACTGTGAACAAGTCATTTATCAATGACTATTTCCGAAATGAACAGTTCTGGCCCTGTCCTAAAGCTTATCTAATGTTGAGAATTTGTTATCGATCTAACAGATTTTATGCTTTCTTGTCGATATTCAAAATAGCCTACAGCTTGTAGACTGTAAAAGGGTATACTTGTATAATTCACGACATTCAAGAAGTGGTTCAGAAATACTTCTGTTGACTGTCTCAAAAGGTAAGAAGGGAAAAAAATTTGATCTTAATAACAGTGACTTACAGCAGTCAAAAACCGTGATGTATAATTATTCTCCAGCCGCGGTGGCCAAGCGGTTCTAGGCGCTTCAGTCCGCAACCGCGCGACTGCTACGGTCGCAGGTTCGATTCCTGCCTCGGGCATGGATGTGTGTGATGTCCTTAGGTTAGTTAGGTTGAAGTAGTTCTAAGTTCTAGGGGACTGATGACCTCAGATGTTAAGTCCCATAGTGCTCAGAACCATTTGAACCATTTTTTTTTACAATTACTCAAGAAAAATTCCGTTTTCCCTATTAATATTTCCGACACATGTAGAAACCAGATATTTAAGTACTTTGGATGAAGTACCAGATGGATAGCTGGCAAGAAAATCAGCTACTCAGAAAAAACGAAAAGTAGATGGTCAGAAAGAAGCTGCCTAGAACTACCTGGGAAGGCACATACTCAGAAAGAAGGTGCCTAGAATAAAGGACAGCTTTCTGGGAAGACGGCTAAGCAGGAATATAGCTTACAGCAAAACGTTCTGCAGGTTAGAAAGTACAAGCCCATTAAAGTACGTTTTGCTTAGGCAGTGTCTTGACTCGGCAGCCAGTAGTAAATCAGCAGGATACAATTTGCCGGCGCCTGCAGTGAATATCGGAAATGAACCGCTGCTAGCTAGTGTTCTAGCTAGGGCTGGGGAGCCAGGGCCTGAGGCCACAAATCGCGCGGGCAGAAGCGGCCCGCGGCGCGCACAATGGCGCAATGAACTCCCGGGGCATTCCAGCGCGCGCCCATAAACACACTACAACTCACCTCCGGAGCCGCTAATTGAAATCAGCAAATTAAATTAACACGGTATCCGCCGGCGGCGGCGGCGCGCGCGATATATCAGCGCCGGGGCATTATCGGCTATAATCGCTGTCTGCGCCGCTCCGTGCACCGCTGCCGCCGCCACCGCACGCATCGAATTTCCCGGAATTTATTGCACTCCAGACGGCGGCCGGCCACACAAAAGGCTCCGGCCGCCATCCCTCTCCTTAGCTTCACCACCGGGGCGAGTCTCGCTTTAGTCAATTTCCAGGAGCAACCTTTTACCATTCGGCGCCGTGTACACGGTAATTGAATTTTGCGACAAATTAAAACAGAGTCGATACAAAAGCACGGCACGACACAGCACAGCCTGCAAAGAGGCGGTGGACCAGGTTCCATTCCCGGTCCTGCACAACGTTTGAATATGCCAAGAACTTTTATATCGATAGGGTTGAAAATGGTACATTCTTCTAACCAAATCTCTCAGCAATGTTCAAACTGAGAATTCAGGAGAAATATATGGTTAATAGGCGCCTACTCGCATATGGGGTTCCAATTTAACGGAGTGTTGGAACGTTTCCTTCAACAAGACTACAGTCATTTCTTTCCTTCAGTCCTCGTCAAAAATCAGAATGTATTCCATCCGTAACGCCATCGCTACAAATGGAATTCCATACGCTAACCAAAATAAACAAAGCCTTTAATAAACCGCACTGCAGCCATTTCCAGGATTTTTTTGCTTATTTATTCACATGAAGGTTCTGAGACATTCATTCTCACTACCAACTATTCTTATTCGAACAACATTTAAAAAAAGATCAATCAAAAACACAAGAATTCACGTGAATCATTTACGTCGGCAACTGTAATTTACCAAAGCCGTATAATGCAGCTAAATGAGATTTTATGTACGAAAAGCGTTCAATTAGAAATCCAACACACTTTTTTCAGAAATCAGGTTTTTTTTATTCAGGATTCCAATACACCTTTTGGCTACTTGTGCCAACACCCATACAATGTTGCCGCGCGATGTTGCCGTAGGGTCTGAGGCGCCTAGCCACGGTTCGTGAGATAATTAATAACAATTAAGAAACTTATCAGTGATGCAGGATATTAATAAATCGTTAGGGCACTCTCAATATGTACTTTATTAGTATAGAAGATGCATAAATCTGCTGGTAACCTATCGGAAATGTGAATTTCTGAACGATGTACACCCTGTACCAAAATGAATGACAAAGTACTTATTAAGAATGTTCTTATTTCTGGTATTGATTCCGTGAACCGAGCTGTTGATTTAGAAGAGGAATTTCATTAAGATATAAATACACTGAGAAGTAATAGACTGCTTATCAATTACACTGAACATACTTCTGCAAGACATTCTTTAATTCACGCTCTTGGTTTTATGATCCTACAACGTGATAGCGTCAGACACGTTAGAAATATCGTATAAGTTCATTTGTGTGGTTTGTGTTACAGCTGAAGGTACAGTTATGATGTCTGGCTTTTGTTTAATTCTACGAAAACGACTTACGCACAAAATTTCTCGTTATTTTCAGCCAACATCTGAGACACTTTTGGAACAGTTAAATGTACTCTTGGTATGCACCTGGGCTCTGGAGACCAAAAGGATGCAATCAATACAGAACACACCACGAATTCTGGAACAGGTGCAGGAGGCCAGGTGCGGAAGGGCCGCGCCACCGCTGGAACTAGGGAGCGGAGCGGATGGCCCTTTGATGAACGCCTCCGCCTCAAGACGCGATGCGATACGACACTGGCGAGGGTGGGGGCGTGCCGTGCTCCGTATTGATTGCCGGTGCCGCTAATTACCTGCCCTGGCTGGCGTTGCCGCTGGAAGAGGATCGATGAGTTCATCAATCATCTCGCTTCCGATGCTGTGGTCGCGCACCGCGCCTGGACGCCAGGCCGCCCGACCAACTCGGGACCTGCGCGGTCCACCCTTCCCTTCCTCTCAAGGCGCCTCCAATATTCCAGGCGACGCGCCCGGATAGGCTACAGTATCTCTTGCGTCACACGCTGTCGGCGTTCGATACACACTTAGTGGTCTACAGCGACGTATACCACAAGCAGAATTATCTTTAAACCACTGATGATTAACCTCTCATTACAATAAAGGCAAAGCCTTCATCTTCACGGAGGTTGGTTTGAACATTGCGTAAATAAAAAAACATGGTACCATTTCAAATAGTATGTCGTTGCCTTCCTCCAATCTTTGACAGGCTTACACTATCAATTATACGGTGTTTAAACGACAACACATTCGACGAAACTATTGAATTGTTTATGGCTCTATTATTGTCCAACTTCGGAAATTACCATTCTCGAGTGCTCACAACAGTATTCAGCACCAACACAACAAACATCTTATAGGACAGAAAGTATGTACACTGTATATAGAGAAATTACGCCCAGAAAAGAAAAAAAGGCTAATTAGCGGAAATGTTCTGTGATACTTTACACTGGAACAGTGTCGCACAAAATTTCTCACCTGTTTGTAACCATAAACATAGATATAAATTTCAATGCAGCGAACAACTTCAGACACGTACTGAGACTCACCAAGGATTGTGTGGATGCATAGGCTACATCAGGTATTTATAAAATCATTTCTAGGCCATGCCACAATAATTATGCAGATCAGACCGGACGATCCTTCAACAGACTTTCCGTGAGGTACGTCAGAATGATCGGACACAGACATGACGTTAAGTGCAGACTTACGAGATTCAGGACATAATGTTACTGGAAACCTAACAGATAGTTCACAATTTCTACACACTGCTAAGATGGGGAGAAACAATATACTAGAGGAAAATGAAATCTATGAGCACATAAAACGTATCCTAAAACGATTTGGAACGAACAAACTGACTTGCGTAAAAGGAAATTCTAAGAATCGTTTAATAAAATTTTCGAGTACTCTCATTAGAACAGTATTTGAAACATAGTATAATAACTATTGTGCTAATTTCATGAACCAAGGTTGACTTGTTATCTTGTTCTCAATGTATATGATGATCATTATTTATTGATTCCTTATCTTTGAACTTAAACAAACGTAAAATTGATCTTTTCGTTCAAACAGTGCGATTCATTGATTGATTCCTCTATGTACACTGGTCAAAACAATTAGGGGATCAGTTGAGGTATCTAGGTTCTAAAGTATTGTCATCAGCAGAATAAACTAAAATGGTTCCACGTCTTTCTGTCGGTTTTACGGAGTGGAGACAACAACATTACGGTCACCGAGATAGTGGTGATAACGGAAAGTTGCTGCAGAGGGGGTGAGCCGTAGTTGTGTCCGGCTCTTCGAAAAGCGCGCCAGGCGTAGTGCTTTCGCTTCGCGTCTAGTGTTTGCGGTGGCGCTTTCGGTTTGGCGCGCTGTCTGGATCACTAGAGTAAGTGTACGGTCGCGTGACGACCGAGGAGTACGTACAGGGCGGTGTCCGAGAGAGGTGGTGGCGCGAGCGTGGCCCTGTTGTTGAGGGTCGTCAACTGCTCGCCAAGTGCTTTGCTTGACCTCTTGGCTGTCAGGGGCTAAGTCTGCCTTACCCGCATGTACGTGGACTATGAAGCTTAGAAGCCGTGGTGCAGGAGATCAGCGCCTGGGACAGTATGTCTTCTTATCGGCCGTTGAAACCGCTGGCAGCGGTTGGCTCTGACGAACATTTGGAAGTGCAACGTGGTCCCGGCGCTGTTGTGGAGTGCGACAAGTTGAGTACTGTTTTTATGTAACAGAGTTAGTTAAGGGGTTTTTCAAGTTCTAGTGAAGTGTGTGTGTTTCTTCACCAGTGGTTTTGTTGGGGTCTTCCCACCACATTTTTCGTTTGCCTGTCCGCGGGAACGTGGTAATTGCTTCTTGGTCGGACCGTTTCACTCACACCTAGATTGGGTGATTTAGGGTCGGTGTCGCATGTCTCTGTGGTTCTGGCACCGTCTGTGCAGGCACCGTCCTTGCTACATCTTCTGGTCTTGGGTAACTCGGGGAGGTGGTGGCTTGTAATGGAAGTTTTGGGGCTGATCTGCTGTGGACCTGTAGACCATCAACTATTCCGCCTATTCTGATTTGGGTCCATTTTACACGTGCTACACCGAGCTAAGGAAAATTTTTTTGGGAACTCCCTTTAATGTGAAGTTTTGTGTGCTGGATTATTCACATTTATCTTGTAACAACTGACATGTGTAATATAAGTTATTTAACTGGCAAGAGACAACTAAAGGAATTGTTCTCTTATAGCTACAACAAGTGTAAAATATTATTGGGAAGTTATTAACATCATACCTGGCAATCTCCTTTTCATAAGTATAATTTATCAGCTATTCGAAATTGTTTTTTAATTTTTTTAAATGCCAGACTTAAAAATTTATTACTGAGAAAGCCTTTTAAAATAAAAAGTTAACCTTAGCAGTGTGTGTTATTTCACCAGCACCTCCTGGCCCCTACTTCCACGATAACGTTTTGGAATAATATGTGTACTTGAGTAGTTGTTTGTGAATAGCCCTAATTGACGGTTCAGGGGGCTGGTGTTGACTTGTTTTTACTCTACTAAACGAATTACACATGCCGTTGGGTTCAGATAATGTAGTAAGCAGGTAGTGCAATGCAACAACAATGTGACTTACCCGAAGCTATTTCATGGAGAGCCATAGGACGATTGGAAGCGGGACAGACACACAGGGAAGTGGCTGCAGCTATTGGAGTGTCCTAAAGTGTAATTTCCGGGACCTGGACGCGATTTCAGACAACAGGAAGGCAAGGCCAACGTAATCCACGGGTAACATGAGCAAGAGATGACCGTTATCTCCGGTTAACAGCCCGTCGAGACACGAGGCTGGATGCAAATCAGCTGCAACGCACCATTCAGACAGCAACAAGACGCACAATATCAACACAGACAGTTCGAAATCGCCTTCGGGAATGTGGCCTCTACGCACGGTGGCCTATGGTATGTGTCCCATTAAAACGACGACATCGTGTTTAGCCAACAGAAACTGGAAGGAGGAACATCAAGATTCGAGTCTTAACGCATGGCGCCGGGTGCTGTTCACAGATGAGTCAAGATTTTATCTTCAGCCGGACAAACGTCGTTCCCTTATCTGGAGAGAACGTGGAACTCGGAACAATCCTGCTTATGTGCAGGTAACATCACCGTATCATGGAGATGGACGAATGGTGTGGGCAGTAGTCAGTATTGGCGGACGTACGGACCCCACAATGGCGCTTTGACTGCTCAGAGGTATACAGACGAAATCCTTCGACTTTTTAGTGTACCTCACACTGGTGCTACAGGAGAAGGGTTCCTTCAGGTGGATGAAAACGCTCATCCCCACAGAGCTGCACTGGTGGACAACATTCTTGGAGCTGAGGGAATTGAACGAATGGAACGCCCAGCTTGTTCACCGTAGTTAAACCCGAATGAACATGTCCAGTTCAATTGGTTCAAATGGCTCTGAGCACTATGGGACTTAACTTCTGAGGTCATCAGTCCCCTAGAACTTAGAACTAATTAAACCTAACTAACCTAAGAACATCACACACACCCATGCCCAAGGCAGGATTCGAACCTGTGACCGTAGCAGTTGCGCTGTTCCCGACTGTAGTGCCTAGAACCGCTCGGCCAGAACATGTCTGGGATGCACTTGGCAGACGCACTGAAGCCAGACCAGCACCTCCCACAATGGTTGCAGAGCTAGATATTGTACTCACGGAAGAATGGCCAAATATCCCTCAAGAGGTGATTGATACTCTAATACTGTCCATGTCACGCCGGTGTGCAACTTTATTGGCCGTCCGAGGCAATCACACACCATATTAGAGAGCAACGAGGTTGACAGTTTCACAATTATGGTAGTTCCATGGTGCCTCGTTCTACGTAAAAGCCAAATAAAGAGCTGACACAGCAAAATATTGTACTATACCACACACAAATTACAATTAAAACGATATCTGAATAAAATACGTTACTTCATGTCTATTGTGTATGATACCTCACATGATCCCCCAGTTGTTTTGAGCAGTGTATGAAGAACTCATTTTTCTCATGTTTAATAATAGAAATATTCGCTCACATTCTAAATCTAGCAAATAATAACGCACAATATATACTGAACGTACGATATCGAAGTAATAAGGATATTTACACCATAAAACTGTATTATTATTCCACTGTGCAACAATTACGCATTTAATGTTATCAACCTTGTATTCGTATGGCGTAACACTTATTATGTTGGTTGTAAGTATACTCCAGTGACCACCTGATGGGCAGTACAGACAGTAAATAATTCAGTCTTTTTGGCTAATACGTCGTGTAAACACTTCTGTATGACTGCAGTACCAAGTATAGAAACTAAGAAGTTATAGGGACTCTAAAGTTGAACAAAGACCCTGAACCACAATATAATTCAACATTTACAAATCACAGCCAGACATGAAAGAAGGGGTAAGCGACAAAAACTCCTTGGACCGAGATGGGCTTGAACAGAGACCAATTGGAAACGAAATTAAGAAATTTCATTTCACTGCAGAATAGATATTGGAGTTGTCCCCTGATCTGCCAATGTACACATGAGGATTCTTGCAAAGCTAAAACTCTCTTTTATTTCATCAAATTATTTCATCTATGGGACAATATTGACTAAGAGTGTGGATCGCTTGGTAGCACACATCCTGAACAATCTAGGAATGATCATTTTGGTGCTCGAGGAAAGTGTGCGGCATATTACGAATTTACAGAAAGAGTTTTAAACCAGTTAAAGACCGAGGGAGGAGCGTGGCAACATTGGGGGAGGGTGGGGGTGGGGGGGGGGGGGGGGGTGGAGGGGTTGCAGACTACAAAAGACATTCTGAAGCCAAATGTCGAAGTAGTGGAATAAAAGCCCACTCCTAGACATGTGTGCCTACGATCACTAAAAAATGCGAGCCTCCGCTTCCAATGCCGGATCCACGCATCACTTAAGGTCACAATCGCTGCAGCAAAGCACGTTGCAGTACACAGGCAAACTCTCCTTGGGTAGCAAAACCCAGGAGCGATGTTTCTTGTGACTTCTCCCGCAATCAACGGAATTCTGTACGTTTTATAGTTCTCGCATTTCAGTTCCTTGGAAACATACTCAGTTCTTACCAGACACTCCATGCCCATAAAATTTTTAACTGCATGATAGGCAGCTATTTAACCGTCTGTTACTGTAACTTCTGGTTCCATTATAGACCATCACCACGGTTTCTGTATATATCAAAACAAAACAAAACAAGAAACAACTAGAAAACATACAGCCAAGTCAATTACACACAGATAGTACAAATTAATACTTACAGTATTAATCACATTAATACTTACAATATTAATCACATGCCATCTCATATCATATCAACATGGCAATCCATATAATAAATGCCCCATCTACAGAACCGAACAGATATTCTTGCACAAGAGATGGTTTCTACAGTTTCAAATCCCACTTATTAACTGAGCAGCAGCTACGTGTAAACATATAAAAAACTATAGAACCAAAGATATTTGTTATGAAGAACAAAGCAAAGAAAAGGTATAACAAATGCTTCTTCATGAATTCAGTGTTACAAGTTATTAAACATGTTACGTAAACAATTGACTCTAGACACAGGAACAGAATTTTTTTTCTATAAAATTACAATCCAGCTGTACAAGAATATAATGAAAAAGGAAAACAATAACATCTCAGATGCAAAAGTGAAACACAGGAATGTATGAAAAAAAGAAAGAAAAAATACTTACGTCTTTGCCTTGGTTCAGTCTTCATAACATACATCGTTGATTCTATGCTCTTGGATACGTTTGCACATAGTTGATGATCAGTTATACGTGTGATTTCAAACTGGATATACCACTTTTTGTTTGGTTAAGTACGCGTTCAGCAGTTCATATGAGGTGGTACTTATACTGATTACCATACTGACATGATATGCTATGGCGTGTGATTAATATTTGATCTTTTATAAGTAATAATTCATACCACTTACATATGACTGTTTGGATTTTGTGCACTTATTTCTGCTTCGTGCTTTGTTTAGATGTATACAGATACCGTGCTGATAGTCTAAGATGAATCAGAAGTTATCATAAAAGACAAGTATTTGGCAATCGCCTCCCAAAAAGTGCAATAAATTCTTTTGAATAACCAGTAAACTTTCCAATTCTGGAATTGACGCACGGTCACAATACTGCTGTATAATCCTGCAAGTAGAATCGAACAGCTGCCTTTCCGCCCAGAACATTTATGTGAATACTATTTAGAGTGATGTGGGCGGTAATCTTTCTGAGGACTCGTCGAGTGACAGGAGTCTGGCGACCGTCTTTTATTCACATATTTGAACTAGCCGCACAGGGACAGTCGGTCGAAATAATCACTGAGCCAGGCGCTATAAATTAATCTCAGGTGAAGAAACATTACAAGTAAAAAACTCTTCTGCACAACATATGGTATAAAGCATCCGCCTTGTAAATGATAAAGTCGCCATTGAGAGCGAGAAACCTTCGTCAACAGGTTTTAAAAACTCGACACGTTGCCAGCGCGACGCCTGCAAAAAGGTGGAAAACAAAGCACTACGACAATGGCAACACGCAAACACAAGGGGGTGGAAGGGGGAGGGGGGAGCACAAGGCGGGGGGTGGGGGGTGGAAGGGGGAGCGGTGAGAGAGAGAAAGAGAGAGGAGAGGAGAGGAGAGAGGAGAGAGAACGCACAATATAAATGTTCGGTGCCGAACCATTTAAAAACGAATACAAGGGGGTTTTGTGTGGCTTTACAGGGCGCGCCATACGTGCACCTCCATACACGGATGTGTACAACAGTGTGCGTACAACTGGTATAGATTATGAGAGAGAGAGAGAGAGAGAGAGAGAGAGAGAGAGAGAGAGAGAGAGAGAGAGAGAGAGAGAGAGATCGATTATCTGAAAAAATGCCAGCTGCAGAGGGGAAAGGCTGCAAGATTAAATTACCCAAAGAATCATTAAGTACTTTTCAATTTTCGGAGTCGATGAAACGAAGCAGTGAAATGCGTGTGTGTGTGTGTGTGTGTGTGTGTGTGTGTGTGTGTGTGTGTGTGTCCCACACTGCAATGCGCGACTGAATGAAAGGCTATCGCTGTAATCGCCAGCGCGGGGGTGCTAGTGTAGCCGTTTCTGCTTTTTCTTGCTCTCTTTTGCTTCTCTTTCCATTGGTATGCAATAAAAATCGCACCACAGTGAAACTGCTGGGTGAAGGGCAAAAATAAAGGTACAGAGGGAGAGACGAGGCAGTGCGTATAAGCCAGGTCCACCACAGTCGCAGCTGGATATACACTGCTAAAGCAGACAGTCCGTACTATCCTTCTCGTTCTACAACGTCTATTTATGCACAGTGCTTTGCACCCATCATACTCCTCCCAATAGAAAATGAATGGTCAAGTCGATCGCACCAGCGATGCCCGTGGCAGAATTTAACGACTATCTGGAATACTACGGAGCATATGTAGAAGTCCTTATTTCGTCTGTGTGATAACACTAGCGATTTTCACGAAAATAAAGTCCTCACTATTGAACAAACGGGACTGCCACAACATAGAAATATCTTAATTTCCAGTTTTATTAGAAACTTATATCCTGAAACAGGTTTTGTACAACACAAACCATGCTGCACTCAATGGAAGCTTGTTACCGTGGCAATTCATAAAAGTTAAGAACCAGTAACAGAGATATTGACACTTGCTATCCGGTTAACAAAAGACAAGATGTACTTACGTTAAAAAACCTAATAAAAGGAAGCCAAGTGTAAAACGCTAATTAGCCAACAGAACAATCAGGAAAATAAAAGCAATGATCCTCGGAAGGAAGGGTACTATACGATCGCTCAAACAGTATGAACAAGAAGAAAAGTAAATCGTAAAGCAGAGGCGTTTTGTAACTTGGAGATTTCGTAACAGACAATCCCAAACGCACAGTCATCCTCAATAAATGTGCTACACGAAAAAGAACATACCACTTGTAAAAGCTGACAAACTGACTAAAGACGAAAGCTACCAATTTCGGAAAGACTATTTATGGATTCGAATTGGAATCACTATCTCCATAAATAACATAACAAGGACACAAGTCCGCCGGACGAAGCGGACCAAAACTTTACTTATTTTGCGTTCTTCTGTGAAGACTTCGTGTATAGGAGAGAGCGATGCTCGAGACATATGGGCACGTGGCTCCATCTTGTTGTCAAAAGCAACACTAGCTATATATGTTCGTTAATTTGAAGATAAACGTCTGTAATGGCACTGGTTTCAAAGAACATTCGAAGTTCGAACTTACGTCTTACAGTTACCCTTGAATTAGAGACATCTCCAAAGGACCGCCACTTTATAATCGACTCCTGAACATACTTTTTGCAGGAATATTAGAGTTCAGGATTTGTTCATGAAAAGCTTCACAAATCATTTAAATGAGCCACTACAAACGTAAGATTAAACTATACGCACCCTTTCATTCACAATATTCGGCACGTTTACTTGATTAAATTAGAGACCGCTGAAGATATACTCACAGCACTTTCAAGCAAGAACTGAAACTGTGACAATTAACTACGACGCGATCGGTACGTGATCGGAAGATTGGGCGAGCGGGAAAAAGTGAAAGCACAACAAATTGCTTACGGAGAGGTACCGCTTCTGTCTTGGACACAATTTTACTGTCCTAATGGTAAACAGTGTGTTCCCCAACCATTTTTACACTCAATACCTCCCTCTAGGGCGATGGAAGCTACTCCCTGATGTCTTATCACACGTCCTATCATACCTTCCCTTCTTCTTGTCAGTATTTACCACATGTTCCTTTCTTCGCCGCTTCTGCAGGAAACTCCTCATTCATTACATAATCAATCCACCTAATTTTTAATATCCTTCTATAGCTCCACATCTCTAACACGTCGACTGTCTTATTTTCATGTTTTGCCACAGTCCATGATTCCTCCAAACTACGTTCTCAGAAATTTCTTCCACTCATTAAGTCCGATGTTTGATACTAGCAATCTTTTCTTGGCCAGAAATGCCCTTTCTGCCGGTGCTGGTCTGCTTTTTATGTCCTTGCTTCGTCTGTGATGTGTTAGTTTGCATTATTGCTTCTATTTGTTTTATGGACGTAAGGCCATGGTCCAACGCATACTTGCCTGGCTAACGTTCCGTTTTCCAATGCTGGCGGCATATTTAGAGGCTTTAAGCCTCAGAAAGCAGTTGCAGTCTCAAAAAAGTTCATTAAGCCGAGCTGTTGACACTATACACGCAACTGACGCTTCGTGTCATCATCACACCGCTTCCAGAAGCCGATGAAAAAGACAGTGACAGCGCATGTGTTACGAATTCCAGCAGACGTCTTCGGCGAGGAGCGAGTAACTATTTTAGACGAGTTCAATAATTTTTAACTACGCTTTAAACGCATGCAAACTCACGATAGCGCGCGACCACAGGTTATGACTTTTGGTGGATACCTTTTCAATTACTTATTGATTTCCCGTGGGCCCTGCATGGAGCAGAGCGAAAGCGAAGTATGGCGGACAAGCCAACTAATATGACGTCACAAGTTCACCGCGGGGCCCGCAGTTCTTGTGGGCCCTCTACCTACGATCGGGGAATCGCCCCGATGTGTGCTATGGAGCTTGTAGTGGGGATGGCTGCTTGCTTTATTCAGCACTACAGCCCACAACATTTCAGATTCCAATCGTTTTTCTTTTCTATTAAAGTTGGTTTTGTGCTTCTGAATTCCTATGGCCGCTCTGCAACATCATGATGACGCTACGAACACGCTGCTGCGTGGGCAGATGAAACAGTTTCACTGGCTGAGCTTGTTTGAGAATGTAACTGCTTTCCGTGCCGTTAAAGCCTTTGATGGTGTCCGCAGGACTGAACGACGAAACATCACGCAGAGAATTATGTCTTGGGGCACGGCCTTATGCTCATGAAAACACGTACCAGCAAAAAAGGCAAATACCGGTCGCGAAAGCCTACATTTGTGTGTTATTTTGCTTCCACGGTAGCAGTATTCTATAACTTTATCTTCTTCAGGGTGACGACATTTGACATTGAGTTTGTCGCTAAGCTCATTTCTGCTACTCCTCATTAGTTTAATCTTATTTCCGTTTAATCTCAACCCACATTCTGTAACTCTTCTTCAGTTCACTGGGCATCTAGGTAAGACGCAATAAATTTAATAAATACTTTTCACTTACACGGACGACTGAAGCGCCACATGAAAACCTGTAACCAGGGTTCGAATACCGGCCTTCATATAAATTTTCACTCTGTGCTTCAGTCTGCGCATAATCGTAGATGTAAGAGTTTTGAAAACGACTTTGGAACCATACACATACTTGCTATCCTTCAAAAACAAAAAATCGGGAGATTCAGTTTTAAAAACCAGGAGATATGAATGATCAAAAATCTGCGGCTCATTTTTGTATAAACTCAAGACTGATTAGTCTCTTTCTCTATGACGTCACATAGCTATATAATGGCTATAAGAACACAAATGAGAATACGGAAAGAGGACAAGTACAATTGATGTACAGGTCGGGCGCACTTCGTGGTTTCTTAAACATCGATACGTATACTGACTAAAATTGACTACTGCGCAAACGAAATCGAACCACTGGAAAAAAAAACTGAATTTTTTTCAATACAAATATCTTAGGCTTGACGATAATTAGCAAAAATCGAGAGAAATAATGGAATAATTGGGAGGCGGAAGAAAAAGTGGAAACTTTGGAGCCTCCTATTTAAATTGGAGGAGTTGGCAGGTATGCATATAGTTTCACTGAAGTATTTTACGGTCAGTTACGATCAGCTACTCGTACACTGGAGGTGTGCAGCACTGACCTCAGAAACCGACACGACTGAATAAATGTTAGTGTTCAAGTGGGACTGTGTTGTTCATTACTATAATACGATCACACGGTGTTGCTCGGTACCACCGTGGCAAATATTACCAATATCAACAAAGCCTGACAGCACCGGTGGGGGGCGAGCAGACGTCGTAACAGATAAGGTGGTCGTTAATACGACAGCGGCGAATTCCGCCGTATGCATATGGAGGCCGCAATCTGTGAGGCGGCTGCAGCGGCCGCGGGGCCGCGGGGCCTCGGGGCGGCCATTCTGCGGGCCGGCGACAGAGCCCGGCGCCGCATTATGCATGCGGGGCGCGCGCGACACCGCCGCCGAGCAACACTGATTTGTTACCGGCCGCCGGCGGCGGCGAGGTCGCCGAATTAATGATCGGATGCGGCCTGTCCGATATGTATGCGGCTATGCGATGAGGGGGCGGCGCCGTGTCCGGCAATCGAGCGTGAGGGACGCCGCAGCGGCGGTCGCGGCGTCGCCGACAGCCGGATGGGGCCGCAGAGGCCGCTGGCCGCTACCTGTCGCACTGGCGCGGCGCAGCCGTCCCGCCTCCTGCCACGTAGGCTGCGCCGTCAAACAAATCGCTCTGCAAAATTTGTAGTTGTCGCTATAACATAACTGCATCCGAGTGCTTGTTCCTTACCTGCCTGCAATCAATGAGTAAAACTTCCCGGCAGATTAAATCTGTGTGCCGGACCGAGACTCGAACTCGGGACCTTTTCCTTTCGCGGGCAAGTGCTCTACCACTGAGCTACCCCAGCACGACTCACGACCCGTCCTCACAGCTTCAATTCTGCCAGTACTTCGTCTCCTTCCCTCCAAACTTTACAGAAGTTCTCCAGCGAGCCAACGTTTGGAAGATAGGAGACGAGGTACTGGCGGAAGTAAAGTTGTGAGGACGTGGTGTGAGGCGTGCTTGGGTAGCTCAGTGGTAGATCACTTGCCCGCGAAAGGCAAAGGTCCCGAGATCGAGTCTCTGTCCGGAACACAATTTTAACCTGCCAGGAAGTTTCATATCGGCGCACACTCCGCTGCAGAGTGAAAATCTCATTCTGGAATCAATGAGTACTTCACCTCTCTTTCTCAGAGCGCCCTGTGTACTACATATGTAGTACCTTTATCACTACAACGACACTTCTTATCCTGTCACGGATCAACTGACTGCCGTACAAACTTTGTAGGATTATTTCAGGAAATCTCAATGAAAAGTAAATAGTGAAGTAGTTTTCCGCCTACACACTAGTACAGGGGTTCCCAACAAAATTTTCTCGAGGACCCCCTGACCGAGCATCATTGGTACCTTGTCATATCACAGTATCAAGTACCTAAAAAAGCCAAATTATGAGTCTTTTTATACGTTTTCTATTTTTGACACTTGGAAATAAAACACTGACATATTCATTATTGAAAAAATATTGAGCGGCCAAAACAAAAATCTGTCATCATACGAAATATATTTAATATATATTTTATTCTAATAGCATCTTGCGGACCCCTCTGGCATAGCTCGCGGGCCACCAGTTAGGAACCACTGCACTAGTAGATTCATATGCTGACATGTACTGCTGCGCGTCTGTTGGATAGTAACTCACACAAATGCACTGAAGATGGCTACTTATAGCTCAAATCTGGATATAAGAAATGTGGACACAATATACAAATAATAATAAAAAAGGGTACTGCGACTACTGCTGTGTTTCTATCCTTCCTTAATAGCGAAAGCGATCCCATCCACATCTACACTACGCAAGACACCTTCCGGTGTGTGGCGATCGCGAACAGTGCGCGGCAATACCGACTGTACGCAAGCATCGGAATGAGCTCGGGTGTCTGATTTGATCCTCACCGTCCTTCCTCAAGATACACATAGCCGGAAGCAATATATTGTTTGATTCTTCAGGCAACGCAAGGTCACAAAATGTTAAGAGTGGACCGCACTATGGCGCAAAAGAGCTCTCTTGTAGCGTTGCCATTGGACTTGAGTGAGCATCCCCGTGACTTTATCGTGCATATAAAACGAACCCGCAACGAAAGGCGCTCCTCTTCTTGCGAACTTCTCTATTTCCTCTTTGTGGCAAGGGTCAGTGAGGCAGGCCAGCTATACGCAAGTATATGTCGAAACATCCTTGTGCGATTAATCAGGTGCGCATTCTTTCTTTTCCTTTTTAGGGTTCTGTATCTTAGTCGGGAAAAACGGAAATCTTACAGGACCATTCGATTCTCTGTCAGTCCGCCCCTTTTTCTTAGGAACGGCTGAACGTATCAAGTTGAAATTTATGTCGTATACTAAAATCTATAGACCCTATCAAAAGATGTCACATTTTGATACTCCTCACCAAACCCTATAGGGTACTTCCCGCCGACGTAGAATCATGAAATTTGGCAAGAAGACAGGTTTCGCAGTACAAGTAAAGGGGGAAAAATCGAAGTTCGTTAATCTGTAATTGTATCATACGAAAAAAATATTTGTCATTTTTTATTCCGACGGTCTGTCTGTCCGTCGATTACGATGATAATTTCTCAGGAACAGGTTGACGTATCAAGTTAAAATTTACGTCACACAATAAGATGTATTGTACCTTGGCGCCGTTTAAATTTTATGCTTTTGGGTCAAAGCAAATAAAACATACCACCATTTCTGTCACATATTTTGATATTCGCAAGTTCACTCATCAAAATCTGTATGGTACTTCCCGTTTACCTATAATCATGAAACTTGTCAAGAAACAGGTTTTCGCAGTAAAGGCGAAGGGAAAAAATCTGAAAATTATTGATTTACAATTATATCACATGAAAAAAAATTTATCATTCTCGAAGTTTTGCAATTCCGGGACCGATATCCTCCCATTATGGATATCAGTAACACGCAAAAATACGTCGGAACTCTCGATTCCCAAGACTGATGAAGCATCTACAGGGTGACAGTTATTGAACTATATGAAATACAATCGTCGTAACTTCTGATCGGTTTGTGTTAGGACGTTCAAACTGCACGGTTGGCCGCGGGGCGTGATCGGTATTAGTATACCCATATGGTTTAATTTGGCGACGAAGCCCACTTTCATTTGTATGGGTTCGTTAATAAGCAAATTGAAGCACTTGGGGGACTAAGAATCCGCATTTCGCGATCGAGAAGTCTCTCCACCCTCAACGGGTGACTGTGTGGTGTGCAATGTCCAGGTACGGAATAATCGGTGCGATTCCTTGATGGCACGGTGACTACCAGACGGTACATGAAGATTTTGGAAAATGATTTCATCACCATTATCTAAATCACCCCTGATTCTGACAAGATGTGGTTCACGCAAGTCGGAGCTCGACCCCATCGACAGTGTATGATGTCCTACAGGAGCACTTATGGGACCGCATTATGGCTCTCGGTACGCAGAGGCCGCTGGAATGGGTCTCGATTGGCTGACATATTCTTCGAATCTGATTCAATGGAGGCCACAGTTTAGGAATTATTCAAGAAAAACTCGTTTCAAGGTCACTTTTTTACGTTTGTCTCGAATAATTCGAAAACTACGACCTCTAGCGAAAATGTATCCCAATACAAAATTTAACTACATTCATTTTCCAACAAAAAGGTCTTGTTCATTTTTTCTGTAGGACTAATAGTCTGCATTTAGTGAGCTAGAGAATATGAGAATCTGCACGTGGTGTTTGAAGGCGTTGCTGGCTGTATAAAAGCAGTAGGTACTGGCTGATGATACCCTGTATATCGGTTGCGGCAGTGTTAGTGGCATTTGGACGCCGGATGACATCTTCACGCCACCACTCTCTCCACGAGGGAATATATGTAGCCCATATGTCTGCGTCCAATGCATCTCTAGTGTTTAAGTGTGATAATGTTTTCTAAGTATTTACGCAATGTTTATCTGAGGCGGCACGTGGACTCCAGTCAGCTTTTTATCTAGTTGGTTGTGGGAAACCCCCTAAAAACCACGTCCACGCTGTCCGGCCCGCCTAACGTCGTCTTTAATCGGCGAGGCGGATTCCATCCGAGGAATACTCGTCTCCCCGTGTCCCGCATTTAGTTCGCGATCTGGGCTAGTCAATTAGGCGCAGATTCACATCCGACAAATTTTAGCTCCACCTCCTAAAAATCTTTTAAAAACAGCATATCGCTGGGCCCGCGCTTGCCCGCGAACACCTGCCACGCGCCATGCGCGCTACCTGTTGATCGGAACGCAGCGCCGGACGAGGCTTAGGGGCGGATCAGGCAGCCACACGCAAACAGCCGCCGGCTGCCGGCCGGATCGGCTCGATAGCTCCGTTCCCGAGGTCCGGGATTACCGGGGCTTCTTGCCGATGCCGCTGCCGCGTGTCCGGACTAAGATTACTCCGGCAGCTGCTCCGTCCCTCGAGGGACGCGCTGCGGGGGCTATCGCCGGATGACGATGACAGAATATGTTAAAGAGGAAATCGCGCAACACGCAGGTGCATACGTAAATGCCTTCCTCACAAGGTACGTGTTTCTCGACGGAAAAGGTGGTTTCTAATGTGATTGGTTCACGCACAGAAACGAGCTAGTACAGAGGAAGTTTACGGCTTCGTATTTCAACGTGAAGCATGCTACGCGTATTTCAGAATCTGCTTTGGAACTTCTGAGGCAATAGTTCCAGCCCAACGCATTTTATATTTTTCAAACACCCGCGAAAGCGTCTCGCCGCGCAATGTTTATTGCTAATTTCTCCACGTTCGGAGCATTCTCTTGTATATTCAATTAATGAAAGGCCGCTACAGTTGCTGGTACAGTATGTGATCGAAAGTATCCGGACACCCCCAAAAACATACATTTTTCATGTTTTGTGCATTGTGCTGCCACCTACTGCCAGGTACTCCATATCAGCGACCTAAGTAGTCATTGGACATTGTGTGTGAGAGAGAGCAGAATGGAGCGCTACGCGCATCTCATGGACTTCGAACATGGTCAGATGATTGGGTGTCACTTGTGTCGTACGTCTGTACGCCAGATTTCCACACTCCTAAAGATGCCTAGGTCCACTGTTTCCTATATGATACTGATGTGGAAACGTGAAGGGACACGTACAGCAAAAAAGCGTACAGGCAGACCTCGTCTGTTGACTGACAGAGGCCGTGGGCAGTTTCAGAGGGTTGTAATCTGTAATAGGAAGACTTCTATCCAAGCCATCACACAGGAATTCCAAACAGCATCAAGATCCACTGCAAGTACTATGACAGTGAGGCGGTAGGTGAGAAAACTTGGATTTCATGGTCGAGCGGCTGCTCGTACGGCACTCATCACTCCAATAAGTGCCAAACGAAGCCTCGCTTGGTGTTAAGGATCGTAAACATTGGACGATCGAACAGTGGAAAAACCGTGTTTGGAGTGACGAATCACGGTACACAATGTGGCGATCCGAAGGCAGGGTGTGTGTATGGCGAATGCCCAGTGAATGTCAACTGCCAGCGTGTGCAGTACCTACAGTAAAATCCGGAGGCGGTGGTGTTATGGTGTGGTCGTGTTTTTTTATGGAGGGGGCTTGCACCCATTGTTTTGCGTAGCAATATCGCGGAACAGGCCTACATTGATGTTTTAAGCACCTTCTTGCTTCCTATCGTTGAAGAGCAATTCGAGGATGGCGACTGCATCATTCAACACGATCGAGTACAGCCACAGCTGTGGCGAAGTGGTTACACGACAATAACATCCCTGTAATGGACTGGCCTAGACACAGTCCCGACCTGAATCCTACAGAACACGTTTCACCGAGCTACATCGATACCTCTCCTCAGTGCAGCACTCCGTAAAGAATGGGCCGGCATTCCCCAAGAATGAAAATTCTGAAGACAAAAAATAAAAGGAGAATTTTCAAACCCACTTGAAAATTTCCTGGAATGGAAGGCCGAAACCGATCGTAGATTCAAAGTATATATATCAGCAACTGGAGCTGCCTTTCATTAAATGTTTATGGTGGAGAGAGAGAGAGAGAGAGAGAGAGAGAGAGAGAGAGAGAGAGAGAGAGAGTGTGTGTGTGTGTGTGTGTGTGTGTGTGTGTGTGTGTGTAGTCCTAAGGAATCAAACTGCTGAGGTCATCGATCCCTAGACTTACACACTACTTAACCTAACTTATGATAAGAACAACACACACACCCATGCCCGAGAGAGGAATCGAACGTCAGGCGGGAGGAGCCGCGCAATCCGTGAAATGGCGCCTTTAACTATCTCACCTACTCCTTTCTAAGTGATGTATTTAGGCACCTGAAGTGATGTATTTAGGCAACTGAATAATATAAATCAGTTGTTAGGGGTAAGGTATCTACATCCCGTTCACATGGTGGAACACATGGACCGTCTTCGTAAAAGAAGGGTGGTGAAAATTTCTGTCACGATATTGTGTACCTCGGGGAGCGATAGTGCATAAAAATATAACGAAATCGGACGCTGCTCGTAGAATCTCTTTACACAGTGAAGACACGTCTAAGCTGGTGAAGTCAGCCATCTAAGGTCCACTCGTCACTGAGCTGCGTAGTAAACTCGGGACACTTTCTCTGCTTGCCTGGACGAATTTCTGGTAGATACCGCAGCGTAAGATAGTTCCATGTCCTGTGTCTCAAGCTCCACAGCGAAAAATACTGCGGTTACTGTTGCGGTAAGGTACTTTATTCCACAGGACGGTATAATGTGTGGTGGCATAGTGATAAAGGTATTGGAATGGGTTTTTTTAATTGAGCAGGCTACAAAATGATGGCCGGCCATCGTGATTAGTGTACTCTGGTAACCCAACTCAGCGATCACTCCTTGAAAACTACGCTATGCCGAAGGGTCGCTGCGTCACCGACTGCCACTTGCGTTATTTGGACGCTATATGGAGGGGCGTATGGCCTGCACACCACTCTTTCGGTCGTTGTCAGTTCTCCGAACCTTGGACTTGCTAACAACTGTCATTCAGATTACTTCTCACTTGGTGGCTGAGTGTAAGCCGTTCGAGTCCAGTCACCAATAAAAATATCTTATAAATACTGGGAATTGAAGCCAGGCCCTCCGCGTAGCCCTCAGACAAGCTGACCGTTCAGATACGGAGGCGGACTGGGGTTTTATATAACATACTCTCGAAATATTAATCAGTAGTTTAAAAAAAGAAAAAAAGAGGAAGAAGAAGAGTGCAGTTTCAGTCCGATAACGTGGTTGTGTCCAGTGTAAACACTGTGGACTGGCGAGGAAACTCGCCGCTGTTTTGCGTTTGAACGACGCTCCATGAAAGTGCAGAGGCGGGCTCCTTCCCCCCGCACGTGTTTCAGACGGACACGCACGCAGCCGTAGCAGTAGCCGCGGCGGTTATTGCCCACCGACTCTGTCGGCGAGTTCTTTTCGCCGCTCGAGTGGTAGGAAAACACACTCGAGGAAACGCGGCCAGCGCCGTAACATACATGTATTGCACGCATATCGCCCTCCTCCAAACGCGCTCGCTGCGGCCTGCAACACGGGCACACGTCATCATCTCAGACCGCTGGCGGTGATTCCGGGCGCTCCAAAAAAATTTCCATGCAGTCCCATCGATGGCCGTATCCTGAATGAATGCAGCACACATCTCTTGAACCCCCCCCTCCCCCCCCCCCACCCCCACACACACACAGGCAAAACCTAAAAGACTGTCGACAGAGTAGCGACAGTCGCGTCTCGAACGCAATTTGATTCGCTGACACCTGGTGTGTATTTAAGAAATTCGTGTTCTAGCTGCAGCTGTCCAACGCGTACTCCAAATATGGACTTAAAACTTTGACGGGAGGCCAAGTAGGCGCACCAGAGGACAGCTGCAAACACATATCCGGAGTATCTCTACATCCAGCTTGATAAAGGGTCGTAGATGATACACGAAACTCCCAAGAAAAGAGGGGGTAGGCCTGACCTCAAATGCCAAATATAAGTAATTCGTGACAGAGGGCGGGCCCAAACTGTGTTCACGACAAGATGCTAGTGGTGCACCACGGTCAAGACTGGGACCTGTTGCCGCCTCCTGGCGCAGGGCAGCTATTCCGGAATTCGTCTGAAGTGATTAGTGGCCTCACAAAAAACTTAAATAAGGACGGAGGCGAGTTATCTGAACTTATCCAGCATGCGCTCAATGTCTTAATCGCAGCGACAAGTTATTGTATCCAACCCACATACGGTCAGTCGGTCCCAGAGTAATTTGAAGGCATGGACCACAGATTACAGAGAAGCTGACGCAAAGAGAATGGGTGGAGTTGGAACGCCTTATACTGGCAAATTCTGAACATGAAGATAACTTCAAATTACTTGCACTGGCCGTACGGTTCTAGGCGCTACAGTCTGGAACCGAGCGACCGCTACGGTCGCAGGTTCGAATTCTGCCTCGGGCATAGAAGTGTGTGATGTCCTTAGGTTAGTTAGGTTTAAGTAATTCCAAGTTCTAGGCGACTGATGACCTCAGAAGTTAAGTCGTATAGTGCTGAGAGCCATTTGAACTATTTTTGAAATTACTTGCACAGTCAGTTGGAGTAGAGAACATATATAAATTCATGTATTGAATTCCAAATCTCTCTCTCTCTCTCTCTCTCTCTCTCTCTCTCTCTCACACACACACACACACACACACACACACACACACACACACACACTTCGCGAAGTAAAGGTGCCTACACGCGAAAGAAACATGCCATACGACTTACACATATTTTTAAATTAATTTATCACTAAACAGTAGACATCCGTGAGCGAGCTCTATAGCCTTCGGTTAAATATTAATGGGCGAATAAAGAAATAATGACGTATCTTAACAACTGACTCTTGCTGCAGCAGAGAATTGACATCTTGTTTTAGGACCACAGAGATCTCTTCGCACGTACAACTGGAAATCGAGCCAGACTTTCATCGAGTGAAAATCATTTGTATTTATCTTTATTAGGCCTTGTGGCCCATCAGTTTACATACCTCGATTTTCTTTTACATGACGTCTGCATTCAAGTTATAGACCTACAGATTCTTGATTTGTAGAACAGAGAAGAAATTTCTTTTTGTTGTCCCCTTTTATATCGAGGCAATCCCCTCGCTGGCACCCCCTTCGCCCATCTACTAACGCAGCTTATTTCGTTGTGTGGCCCAACAGTTTATAAACCGACATTAAAAATACTGTTCCCTTCCATCCAATAACACGGTGCAGGTCCACCGTCCCCCTTTTTTTCGTTTTTATTCTCGCCGTGTTATTTATTGGCGTGCCATTTATAACGTATCGGATTTAGAGCAACAGTAAAAGCCGCTTGGCTTATGGGCGGAACTGCGGGGCAGCTTTCCCCATTCTGAGATTTATTAGTTCCCCCCAACGTTCACACCCGGTCATGCCGTGTTGCAGCCACATTTTTATTCATCCACCGCTTTGGCAGTGCCATGAAAAAAGGAGAAAAAAGAGAGAACGGGCGCGGCAATGCCGCGGGATTACTCGCGCCGTCACTTTTCAATGCGCCAGCTGTTGAAGCGTTCACTTGCTCGCGCCGCACGCTGATCCCGATAAACAGTTTTTTTGAATCGTTGGCTTTTGGACTTCGATTGCGCGCCGCGTGTACGGACTGCAGCACTGCCCGCGCGGCGCCGGTCTCCGTACTGAATGTGCCATCGCGCGCGCGGCTTTTGTCGGATTACCTGTTGTTTCCACTTCACGCACTTGTTCTGGTTGCATGTTCAGTTGCGGAAGATTAGTGAAGACGGATAAAGCACCGACTATCTGATAAGGAGTTAAACGTCGAAACCGCCAATAGCTGCCAAACTTTTGCGATTGGGACTGAAAATGAAAAGTTTTATAACAACATAATCGCTGATGCTCAGCCACCAAAAGGCTAATTCAAGGCAGTCGACGGCAGAAAGTGCTAACACAGAAGAATGTATTTTGATAATTGTATGTTATGTATTTACTTAACTCCGAGTACAAGGAGTCTGATACAACAAGACAGAATTATTTGTAGACAGTGCATTAAAGCGTTAGGTATGGAACCATTCGTTCCGAGCAAGCTGTGTATTGGAAACGATAACAAATAGACTGAAGTTGGACGCTTAAGATAGCACCAAGTTTTCATTCTCAAAATAATTTGAATCGCCTCCGTACTAAACTGGAGGTTCGAACTGCCTTGCACCCCTGCAATTTAAGCAACTCCTGGTTATAGTTTTTATTTGTTTGTTTCGTCCTTCCTCAATGTTAACAGCATTCCCTGACGCGGACACCCCACAAGTCGCTGTGCGGTCGCTCCGTAAAATTACGTTTCGGCCTGCGATGATGGTAGGTAGTGTCAACGTCGCGACATGATGAGAAAATGGAGCAGATGAGACTATGCTCACTTACTGTTCAGGAGACTGGGCGCTAATGTTACGGATCACATTCTAAACATCTACATGGCGACACAAGAAATGAATGAATGGTGGGAGGGAGTAAGTTGAGTGATTAACAACTTGTCGTCTGTGGGATATTTACAAACAGAGCACTACACAAGAGAATTATGGTGCAAATAAATCACTATGTACTATTTAACTCTTCATTTAACAATGCTAAAAGAGAAAAAGAAGAAATATTTCAGTATTTTTCCGACAAATATGGGGCCAGCTGAACGTGATGTATGCATACAAATTTATGTTTATAAATCATGTACAACTATTTTTATTTGCATAAAAATAAAGTAACATTTTAATCACTGGAATGATCTATTTGCTCCTGAGTAGCATCCTATAGTCCTTAAAAATGTATAAAAATAAATTGTAATACATTTTAAGAAAATAGTACGTTGCTCAAAAGCAAGAAGTTCATTCCAATGCTTAAAATATTACTTCATTTTCATGCAAATCAAAGTAGATGTACCTATATCTGTTTTGTAACAGTGAACTGACAATGTTTGTGTGAAAGTCTTCCTTCTTTGCGGTCAAGCCATTTTTTTTTTTTCGCGCACCTTGATGTACACGTGCCACCTGGTGACAAAATACAGCGCTCCAAATGTTAAAGAGCTGTCGAGTATATCACCAATGTCGCACCAAAATGTTACCGAGAATCCACTCTACAGCCGCTGCTTACGTGGAAAAAAAAAAAAGATTCAGATGGCTCTGAGCACTATGGGACTCAACTTCTGAGGTCATTAGTCCTCTAGAACTTAGAACTGGTTAAACCTAACTAACCTAAGGACATCACAGACATCCCTGCCCGAGGCATGATTCGAAACTGCGACCGTAGAGGTCTCGCGGTTCCAGACTGCAGCGCCTAGAACCGCACGGCCACTTCGGCCGGCTTACGTGGCAAAAACATATCTAAGAACTACGTCCAGATAGTCTCACGGCAGCCGCCTTTTTTCGCGATGTGTTTCAGTACAATGCACCTGAATAGCCACATCACTAATCTTTTCCTTTATACCGTCCGTCAAACGCCAGTTAAAAAATTCACACTTACTTCCACATCTCAGTACAACATCGCACAGAAAAAGCCCTAGTTCATTTGAGTAGTGTATAAAATAGCAGATCCTTTAAATTTTAGGGGAAGCATGGTTTTCAGCAGCAAATCATTGTAATATCTATTGAGTTATAAAGCAGACATTTGGGAATTAGATATGGAAGAACACATCTCGTCAATCAATCGCGACGGCTTTCGGGACAGACGCATACTCTCCTGGTGAAATTTTCAATAACAGTTTTGCATTAATGCCGTGGTGTCTCGATGATACAGCGGTCAGTTTCGGCGTCTGTTGCTTGGGTGGTTGTGGGCTTGTTGGCGTAAACTTGGTCCTGATGACCAAAATGGGAGGTGATATGATTAGGGTTGTCGTGCATGATCGTCATTGTTTTATGGGCGGTGTAGCAAGCGGCGCCGTCCTGGTGAAACCATACATCTTCGAGAGCAGTATCTTCCAACTGAGGAGCAAAGAACTGGGTTATCACGTTATCACAACGTCAGCTATACCGTTAAATGCATGACCTGGATCGTTTCCAAAGAAAAATGGTCCAATGGCTCCTCCAGATCATAACATACACCCAAGAGTGACACGTCGTGGATGCATTTTTTTCCCCTCTCCCAAGTCATTCGCGAATTTTCTACGCCCCAAATGCGCCAACAGCGCCTATTAACGAATCCACTGAAGTGAAAATGGGGCTCGTCGCTGAAGATGCTTTTCTCCACAAATCAGCATTCACTTCTTGTTGTTCACAAGATCAGACTGGTGAACTCTCCTCGGCACAAGTTGTTTATTAACTCTTTGTCTACAGTCGACCTGTCACACTTATCGACCAATCGAATCGTGAGAGCAAAAAAGTGTGGAATTCATTTCTTGCACTCTTATTGCACCACCCTTTGTTACTTTATTCTTCGAAATTCTTATCGATGCGAACATTTTTTCCTTTCCTTTTTTTCGGTTGACAGCTAAGGGGGCTCACACTCTAAACAAGCTCTTTTGTTCGACACGTTATTCCCCCCCCCCCCCCCCCCACCTCTTCCCGCAGTTTGAGAAGAGGTCCTCTCTATTTGAGTGCACTCGTTAAGCCCGTACGGTATTATAAACAGTTCTTCCAGCGTGGCGGCGCAAATCATAAACGACGTCTACGACACCAGATACGAGGAAGACGCGGCCAGTTTGCGAGCGTGGCGCCCATTTACATATTTTGGAATGCCGCACCACAGGCAGCTCTCTAGTGGCGGAACACGTTGCGGTGCGGAAGACCGGCGCACGCCGTTTTACGACGGCGCCCGGGTCGCAGGTAGGGCAGGAAGCGGGGGCGGCCGGGATAAAGGCGCGCCTAATAAATCCGGCAGCAATAATACACTTGTCTAACGCCGCCTTTTATTGGCTGTTCCCGGCGCGCGGCAGAGCAGCGAGCGTCGACGTGCCCCTCGCTGGCGCGATAGCTTATTGACAAGTAGGTGGGCGTAACGGGGTTAGGGCGCCATCAGCGGCGCGGTATAAAACAGATTATGACGGCGGCGAAGGGCTTTCTTTATGGGCTCCGGCGGGCGGAAGCATATTGTCGCGCTCTAAGCGGCCGGCTACGTGCAGCGCGCACGGCTGCTCGGTCACTGGCGCCAGCGCTTCGATCAGCCGGCAGCGCCGGGTCGTATAACAATATCAGACACCGCAGCAGCCCCACCACCGTGCCCCATCTATCTTCGTTCTCCTGCAAAATCGCAATTTCCTCCAATATGTGCGGCGCCGAACGTACATAGCAAACACACCTTTGTAGACGAGCGAGTGATTTTGGCGGGAATAGAAGATTATCTACAACAAGAGCGATGTACCTGCTTGAGAATGTGGCAAATTAGTGTCATCTAAATATACCAAAATATGACAGCGACGTTACAAAACTGCAATTATCAGATGTGTCCACTTATGGGCGAAAATAAGTTTTATTATCACTGTGTAGGTTGAAAACTGTTAAATATACACTAGTGGCCATTAAAATTGCAACACCACGAAGATGACGTGCTACAGACGCGAAATTTAACCGACTGGAAGAAGATGCTGCGATATACAAATGATTAGCTTTTCAAGTCATTCACACAAGGTTGGCACCCGTGGCGACACCTACAACGTGTTGACATGACGAAAGTTTCCAACCGAATTCTCATACACAAACAGAAGTTGACCGGCGTTGCCTGGTGAAAAATTGTGATGCCTCGTGTAAGGAGGGGAAATGCGTACCCTCACGTTACCGACTTTGATAAAGGTCGGACTGTAGCCTATCGCGACTGCTGTTTATCGTATCGCGACATTGCTGCTCGCGTTGGTCGAGATCCAATGACTATTAGCAGAATATGGAATCGGTGGGTTCAGGAGGGTAATACGGAACGCCGTGCTGGATCCCAACGGCCTCGTATCACTAGCGGTCGAGATGACAGGCATCTTATCCGCATGGCTGTAACCGATCGTGCAGCCACGTCTACAGCAGCAGCATGGACTATCAGCTCTGACACCATGGCTGCGGTTACCCTTGACGCTGCATCACAGAAAGAAGCGCCTGCGATGATGTACTCAACGACGAACCTGGGTCCACGAATGGCAAAACGTAATTTTTTCGGATGAATCCAGGTTCTGTTTACAGCATCATGATGGTCGCATCCGTGTTTGGCGACATCGCGGTGAACGCACACTGGAAGCGTGTATTCGTCATCGCCATACTGGCCCATCACCCGGCGTGATGGTATGGGGTGCCATTGGTTACACGTCTCGCTCACCTCACTTTGCACAGTGGACGTTACATTTTAGATGTGTACGACCGTCGTCCTACCCTTCATTCGATCTCTGCGAAAAACTACATTTCAGCTGGATAATGCACGACCGCATGTTGCAGGTCCTGTACGGGCATTTCTGGATACAGAAAATGTTCGACTGATGCCCTGGCCAGCACATTGTCTAATCTCTCACCAATTGAAAACGTCTGGTCATTGGTGGCCGAGCAACTGGCTCGTCACAATACGCCAGTCACTACTCTTGATGAACTGTGGCATCATGTTGAAGCTGCATGGGCAGCTGTAATTGTACACGTCATCCAAGCTCTGTTTGACTCAATGCCCAGGCGTATCAAGGCCGTTATTACGGCCAGAGGTGGTTGTTCTGGGTACTGATTTCTCACGATCTATGCACTCAAATCGCGTGAAAATGTTATCACATGTCAGTTTTAGTATAATATATTTGTCCAATGAATACCCGTTTATCGTCTGCATGTCTTCTTGATGTAGCAATTTTAATGGCCAGTAGTGTATGATGCAAGAACTAGAGCTGTCTATGGAGCCAAGCCAGAATAACATAGGAAGTGGTCCTGTCAACGTCAGATGTTTGGGCCAAGTAGCAGACATGTCCAAGGCTTTCCTTGTCCTTGCACGACACAGTTGTCAGATTCTGGCATATGAAACACATGCAAGAAGTTCTCTATGGCTGATGTTACACAAGATATATGTTTACACTTTTCGTCCCGTCAAAAAAGGCTGTTTCAGTCTAGCATTAAGAGTGCTGATCATATAAAGTTCATTATTTCAATGTACAGGTTCTTTGACACTCTACTGGACACAAGTAATAGTTCGCTGTTGTGCATTATTACCACAACTTACCTATCATGGTTTCGGTAATTAAGAAACGCTCAAAATCGACGACTTTTCCTGAGGAAAATGTTTATAAAGTGACCCTGCCACTTACAACTGAGAAATATAGCGATGTCTTGACGTTCCCCAAAAGCTACCTGCCAGCCTCAGACATGTAATTTTATAATAACCTGGTCTGCGACAGAATCCTCGCGGATGCTACTTACGGTTCTTCATCAGGAGAAGTACAATTAACTATTTATTAATCTTTTCCACCTATGACTGTTATTAGGATACTTAATATTTGTTTTTAGTTCTCAGACCCCCCCCCCCCCAAATAGTCGGCTAAACATTCAGTAACCTGTAAAGTGATAATATTTGTTGTTTCCTTAATTAATTGTACACGGACATAACATTATAAATAAAAACAAAATTACTTGATGCAAGAATTAGACAAGTTCGATCTTCTAAAATTCAATAAATCCATACATATTATAAAAATGGTTTGTGTGTGTGTGTGTGTGTGTGTGTGTGTGTGTGTGTTTGTGTGTGTGTATTTTCCACACTCCATTCATTGTCGTTTTTTCCGTTCGAGGTGTTGAATCCATGACGATGTTCGACAAAAATGGTCACAATTAGCCTCGTAACGCGCAAGCAATTCCGCAGATGGTCCTTCGTTCTTCTTTATCGTCTTCCATTAGGCGGCGAGGAACCCAGCGGGCAAACAGCTCCCCTAGTGGTGGAAGAGTGTGTCAGCACTGCCAACACAGACGCCCAGTTGTGCAGTGAGCCGTTTGATTGTGATCCGTTTATCAACTCGAATGAGAGTGTCCGCACGTTCCAACACTGCAGGAGTCACTGCTGTGTGCGGCCGGCCCGCACGTAAGAGATCGGACAGGTTTGCGCGACGTAACTGCGACGATGGCAGACGCCTAGTCCAACGATTCGCCGTGCTTTTGTTAACTGTCGGGTCTTCATTGAGATTCTGAAAGTGCCTATGAACATCTGCGATGCTCTGGTTTTCCGTCAAAAGAAGCGGAGTGACAGCTCTCTGCTTGGTAAGTACCTCCGTTACAGACGCCATTATGTTGATTACGAAAGGCGCCGCCACCTATCGGAACTTTACGAAACTATAGGGGCTGAAACGGGAATATTCCATGATGTCTCACAACAAATGGCGCAGTTTTTTTTTTAAATCTAAATTGATCGAGTAAAAAGACGTTGCATTCCTTACTGAAAACCCCTGGTAGAAGTCAAAGCAAGGAAAAAGGCAGCTCTCACTTCCAAAGAAAAGATGGATATGGAAGATTACTTGAGGGTGATACAAACCAGGGATAGGTGAAACCTTTTTGTAGTAGTGGTAGTAGTAGTAGTTAGGAAGGTAGGAGACGAGGTACTGGCAGGAGTAAAGCTGTGAGGAGGGGGCGTGAGTCGTGCTTGGGTAGCTCAGTTGGTAGAGCACTTGCTCGCAAAAGACAAAGGTCCCGAGTTAGAGTCTCGGTCCGGCACACAGTTTTAATCTGCCAGGAAGTTTCATATCGGCGCACACTCAGCTGCAGAGTGAAAATCTCATTCTGGAAACATCCCCCAGGCTGTGGCTAAGCCATGTCTCCACGGTAGTAGTAGCAGCAGTAGTAGTAGTTGTTTTTGACTACGACGAATACGACAATGACAATGGTGACGGAGCATCAGGAGAATATACGAGGTATCCTCAATACGACTTTCAATTTGAGCCCATTTCTCGGAGACTTTTGCGAAACGTTTGAACGCGCACATTAACAAAAATGTGCCGTACTCTTATTTTCTAGAGCTTTCGAACGCCGTTAAAAGGCATGTGTTCCCTATGGAAGATACACCATACTTCATTTAATATCGCAAAAGATACAAGAGTTAAGCCCATTACAAATGCAACAAAATTACTTATCCCTTTTCATACTGTCATTTGTCAAAAATGTCATTTCGTTACCTTTAACCACTCACAAAGTTTGACGTATTCTACGCGGCTCAACCTATATACATATGACTCATACACGAGAGAGAGAGAGAGGGGCAGTGAGGGAGGTAGGCACGATTACATTGCTGCCCCAATCACATTCTCGTCACGACCGAGCGGTGGTCAGGACATGCCAGACTCCCGTGCCCATTTTTCGCCTGCGTTGTGCACGACGCGACATGTGCGCGTTGGGCGAGAGAGCTGCCGGATCGCGATCCTCTCGCAGCCCAGCCCAGCCCAGCACTCGGGTGGTGGAGGAGGGGGGGAGGGGGCGGGGTGCGGCCCCGTGATGGGTCCCAGAGCCGATGTTACCGCCGCTTTCATTGGCCATTACCCGTAATAGCTGCCGGAAAACACTCAATCCGCCGGCCGCGCCTGGCCGGGGAAGCCTTTACTGTCATCAGATACTTGAGTGCTGCCGACACATTACCTAATCCTTTTCCCGGTTTTACGAGCGGCTCGTCCTGCGGCCGAAGATGGGCGCCGCGGAAAGCAACCTTCCTTCCTTCCTTCCTAGCCCAACGTCATCAATAATGGAGTAACGGCTGCAGGTGCTTCCACCGTGCTCTGCTTCCCTTTTTCCCTCGAACTAATATCCTCAGCTGTTCCGTGCACAGTGCGACAGTAAAAGGAACCAGGGAACTACGAGCCGTGCCCTTCCCATAAACTCGTTAGTGCTAGAGGCACAACCAGGCGACAGTATCGAAGAAATCCCTGATACAGCAAGGTAATGCATTTCTGGCTTACTTCTCAATATAGTCACCAACTCGACCGAGCAGCTGTCGCAGCAGCAGACCGTCGGTTTCGTAACACCGTTCTTACAATAGCACCCAGCTTAACAGGACCCACTACACACTTCCCTATAACGAGATGTCAGAAGCGAAACTGATGATACAAATTTTATCACTTTCGACAATCTGCCGCATTGGCTGTCGTTGGCTGAATTAAAATATTCTTTTACTTTGGATACTCCACTGTTAAACAGTTTTGGCCGTATAGCCATGTTTAAATTGAGGAATGCATAATAAAACCGTCAAAAAGACCTGCTTGAGTTACAGTCTTGACATCTATCTAGAAGTACATTGTTATAATGTTGTTGGTTGGCAGAAGTAAGAGCGTTCGTGTACCGAAAACACCGCGGCCGTCTGGTTCGGATCTGATCAACGTTTGGTAAAAAGTCTGAGCACACAGAAATACAACGCATGCAAAGATAACCAAGGTATCATTTTACCATACTATCGACGATCAATCTCTGAAATTGGCCACACTGGTCAAGTACGTCTTTGGAGGGAACTGGCGCTGAAGTTCTCACCGTTTAGCGCCCTAAAGCATAATCACCACCACCATAATATTCGCGTGAAGAAGCAAAAGACCAGAGGTTCTAAATGTCAGATCTCATATTTGTTAAAGACAGTGTATCTCTTTTTGTTCATAACTTATTTGTATCCAAAAAATTGAGAAGGTATTCTATGCTGCTCGCCTGATCGCTGTAATAACTAATGAGACAAATGAGAAAATAAATAATTTATTAAGAACGTCCCACGTCCCATATCAAGGCACTCACTGATTCTAAGTGCCAGTAAGAAGGATTTGTTTCAAACGCCGTTAATACTGAGGCACTACATTTTACTTGTAATAATACAAAAACAAACAAAAAATAGCACTTCTGTTTTCCCGTGTAGAACTATAGCCGTCCAAAAACCTGTATCACATCTCTTAAACCGAGCGAGGTGGCGCATTGGTTAGCACACTGGATTCGCATTCGGGAGGACGACGGTTCAATCCCGTCTCCAGCCATCCTGATTTAGGTTTTCCGTGATTTCCCTAAATCGTTTCAGGCAAATGCCAGGATGGTTCCCTTGACAGGGCACGGCCGATTTCCTTCCCAATTGTTCCTTAACCCGAGCTTGCGTTCCGTCTCTAATGACCTCGTTGTCGACGGGACGTTAAACACTAACCACCACCACCAGCACATCTCTCAAATTTTCACACGTAAATAACAAAATTAAATCCAAGAAAAAAATTCTTTACGTATTGATTTTTTTTCAATTTATTGATTTTTTACACATCCTCATTCTTGTGACAAGAGGATGTTATGTTTACTGCAAAACTCCCCGCACTGTTACGAAAAAAATGGTAACATCGTCAACAGGTTTTCTGTTTTGCAATTGACAGACACGCCTGGTTTTACAGATGAAGTACGGTACAGAATACAGCAGTCATCGTCTTTCCTCGTTTGAATAAACTTTTCCATTCTTCTGTTTCAGAGTAAGAATTTTTACAAGCTATTTGAAATGGATTAGTATGAGACACTGCAGTCATACTGCTTTTTAATTTTCTTACTATTTTTGAAACCCAATTCGTCTCCTTCCGTTACAAAGATGTTTACTGATGCAAACAAAAGCTTGTATGCACTCTAGTTATCACACAAGCTGTATATCAGCCAAAAGGAGGATACTTTGACACACGGCACTTACAAAGCCAGAGGGAGTCATTGTTTAGCACAAAGACCAACTGTCATCTAGAAATGAATGCCTGAAATATTTTCTCCATGACTTGACAATCGGAACTGGTCTACGTACAAGCAACACTCCACCGAAACACACAAAAGCACTGAAAAGTGAAAAATGTCACTTATAACGTTTGACTTTTCACTCGTATAACATACCGCTGGAACCGTCACAAAATATTACTCAATCACTCCTCTTACTCTCGTAAAACATAGACCGTTCCATTAGTTATGTTTGATAACGCAACGGTTCCGTCACTGAGATATACTGGTGAAATTGAAGCTGTGAAGGTGGGTGGTGAGTCGTGCTTAGGTTGCTCAGATGGTTACAGCACTTTCCCACGAAAGGCAAAGGTCCCAAGTTCGAGTCTCGGTCCGGCTCACAGTTTTAATCTGTCAGCCCACACTCCGCTGCAGAATGAAAATCCCACTCTATAATTTTATTCTTGTTTCTTCACTACAGAGGTAGTTACGTCGAAGTTTTTGAATATTATATAATTATTCTCTTCTTTTTTATCCATTGACGGTCTGGGGAAGACTGTTGGCAGGCAGAAACCGATTTTTGTCTTCAGCCTGATTTGATGCGGGCCGCCACGAATTCCGTTCCTGTGCCGGCCTCTTCATCTCAGAGTAGCACGTGCAAACTACGTCCTTAATTATTTGCTGTGTACTCCCATCTCTGTCTTCGTCCACAGTTTATACCCTCTAAAACTCTCTCTAGTGCCATGAAAGTTATTCACTGGTTGGGATTGGGTTGTTTTTTGGTGAAGGAGAACAGACAACGAGGTCATCGGTCTCATCGGATTAGGGAAGGACGGGAAAGGAAGACGGTCGTGCCCTTTGAAAGGAACCATCCCGGCATTTGCCTGGAGCGATTTAGGGAAATCACAGAAAACCTAAATCAGGATGGCCGGACGCGGGATTGAAACGTCGTCCTCCCGAATGCGAGTCCAGTGTATTCACTGGTGCTTTAACAGATATCCTATCATACCGTCCCTTCTTCTTATCAGTGTTTTCCGTATATTCCATTCTCCTTCGATTCTGCAGAGAACCTAGAACAGTCTACCAATTTTCAACATTCTTCTGTAGCACCATACCCCAAATGCTTCGAGTCTCTTCTGATCTACATCTACATCTACATTTATACTCCGCAAGCCACCCAACGGTGTGAGGCGGAGGGCACTTTACGTGCCACTGTCATTACCTCCCTTTTCTGTTCCAGTCGCGTATGGTACGCGGGAAGAACGACTGTCTGAAAGCCTCCGTGCGCCCTCGAATCTCTCTAATTTTACATTCGTGATCTCCTCGGGACGTATAAGTAGGGGGAAGCAATATATTCGATACCTCATCCAGAAACGCATCCTCTCGAAACCTGGCGAGCAAGCTACACCGCGACGCAGAGCGCCTCTATCGCTGAGTCTGCCACTTCAGTTTGCTAAACATCTCCGTAACGCTATCACGCTTCCCAAATAACCCTGTGACGAAACGCGCCGCTCTTCTTTGGATATTCTCTATCTCCTCCGTCAACCCGACCTGGTACGGATCCCACACTGATGAGCAATACAGGTCGAACGAGCGTTTTGTAAGCCACCTCCTTTGTTGATGGACTACATTTTCTAAGGACTCTCCCAATGAATCTCAACCTGGTACCTCCTTTACCAACAATTAATTTTATATGATTTAATTTTATATGATCATTCCACTTCAAATCGTTCCGAACGCACACTCCCAGATATTTTACAGAAGTAACTGCTACCAGTGTTTCTTCCGCTATCATATAATCATACAATAAAGGATCCTTTTTTCTGTGTATTCGCAACACATTGAAATTGTCTATGTTAAGGGTCAGTTGCTACTCCCTGCACCAAGTGCCTATCCGCTGCAGATTTTCCTGCATGTCGCTACAATTTTCTAATGCTGCAACATCTCTGTATACTACAGCATCATCCGCGGAAAAAGCCGAATGGAACTTCCGACACTATCTACTAGGTCATTTATATATATTGTGAAAAGCGATGGTCCCCCTAACACTCCACTGTGGCACGCCAGAGGTTACTTTAACGTCTGTAGACATCTCTCCATTGATAACAACATGCTGTGTTCTGTTTGCTAAAAACTCTTCAATCCAGCCACACAGCTGGTCTGATACTCCGTAGGCTCTTACTTTGTTTATCAGGCGACAGTGCGGAACTGTATCGAACGCCTTCCGGAAGTCAAGGAAAATAGCATCTACCTGGGAGCCTGTATCTATTATTTTCTGGGTCTCATGAACAAATAAAGCGAGTTGGGTCTCACACGATCGCTGTTTAAGTAATCCATGTTGGTTCCTACAGAGTAGATTCTGGGTTTCCAAAACCGACATGATACTCGAGCAAACTCGTTCCGGTTTTCCTACCGTCCACGTTTCACTATCGTAAAATGCAGTGCTCAAAACATACTGCCTCAGAAATTTCAACCTCAAATTTATGTCTGCGTCTGACACTAGTAGAGTTCTCTTGTCCAGGAATGCCCTTCCTGCCAGTGCTAGTCTGTTTTTTATGTCATCCTTGCTCCGTCCATCATGGGTTATGTAGCCTGCAACGAAGCAGAATTCCTTAACTTAGTCTACTTCGTGATCACCAATTCTAAAGTAACCGGCTGCGTATTGTCAAACGCTTTTGTGAATATGTCGTAAGAAAATAAATAAGTTAATCTATCTATCCGAGTTCGGTTGGCAAATGGAACGGGAAAGTGGACGGGAGAGGGAGGGGAATGAGTACTTCGCACTATACACAGTGTGCGGCGACTCGTGCAGCGAAGGCGTAGAGGGCTTCCGCCCAGCAATGTTCTCTCATTGCAGCGGTTGGTCGCCTCAGCCTCGCGGTCGGCACTTGAAGGAATTAGGTGAGCTAGCAGCGGACAGGAAGTAGGCACCGGCAGCGGCTGGGCGGGTCGGGGCTTCCCCCAGATCCCAGATGAAGAAAAGCGAGCGGCGCAGAGCGCAGAGTGATGGCGCGCCGGCGCGGTCATCAGGGCCGACGTGTAATAATCCGGCCGCGGGGGACTCCCCGCCCCGCGGTAAACAATGTATCGGTATTTGTCTTGATCAGCGCCGCCCGTGGGGACCTCGGCGCGCTGATAATGCAATTTTCCTCGCATCCGTCGCGGCCTGGATTCCTCCCATCTCTCTCTCCCTCCGCCCACAATTCCTCAGGTCTTCCCGGAGGGGGAAAGACGACAAAGTTCCGCGTGAGCTACAAGCAAGCAAGCAGTGCTAGTGTTTTCTTACTGCGAGGCTGTTCTCTTCCACAGCAGTATTACGGTCGGGTGAATGCGCGAGAACTTGTAAGCCCCCGGAATATTTATATGCTTTTTTTTAGTTGATTATTGCTTGCTGTAGCTTGATGGTCGGATAATTGGGCTTTGGACATCACTAAGTAACCCAGTATAGAGAGGGAATTTACTGCCGAGTATATACGCTAATAATTACAGATCTGACCCCGAGACTACGAAGCATGCTCTATATATTCTCCTACACTGTTTTACGATTCTGTCCCTTCCAAAATACTATATCAATAATGAAGAGAACACTTCTGTACGACTCAGTCAATTTTATTCCACTTTAAATTCATATAAAACGTCCCTACTTGTTCCGATTGCGCTCATTCTACGAACGCAGTCTCATTTATCAGGAGCCTGTATGAGTTTACCACTGAAGGCTCATTACCGTACGATCACACTTTCGTTACGTAACAAGTCTGTGGATACGAAGTTTAAATCCGACTTCAAAACCATCACTTTTACACACTCGGGAGCTGCTCTGCAATCATGCTCCGGCTGTACTTACAACATTTCGCAGTATCACAAAAATAATTCAGTTTCTTACGCGCTCCGAGCTCGGGGGACCTGCCTTGCAGGCTTCCTCAGACTCGACTGACTCATCTCTTCACGCTTAAAGATCTTCAGGTGAAACCTGTCCCTTCTAGAATGCTGCGACATCACCGTCAGCGATATTGCACCGCTCAAGCAAACAAAGTAAGGGTAGTTTCGATCCTTTACGTATACTACTGATATCTGTATGCCTACTACCTTCACTGGGAACATTTCGTTTCGTCGTTCTTAATGTCTATGGTTTACAGATATTACGCAGAAAATTTTTTTGCAACCATCAACTCGCTCTAAAACCTTAATATGTGAAGAATGTAGCATTCCAGGCGACATTAATGGAATAATTATTCTTTCGCCATCAAAATACAATGTCCCCGAGTATACGCTCCCAACACTGTATGTATCAGCGAAATGGATTTGCAAATTAAGTCAACACGGCACAACACATATTTTGGAGTGTTTCATCAGCATTCCGCTGTATTTCATTAACACACTGACATCTGATAACCCATTCAGCTGTTTCAGTGATGTATTAGTTCAAACGAGCGATTCTGGAATTAAAAATTTCATCATCTGTCCTCGTTGCGGTATCCCAACATAACTGAAAACTTATGATTCTAAACTGAGCCAAAATATAACCACATCGAACATCAGTAGGCTATAGAAAAAGTAAGATGTACCGTTTCTTGTGTACAAAAAGGAGTGAAACTTCCGTAATGTATGTTTGGTACATTTTTTGTTTACGTTATTATGTTAGTTTTCGATGTACTGACTTTGGATCACTTTATGTACTCGAAATCTTACAACGAAAGACACTGTTACAATCACAGAAGATGAAAACGTGTGATTTAGAAAACGACCAGGTAAATTAAAGGCTATAAATAAAATAGCTGAATGGACATGCTCGAGTACAAGCTATTGGATATTTTTTTCTGTACCTTGCGGCACAAGAAGCGCAAACCCTGCAGTTAGAATATCATGACCGGAAACAGCACGACGTGTGCACGAGGTAGCTATCGGTGCATTTGCAAGGCCACATAGCTCAATGCAATATTTAGATTATTAACGACAATTTCTATCTCGAACAGCGCAAAGTAACAGTGAATCTGATCCTTTCTTCTGTGCTTGCTCTCAAAAGTACTTTTACAACTGGGTCTGCAGGTCTTTCGAATCACGAGTGCGTTCGGATCTGAAAGTGAAATGAAGTTACCCGGTGCGTTATCGGGACTATGCGATGAACTTGTCACAACTACCCAACCGTCGCGATTGAAATAGCGTGCAATTTCCTAACGAAGTGTATACAACGGGGTGTGCACTATAGGACATTTCGCTAGACCTTTTATTTCACATACTCATAACATATTTACCAGAAAACAGAAGTGAGGTGGCAATAAATTTTTGCGTTTGATAACTTCTTAAAATGAAGGAATGTTAGAAAAAGAAAGGAAGAGTAGCATTTAATGTCCCATCGACGACGGGATCTTTAAATACGGAGCACGTGCACGGTTTTTGGAAGGACAACAAAAGAAGTCCGCAATGTGCTTTTCATATTAACTGTCCCGACATTTTCCTTAAGCAATTGTGGGAAACCAATCGAAATCTACATTTGGCTAGACAGACGGGGATTTGAACCGTCGTCCTCCAGAATGCGAGAGCAAGGAGTTATCACTGGAGAAATGTAAGAAAGTAAGTCGTGGGCTCCCTGAATTACTGAAGGGAGAGTGGACCTGCAGTGGTGTCCTTCTGGTTAACAGTACCATCATTTATCTGAAATCATGTAGTCTCAGTAAGGTCAGGTGGTCTGTGGTTGCACCCCAGTTTCGCCAAAGAAGAGACCAGTGTCTGCGTATTAGTGTCAAAAAGTGTAGTCAAATGTAGCCCATAATCATGTTTACGACAGTTCTTATTTTTTCTGACGAAAAACGAACTAACAGGAGGTAAACAGAAAGCTACAGATGCCAAATCTTCACCGCCCTTACTCCCCGCTTCGAAACTCGCAGTTCTTATCGAGAGGAAGCGAAAATTGGCTGTCGCTCTAAAGTCTGAAATATTTTCGACGCTTCTCCCACTCACGTAGCGCGGGCGCATCTCCGCTGAAGTAGTGGAAGGCCTAGCTGATAAATTATTTTGTTTTTCGTTCACAGTATAAGATGGAAACGGGGGTCGGGATCGCTCGCCGTTTTTTAAAGTTTTTTTCCGTTTCAGGGAAAGGGAGGACGTAAAAAAAAAGTTTCGCCTTCGCGGCAAGTTCGGGTGTGAAAAATGAGTAGCTTAGTTAGGGGGCCAGGACGGCGCGGCGGGACGGACTCGAACATAAAGGCGACGAAGAGAAATCGCCGATTTAGAAAATGCTGGGAAGTGCGTGGGCGGAGCGCGGGGCCGGTGCCAACAAATGCCGCCACTTAATCTAAATTGAGTTAAGACAGAAGCTATCCGGCAACGTCTATATAGCGGAGGCGGCGGTGGCTGCTGCCCCTCGGGACGCACACAAGCTCCCCCTAGGCACGCCCTGGTCTGGCCGTGCAGTCGGTGCTCGTCGCCGACCACTCTGCCATGCAAGACGTATTGGGCCAGCTGACGGCTACCACTGGTCGCAGAATTCCTGCGTGTCTTCTACTGCCGGATGGAATGGTACAGCAACTACCCCACATACAGAGTTGTTAATAATCACCTCCGGCGTTCTGAAAATCGTCAGGTTCGGTAGGAATATGGAGGTCAACAGTATAAAAAGTCTGTCACCTTCACCACATCGGAGCGCAATACCTTCACGAGCCTTGGCAACATCATGATGAGGTTTGGCTTGTGGGGCGCTCTGTGGCGTGGAGGGGTGCTCAACGGCGTGGTTATCAGTTCCCATACGAAATCCCAATCTTTTCACTGTCCAGTCTCGCCATTTTCCGGAGTGACGATGAAATCCGAGGACAACACAAACACCCGGTCTCCGAACGGAGATAATCCCCGACTCGGCCGGAAATCGAAACCGGGACGCCGTGATCCAGAGGCAGGAATGCTAACCACTAGACCACCAGCTGCGGATCCTTGGTAACATCTGTGACTCGCTGTGTTGTGGATGCACGAGATATCCATGTCTACCTTTTCACGGTACGTTAAGAGACGTTCATGGAACTTAGCCGGGTGCATGTTGGACATTTACTAACAACATTAATTTGTCAAACCTTCAACCGACTGTTAAACCACAAAAAATTGTCAATATGTCGGACGTCAGTTGGTAACGCTACTTAAGAACCTTAAGAATGACGTGGAACACCCAAGAGTGTTCCAAAATTTTATTAGCTACAGCTACATCCGAACAGGCCTCGGAACGCGCAACGGTACCGAACGACCGCAGTGTCATCTTCAGCCGATACGCGTCACTGGATGCGGATATGGAGGGGCACGTGGTCAGCACACCTCTCTCCCGGCGGTATCTCAGTTCACGAGCCCCTACTTCTGAATCAAGCACTTCCTCAGTTGGCTTCACAAGGGCTGAGTGCATCCTGTTTGCCAACAGTGTTCGGTAGACCCGAACGGTCACCCGTCCAAGTGCTAGCCAAACCCGACAGCGCTTAACTTCGGCGACCTGAAGAGACCCAATGTTACCACTGCTCCTGGCTTATTAGGTATAGCTGGCAACAAAAATTGAAAACAATGAAACAGAGGAAACTGGTCTGAGAATTGCTCTAAAGAACCGACATGTTGCATGCTGAAATTGAAACCACGGACCCGAAAGGTCTCTTACACTTTCACACAATTCCTGCACTGCACCACACTTTATCAATGTTTACAAGGCTTAAAGTTGGGGAGCAAAATGCGTTAACGGGAGAAGCGATCGCAGTTGATGAGAGTTTAGGGTCTGGCAACAGGCAGGACATACGAACGCTTAACGTTTATTGATCTATATCTGCAAACAGAATTAAAGAATATGGCAAGACTGACGCATTTCGTAGAGCTCTTACTAGTCACTGCAAAAGGATGAGAAAAACGCCGACAAACTTTAGGGACAGGTTCCTTACACCAACACAAGAAAAAAAAATTATAGTAAACGAGGGCTCTAAAGCGCATACCTTAAAAGACATGACCACCTGTTGAGTACAAGTGACGTGTTTCACTATAGTGAAGATGAACAAGTGCTAATAGCTATTAAATAATGCATTTCAGATTCCATGTTTACCAAACTTTTTTTCATTTTTTGGTCAATACTTTCTCCTCTCTCTTCGCCTCTACAAGAGATCCGTTTCGTAGTATCGAAGAAGAACAAGTCCTCATGTCTCTTATGGTATACATTTTAGAGACCATGTTTACTAGATATTTTTTACTTATTTCTGAATAAGGAACCTGTCCCTAGAGAATGTAGATGTTTTTTGGGACACCCTATGTATGAAGTGCTTTTCAAAGTACTGCATCCCTCAATGGTCAAATGAGAGTGGTACTAAGCTAGCGCCAACTTGCTCACATTGTTCATAAATATTTCACCATCGATAAGGCCTGACGCTGGTTGTTTGGTTGGTTTGTTTAAAAGAGAGGGGAGGGGGGGGGGGGGGAGAGATGGACCACACGGCGAGGTCATCGACCCTTGTTGCCAGTAAAATAATTACACAACGCAAAGAACAAAGAAGGACAACCAACACTACTATGGACAAAAACAGGAAAGGAAAACCATAGAGAAGCAAGAAAAACGTACAAAGGGTAAAAACAAGAGAGCAGGTGACCGTGGCTGGCCGACCACGAGAATAAAAAGGAAAAGCCAGCCACTCTGCGACACATTAAAACATCCACCCTGAAAGAATTAGAGTGGAGAACTCAAAGGGACAAAGGACATGCGCTAAAAGTTATAGAGAATGATAAAACCCACCGTCGCGTATAAAACGTAAAACTAAATTAGCCGATGAGGCGTTGTCAGCTAAAATTAAAGGCAATGATTCCGGTCGCAGGGCAGCAAAAGGACGGCTCACCAAGATATGGGCCACTGTCAGCCGGGAGCCACACCGACACTGAGATGGGTCATCACGGCACAGGAGGTAGCCGTGTGTCACCCAAGCGTGGCCAATGCGGAGCCGGCTGAGAGCCAAAGAGTCCCTGCGAGAGGCCCGCATGGAGGACTACCACACATTCGTAGTCTCCTTAATGGCACGCAGTTTGTTGTGCGTGCTGAGGTTATGCCATTTCGTCTCCCAAAGCCGCAAAGCTTTGCGGCGTAGTACTGAACGCAGGTCAGTTGCAGAGAGGCCGATCTCCGTAAGCGGTTTCCGCGTAGCCTGTCGGCAAGTTCGTTGCCTGGGACTCCGACGTGACCTGGAGTCCAGACAACACCACTGAACGACCGGACCGTTCCAGGGCATAGATGGACTCCTGAATGGACGCTACCAAAGGATGGCGAGGGTAGCACTGGTCGTGAGCTTGTAGGCTGCTCAAGGAGTCAGCACACAGGAGAAACGCCTCCCCAGGGCTTGAACGGATGTGCTCAAGAGCACGAGATATAGCCACCAGCTCGGCAGTGGAAACACGGCAGCTATCGGGCAAGAAATGCTGTTTAGTATGTCCTCCATGGACATACACGAAGCCGACGTGAGCATCAGCCATCGAGCCGTCGGTGTAAACCATTTCGTGGCCTCGGTACTTGTCAAGAAACGAGAGGAAATGGCAGCGGAGAGCCGCGGGGTTAACTGTATCCTTAGGGCCATGTGAAAGGTCCAGGCGAAGTTGCGGCCTAAGTGTACTCCTTGGGGGTGAACGTGAATGGATCTAAAGTATAGGTGGTAAAGGCAAGGACTCCAGTTCAGAAAGAAGGGATCGGACACGAACCGCAACTGGAAGCCCTGACCTGGGCCGCCGATGCGAGGGATGAACAGCCGTGGGTGGGAAAAGGATACGGTAATTAGGATGCGCAGGAGAATTGTGAACGTGTGCTATGTTGGTCTTACAATGCAGGCACTCCGGTTTCCACAAGGACGCTGCTCACTGGACTCTCCTAAAAGCTCCTGTCGCTAGGCGAACGCCACAGAGGTGTACTGGGTCGGGTGAACACAACGCTGAGGGCGCAACATAAAAATCCATGAAATCCGCACCATGCGGTAAAAAGGTATACATAGAAAACTTTGTTTTTAAAATGTATAAATATTGTCTTAAAAACTCGAATTTATGTGTGTACAAGTAGTAAAGAGCGTTTTCCTGCCTCTCTTTTTCTTCAGTCTTCTGGCTCGTTTGATGCGACCCGCCAGGAATTCCTCTCCTGTGCCAACCTCTTCATCTTACAGTAGCACTTGCACCGTGCGTCCTCAATTATTTGTTGGATGTACTTCAATCTTTGTCTCCCTCTAGAGTTTTTGCCCTCCACGGCTCCCATTAGCATCACGGACGGCATTCCCTGACGTCTTAACAGATGTCCTATCATCCCGTCCCCTTCTCACCGCCAGTGTTTTCCACATATTCCTTTCCTCTACGATTCTGCGCAGAACCTTCTCATCCCTTACCTTATCACCCCACCTAATTTTCAACATTCGTTAGTTTTATGGAAAAGCAATAAAGAACCTAATGATAGTGCTGAAGCTTCACCGGGACATATCTGGGGTATAAAAAGTAAATGAAAAATTGCGTTTTACTCAAGGCGGACCCTCTCCAACATAAATCGATTTATAAGCAAATGTGGACAGAAGAGCTTCCACCTCAAGACGATTAAAACCTCTTTCATGTTATATATACAATTACACCGCCAGAGAATTTAATCTTTGCAGTCCTACCTCATACACGTATTTACGTGTCCTGGCGATGCTGCTGTGCTACCATTTCAATGTTAGGACGCTCAAATGATCTCCGTTTGGAAATCTAGTCCTTTCTGGTGTCAACGGTTTCCCTGTTACGCCGAATACAGAGTATATGGTCCAAGGATAGTGAGAAGGTGCCGCGAGCAGCGTAATGGCTGGAAGTACTTCAACATCATTTTACAGATGCTAAATCTCTCTCTCTCTCTCTCTCTCTCTCTCTCGTCCTAAATACTTTAAGTGTCTGCAAGAGAAGTATGATACTGAGATCTGTGGGGGCCTTCAGAACATCTCTAGCGGGGCCCTATTAGTCATAATGGGGCTCTGACCACTGGACACCAAAATAAGGGAACAAGCGGCTTGGTACTGGGCAAAAAAGGGAATTATGAGAAAATTGTAGACATCATGGGCGTGAGGCTGGAAGACAAAAGGGAAATAAGGAAGAGAGCGGAGGAACATTAGCAGGGGTCTTGGGAGGTATAAGAAACTGGACCTAGAACTTTTCAGTTCATACCAGATGAGAGGGAGCGCTTAGATATGAAATATTTTGAACCAACACGAGGACTGATCAATTTTCTCACTGGTCATGGATCCTACCCGACATACTTAAGTCGATTTGGGAAAAGGGCTACACCCGCGTTTGAATGTGGCGTGTCAGAGGGTACTCCTGACCATGTGGTTTACGAGTGCCCCCTTTTCAATGATGTTGCGACTACATTTCGAGACAGACTTCCAAACCATGACACATACCAACTGCTTAGACGTGAAGACACTTTCCAACTGCTAAATACATTGGCTAACGAGGTATCACGGAAAGTTTTAACAGAGTACTTGAGAGACATGAACTAAATAACAGACAACCAACACCGATTGCGTCCAGAGCCCTATTCGCATACCGCCTGTGAGGGGACTGGCCGACTTTCCATCATAGTTGGTTCAAATGGCTCTGAGCACTATGGGACTCAACTGCTGTGGTCATTAGTCTCCTAGAACTTAGAACTACTTAAACCTAACTAACCTAAGGACATCACACACATCCATGCCCGAGGCAGGATTCGAACCTGCGACCGTAGCGGTTGCGCGGTTCCAGACTGTAGCGCCTAGAACCGCTCGTCCACCCCGGCCGACGATTCCCTTATAATGTAAAGTTCTTTACTCTTAATCCTTTGCGCTTTCATATTAAATGGCCATTGTATACAATACCAACTGTAGCTCACTTGTAATTAGCGGCAACGGAATTATATCAGTTGTATAATTATTATGACCCACTAATCAGATAAGGAAGTGGGTTAACATTGTGTAATTACTATGGTTTGTAATAAAGAACTTTTTTTAAAAAAAAGTGTCTGCAACGTGTCAATTCCTGAAAGATGGGTGCGAAATATCATAGAAGTCCAGTATGCGTGTTCAAGAGAGCTGCAGTCAGAAGAGGGCTAACCAGTGTGTATTGGCGGGGGAGCTTGCGGAGTGGAGAGCTGAACTGCCCGCATGTTCGCCACTCGGCCCCGTTAGATGCGTCGTCGCGTCAGAGCGACAGGGGTACTCGGACGTTCCTCGGCCAGTTGGTCGTGCAGCTGGACCCGCATGCGGACATCGATAGTCCTCACCGAGTCTCGGTCAAAGGCGGGCAGTATGAGAAGGGGCGGAGACAATGCCGGCCGCTGGCTACCAAACGCTCTCGTCACGAGGGGCGCTACTTCATACGCAGATCTCTTCGTTTTCTCTGCAGCGGAGAGTACGCTGCAACGAGCACTCGAGAGCAGTTACTACCGCGCCCTGGATCGGGACTCGATCTTGAAGTCCCGCAATTCGTGGGATGTGAATTTCACAACTTCCTTCTGCCGCTGGTTCAGTAAGGTAAAAGCTGTCATCAATCTGTAGAGAATATCACAGCCTTTTCCTACGAGGTCAAGCTGAAGGTGGGATACACATGCCTTCCTCAGACGTCGAAATGACCAGTTATTGGGGGACCTGCAGTTTTAGATGGGATCCGAATCACGGAGCTACTGGGAATTTTTCACACACACACACACACACACACACACACACACACACACACACACACACACACACACACACACACACACACACAAGCACTGACGGAAATGAAAGAACCAACAAGTAACGGAAGAAAATCGACCCACGAGGTATTGCTTTGGAATCTGACGTTTACCCTGTTGACCCCTGAGCCACATATATTCCGCTAGGCAGTAAAAATGTACAATTTCAGTAATGTTTATATGAACGCTTGTCCGAAAGGACAGACACCACTCAGAATCCGTAGCTGTGAAACATTACATGAAAATTGAACGAGGATTACTGCTATCAGCTGCAGCGGGACATCAAGCGGAATCAGCGGCGAAGAGCGAAAATGTGTACCGGTCCGGGATTCGAACCCGGATTTCCTGCTTACTAGGCAGGTGCGGTAACCTCTGTACCGTCCGGGACACAGCGTTAACACAACTGCACGGAGTACCCCACCCCGGCACGCCTCACGGCCGATCCACAATCTCACCGGGCGCCACTAACCCCCAGCCCCTGTCTATTAAACTTCCGTTCGCTACTCAGAGATTCCAAGACATGGTAGGATGTATGTGTGCATTCGCACTAAAGGAAGGGGATCCACTGCACTGCTAGGCTTGTCAATTATATGAATGCCCAGTGTCGAGCGGGTTTCGAACCCCGGTCCGGCACATATTTTCGCTCGTCGCTGCTGAGTCCGCCTAATATCCAACTGCAGCTGACGGCAGTAATCCCCCTTCAGTTTACATATCAGCAATGTTTCTCACACTTTGGTGAAGTCAATCTGTGCCGTATCCTTTTTCCCTCATGGGTGTCGGTCCTACCGCACCGCGGAGAGATTCTTGTCATGTTTGGAAGGTATGGAGAGAAGCCAAACAGGAAGATGAAGCTTTTGATTCTGATTTTGAGCAGCGCTCTGACAGAAGGAATAGAAGCGCACGGCCTACAAAAGGCATGTATCCGGATTCGAGCCCCTGTCGCAGCTTTTTGTTCCAAATTTTAAACTAAATGATACTCTAGATACTATCCAGTAAAAAAACGGAATGCGTTTTCACCGTATGAATGAAATATTTAACAGGAAGGAAGAAAAATTCGGGTTCACCATAGCATCGAAGCTGAGGTATGAGATTCAGCAGTAGCTCGGACTGTGGAAGGAAATCAAATGTGACCTTTTTTAAGGAAACAACCCAATATTTGCATTAAACGATTTAGGGAAACCATGGCAAACCCACAAGCGAATGGCCGGACGGGGATCTGAATCGTCGTGCTCCCGAATGAGAGTGAAGAGGAAAGCTCGAAAGGGGAAGACAAGCTACGAGGACTGCAAGAATCTTAAGGCATTTACGGGGCGCATGATGTATCTTTTGCATTTCTTGCTTTCATGTTTTCGTTTTCTTTAAAGGCAAAGAGAAAAGGTGAAGCCGTAGCCCAGCCTACAGCCTGTGCCTACCGTCATGTTATTTTTGATTTTCAAATGTTAAAAAACGTAAGATTTTTCCCCCTTTGCCTCGGTAAGAGGAAGGTCTTGCTCTCTGCCAATGAAGGAAGGTAAACGCACGTTATTTTAGAGCGTAATCGGCGGTAGCCATTTTGATTATGGGAATAAATGAAAAGTCTGTATTTCTCGTGTGTGTCAAGAAATAATACATTCATATTTCGTTAGTGAAAAACTGAGTTGTTATTCCAAGTAGTACTGTAATAAGAACTGAAGCCCACCTATGTACTTCGGAATTATCACGAAGATTCGATTACCATATAATGGACACGGTCAAGATTTTGTAGAAGGATACGGCGATCGGACGTAGTATTATTAATTGGTAAGCATAAATCTACAGCAAGAGGAAGACTATTTCGTCCATGCAGAACTAATATGAGCTCATTTACGGTCACAGCCCAGCTTACTGTGCTTGTCCGAGCGCCGAAAAATTAATCTCATTAATTCCATATATCTAAACATATTTTTTATTACATTATAGACACCAATTCCATAACAATCCTCTTTTTCTCTGATAGAGTCCATATAATTTTCTGACAACATTAGAAGTGCCATTCAAATTCCACAACAACTTTATCATTTCCACGACCACTTCAAGGCTATAACCTGCTCAAGTTGGCAGATATTTACGAAACGTTACAAAGGTTATCATATATCTCTTCTGCCGTTACGTTTTGGACATGGAAGCTATGAACAGCGTTTGCTGGGAGACATTGTTTCGGAGCGTCCAGTTCTTCCTCGTTCCATTAAGGCGTTTCAATGCAGGTTTTCGTTTTCGACATTCAAAAACTATATTTATTGCTGAGTATATCTACCTCCGTGCAAACTTTTGCTTACCCAAGCGCAATTCTGCTGCCTGAAACTTATACATGAAGATAATGACAGTAACAAATTTATTAAACTGCTGTAAGTTGCGTTGCTTTATTTTTCAACGTTCATGCAATGACAACACAAATAGACTAAAATTTGACTTCTTATGCACATCACTGTTATTTTTAACGCAAGGTATTTTAGACCCTACATAATGAAACGTGTGTGCTTTTACAAGCCCTTAAAACCCATTTCTGGAACGTCTGGAAAGTTGCCTTTTAATGTCATAATTTTCTTTCTTCTCCCTCTCTCTTTTAGAGCCTCGTTAAATATGTGTCGTACGTATTTTATTCCGTAGGAACAAACAATACTGATGAGCGAGCTCTGTGTTGTAATTGCTTGAGTATCTGCAAATAAATTTGGCTTTACTGAAAAACTGTGTCATGGATCCAATACCTCCTTTTCAATTTTTTTCCGCGTTTTCAAACTTCAGCTAGTACTGATCTCATCTGAAGTAAGAAGATTTGGTTTGTTTTAATCTTAGGTACACAGTGTATTTTTTACTACGTGAGTTACGTGCCATTCCCTCAAAGTTTTTAGTATTGTTACAGTATTTAATATCAACATATGAATATTTATTTATTAAAATGACATAGCTTTCGGAGATGATTAATGATAACGCATTTGAGTGGGGCATATACTGAGACATGAAATTCTCCTGCACGCCATATTGTAATCTTTGGGAGTGGGTTAAAAATGGAAATGATGACACAGAGGAACGAACATGAGTCAGATACCGTAGGATCGCAGGACTTAGGGCACAAGACATGTCTAATTGCAAAAGGCTCTGAGCACTATGCGACTTAACTTCTGAGGTCATCGTCGCCTACAACTTAGAACTAATTAAACCTAACTAGCCTAAGGACATCACACACATCCATGCCCGAGGCAGGATTCGAACCTGCGACCGTAGCGGTCGCTCGGCTCCAGACTGTAGCGCCTAGAACCGCACGGCCACTCTGGCCGGCTGTAATTGCAAATGTGGATCCAACGATCATGTTGCTTAGAGAGCTGCAGAAAATCAATGCTATGGTTCTGAACTTAAAGTTACACCAGTTACAGAGCACCCAACAGACAAAATTTTCATTTTATGCAACTGTGGCTACAACAAATTCTCATCTGATTGGGGGAAATGTTGAGTAGTAGAAACAGGAGTTATTTGTACATAACTAGTGCCGCTCAGGCTTTTACGTGTTGCGTTGGTGAACGTTAGGCCTAAGTTATACACAGCAGTACATGCGCCCGAACAAGTGAAACGGGCCTCACATCAGAGCATTTCGTATGAGTCGTACAAGCAAATGCTGAGAAGTAATTAACTCGCATAAACAAACCGGGGATCCCGTATTGCAGAAGGGCAATACAAGTCCCGCCTCGTCCATAATACAGGCGCGGATCGTTAATTATGTATCGGCTGGAGAATACACGCGCCAAGTGTTGCGGGCGATGCTAAGTGGCCAGCCCAGCTGTTTGCACGCCGCCCCCTGCGCTACGCTTCGCCTCTTTTAGGCGCGCCTACATTATTCATCGCTACATTGTGTGGCACAGCGCACTAAAATTTCTGTTAACTCGGCGAACACCGAGAGCTAGTCCCGAGTGGCTAGTCGCGCCTGCGGAAAAGCAATGGCGATCGTCAAAATTGCACGGCCGAGAAAGACCTAAGTGACTAAATGAACTTTTGTGCCACAGATTAGGTACATATGAAAGCGCAAAGAATTAAGATTACAGAACTTCACATTATAAGGGAATCAATATGATCTGCGAGGCAACGCTGCAGCACCAGAAGAAACTAGCAAAGCGCAAGAAGACCTGTCGAGTATCTATGCTTGCTGCGTGAACTGACTGTTGACCCTCGACGTTGATAAATATAACTTAATGCACGTAAAAAGGATGGAAGAGTCACTACTCTTAGACTACACCAATTAACAGAGGAAAGCGATAAGCTCAAAAGATGAACATCGCGTTTCTTCACCGGTTCATTTATTAAGCACGAGGCCTTTAAAAGAATACGGCTAGGAAACTCAACTATCAGTCGCTGCAAATGAAGTGTCGTACATTACGGAGAAGGTTATTGTTGAAATTCCAAGAGCATACCTCCAAGAAGTCAGGCAACATATGCTTCGGAAATTGCCAGACGGGAAAAGCGCACTAAATAAAAGCTCATACGGAGCCTGACCGACAGTTCTTCTTCCCTAACACCATAGCTGAGTGAAACAAGAAAAGGAAACCAAACATAGTGATGCCAGAAATACCCACCGCCACAAACCGTAGGGTGGCTTGTGTTCATACACTGACGAAGTAAAACAGTATGACCATCTGTTTAATACCGTGCTGCTCCACCTTTTGAATGCAATACAGCAGCGATTCGTCAAGTCGTTGATAGGTTTCCGGAGGTATGTGGCGCCAGATGTCTACGCAGAGGTCAAGCAATTCACCTAAGCTGAGGGACGGTGGTTTGTGGGCGTCCCAGCTGTGTCCATTCAGGTTCACATGAGGCGAATTTGCTGGCTAAGATATCAACATGAATTGACCATCATACTCGTCAAACCACTTTAGCACGACTATGTCCTTGTAATGGAGACAGTTATCTTGCTGGAAGAAGTCATCGCCTTCAGGGAAGACATCATGTATGAAGGTGTGCAAATTGTCCGCAATAACGTACACTTAGTTAAGAGCTGTCATGAATCTTTCCATTACTACAAACGGTCCCATGGGAGCCCAGGTGAATGTCCCCTATAGCATAGCACCACCCCACCGGCCTGTATTCTTAGTGCTGTGCATGTTTCGAGCAGCCACGAATTACAATAGCATTGCATTGGCGTGGTGTTAGCGGACAGGCGCATAACGGTGTCTGACGTGGTACCCACACTGCGTATTGGCCGCGCTCAGGACCATCAAATGTTCCATGATGTGTTGGGCCATCGAAAGATGTCTGGAAGATGTGTGCCGAGGAACATGACCCCACAAGAGTGCAAGAATGGGAATCAGCCTCGATCACCAGATGCGGTGCGTGCGAGAGGGGAAATGAGTTTCTGTTTCAAAGGAATCACCCGGCATCTGCCTGGTGCGATTCATGGAAATCACGAAAACCTAAGTAAGTATGGCCGTACGTGGATTTGAACCTCGTCCTCCATAATTCGAGTCCAATGTGCTGATCACTGGCCGCGGATGCCCAGCGAGTCGAAGTCGGTCGACAATACGACAATATTTGGCGGTCGCGATACATACTTGTCTGGAACTGTCACGTTGCCATCTGTGTGTATGTCATCACTATTTCTTTATTGCCTTTCAACGACGCCTGCACATGACTCGCAGACGTCTGGATTGTCAATTAGTTGTTTCCTTTCCTCTTCCACTCGCAGACAGACTGAGGGAAAAACGCCTGTCCATGTGTCTCCGTGTGAGCCCCAATTTCTCATATGGTGTCTTCGTGCTCCCTACGCGAAATGTATGTTGGCGGCAGTAGTATCGTTCTGCAGTCAGCTTCACATTCGGGTTCTCCAAACTTTCTCCGCAGTGTTCAGCTGTGCAGTAATTCATTTGCGCAACTTTTTTCACTCCCTTTTCGACGCTGCTGTATCTATCGCAGTAATTTCGGCACTGGATATTTTAGGTCTTTCTGGATTCCTTAGGATGTGAGCTTTCCTCTGTTTTGCGTTTTCTATAATTCCGAGCAAATGTACACACATCAAAAAAAGTTTTGCATCACCTCGTTTCCCAGAACTCCTGAAGATATACATTAACTGCTGGTATTGTATCACAGACACGGTCCCTTCGACTGTTCAGAGATTTAAACAACCATGCATTAGTATAGCACATATTAGACGGAGCCGACAGCCAATCAGTTCCAGTCATTCCACCAGGAATGAGGTACACGGCTGGTGTTGTCTGTTGTTCAACCATGCCTAGACGGTCAATACCGCGGTTCGATCGTGTCCACATTGTTATTTTGTGCCAGGAAGGGCTCTCAACAAGGGAAGTGTCCATGCGTTTCGGAGTGAACCAAAGCGTTGTTTTTCGGACATGGAGGAGATACAGAGAGACAGGAACTGTCGATGACACGCCTCGCTCAGGCCGCCCAAGGGCTACTACCGCAGTGGATGACCGCTACCTACGGATTATGGCTCGGAGGAAGCCTGACAGCAACGTTAACATTTTGAATAATGTTTTTCGTGCAGCCACAGGACGTTGTGTTACGACTCAAATGTGCGCAATAGGCAGCATGATGCGCAACTTCACTCCCGACGTCCATGGCGAAATCCATCTTTACAACCACGACACCATGCAGCGCGGTACCGATGGGCCCAACAACATACTGAATAGACCGATTAGGATTGGCATCACGCTATCTTCACCGATGAGTGTCGCACATGCCTTCAACCAGACAATCGTAGGAGACGTATTTGGAGGCAACCCTGTCAGGCTGAACGCGTTAGACACACTGTCCAGCGATTGCAGCAAGGTTCCCTGCTGTTTTAGGGTGGCATTATGTGGAGCCGACGCACGCCCCTGGTGGTCATGGAAGGCGCCGTAATGGCTGTACGATACGTGAATGCCATCCTCCGATCGATAGAGCAACCATATCGGCAGCATATTGGCGAGGCATTCGTCTTCATGGACGATAATTCGGTCCCCCATCGTGCACATCGTGTGAGTGACTTCCTTCAGGATACCGACATCGCTCGACTAGAGTGGCCAGCATGTTGTCCAGACATAATCCCTATCGAACTTGCCTGGGATAGATTGAAAAGGGCTGTTTATGGACAACATGACCCACCAACCACTCTGAAGGATCTACTTCGAATCGCCGTTGAGGAGTGGCACAATGTGGACCAACAGTGCATTGATGAACTTATGGATAGTATGCAACGACGAATACAGGCATGCCTCGATGAACGAGGACGCGCTACTGGGTAATAGACGTACCGCTATGACCACCACCGTTGTATGACGGTACAACATGCAATGTGTGGTTTTCATGAGCAATAAAAAGGGCGGAAATGTTTATGTCGATCTCTTTTCAATTTTCTGTACAGGTTCCGGAGCTCTCGGAACCGAGGTGATGCAAAACTTTTTTTGATGTGTTTACGAGCCACCTGAGACGACATCTTTCATTACTTGTGATTTTCAATTTAATGCCGATTTCCAATTATATTCCGGAGAATATTTGTGTGTCGCTCTGTGTCCTAGTACAGCTCCGCAAGCTCTTCACAATGACACGAGAATCAAAGTCCCAGTCAACAATCAAAGTCCTAGGTACACGTGTTTCTACTCTGCATCTGTTTGCAACTTCACAAAAAGCTAATTCGCAACAATCACGAGCATGTGCCTACAGTGGTACGTTGACGTCACAGGCAAAAAAAAGAAAAGAAAGAAACTGCGCGAAAGACTGTTGTGGGGTCAAACACTGTTTACATTGTATTAGTCTCGTAATTATTAGCGATTCAAATCTGACGGTATTTTGTAACGCGGGAATGTTCAACTGACGAGCGAATAGACGTTTTTACGTCAATAACGTGTCAATTATTCAACAGCTATAAATGTTAAAAATTTCTGCGTACGTCAGACAATTCGCCACACTGCCAGCTGTAACTTAGCGAAAACCGCGCCTCGATATACCGGGTGATCAAAAAGTCAGTATAAATTTGAAAACCTAATAAACCACGGAATAATGTAGATAGAGGGGTAAAAATTAACACACATGCTTGGAATGACATGGGGTCTTATTAGAACAAAAAAAAGCAAAGTTCACAAAATATCCGAGAGATCGCGCTGTCAACGCCCACAACTACAGAATTTGGGCTACCGAAAATCCTAGAACTGTCGTGGAAACTCCATCGCACGACGAGAAAGTCACTGTATGGGTTGGATTACCCACATCTACCGTTATCGGGCCTTTTTTCGTCTAGGAAATGGTGATTCTGTTTTCGTGACTGATACCGTGACGGGTGAAAGGTATGCCGATATGTTAGAGAATCGCATCATCCCCAGCCTGGCTGATAACACCTGCTGGAAAGTACAATGTTTATGCACGATGGCGCTCCACCCCATTTTGCTAGACGTACGAAAGATCTCTTGCGCGAGCCGTTTGGTGATGATCGTGTGCTCAGCCGCCACTTTCGTCATGCTTGGCCTCCCAGGTCCGTGCGATTATTGGCTTTGGGGTTACCTGAAGTCGCAAGTGTATCGTGATCGACTGACACCTCTAGGGATGCTGAAAGACAACATCCGACGCCAATGCCTCACCATAGCTCCGGACATGCTTTACAGTGCTGTTCACAACATTATTCCTCGACTACAGCTATTGTTTAGGAATGATGGTTGACATATTGAGCATTTACTGTAAAGAAAATCATCCTTGCTTTGTCTTATTTTGATATGCTAATTATTGCTGTTCAGGTCAGATGAAGCACCATCTGTCGTAGATTTTTTGAACTTTTGTATTTTTCTGGTTCTGATAAAACCCCATGTCATTCCAAGTATGTGTGTCAATTTGTACCTCTCTATGTACATTATTCCGTGATTTATTCAGTTTTTCAAATTTATACTGACGTTTTGATCACCCGGTACGTACTCTTTTTGGGTATAGTTGGAAGGGCCTGTTTTACTTGCTTCGCCCAGTGTCGCTGGATTAGCGTTCTGATGACACCACTGGTGGCACCAGGAGGCAGCGAAATGACGTCATATTCTGATAAAGCACTCTCTTTGGAGTTGAGAGGAACCACCAAATTGTAAACCCAGTTTTTCGCGGGCGGTGGAAATTGTAAGAATCTCCACTGCGGGTCGCTAGGCCGAGTGCCGCGCGTCTTACGTTTCTCGCCACCTCGCGCGGTCGAAGAGAACAAAGGGCGCTGCCGAGAGTCCGCGGAGCGGGCGTCGAGATAATTGGGGCCCGAACACGGGGCCGCGGGGGCGGCCACTCGGCCGTCGAGGGCGTCACTGGAGCGCCGGCGCGCCCCCGCCGCCCGCGCCCGGATGAATAAAAGAAACGGCCAGCGTAATAACGATGCCCGGCGGCGCCGAGGTGGCACGGGGGAGCAATTACACAACTCGCAGCGTCGAGTAAACCCTCGACAGCGGGTCGCAGAGGTGGCGGCGCCATTGTCGCGGGATCAGATCGCGCAGGTGGGCTCGCGGCAATTAGGTCGCGATCGTCCGCTCGACGGCGGCCACGAGGAGCAAATTCAGTTCTCCGAGCGTTCCGAGGAGAGGCCGCTATTGTTCCCCGAGGGCCTGGGGAGACGCTTAAGAACTGCGCCGCTGCTCGACCGCGGAAGAGATTAAACGCCGGATAATTATATGCTACACCAAATCGGGGAGTAATTTCTGTGCTTCACAATCGAATAATTTCATACACTTTCCACGGGGGCACGTATTTTATGTTGCAGTTGGAGTGTTTCCGACAAACAAGTGGCAACCCTCGTAAGCAGTTCAGAACACTGGAGCAATTCCAATGTCGGATCCTTCACAATAAAAAAGATCCAGAAGTACGTCCTAACACCCGAAAAACGACAGTTAAGAACTTTTAACATTGCAGTGCGTCAGCAATCGTGAATAATTTAACGATTATAAAGAATCCGCCTGGATTGCAAATAGAAGCCTGATGTTGACCTAGGTTCGGCGAGGATAACCACGCCTTCTTCGGAACACACTAAAACTACAAACTGCCTGAAGAGGAATGGTCCAACATTAATACAGAATGCTAGTCTTTTGCCCTTATGGGCGTTCTGTATTAATGTTGGACTGTGCATCTTTAGGCAGTTTGTAGTTTTAGTGTGTTCCGAAGAAGGCGTGGTTATCCGCGCCGAAACCTAGGTCAACATCCCATTTCTATTTGCAATCCAAGCGGATTCTTTACAATCATTAAATGAGAGGTAGTTAGGGAGGACCAACGCAGTGGCACACCCGCAATACGCAACCAAGCCTGCTGCACATTGAGTAAATGTTCTTTCTTTCTATTTTTTATTTAAATTTTGGTTATCGACTTACCGCCGTTCACTGTAAGACTCTCACTCGCTGCGCTGTACACTCACTAGTGATCTCATTATGTTAAATGGGTAAAACTGATTATGTGATTTATTTGGGAATAAACATGTAAACGGTTACTTTCTTGAACTTTTGATACGATTTACTGTACCGTTAAATTGTTTTCGAGCCATATTTACACTCCTAATAACCCGTCAGCGTAAATCACAGTTGTAGTTCGTCATCCATAACAGATACCATCAAATTTATTTGTTTACAAAATTGTAGAGAGTGTCATAACACATTTATTTTGTGAACGGAACAAAATCGTATTTAGCTTATATTGTACTACACGTACCATTTAAGTCTACGAGCATGCATGTTTGTTCGTTTGTTTACTGAGGATTTAAAAAAAAATCGTAAGTGCTCAAACCATGACTTAAAATTGGCAATTTTCTAGGGAATACACTCCGTAGTTCTTATTACTCGATTGTGTTAACTCCATCGAGCGCACAGTAAGGTGTAACATTAACATTTGTGTACCCGACACAGCTAGGTCAAAATTTTCGGCAGAAGCAGGAAAGCGCCACCCTTGACGGAGAGTTTGCCATTTCTTGCGTTTCATCAGGCACTACAGACTCTATATGATTCCACAGTGGGACTATCTCCATAACTGTACGAATAATAGTCAAAACAGAACTACATCCCTTAACGCATTAAATATTTCTTTAGATCACGAGTAAATGATGGATGCACTGGATAAATACTTGGAAATCAATGAAATTGATTTAAAAATTTGAATTGCAGCCGATATTACGATAGCAGTATTTAAATTCTGAGCAAATGGCATCAAATAATAAACTAAGCTTTGAGAGCAACCGCCGGCCGGGATGGCCGTGCGGTTCTAGACGCTTCAGTCTGGAACCGCGCGACCGCTACGGTCGCAGGTTCGAATCCTGCCTCGGGTATGGATGTGTGTGATGTCCTTAGGTTTGTTAGGTTTAAGTAGTTCTACGTTCTAGGGGACTGATGACCTCAGATGTTAAGTCCCATAGTGTTCAGAGCCATTTGAACCATTTGTAGAGCAACCAATCTAATGTCCAACGGTATACCAACTACGCTGTGAAATATCGAAGAATGCTACCCAACGAAAAATGGACAACGTGGGTGTACTTGTATGGCCAGAGTTGAATGATTCGTCATGGGGTTAACCGAAAAGCATGGAAAAAGCGAATGTTTGTATCCCACGAGAAGCAAGCAACAAAAAGCTTGTTGCTAAGTTCAGTCTACGTACATGCACATGACTACTGACGACTCGTGATTTTCGGGAGATGCGCTCTAACCTACTCAAATACCAGATAATACCTCACTGCGTTTCAATCTCACAATCTCTCCCCCCAGCACTGAATGTTACGGTGCAAAGAAGAAACTATTTTGTTTTCACTTTACAACTATAGAGGTACCGAATCAATTATCTTTATAGATAATTATATGTATGGTGTGTTTATTGCGGACATCCCCGAAAAGACTGACACCACAAATATAAATACACCGACAAGCTGAAACACTGACCACTGCCCACCCCGCGACTTTGGAGGCAGTCTGGTGGCGATACGGGCACATGACGCGAGAACAAGGGTACGTAAGCGGAGCAGACAGAGACAGGGGATCATGCTAGCCAAGATATTGGCTGCAAATGGGGAAATCCATTGAGATAAACGACTTTGAAATAGGGCAGATTGTTATTACGCACAGCCTGTGAACGAGTACCTCGAAAACGGCGAAGCTGGTAACATAATCACGTGCTATTGTCATGTGCATCTGCGGAAAAAGATAGAGCAGTGAAATTACCACTAGGCGCTAAATGGTTGGATGTCCACGGCTCTTCAAATAACATGGGGTTCGGAGGCATGTCTGCTCTGTAAAGTAGGATGGATTGTGATCTGACACCTCTGCCGAAAGAGCACACTGCTGGTGCACGCACAAATGTTTCGGAGAACACCATTCATCATACAGTGTTGAACGTAATAGTTCTGCAGCAGATCACATGCTGACCCAACGACGTCATCAATTACGATTGGAGTGGGCACGGGACCAATGGAAACGTGTCGACTCTTCGGGTTGATCACATTTTTGCTACACTAGGTCGATGGTCGTCTCCACAAACGCAGTCATCGAGGCGAAAGGCGGCTCGGAATGTGCAGCGCGCCACGAACTCAGGCTGGTGGGCACACTATTATGCTATGGGAGATATTCTCCTGTGCTTGCATGGGACCTGTGATAGTAATCAAAGACACGGTGACAGCTGTGAACCACCTACATGCTTGATGTCTTCCCCAACGGCGGCAATATAAATGTCCTTGTCCCGTAGACAGAATTGAGCTATAGTGGTTTTAGGAGCATTATAATGAAATTGCATTGATGTCTCGGCGACCTTTCGGCATGTTGATCTATTGATTAATAATTATGGCAGAAAAATGAACAGGACACCATTTTATCACGAATATCAGCCAATCGTATCACTACTCGTTTAGTCTACGTCGAAGTATCTCTTGTCTCCAGTAAATTTCGCTGCGGCCTGACCAGTCTAACGATGACCGTGCACCGAAAATACGAGACGGGAATCGCACCGGCAGATAACGCCAAAGACGAGCGCGCGGAGACCTGGAAGCCCTCGCGTTCGTCAAGCAGTGCGCCGAGAACAAAGGGGACTCTGAACACCGGCTGTTGGGGGTGCCCACATCATCGGAAGGACCGCGCCCCGCATAGCGGCCGCTACCCGCAGTCGCGAGGGGTGCGCCGGCCAACTAACAGTTCTGTTCGTCCGCCCAGAAAACTTTAATAAGAGAGAAACAATCGGCCGGCTAGGAACAATTAGCTAAGCTAAGCGAGCGCGCCAGTGTGTGCGCTGTAGCAGATAGCTTGGCGGGCCGGCTCATGCGGGCAGCACAAAGAACGGCAATTACAGGGGCTGCGGCGGCGGCGGCGGCAAGGGTTCCGTGGCTTCTGCCGCTGCCGTCGCCTAAGGGCGCGCGCGCCATGCGGGGGGACTCTTCACTGCGAGGTAGCGCGCTCACGTTCCAGCTCAATAACGCCACGATTCGCCAAATCTGCATTCACGACCTTCCGTGAAAGTAAGTTTGGTAAACAGCCAAGAGACAACGTAAGGCGACACGGTTGCTAGCGTGACTCTTGCGACAATTTTATTCGAACTGTCAACAGGTCTATCAAGCAATTGATGGGTAACATGTCGTTAGCAACAGGGCGGTTGTGTCGCCATCTTGGCTATTAAGGCATCAAGATGCAGCTCCCAAAATCTGGTGGAAGCGGAAGTTTCTCTGTCTAGCCCAGAGCTGGTCTTTCCTTCAGTCGCCTAAGTTGGCAGTGGTCGCAGACTCTACGCTATTGAGTTCCCCACCACAGCAGCTGTTTCCAGCACGTACTGGAAAAGGACTTGCGAGAACTCCTGGCAGCAGATGCACAGGAGGGCTGTAGTGGATGCAGGGAACGAGCAACAATAAGTGTGTAAGTGGCTTCATTTTCCGCTTAAAAAAAGGGCGTAAAAGTTTTTTTTCTGTTTCGGCGTTAGGCCAAAGTCACGCGTAATTCACATGTACTGATCCACGATCATCAGGGGACATTTTTTGCACATTTTAGTAGAGTATGGATGGATGAATTTTTAACAGTTGCGAGCTAAATAGCTTGATTATCGCCGCCTTTCACAAGATCTTTGTTACGGCGAATGAGGAGTACTCTTAAAACTAAAACCAAAAGCCATATAACGATAGCCACAACAACAAGAAATGCTGCATAAAAATTCTATAATATTTGCGCCAACAAAGATGACACTCGGCGCGGAAGCTGATGCCAGCGACCGTAGATGGGAAACGCCTGTACGGTCGTTCTCATCAGCCACCGCGCCGACTGTCAACTTTGTTTGCGCGTGTAATAGATCTAGTGATACCGTTGTCACATGTTAAAAGAATTAATAGAAGAGTTGGGGTCAGCAAGAAAGGTGGTTGATCGCGGAACTACAAAGATGCGCAAGCCACTAAAAAACACATTAAAATCTACGTCCAATTATAATGTGTAGGAGTCCTGACACCACAAAAAATGTCAACAATTGGGGGGGGTGCATTGTTTCGCCATCGTCTAAAATGGACAACAAGTCTCTCGGTACACCAAAAGCATCCGTCTAATCAGCCGAGGGATCAAGTAATAAAAGTCTTCTCCTTCAGCAGTGAGGAAATAAATGTTCATTTCAAACTGCGCCTTCCACAGTTTTTAATACTGCAATTCTCATAAATTTACATGGGAGTAAATGTGTAACGTACTACTCTATACTAATTCTTTAAACAACTTATCTTCTAAGAACATTGGCAATCAGTAACACTGTCTGCTGTTTGTCTATGGTCTTCTGAACAGAAATTTTGAGCTCAATCCAAACCTTTGGCTTAAATTCTTTAGCCAGAATAATCTTCTCCGTCCGTGACCACGTCTGCCATCAATCTTTCCTTGAAGTATTAGCTGCAACAAGTTGTATATGTTCGGTGCATTATATGACCAAATTGCTCGAGTTTTCTTCTCTAGAACATTTGTGGCTGTGGAATTGAAGGTTCCGGTGTCACCTTTCACTTAAGTATCTTTGAACCACTACACTGTTTCATACTCGTGGAGATTTTCTGGAAAAGTTGAAGGGAACCAGTGGAGGACTAGGTAGTGACAGTTGGCAATGGTCGGACCCAGTGGTCTTGCTGAAAGCAACTGGCTTGCCACAGAACGTCCCGTCTTTCATAGTGGATTACTGACAATCTTAACCGGTCTTTCTGGCCAAAGCTAGCGATCCTTCTTTAGAATGATTCCCTTAGTGTAGCAGTGGCGGTAACTTATCTGAGCCCACGGACAAATTTACTGGGTATATAATATTCTCACTGAAGTTCACGATGGCTAATTTTAACACCCTGAAACTCCACTGAAAGCCTTTGCCTTCACTTTTTATTAAGCGCAACAGGATTGCTCAACAAGATCGGCAGCAACTGAAAATGCTCTAAAACTCAGGTAACCGTGTCATTCATGTAACCCAAACGACTTTTTCTTTAGAGTACAGAAATAGCGTCTTTTCTATACCTTTTTGCGCCCATGTAGTTTCGCAACTAAAATCGAAGTAATTCGTTTCTTGTCTCTTCAATTTTTCCGGTAGAAAACATTTGTGATAATCGGCAACATGAATGAAACTTTATACATCTGTCTAACTGATAAACAAAAAAATCACAGAGACATTACTGACGCGAAACTATGAACGATTACAAGCCGCCTGTCTTGCCTCCTTCCATTCCTAAGCTAAATTCATCTGCCTCTTGTCACGACTGGCGATGGGCAGGATACTTTAGTTTCGCCATGCTAAAATGCTCATGACGTTACCTAATGCTGGGGGATGTATTTTAGAAAACTGCAGTGGTTATCGGCCGAGGCGTTTAGTTCCATTCCATGAATGTGTGAGTACCGCTCAGTTCGCGGCAGATGAGTCCGCACGGCATTCAGACTTACGCGTGTCAAAAAGCCACCTTGAGAGGGCTCGCCAGACCCCTCTATCAGTCAAGCTAAGGCGGGGTTCGCGGTGTTCGGCACGGTTCGGTTCTGTAGAAGTCTGAGGGCGGCAGTCTCAACTGCTGGATACCACTTAATAATTTATGTTGGGAATCCCACATCCCGGAATGTCCTGGCCTGCGCGTTTGGTCGAGATGCTTCGCGCAATTCCCCTTACACTCGGCAGGCTTCCGCAAATTGTAAACAACGCTCTGATTCGCCCACCGCCTACTGACCTGAGACTGGAATTTCTAGAGCAGACTGTCGAGGAAGACGTGCTCCGATTGATCCGCTTCTGGAGACATTTTGTGATGGGAATTTATTAAACGTGTCAGTATTCGCGCTGTTGGCGGAAACCAGTAAAATTTTTCCTGAACAGTGGTTGCGACCGGAACGGCAGAAACACCAGAGTCGGGAGCGGACACGCGAAGATGAACACTCGAGGTTAGTATGAATCAGCACCGGCGATAGGTGGGCATTGATGTTTGCAAAGGGGGCGTACCGCTCACATACTGATACTATCGTTTTCACTTACTATTCAATCAACCACTGGAGTAACTAAAATTTTTTGTAATTCTAAAGAAGAAAAATTTGTTAACATCGAGTATAGATTTAAGTGTCAGGGAGTCGTTTCTGAAAGTATTTGTATGGAGAGTGGCCATGTATGGAAGTGAAACGTGGACGATAAATAGTTTGGACAAGAAGAGAATAGAAGCTTTCGAAATGTGGTGCTACAGAAGAATGTTGAAGATTAGATGGGTAGATCACATAACTAATGAGGGGGTATTGAATAGGATTGGGGAGAAGAGAAGTTTGTGACACAACTTGACTAGAAGAAGGGATCGGTTGGTAGGACATGTCCTGAGGCAAAAGGGGCACACCAAACTACACTCTGCTGTTGGCTACTTACACTACAACAAGAACACGGCTCAAAATATTCCAGACGACTATCACTACGAGTTTTATACTATATACTGCACCAAGCAGCACCACAGAAAAATGTTACAAGTTGGAGTCCCGCACGAATACTTGTTCGAAGCAAAATACAGTACAAAACATTCTTGAATTTAAGAAGTAAAACAGAGTGAAAGCCATTAAGTAACTTTCTTTCGTTCTGTCTAGTCTTTATCTAGTACGAAGCCTGCGTTTTCAGGATTCGGTGTCTTTTAATTTAACCTTACGGCCGAATGCTCTTCCTAACGCCACATCGTCAAGGTAACCTAAGCGACCGAACTCCGGTGCACAATCAGTCTTTGAATCGTGCAAACTTTATTGTGTGTTAACGTATTTTACCTGTTTGTGTACAGTATTCTCCGTGGCGGAATTTGGGAACCAGCCCAGCATTTGCCTCAGCAAGCGTGAGAAACCGGCCGGTACGAGGAGGTCGTAAGAATCTCAATAACGAATGTATTAATTTTCGTTACCAGGATCAAGCGTATCACTGCAAGAATATCTTAAATTTTTACGAACTTACTCTTCCAGCAGCAGAAGGTGAGACAGTACAACATCGAAGGAAAGCAGGGAGTTATGCAGTGAAGGTACCTGCAACAAATAAGAAAATGGTTTATTGAATCAACAGTGGAAATGTCGAATGAATATGAAGTAGCAAAACGGTCTAAATATTTTACCAATGACTGCAATGAACCAAAGACATATGAGGAATGTAAACTTAGAAAATCACACTGTAGCAAACGAACGAGTACGCACTTCTAAAAATTACCGGAAAAAAAGAGTCAGTGCCAGACTAAATCCTGAAGAAACATCAAAAGACAGCTCTTCTGAGGAGCTGCTCTTACAGAAAGCACTGAACTATAAAATTTCGCGAGAGCACGGAAAATGTTGTTTAAGACAAAACAACCTGCGTGCACATGGAAGGTGCATTTGACATCAAAGGCACACTAGTTTCCTTCAACAGTTAAATCACTGGTGGCTGAACACCGCATTTGCACCAGCTACTCGAGGAATCAACAACCTTCGGATCCTGCGCACAGTTTCCTTTCTATGTAATGCATTAGATCCACATAAAACTTATCTTTTTGCACAAAGGAATTTGTGCTCCGAGTTGTCGCTGTTTGGGAACCCACCAAACTTATAATCAATACAGGGTCACAGCTCCACAGAGACAGGCGTGTGTGAGATTATATATAAAATCTGTATTTTGCACAAAACAGCAGTAACAGCTGTCGGATATGCTGCACAATGTCGAATGAATCGAGTCAAAATTTTTTGAAGTCTAAATACAAAACAACAATTACGTATCTTTCCTACACATGCTAATAAACAACACTACATAAATGCAGTTCATATTTTACAAAATTAATCTTCAAGCAAGGAGAGTAGGATCATAAGCCCAGCCTATACGTTCAGTACAAAAATGTCTGTATCTAATTAAATTAACACATGTTCCACAAATAAACCTCTCCTCCTCCTCTGCAAGAACATGTTTTTCACAGCACCATTCCTTGCCGTTGCCCTGACACTGAACCCAGTCAACATGTTCTGCAGATATTAGATACTCGTATTTAATCTTGCAGAGCTCACTATGTATGTCATTATCTTCATCTGTTCCTTCGGATGATTGTGATGATTCATCCCTTCTTAACCTGATGTTTCTTCCAAATGTCTAACTCAGAAAACGTTTGTAGATTGAAGCCCATTTCCTGTAATCGCTTTGATCCGTCTACCATTGGAAATGTTTCCAAATCGGAATTTTCTCATCTTACTTGTCCCTTACTAAAGATTGTTTAAACACCTTTTACCTTTGTTGCGTAATCTTTTCCTCTCTGTAATTGGCTTTGTAGAAGGGAGTCAGGCATCGGGAATAATTCCGCCTCACGATTAGATTATCATGTAGTTTTCGGTCCACAAACAATGTCTTTCTTTTCTGTTTACCCATTTCAAAAGCAAATAAAAAATACACAGACCTATATAAATAAAAATGTAAATGTTCGTCTGTTCAAACTTGTGTACCTCCCAAAGTTTTTCACTGATTGCTTTGAAATTTTGACACAATGTTACATTCGAATATGCGCGTATTTCTTCAAACCTACTAGAGAGCCGCATAATATATATTACTTAATAATTATACGGGAAATAAATAAAAATATAAATGTTCGTTTGTACAAAAATCGTAAATCTCCGAAAGTTCTTCGCCGATTGCTTTGAAATTTTAACAAAACTTTGCACCCGAATACGCGCAGGTCTTTTATATATTTATTGTTAAATATATAAGATACAAATAAATATGTGAAATTTAAAAGGGAAACGTTATTCTTCCAAAAATCTCAGAAAAATCTGGACCGGTTTACTTTAATTTTTACACAATACGCTAATTAACATTCAGAAGGACACAGGCTATACATTTTTAATGTATATGGGATGTAAATATAAAACATATAATACTTGGACGTTGTCAGCAAGCTGGAAAGTTGTATTTATGGCTTACCGGCTTATGATTTGAATACTACACAGAATTTGAGTACGCAGTAACAATAAACGACGCTCTAGTTAGAGAGATAGAGAGAGAGAGAGAGAGAGAGAGAGAGAGAGAGAGAGAGAGAGAGAGAGAGAGAGAGAGAGAGAGAGGAGGGGGAGATGGAGAGAGAAGGGGAAATAGAAAGTGGACAGAGAGGGGAAAGGAGGATGAGATGGGCAAAGCGGGGGGGATTACTGGAAATGGACAGAGATAGGGGGAGAAGTGGATTAGGGACGCACATCCAAATCTAATACATATTAGAAACATGTGCTTTCTCTTTTCTTTTCTTTACCATTTAACCTGACTGAGCCACAGCGATGCGTGGCCGGGAACAACTAATAAATAAATTAATATTAACCTTTTTCAAATGCACTGTACTGACCCGATTCGCCGGAAAATCTTCCACAAACTTCAATGCAGGAATGAAAGAACCTAGCAATGTCCTCCACTTAACTTATACATCAAGATCCAAAAGTCATTGTAGATTAACGTTTCCCTTAACATTTCGTAGTTGACGATAAGGCGGGTTTTCCTAGAATTGGTCCTATTCACTTCCCCACCCGATTCGACCGATCTTATACAATACTGGCATATCGTATTCTTTCCCGTCTTTGGCTCACGCGGTTTATTCTTCTGTATGACAGATAGCTTACATTGGTCTTTAAGGCAGTATTTAAACGCCTGTCGTTAGAATAAACTTGCCTTTCTACTCACGGTACATTCATTAGAACACTCACCTCTTCGGGGCAATTAAATACGGCTAGCGGTAATTTCCGATGCTCCGGCGTCAGCGGAGTGTGAAACGCAAATACGACCTCCGTCCGCTGTATAACGCCAGAGAGAATACCGACTAGGAGGACTTGTTTTCCCAGGAATAACACCGCATTCGGAGAGCAATAAAGCGACTGTGAGCACTGAGTCTTCAGTGAACGAAAGACGCCGCCTTCGCGTAAGAACGGGTCATCCAAATTAATCCCACTGTGCCTCTCTGTGATCAGGCCGCGGTGGGCCGTGTTTGGCATTCCTGTAAACACAGGCAGTAGCGGCAGAGGACAAAGGCTGGTGCAGTCCCTCCCACGGGAGGACAGAAGCGTACCGTCGGACCAAATCGAGACGGACCTTCGCTGCGACACAGCGAGAGGAAGCTGGAACCCTCCTACTCGAGTGGCTCCAGATCTGCAGAGTGGAAGACTGCATCGCACGCAGCTGACATCTCGCCGTCATAAACATAAAGACCACTAACCCGAAGAACTGGGGGGAAAAAACAAATTTATGGCACAACTTGCCAAAAGGATGGACTGCTCGACAGGATGCACCTTGAGGCATCAACTTGTAGAGAGAGACAAAAGCACGAATACTGAAAGCAGGTTCAAAAGAATGTAGATTGCAGTAGTTATGCAAAGGAGAAGAGAAATACACAGGGCAGGCTAGAGCGGAGAACTGCATCAAACCAGTCTTCGGACTGTAGTCGACAACAACGACAAAAAAGCAACAACCCCGAAGGCTGTCACACCCTCACAAAGCTACAGGCCGAATCGAGAATTGTAACTGTATCTCCTCCTTTCCCCGGCGCCATCGGTGAAACTTGTGTACAAAGCAGTGCCAGCAGTATAAATGATTTTAAATAATGAAAAATATCCATACCACGGACCAGCGCCTATGATTTTTTGGTTACCGCATTACCCACTGAACTAACAGAATAATGGGGAGTAATATGCCGTAGTTTCATTTACTGCAAAAGCAAAACAGTTTCACCTCCGAATACACACTGCGTGTCCAACTCATATTATAAGCGGTTTACGATAGTAAAATAAGACTTCTGAGGGGTCTTACTAAATTAAATAAAGAGGGGAGACCGCGGATGTTTAATGCTCAGAACTTTCACCACATAACGGGACACAGAAAAGTATTAATGCGTTTCTGAAATAGAAGTTTCACCTCCGAATACTGTAAGATACCATCAGCGCTATTAGCTACAATATGTGTCGGGCGTTCACATGGTTTTCATCAATGGTCGGATCTGTCTCACTATGGTGCGCCAGATAAATTCGGCTGTAAGTCAACATACTCGGAGTGACTAATCGATCGTCGAGTATCCGCCTTCGTTATTTACACGCTAATAATAATAATAATAATAATAATAATGTGTGTGGTTGTGTGACTAAGTGGATGTCCGATTACCGACACATATGTTCGGGGTTCGATTTTCGCGGGCACTGAGCATTTTTTCTGTTACTGACCGCTTCTGGCAATGTTTCTCACGTGAGGAATACCTAGATGCGCAGCGGTAAACAGTCCACGTTAAAATGCAGGCACCTAAAAAAACTGGCTGAAAAGCTCGGTGCTGTGATCGTGTGAAGCCAACGGCATAAGATCTTCATGAGCATTATGAGTTGTCACCACAGTTTGTATTACTGCATTGACTGCTAAGCTGGCCGTTATGCGTCGTAGCAGAGTTTTTCCGTAATGTGTGTTATGAGGTCACTCGATAGCCCATAAAACAGAAGAAACACGACCTCGCTCCGTAAAGCTATGTGGCGATCAAGTTTAATAATATATATATAACAAGACTATATCATTATTTTACAGAAATGCATCTGACTAAAGGGAAACTGGACAACCACAATAACAATACCTGAACCCTTTTCAATACTTTGGTGATACCGCTCCACAATCGACGCTGAAAGGAAGTAATGACAGCAACATGTAGCACTGTATATCTTAGATATCCTTAGCATACAAGCAGTGATTTAAAAAATATAAATAAAATAAAACGTAAATACGAAAGCATAAGAACTGAGCTTCTAAAAATGTGCGAAAATAGATTTGCAAGTGCTGGCATCAAGAGAAATATCTGTAATCTCAAGGTACATCCAAAATTCATAGAATAAACATAACAAATAACGAATCTTTACGTAACAACAAACTCAATGCATAAAATGCCGTGTATTTGTAACCAGCACTTGAAGGCGGGTCTACAGCTTTGGAAAACAATATAAACCATTTAGGGACGTCATTTTGTCATCGAAGGTTGCATTTATATCTCTCTGAGTAGTTTTACAGTCACGGATGTAAATATTTTCGTTATGGACCAAATTAACTACACCACCTTACTTCAACGACTCCATGTTGGACTCACTCGACATCAAATATTGTAGACATAGTATGGTCATATAGTGTACCTCTTACTACAAGTACCTAGCCAAGATGCTTGAATCTTCTGTAATAGAAAATACGGCTCAGAATTTGTCTTCAGAAACTCGATAAGACTTACGGAGAAACTCACATCTACAATAAAAATGTCTCTCGAGACACGCACTAAAATGAAAGACCCCACCACTTATCAAATCAGAAGCAGTGTATGCTAGCGAAACTCTCATACTTCACAAGAAAAGCGTCATGGAAAAAGTCCTGAATGAAGAACTCAAAATTCTTCATCGAAATTGACGAGAAGGTGGCTACAAACTAAAACCTCTGTAACATCTGAAAAATTAAACAGTATCGCCACACATGCGAAAAAAAGAAGATTAACATTTTATGAATGCATCCGTAGACTCCCAGCAACAAGACTTATCCAAAAACTTAAAATACGTGGAACAACTGAGAACTGGCCTCTAGAATCACGAAGAAAAAATAGGCAGAGAAACTCCTACAAAGTTTGAGAGAGAAAAGCGTACAGACAAAATAACTGATAGATAGGAAGTGCAACTGGAACCGACATTTTAAAGAAAATGGACTGAAGGAAGAAGAGTAATTCACGGACAAAACTGGCCACGTGGCGAGTAGATCTCGCGCACTGAGGGTTCTGCAAAACTTAATTAGGTATACACAGTGTTTATCCACCCTGGGAATCGAAAATATCCACGATTTTTGCCTGTTATTGATACTGGCAAGATAGTGTTCCCAGTAATTGCAAGATCCTATCAAAATCTCTACAGTAGTTCCTCAGACAAGCTCGGACATACAAAAAGAAACGAGGAAGGGTCTTCATTTTATACATGCAGAGGGAGAGAAGTTCCAATAAAACATTTTTTTTACTAATTTGAACACGATTACAATTTACGTTTTATGTTTTCATGCAGTATTGTGCGTCTGTTATGCTTTTCACGGATAATGAATGGAACGTATGTTCTAATGGCAAAAAGATATTTTTATGTGAGATAATTACAGTTTAACATTTCTTTTTTTACTTTACTTGTACTATGAAACCTTGCAACTTGCCCGAATTTCTATGATTCTAGGTCAACGTGAAGCACTCTATAGCTTTTGATGAGAAAGTTTGAGTGTCAAAAATGTTACATAAATGGTCGTATTATATCGTTTGAAGTAACTTAGAATTTCAAAATTTTTTAAACCTCCGAGAGACCATAGATATTCATATACGACATATATTTGACTTGATACGACCACCCGTTCCGGAGAAAAAGAGTTCTAGACAGACAGACGGGCGAACAAGAAAGTGATCCTATTAGGGTTCGTTTTTTTACAGATAGAGGCACGGAATCCTAAAACGAGAACTGCAAAGAAACACAGGCAACTGAATCATGCAATCCAGTGAGGTCCAATCGAACATAATGATAATAATAATAAAATAATAATAATAATCTACATCTACATCCATACTCCACAAGCCACCTGACGGTGTGTGGTGGAGGGTACCTTGAGTACCTCTATCGGTTCTCCCTTCTATTCCAGTCTCATACTGTTCGTGGAAAGAAGGATTGTCGGTATGCCTCTGTATGTGCTCTAATGTCTCTGATTTTATCCTCATGGTCTCTTCGCGAGATATACGTAGGAGTGAGCAATATACCGCTTGACTCCTCGGTGAAAGTATGTTCGCGAAATTTCAACAAAAGCCCGTAACGAGCTACTGAGCGTCTCTCCTGCAGAGTCTTCCACTGGAGTTTATCCATCATCTCCGTTACACTTTCGCGATTACTAAATGATCGTGTAACGAAGCGCGCTGCTCTCCGTTGGATCTTCTCTATCTCTTCTATCAACCCTACCTGGTATGGATCTCACACTGATGAGCAGTATTCAAGCAGTGAGCGAGCAAGCGTACTGTAACCTACTTCCTTTGTTTTCGGATTGAATTTCCTTAGGATTCTTCCAATGAATCTCAGTCTGGCATCTGCTTTACCGACGATCAACTTTATATGATCATTCAATTTTAAATCAATCCTAATGCGTACTCTCGGATAATTTATGGAATTAACTGCTTCCAGTTGCTGACCTGCTATACTGTAGCTAAATGATAGGGGATCTTTCTTTCTATGTATTCGCAGCACACTACACTTGTCTACATTGAGATTCAGTTGCCATTCCCTGCACCATGCGTCAATTCGCTGCAGATCCTCCTGCAATTCAGTACAATTTTTCATTGTTACAACCTCTCGATATACCACAGCATCATCCGCAAAAAGCCTCAGTGAACTTCCGATGTCATCCACAAGGTCACTTATGTATATTGTGAATAGCAGACATTCCAGACAGTTGGTAAAGAGGCTTGGGTAGGTTAAGAGTAAATACAGGAGCTTTCGTATTTGTAACAGTGAACATCTGCCACGTGGCGTTGTAACACAAACGTGACACTGTGCGGTCTGTTCGCCCCACTTGGGGCCTCGATGCAAGTCAGCTAGCGGCCGTAAAGCAATGTGGCTAAACTGTCGCGGGGGCGGCGTGGGAAGACGAACAGGCAGAAGCGTCTGCTGGGCAGTACACAGTAATTGCGACCATACGGCGTCGGCGTCTCGACTGCCGGGCAAGATGGCGCCAGCACGACGCCTCCGCCGCCGGCGCTGCTGCAATTTTTATTTGGGCAGAGGACACAGCAGCGGGGGCGGCAGCTGCTGTCTAGCAGACGGCCCAGGGTAATGAGACTCGTCCTCAAGTCGACCCTTGATGGCATTTTTAACTAGTGTTTAAATGGGAAGCACGTCCAAATACACTTGCTAAGGCTCGCGGGGGTGGCGGCAGGGGAGGGGTGGGCGGAGGGGCGGTGGCACGCGAGGGTTTAAGTGGCGACACGCGGTGGATGGCTGCGTCGGGAAAGGGGGTTAAGAGGGGCCGGAGGAGCACGGAGGGCGGAGGGGGGAGGGGAAGAGGCTAAACCGGCGCCAACCCTCCCCCAACAGCCGGCTCGGTCACGCCGCTGGGAGACTCGTTACTGGGGAGGCAAAGCCGGCAAGGAGCGTGCAGGAAGGGGGGGGGGGGGGGAGCCCAGCAAAGAGAACCTTAGCATGTCATTCACACTTCTTTAACCCGACACAGAAGATTACGCCTGAAGAAGTCCTTCCGCGGGCGACTCCGCCAGCCGGAGGCTGAATGTTAACTAATACACAAGGAGCCGGCAGTGGCGGCTAATCTGGCGCAACCTCGGCCCCCGCCCGCAAGGGGGAGGCACGACGGTGCTCGATCGCGTCTTACGGCTGGTAGGCGCCGAGAAAAAACATTCAACAAGTTCGAAGGGGTAGACAAACTGAATAATGACGCTGCTGCAGTGCCCACTGCCACCTCAAAAGTTACAAAGTATTCTCACTTTTTAAGAGACAAGCACGCCTCCTCTTCTGTGCGACTCCAAATCTGCAATCACCTTGCTTAAAAAGGTCAGCAAGGGATGCTCAAGCCATCTAATAGCCTACTTGATACTGACCCGCCTAGAAATTTGTCGGATCAACGTACCAAGTAACGAAATGCGTGACGCTGTTGCGAGGAAATCCATGTAAGATGGCAAAGAAGAACAGAAACTAATACCGTTGCAACACTTCCTGCACAAGATAAAGCACGTTGCCAGAAGAAGAGTGGGGAGAAGACAGGAGACCCTCATAATGACACTGGAAAGAAGCTAGGCTACGGTAACCCCAACGATAACAAGACCTCGGTACCATAGGCTCAGTTGCGAATGAAAGACGTACGTTGTGACCGAGCGGTTCTAGGCGCTTCGATCTGGAACCGCGGGTTCGAATCCTGCCTCGGGCATAGATGTGTCTGATTTCCTTAGGTTAGTTAGGTTTAAGTAGTTCTAGGGGGCTGATGATCTCAGATGTTAAGTCCCATAGTGCTCAGAGCCATTTGAACCATTTCTTTGCGAATGATAGGGAAGTGTCATTAGATCTCAGACGAGAAATTTAAGTATCAACTTTTTTCTGAAACTATGTATCCTTGGACGGAAGTGTAACGCACCAGAATTCAAATGCTTGGGGCCTAACTTCCAAACACAAGCGTTCAAACTTTCATTTGAATTTTGTGTGTTTCCTCCCAAGCACCGGTACAATAACTCGTCCTCCGAAAGAAAAAATCTGGTGCGTGAAAAAGGCCGGTATCAGGCAGATGCATTTTTTTGTTCAACCGCGAATGACAAACACTTCCGTTCCGTATTCAGAAATACAGTTTCAGGGATGGATTGTAAACACTTTGGATCCAAAAACGGAATTTAAAAAACAATCGGTTTTTTGAACCAAAAGATAGTGAAGGGGACAGACAAGGGTGATGCTCGATTTTCCAATCGATATTGACGTATTTTTTTCAATAAAATAACAAACAAATTACCAGACGGACGTCAGATCTTCAGTGTACACCCTTAAGATTGTATTACGTACTTTATTAGGTAAAAAACTTGCACCCAGCGTACACTACATGACATCGACTAAAGCCTTTTGCAGAATGCAATGCCGGTTGGTGGGAGCTCTGAATGCCACAATTTTCAACATTTCAACTACTGCTTTGGAACTGGTGATGTCGTCCAACGTATTACGTAGGAATATTTTAAAAAATGGGTTTCAACAAAATGGTGACACACAGAAATGGAAGTCAAATTTTTCGACAAAAGTTCTATATAAGTAGTTCTATCAAAAATGTAAATTAAAGTACATCGCAAAAATCCTACGTACTGCAGCAAGAAAAACGCCTTCTCACAACTTGCATAAAATTATAATGCAATTGTATGTACACTAATACGCCAAAACATTATGATCATTGCCTACCACAACGATGGATACAACTTACTGGCGTTGCGGGCACAAGACGCAGTAATGTAAGTATTTAATCGGAGCAGACACGGATGGCGGATAACTGTAGCGAAGAAATGAGTTCCAAATGAGGAAATCCTTTGAGATAAGCGACTTTGCCAAAGGACAGCTTATTATTACGCACACCCTGAAAACGATTATCTCGAAAACGAGGAAGCTGGTCGAGTGTTAACGTGCTACTGTCGTGAGCGTCTACGGAAGTGGCTAGGGCAGTGAAACTACCACTAGGCGCTAGACAGTGGGACGTCAACGACTCTTCACAGAATGTGGGGTTCGGAGGCTTGTCTCCTCTGTAGAGTATGATAGATTGTGATCTGTGGCATCTCTGTCGAAAGATCACAATGCAAGTGCACGCATGCTGGTTCATCGTACATTGTTCAACATGAAGCTCCGTAGCAGTCCACCCCCCATGTGTTAACATGCTAGCCCAACAACATCGTCAATTCTGACTGCAGTGGCCACGGGACCATCGAGATTCGACCATCGGTCAATGGGAATGTTCGGCTCTTCGGGTGAATCAAATTTTTGTTTCACGAAGTCGGTGGTCGTCTCCACAAACGCCTTCATCAAGGTGAACGGCGGCTCGAAACGTGCAGAATGCCACGAATGCAGGCTGGTGCGAGCAGTATTAAGCTATGAAATAAATTCTCCTGCACTTCTATGGGACCTGTGGTAGTGATTGAAAAAAGCTTCGAACCAACAGCATCCCTTCATGCTTAATGTCTTCCCCGACAGCGAAGTCATCTTTCAACAGTATACCTCTCTCTCTCTCTCTCTCTCTCTCTCTCTCTCTCGGAGCCAGAACCTTGCTACACTCTAGTTGATGTCTCGGCGACCAAATTTGTCTGATATGAAACCTATGGAACCCATTTGGGTTGCTATCGGGCGCCATCACCGCGTACGCAAATCAGCTGCCCGTTACTTACACAAATTACATGACCAGTGCGTAGGAATCTAACGGCACTTACTTCCACAAACATATCAACAAACTGTCGTCGGATACGTGATACGCAGAATCACACACACACGGCCAAACAAGCTATTACGCATGTGGTACTAATGTTTTGGCTCATCAGTGTATATTTCACGAGTCATAGGTCCCGTCAACTTGAAAATTGTTTTTCAAAACAAGCGTTTAAAGTTGCAATCTGTCTTTTTGAATATTAAAATTGGTCAAACCTTTAATCGCCAATGCCAGCACTGTACATTTGGCCTTGGTTTCGCCAATGACGAAACACTGTCATTTTGACGAAGTTAAATCGATGAACTGACTTCCGCTTACCAACCGAAGCCTTTTTTGCACAACTTAGTTTACTTTTCGAACCTCTTCTACCTTATGTTAAATACGTTCCATTGTTATTTTCCAGCATCCAGCATTCAAGTTTTACTTCGCATACAAAAGAAGCGAAACGACTAGTTCAGCAGACGCGAGGCAAGCTCGTAATTTAATACTGTTTACCATAAACGAATAATGCTACGAAGACAAACCTTGTTGAGAACAGTATTTTAGTTGGTATTACTGCCCTCTGTGATACTATCCGAAACTAACAGGACCCATATTTTGTCGGTAACTTTACAGTATTACATCTGTTGCATTCCATTCGAGCGCCGGGATGCGATGAACCCCAATGACGTAAATCGCGCTCTTAGCACATTTTAAATAAAAAGAAAAGGCTAAAAAATTGCACCCTTAATTCGAACTTCTCACAGCCAGTAAATAGTTTTCGCGGGTTTGCCGACGGATAATGTTGTGCAAACTCCACAATATTTTTGGTGTCATGTCGTGAAGAATCGGAAAAGTCCTAGGTAGATATGACATTAAGTATGGTTTTCGACCATCTGCAAAACTGAGAAACATGCTGGGTTCGATTAAGGATGATCTTGGCCAGACGAAACGTGGTATGTATGGGATTCAATGTGGAGCGGCAAACATAGGCGAGTACAAGAAAGCTGCGATGAACATCAGCGTCATACACCCCTACGCCAACCTGAGAAGTCGGCAGTTGTAGAACACCGTCTGGAAACAGGACATCGGAACACTTTATGACCAGACGGAAGTTTTATCGTCAGCATCATCTTTCTGAGATTGTGCCAGTGAGGAAGCAATCCATATTTGTGCAGCTGATAATGTCATCAGCAGATATGCGGGATTTGAAATGAGAACAGCGTGGAACATTGCATTGGCTGCTATTAAATGACGACGAGTAAATAAAGATTTTTCGATGGCAGGCCTGTCATAAAACTGGTCTAGCAAGGTTTTTAGTGAGTGACGTCTGGTCGCACTGTTAGTAAACACAGTGTACAGCGCACGCGCAGGAGGGGCGCTCTAAGCTTCCCGGTAAAGGGCTTTTGAGTATGGCGCCATCTATCTGCCAATCATTGCGCACGCTTGATTTCCGCGCCTGCGCATTCTTCGCGCTCGTGTTCTATACAGGGTGTTATAAAAAGGTACGGCCAAACTTTCATGAAACATTGCTCACACACAAAGAAAGAAAATATGTTATGTGGACACGCGTCCGGAAACGCTTACTTTCCATTTTAGAGCTCATTTTATTACTTCTCTTTAAATCAAATTAATCATGGAATGGAAACATACACCAACAGAACGTACCAGCATGACTTCAAACACTTTGTTACAGGAAATATTCAAAATGTCCTCCGTTAGCGAGGATACATGCATCCACCCTCTGTCGCATGGAATCACTGATGCGCTGAAGCAGCCCTGGAGAATGGCGTATTGTATCACAGCCGTCCACAATACGAGCACGAAGAGCCTCTACATTAGGTACCGGGGTTGCGTAGACAAGAGCTTTCAAATGCCCCCATAAATGAAATTCAAGAGGGTTGAGGTCAGGAGAGGGTGGAGGCCACGGAATTGGTCCGCCTCTAAGAATCCATAGGTCACCGAATCTGGTGTTGAGAAGCGTACGAACACTTCGAATGAAATGTGCAGGAGCTCCATCGTGCATGAACCACATGTTGTGTCGTACTTGTAATGGCACATGTTCTAGAAGCACAGGTAGAGTATCCCGTATGAAATCATGATAACGTGCTCCATTGAGCGTAGGTGGAAGAACATGGGACCCAATCGAGACATCACCGACAATGTCTGCCCAAACGTTCAAAGAAAATCTGTGTTGATGACGTGATTGCACAATTGCGTGCGGATTCTCGTCAGCCCACACATATTGATTGTGAAAATTTACAATTTGATCACGTTGGAATGAAGCCTCATCCGTAAAGAGAACATTTGCACTGAAATGAGGATTGACACATCGTTGGATGAGCCATTCAAATGGCTCCGAGCACTATGGGACTTAACAGCTATGGTCATCGGCAGAAGTGTACCCGTGGAGGCCAATCAGCTGCTGATAGTGCCTGCACACGCTGTACATGGTACGGAAACAACTGGTTCTACCGTAGCACTCTCCATACAGTGACGTGGTCAACGTTACCTTGTACAGCGGCAACTTCTCTGACGCTGACGGGTTATCGTCAACTGTATTAAGAATTGCCTCGTACATTGCAGGTGTCCTCGTCGTTCTAGGTCTTCCCCAGTGGCGAGTCATAGGCTGGAATGTTCCGTGCTCCCTAAGACGCCGATCAATTGCTTCGAACGTCTTCCTGTCGGGACACCTTCGTTCTGGAAATCTGTCTCGATACAAACGTACCGCGCCACTATTGCCCCGTGCTAATCCATACATCAAATGGGCATCTGCCAACTCCGCATTTGTAAACATTGCACTGACTGCAAAAGCACGTTCGTGATGAACACTAACCTGTTGATGCTACGTACTGATGTGCTTGATGTAGAGCAATGAGTCGCATGTCAACACAAGCACCGAAGTCAACATTACCTTCCTTCAATTGGGCCAACTGGCGGTGAATCGAGGAAGTACAGTACATACTGACGAAAGTAAAATGAGCTCTAACATGGAAAATAAGCGTTTCCGGACACATGTCCACATAATATCTTTTCTTTATTTGTGTGTGAGGAATGTTTCGTGAAAGTTTGGCCGTACCTTTTTATAACACCCTGTATACAGAGCCGTCGACGTGCGGATACCGCCAGTCGCACCTAGCCATCAGCAAGGTTCAACCATCTGAAGAGGTCGCACAGATGCTCCGAGGAAATATTGTAGAATTTGCATAACGTCTTCCGGCGGCGAACCCCTGAAAACTATTTACAATATATCCGCCAGAAAAGCTTGTGGAGCCACTCCTCACAGAACTCTCTCCACAGACTGGAGTGACTATTAAATGACATAAAATGGTGACTAATTTTTTTTTGCGATTTATTGGTGGAGTATCAACTGCTTTAACAGGCGAGACAATAAGTTGCACACTGACTATCCTACCCGGCAACTGACAGTACCGACAAACGTAGTGGCCGCGCCCGCACCCTGCTATCCGCTTACCCCCCTCTACCCGGCACCCACTACCACCCCCTTAACAGTCCCACCTCGCGTGGCACGAGAAGCAGAAGAGAGTGAACGGGAGGAAGACTACGAGGAACAACACGAGGCGGCTGGCGAATTAACTGCCACGCAAAATAGAATTAACTGGCGGACAAAAGTAGAGGCCGGTGAATAGTAATCAAGCGGGACGAGCGCCGGCAGAATTAAGGAACAGGGGAAAAGGAGGCGGTAATTGTCGTCAGAGAGCAACGTTCGAAGGGGGCGGGCCTGCAGAGGCCGCATCAATCAGATTAGCTGCCGCAGCGGCAGGCGTGGGGGCGGAGGCGGGGGCGGGGGCGGCGCCGTGGTCACCGCCTCGGTTCGCTGCAGACGTCGATGTCGCCGGCGGCCGGCAGCGGTCTCCGCCCCCACTCTGCCAACACCTTAAAAATTTGAATCAATAATCCCTAGTATACAGTGAGCAAACAAGTGCCATGGGATAGCAATATGTACATACAGCGTAAAAAGTATTTAAACCGACAAAGTCTGGGAGGTTTTAGGGGACATCAAAACAAATATTTTTCCCTAATGTCATTTATTCCTATGAGGATTATTTAAACCGGCGGAGGCTGCATTATGCTCTTCAGTTGTAGGCAACTGTTGTCCACCAGTGTAGTAGTGCACTGTCTCTGTTTACTAATGGAGCGATACACCTGGAGTGAGTACACTGATACGGTTGGTGCGTACCACGAAGCGCACCACAACAGACGAGCTGCACAGCGGGTTTATCAACAACAATATCCTAATCGCCGTCTCCCGCATCATACGACCTTTGCAGCTGTGTACCACCATCTGCGTGAGACCAGGTGATTTAGCAGATTATGTGGACAGGAACGCCGTCGCACGGAAAGAATGCTGCAGTTTGAGGAAGCTGCCTTGCAGCATGAGGAGCGGGATCCTTCAATCAGCACTCGTGCAATTACACGTAACATGGGGACGAATCATACGAATGTAAGAGCAGTCCTTCGAGAACAGTTGTTACGTCCATTTCACTTACAGCGTGTCCATAGCCTGGAACCAGTTGATTATTCACCTAGAGCAGAGTTTTCGCAGTGGTAGCTGGAACAGTGTGAAATGCATCCTACATTTCCATCCTCTGTGTTGTTTACCGATGAAGCAACGTTCGGGCATGGTGGAGTCTCCAACATGCACAATTCGCATGTTTGGAGTGAGGATAACACACATGCCGCAGTTACTAGTGCTCATCAAGTGCGGTTCTTCGTTAATGTGTGGGTCGGTGTTGTTGGGGACTGTTTAATTGTCCAGTATCTGCTACCTAGACCATTAAACGACAGGCAATATTTCAATTTTCTCGCCAGAGCATTGCCAAAATTACTGGAAGACGTCCCGCTCCCTACAAGACGACGCATGTGGTTCCAACACGACGGGGCGCCGGCACATTTCACTCGTCGTGTGCGTCGAGTCCTGGACCGACGGTTCCCAGAAACGTGGATTGGCAGAGGTGGTGCTGTACCATGGCTTGCTCGGTCCCCAGATATGTCCCCTCTGGACTTTTTTGTGGGCAGAGATGCGCAACCTTGTTTCCGCAAGTCCTTTTGCATCAGAAGAGGATCTGGTTGGCCAGATAGTAGCAGCAGCAGGAACGATTCGGGATACTCCTGGGGTTTTTGCCCGCGTCAGACAGAACGTGATCCGACGGTGTAACCTTTGTTTACGTATCAATGGAGGCATTTTTGAAAATCTACTATAACTGAAATTGGGTTGTGTCTATGTATTGCCTTTTGGTCATAAAAAAATGGAAAAGTGTTTGTCGGTTCAATTAATTTGCAGCCAGTCCGCTGCCGGTTTGGATACTCCTCATAGTAAAAAATGATATTAGGGAAAAATATTTGTTTGGATGTCCCCTACAACTTCCCAGAGTTTGCCGGTTTACATACTTTTTTCCCTGTATACAGATGACGGCGGTATAGCGTAGCCAAAGGCATAAAAGCGCAGTGCATTGACGGAGTTACCATTTGTGGTTACTTGATTCATGTGAAAAGGTTTCCGACGTGATTATGGCTGCAGGACGTGAATTAACGGACTTCGAACACGGAATAGTAGTCGGGGCTCGACATATGATTGTTTGTTCGTTTGTTTTAGGGTGAAAAAAAAACTAAGAGCTAGGTGTATAGGATATTCTGTTCCGGAAATCGTTAGGGAATTCTATATTCCGAGATCCACAGCGACAAGAGTGTGCCGAGAGTACCATTAACATCAGGCATTTCCTCTCACCACGGGCAACGCAGTGGCCGACGGCCTTCACTTAATAACTGAGAAGTTCAAATGGCTCTAAGCACTATGCAACTTAACATCTGAGATCAACAGTCCCCTAGACTTAGAACTACTTAAACCTAACTAACCTAAGGACATCACACACATCCATGCCCGAGGCAAGATTCGACCCTACGACCGTAGCAGTAGCGCGGTTCCGGACTGAAGCGCCAGGAGCCGCTCGTCCACAGCGGCCGGCTCTGTGAGCAATGGCGTTTTCGTAGTGTTGTCAGTGCTAACAGACGAACAGCACTGCATGAAATAACCAAAGAAATAAATCTTGGAGGTACGACGATCTTATTCGTTAGGACCGTGTGCCGAAATTTGGAGTGAATGGGCTATGGCAGCAGACGCCCGACCCGAGTACCTACGCTAACGGCACGACATCGCCTGCAGCGGTTTACCTGGGACCGTGACCACACTAGATCACTAAATGTTAGTTGCCTAGTCCCAAATTCAGTTGGTAAGAGCTGATGGTACGGATCGAGTATGGCGCAGACCCCACGAAGCCATGGACCCATGTCGTCAACAAGGTATTGTGCAACCTGGTGGTGGCTCAATAATGGTGCGAGATGTGTTTACATGGTCCTGTGGTACAACTGAACTGATCACTGACTCGAAATTGTTTCGTTCGGTCACTTGAAGCCCATCTGCACCATTTCTGGACATCGTGTTCCCGAACAACGGTTGAGTTTTTATGGACGACAGTGCGTCATGTCACCGGACCACAATTGCTCGCGACTGGGTTGACGAGCATTTTGGAAAAAATCGAGCGAATGATCTGGCCACCACTCGAACATTTATGGGACACAGTCGAGAGGTCAATTCGTGCACAAAATCCTGCACCGACAACACTTTCGCAATTATGGACAGCTACAGAGGCAGCATGGCTCATTATTTCTGCAGGGGACTTCAACTTGTTGAGTCCATGCCACGCCGAGTTGCTGTACTAAAAAGTCCGACACGATATTAGGACGTTTCCAGTGACTTTTGTCATCTCAGTGTAAGGAGAAGACACCTAGATAAATTAAAAGAACCAGAGGTTTGTCAAGAGTTTCAAAGGGAGCTTATTAGGCAACGACTGACTGCAACAAAGTTGAGTGACGTAACAAAACGGGAACGGCTACAGATCCATAGAAATCCTTGGGTAGCGCTCGAGATATTAAATGTAAGTGACTAAAATGGGCAAAAGAGTATTTACACGCACAAAAAATGAGACTGACAAAGAGAAAAATGACAAAGCACGAATGGCTAGAGGAAAAATGCAAGACTGTAGAAGCTTGTATGACTATGGAAAGATAGATGCAGCTTGTATGAAAATTAAAGAATCATTAGGAGGAAAGAGAGGCATCTGTATGAGTATTAAGAGCTTAGATGGCATGCAACGACTAAGCAAAGAGAAGAAATCTGTAATTGTAATATACAGAGGGGTTATACAAGGGATATGAATTTGAAAACAAAATTACAGAAAGGGAAGAGCAAATACATGAATATGAGATGGGAAATATGATACTGTTAGAAGAGAACTGTTACAGAGAACTGAAAAAAAACTGAGACTAGGTATCTGCGGCAGACGACATTACATCAAAATCATTGAGACCCTTGGGAGAGCGAACCATGACAAAGCTATTGGGGTGCAAGATGTATGAGACGGGTGAAATACCCTCAGACTTCAAGACGATTGTAATAATTCCAATTCCATAAAAGGCAGGGGCTGACGAGTCTGTATATTAGCGAAATATCAGAGTGGAAAGCCGTAGAAGCCGACCGCGGGGAAGATCTGTTTGCAGAAACACGAGAGGCCATACTGACCCTACGGCTTATTTTTGGCAGAACTTGTAAATGAAGTGCCAGGTTCATAGAATACATTGTAACGTTACAACCCCGACAAGGGTCGTCATGAGTAGGGACGCGCGCGGTTTCGGACCATCAATTTCCACAGACATATCCGTGTTATGTTTCTCATTTTCAGGATCCTCCAAATCTCTTCCTTCTTGTAATAAACTTGAAAGTTTTTCGCAATCCTTGTTTTGCGTGTGAGCAAGCCGCCCGATTCGACAGGGAAAAAAAACCCTTATATGAATTCCGCCGACAGTCCTCCGAAGTCTGTACGTTCGGTAAAAGATCGGCCATCTTCAGCCGATGTCGATGCCACTGTGACCGCACCCTAAGCTGCCGCTGTGTTACATTGAGTTCCAACCCACTTATTGGCGTGTGCTGCAGTACCGCACTGGCTCAACATTAACAATGCAAGAGGCAGAAGTTTTGCGTATTTGCTGTAGAAAACGTGGTTTCCGAAAAAACTGTTTAAAACTTAATTTCTGTTTCTTTTTCCACTTATCTTCGTTCACACTTACTGCTACAGTAAATGTTACAACACATCTACATTCATGTTCACTCTGCATTAGAGAAAAGATTCCACGATTAAAACCTTTCCACCTTACAGTACAACATGTAGCCACCTTACTGTACTGCTGTCTCTGCAATAGACTTTATTTATTATCTTAGCAGACATAACAGCATTACGGTACTTTTACCGTAGTTGACTTGTCTACTTTACCCAGTAAAATAACAGCAAATTGGCGTCTAGCGTAACCAGTCATGGCTAGAAATTTAAAATGTATCTAGCTTTGACTGTTCAGATGAATCCAATAACTCAGCTAATTTAATTGGTAACTGTACTCCTTGGCGTAAAAGGTATAAGCCGGGGCATACTAGTTCTCTTCAATGTGCTTGTCTCTGGCTGACGCTTAGCGGCCGCAAATGTACGACGATGCGTTTCAGTCCCATGGTTGTTTGGATAATTTCGCTACATTCGAAATCCCCTACCCTTCTCTGGCATTATCAACATGATTTTTTTCTCCACCCAGCAAAGGAAAAAAAAAACCTTGTTGAAAACGTACACTAGGCCTAACGTCAAAGATGCAGTTCTGATTAACGCTATATGTTGCGATGAGGGCAATAACGGTCCCCTAACAGCAGCCCGTGCCACTGTGCAAAATCACCCGTCGTACATCTGTAATTTAGATTATCTGAAACTCATGGTCTTTCATTATTTTATAACGGACCGCGCGTATCGTTGATTTTCCACCACATTCAAGAGACAGACATTCAATGGCACTACCTTGCTAAATTCGGCGGGATAGTGATGAGACCTTCCTAGTTAAAAAAGACATAGATTAATTATGTAGCTTTGGTATTAATCCTAGTGCTTCACATTATATATGGTGCTAGTTGCGAAGCAGTAACATTGGTTTTTATTTTCCTGTGCATGTTTTAAGTGAATATGGCACAAGAAAACATAGAATTCGTAGTGAAAGAGAGTGTAGATGAGATTAAGTATTTTAAGGTAACACGGCCAAACGAATTTATGATGATATGCCTAGTTACATTGGGTGGTAACTGCCCTTCATATTCCACTATCAAGAATTAGGTTGCTGCATTTAAAACAGGGCATTTCAGCACTGAAGATGAAGAGAGTCCTAGAACACCAATTCAAGTCGCAGTTCCGGAAACTGTGGGTGCTGCTCATTCCATATCCTTGATGATCGGAGAATAACTGCCAAAAAGATATGAGATTCCTAGAACGTGTGGGGTCATTCTAATCACGAGATTCTGGCCAAGAGAGAGCTCTCAGCCAGATGGGTTCCAAAATGTCTCAATCCAGACCAAAGACGTGAACGAGCGGTTGCTTCACAGTTCAATTTCGGCGGGATCATGTGGGATTCTTGTATCATCATGGACTAAAGATGGCTATACAGTTATGATCCAGGGACCAAAGAACAATCCAAAGCGTGGGGACACAATGGTTCTCCAAGTCCAAAGTAGTTCAAATTACAAAGATCAGCAGACAAGTTCGTCGCATCTCTGTCTTGGAATAAAGGTGGGCTCCTACTTAATGACTACTTACAACATGGTAAAACCATCAGGGCAATGTACTTTGTTGAAACTTATGGACAAACTGAAGCACCAACTGGGTCTCCAAACGTCGAGGAAAGCCGAGAAAAAGAATCTCGCTTCCGCAAGGCAACGCCCGTTCTCAGAGGCGGCTACCATGCAGCAAAATTGGCAACCTTCACTTTGACATCCCCAAACATCCACCCAGTTCACCTCACTTGGCTCCCTCAGACTATTATCTGATCCCAAACCCCATGAAACATCTAAATGGCAGGCGATTTTTAAAACTTTGAAGAAGCCCGAAGGGATGTAGATGACTGATTTGCAGCACAATTCAAAGGGCCCCTCGTACACCGGTTCCTGACCTATCACCGAAGTGAAGTTAAGCAACGTGGGTGTGTCCAGTACTTACACGGGCAATCGTCTTGGTGTAACTACGTGCTGTTGGCTGCTTTGCCTTTGCCTTTATGGCAAAGGGGTGGTGGTGGTGGTGGTGGCGTAAAGTTTGTGATCACCAGCATATGCGTAAATGTCCTTGGTTAAATTCCAAACCTCAACGCAATGTCTCACGAAGTGAGGACACGTGACGCTTTTGATGGCGATACGTCCGTCGGATATGGACGTTGAGCTCGGCTGCCCATTTATACTATTGGAGATTAGTAGGCTGTGTGTCAGCGCCAGATTTCACCCTCTCCCTTCTCTTATTATCATACAGCACAAACATGGCAAGACTAACAATTACACTTAAACACATCACTGTCGAAAAAAAACTTTCCAATTACGCGGCAGAACCTGGCCTTCGGGGTTTCCCAGGCAACAATGCCATACGACTTCACTCTTTTAGGAGACACAGCGGAAGTAAAGACGCAGTTTGCGGAAATTCTACGACGCCAACCCCCTCGCATTGCATTCCGATGTCGAAAGTGCAGCTTCTTGGCTGTTTCTGGGCTGGTTTCAAACGCGGAATTCTTTCCCACGTGTGGCGCGTGCCCGGTGTTTACTGCCCGAGCCATCTCATTCCGACTCCAGCACATCCCCACCCTCTGCACCTCAGCGAAGACACGTGTGCACGGTAGACGCACGTCACTCCCCTCCGCGCGATTTCGTATTCGGCCCAAATTCGCGCCACCCCTCCCTTCCACCTCTCCCTCTCTCCTCACCGAGGCCTTCGCTGTGCATCTTATTCCCATACATACACATGCGCGCCAGTACGCGAGACTATTTCGCCTTCCTCCCCCGTGCTCGAAATACAGACATTTGTCACCTTTCATATGCAAAATAAGGAAGAACGTCGCTACTTTTCACCACCAAGGGGGTAATATTGAAAGGGGGGCGGCGGGGCGTGCGACGAGCGCGGAGCCTTCCCTTAAGAGTTGGTAAGGGAGGGTGGCAAGAATGTTTATGTGAATTCAGAGACCAATATTCCCGTATATATATACTGCGAACATGGCGGCGCGGCGTGGCGCCGCTCTATAGACAATACTCGCCGGCATTCTATACGCTCGCCAGTCTCTTTATTTCTGCTGCCGCAGTCTGGGAATAGTTCCTTTCTGCTCGCTCTTCCCTCGCCTCCCACACTGCATTCAGCTCCGGCGTTATTTTATGTCTTTCAGATGTGCGAGCCGCGCTCCATTCACCCTGTCAGTCATGATTTTTGATGTGGGTTTGAAATATACTTGCCTACATTTTAGATTATTGCCGCCCGTAAAGCGCGCTCTTTTTCGCCTTTATTTTAATGCCGCCGTATATTTGTTCGGCTCCTCTTTCCCGTGCTTTGCGAAAGGGTCGTTTCTCTTCTTTTTTTTGGAATTTCGTATCAGATGAACAATAGTTATACATTTCCCCGAGCGTCATGAGCCGCTTTCATCCATTTCTGGGAACGGGCGTGATACCCACAAGACGATTCTCGGGACATTTCGGTCCTCGATTAGCCACAACCGCAGCGAAAAATTGGCATGAGAGATGAAATACTCTCAACTTATTTTTCTCTGGTGGTCGACAGTAATATAAAATAGTCTCTGTGGTATCATCTTAAGCCAGATTCATAATCAGACTGTAAATAACGGATATAGTGTTGCACAACACACTTCTGTAGAGAGCTGTAAGAAGCACGTTTCGGGCTCAAGAATTTAGAAACAATTTCTCCTGAATCCTATTACTGTTTCACCGTAACTTGTCAACTAAGAAGCTAAATGGCCTCCAAATTACGAAGCAAACAAATCACAATTCCTTTGACGTGATGAGTCTACATTTTCTTACTACACTACTGGCCATTAACATTTCTACACCACAAAGATGACTTGCTACAGACGCGAAATTTAACAGACAGGAAGAAGATGCTGTGATATGCAAATGATTAGCTTTTCAGAGCATTCACACCAGGTTGGCGCCGGTGGCAACACCTACAACGTGCTGACTTGAGGATGGTTTCCAAACGATTTCTCATACAAAAACAGCAGTTGACCGGCGATGCCTGGTGAAATATTGTTGTGATGCCTCGTGTAAGGAAGAGAAATGCGTACCATCACGTTTCCGACTTTGATGAAGGTCGGATTGTAGCCTATCGCGATTACGGTTTATAGTATCGCGACATTGCTGCTCACGTTGGTCGAGATCCAATGACTGTTAGCAGAATATACAGAATACGGAATCGGTGGGTTCAGGAGGGTAATACGGAACGCCGTGCTGGATCCCAACGGCCTCGTATCACTAGCAGTCTGGATGTCAGGCATCTTATCCGCTTGGCTGTAACGAACGGATCGTGCAGCCACGTCTCGATTCCTGCGTCAGCAGATGGGGACGTTTGCAAGACGACAACCATCTGCACGAACAGTTCGACGACGTTTGTAGCAGTATGGACTATCAGCTCTGAGACCGTGGCTGCGGTTACCCTTAACGCAGCATCAAAGACAGGAACGCCTGCGATGGTGTACTCAACGACGAACCTGGGTGCACGAATGGCAAAACGTCATTTTTTTCGGATGAATCCAGATTCTGTTTACAGCATCATGATGTTCGCATCCGTGTTTGGCGACATTGCGGTGGACGCACATTGGAAGCGTGTATTCGTCATCGCCATACTGGCGTGATTGTATGGGGGTGCCATTGGTTACACGTCTCGGTCACCTCTTGTTCGCATTGACGGCACTTTGAACAGTGGACGTTACATGTCAGATTTGTTACGACCCGTGGCTCTACCCTTCATTCGATCCCGCGAAACCCTGCATTTCAGCAGGATAATGCACGACCGCATTTGCAGGTCCTGTACGGGCCTTTCTGGATACAGAAAATTTTCGACTGCTGCCCTGACCAGCACAATTTCCAATCTCTCACCAATTGAAAACGGCAATGGTGGCCGATGGTTCAAATGGCTCTGAGCACTATGGGACTTAACCGCTGTGGTCATCAGTCCCCTAGAACTTAGAACTACTTAAACCTAACTAACCTAAGGACATTACCCACAACCATGCCCGAGGCAGGATTCGAACCTGCGACCGTAGCGGTCGCGCGGTTACAGAAATGGTGGCCGAGCAACTGTCTCGTCACAATACGCCAGTCACTACTGTTGATGAACGGTGGTAACGTGTTAAAGCTGCATGGGCACCTGTACCTGTACACACCATCCAAGCTCTGACTCAATGCCCAGGCGTATGAAGGCCGTTTTTACGGACAGAGATGGTTGTTCTGGGTACTGATTTCTCAGGATCTATGCACCCAAATTGCGTGAAAATGTAATCATATGTCAGTTCTAGTATAATATATTTGTCCAATGAATACCCGTTGATCATCTGCATTTGTCCTTGGTGTAGCAATTTTAATGGCCAGTAGTGTATTTCATTTGCCTCGATCAATCGAACTATAGAGCAAGACTCTTCAACAATTACTGAATCAATAAACAAAATTCAACAAAGGCTGAATACCAGACAATAATAAATATAAGAATAAAGAGAGATGTGCTGCATGAACAATGACGATCAGTCAAGTTTCTTAACAGTTTTATTAGATGGCTTGGTAAGAACTAAACAGTGTCGGATCAGCTTTTAAAATGTTTCCCCTCAGGAAAACAAGTTTTGCAAATCGTGTCATTGCTTGTAGGCTATGGAAGTAGTTTCAAATATCTCAAGAATGTAGGAATTAATACGAAGTCTTTGGCCAATCTCAGAAGTACTGAAAGCCGGTGGCTCATTTCGGAACACACAGCGTCCCACAAGGGGCCACGTCTATGGGGAAGTAGAAGAGTGGCTGAAGTCTGGGTTTCTTCACTGATATCGATCAGTACAAATGGGAAACGGAAAGTGATCCTACAAGACAAGGAGCGTGCAGCAAGAAACAGAGTCTTCGAATTTATTACAAAATTTATACATAAGGAAAGACTCTGTAGGATTTAGGAGCATTATTTGGTAAAATTAATGGAATTGTAGAATCTAGAAATATCGTGCTTGTCTATTTTAGTTTCGGTGACAATCATCATCACAGCATATTGTCATGCCGTAACCACAGTAGTCCAAATTCAAAAGCAGTGTCTTCAATGATATACAACACTTTGAAAACACATTTATTGCGAACGTCGACTACATCAACAACAGAACTGAACACCTGGGCGGAGAGTGCTGCTACTTATACAAACATCGAATATTCCAGAATATATAAACATAAAATACTTCGAAAGCCTTCCAGAAATGATAAATACTTAATAACAAATAACTGTTGGTGGTCGGGTTTGAACTGTCGACTCGCACCCCCCAGACGACAACGCTAACCATTACACAACACTGCATGCGGCATGGCTCGCAGCAATTTTTAGCTCTTCTCACGCCGCATGCGAGAAACACTAGCACCGTGTATCCCAATAATTAATTTATCACGGTCATAATGGATATAAACCTGTAATAAGTGTCCAGCATTCAAGGCATTTCTTCATTCTGTTGCCTTTTAAATTTTCATGAAGCATTCGGTTCATAAAATATGCCACATGGCACATTACAACATCAACCAGAGAACGCCATGTATCACAACTGGTGTAAGATAGTTGGAGCGTACACCAGCGATTAGCACGATATTGGTAATCTTGCTGGAAATTTAAAAACGTGACTGGCGGCAGGTTTCTTTTTACACATTTTCAATATACTAAATCTCACCCCCGCTCTATGCCCCTCCTTCTCTCCCCGAAACACACACACACACACACACACACACACACAGCAGCTTACCGGCTTAACGTGAGCTTCATGTACATTATAGCTATGTTCCACAAAATTTTTAGTGCCGACATGACACTTACGGCAAGTAACAGCTTCATTTCAAAATGTAACCCAGCGGTCACAACATGTTAGTCTAATATTAATATTTCCGTCGCAGACTAATTAATCAACAATCGGCAAATGTCGTATGACTAGGGCGTCCCGTTGGAGAGACCCTTCACCGGGTACAAGTCTTTCGATTTGACGCCACTTCGGCGACTTGCGCGTCGATGGGGATGAAATTATGATGATTAGGACAACACAACACCCAGCCGCTGAGCGGAGAAAATCTCCGACCCAGCCGGGAATCGATCCGGGCCCTTGGGATTGACATTTTGTCTCGCTGACCACTCAGCTACCGGGGGCGGACAGCAATCGGTGAATTATGAAGAGACACTCTACAGATCGATTCATTAAATAGCGAGCAGACTTATGAAAAGACGTCGAAACTTTTTAAAAAAATTATAATAATCACCACGGGATCGACAACAATTCCCTTTCATTTGACCCACTATTAATTTCATTGTAGCATGGTGAGAAAGATGTGCTATCAACCCTCAACGTTAACGACGCAAGTCGTTTCATTTCTTCCCAATACCCTGTTCTGTTTATCCCTGTTCAGCAGTTAAGAGTACACTGTTACTCGCCGTCGAGCGATATTTACACTGCCACACGCGGTCACTAAATAATTCGCATCTAATTTAAATGGAAGTACCTACATTCATAACTGTCTTAGAAGAACTACCGATTCTTCACTACCCTTGTCAATAGAGAGAGAAATACATGTGAAGCATCAGAAGCCAACGGTGATAGTTTAACAGATACATATTATAGATTTACTTCGCGCTGTATCACCATTAAAGACACGTACCTGAATGCAAATATTTCAGAACACAAAAGTACTACATCTTTTTGGCGGAAGGCACGCAAACGTCATTCTGTCAAAGGCACGCACCGTTTTTCTAAACATTCAGACGCAAAGAACCTTACCTTTGAACTTCGAAATAAAAGGAAATTTCGCGGTAATTAATCATTTAATTAGAAATGCTGATACCGCAACCCCGAGCTGATGACTCGATAGGTGTAATGGAGCGTGTGATTAAGAATGATGAGGACTTTATACTCAATACAAGATGGCCAACCGTGCCGTGAGACTGACAACACCTCCAGGTTCCCTAATTGAGTAATTAGCCCATCCCGCGGCGGCCACACCAAAAGCGAAACAATTACCTCGTCGTGATAAATGAAATCTGATACCAAGATCATAAATACCTGACAGAGATTCTGGAACAAAAAGACGAGGAACTGTAATTAGAAGGCCGCATCCAGTGTAAAGGACGGAGGTGAAAATCTGCAGCCACGTTCCTTCTGAAGTATTTAGTCAATGATTTTATACTACAAAGTAAGAATAATGTTTGACTAGAATCTTTGAATATTACTGTATCCCTTTGATTATTATTATTATTATTATTATTATTATTATTATTATTGTATTAGGTTTGGCTTCTTCGCCATAAGACCATCTTTCATACACACATTTACTTTAAATACAAATCGAGGATATCAAGATTAAGGTACTGACCAAGTCATATAATAACAAATGAGTGTGTAGATTCAAATTTTACGATAGTAAAACTACATCTTTGACCTATCATCACAGCCAGTCACGTTTGCCAAGGGCGAATGTTGACATGAGGTCTAAAAATTAAAAAAAAAAGTTACATCCTAATTTTGAATACACGAGAAGAAACAAATAAAGCCGACGAATCTGATAGCTTTTCGATCAACGCATTTACCAATATGGTGGCAATTAAATCTCACGTTGCTATCATGTTAAGCCACCTTTATGCACGAGTGAACGGGAGCCAACACAAGAGAAAGTGCATTCCCAAATAGTAATCGGCACACAGCATACAACTACACATAGCTAAGAGCCACAGTCTAATGCATCATAGTTGCCAACCGTAGGGGCACGTCCCTAAACATGTGAAATTTTTTCCAAAATGTAGAGACGTAGGCAAAAATGTAGAGACTTTTTTTCCAGAAAGGAAAAATTACAAAATAAGAAATTAATACAGCTGCAACCTGCATAAATTTTAAGCAGGGTATACGTATGTCACCGCTGGCCTAAAATACGTGACGGGGGAAACACATATTTGCAGTTTAGCGCTCCTCGTGCAGATGAGTTGCTGACTCATAAGGTACAAATTTAGCAAAGATATAACACAGATTCGGGAATACGCATGGCGAGATAATCCATTTTCAAATGCGATACTTATTTGGATCATATAACATAAATTAAACTACAGCTAATGTAATTGCGTAGGCTTCCGCGGCCAGAGTCTGTCGACATAAGTTTTCTGGGTATGATACCGCGTCATAATGTATATTTACATGTATTTTATACATTATGACGCGGTACCATACCCAGAAAACTTTTATCTCGACTAAACTACAGCTGCTGCGATACAACGCAATGATTAGAAGAAAAATGGACACTGTTCAGGAAACCCTGACACTAGCAACAATCGTGAATAGAAACCAATCAACGTTAACTGCTTCGAACGCGCTCGACATGTGACGACTGAAACCAGGGGCCCACCAGACTACTTTTAGTGCGTCCACTGTGATCTCAGTAACATTGTTACTTTCACATTTACATTCTTAACTTCCGAGGAGGAGATTGTGTTTCTGTCTTTGTTGTTAGTTCACATGTTGAAAATTAAGGATAAACAGCTCGCACAGATGAGTTCAATTCCTTTAACCTTAACATAAACTTCTACAGGTTGTTTTTTTTTATGGGTGTGTAACTGTAGTATTAGTATTTTTTGTTCTGGCTTCAACACCGAAAAAGGAGAGAGTGTTACAAAATAGCTACAGTAAAATGAGAGGAACAGCCTACCTCAGATGTGCATAAACGTCTCTGTAACGCGGTTTTATGGAACACTGATACTTCTGTGTCACTTCAACCGCAGCATCTGTTCGGTAAGAATTACGAGTTGTGTAAGTCAGAACTGCGGAACATCTTAAGAATCTTAGCAGTGGTACTGGTTTCAGCATTTATCCTGCACCTGTTTAATTTTACCTTCATTCAAAAAAAAGTCAGCTTTCAGAAGTAAATTTTTAACTCTTGAAATACGACGTTCGGAATTTCACAACATAATAATCTGAAGATTGCGACTTTGTGAAACACAGAAACTACCTAATTGAGGAAATTAGCTTTTTTTCATTCAGTCTAGAATTTTTTGCGTTTATAGGGACTTGCAAACATACGCAGTCGGCGACACTCACTGCTGCTGAAATTGTTCCCGTCTATCAGCTGGAACGATACGACCGCCCGAGAAGTCATCGGTTAGAAAAAAATGTTTGTTTTTAATTATTTTTCTACTATGTTAAAGAAACAGCTACTATAGTTTTGTTTCCAAGTATTAACAAATTATCGGGGGCTAAAACAGCCGCATTTCACTGATTCCGTGGACATAAGCTACAGCTGATTCCTCAAAAAATATTTTCGAATGTTTGTTACTTTATCTGCTTGAAAGCAAGAGAAGTATATACTTCTCTTGCTATCTGTTCTTACTATGATAGGCCCTTCCTTTGACACAAAAGTTGTGTTGGAGTCTAATGATACACATATTCTTACACTCCATTCGACACTGAAACAAACGAATATTTTTGTAACTGTATATACTTTTTCTTCGAACGCATGTCTTCAAGATTCATGCCGTTTGTGGCCTCGATGCAGCAAAAGATATGGAATTGGCTTCTTCTGCATTGGAAACAGTTTTATTGTTTTTGATGTTTTATCATCACATCTGTGTGGTTTTTCCTTCAGCTTCAGTTGTGGTGGCTTATTTGGTACATTAAATAATGTAGTTATTCCATTCCACGCAAGTTTTAGACGTTCCAAATCCTCTAATTCCTGTAGCTTACAGGAGAATCGTAAATAAACGGTCCTCATTCCTCCCAGGGTCCAAGGGATACTAAAGAAAGGCAAATATGTTGTCATTTTTTAATTGCTGCTGACGTTTATAGCACTACATACGGTCTGTGTTGTGAAAACTATGTTAGAAATCTATAATTACATTCACATGCGACCATCTTCCGAAAGACAAAAAACAAATTTCGGACACCGTTTTTGGCTGTCTCATTTACATGTTAAGGTCTGAAGCTGATTTGTTAGCCCAGCTAAATATGGTGTCTGTGAAACAGCGTCCAGATTCTGATTTAGTCAGCACAATTGCTATATCCCTTCACTACTTAAGATACTAGAGGTAGACGGTTTCGTAAAGTTCATGGTCGGAAATGGTTTCCTGGAATGGTAGTGACGGCAAAAAACACAAGAAAGGAAAGCCAAGAACATATGAGAAAACATCTTCATTATGCTTACAGGGGAAACTCCCCATAGCAACTCCCTCAGCTTCAATGATAGCCCGTAAAAAACTGAACACAGATCAAGCATGAAAACAGGAAATATGGAGACTAGAAACAGTGGACGGTCCAAGCTCAAGACACGCAACATCAAGCAAATTGCAAGAGCCAAGGCGTCGTGGTTGTGTGGTCGCGATGCTGGACTGCGGAGCGGGAGACTCGTGGTCAAATCTCAATCGTGTCCTTTCTTTCCACAAAATTATGAACTTTCTGTCCGTTTACCGATGTGTCTGTTCTCCTTCCGTAGCCATGGCAATTCTCATACTATGTAGTGGCTACAGAATATGAGTCAAGTGGTAAGAATATATTACCGTGGAACATTGTGAATTACCTCGAAGAAAATGGATTCAGAAAACATCGTTCTTGTGAAACACGCCTAGCTCTTTACTCGCACGAAGTGCTGAGTGCTACTGACGGGGGATTTCAAATTGATTCCGTATTTCTGGATTACCGGATGGTTTTTGACACTGTACCACACAAGCAGCTTGTAGAGAAAATTGCGTGCTTACGGAATATCGTCTCAGTTATGTGGCTGGATTCGTGATTTCCTCTCAGAGAGGTCACAGTTCGCAGTAACTGACGGGAAGTCACCGAGTAAGGAAGAAGTTATTTCTGGCGTTCCTCGAGGTAGTGTTGTAGGCCCTTTGCTGTTCCTTATCTACATAAACGAGTTGGGAGACAATCTGAACAGCCGTTTTATGTTTTTGCAGTTGATGCTGTCGTTTATCGGCTAGTAAAGTCATCAGAAGATCAAAACAAATTGCAAAACGATTTAGAAAAGATATCTGCACGGTGCAAAAATTGGCAATTGACCCTAAACAACGAAAAGTGAGAGGTCATCCTCATGAATGCTAAAAGGAATTCGTTAAACTTCGGTTACACGATAGACCAGTCAAATATAAAGGCCGTAAATTCAAGTAAATACCTGGGAATTACAATTACCAAAAACCTAAATTGGAAGGAAGACATAGAAAATGTGCGGAAGGCTAACCGAAGACTGCGTTTTATTGGCAGGACACTTAAAAATGTAACAGACCTACGAAATAGACTGCCTACGCTACGCTTGTGCTTCTTCTTTTAGAATACTGCTGCGCGGGGTAGGATCCTTACCAGATACGACTGACCGAGTACATTGAAGTTCAAAGAAGGGCAGCACATTTTGTAGTATCGCGAAATAGAGGAGAGTGTGGCGCTGAAATGATACAGGATTTGGGGTGGACATCATTAAAACAAAGGCGTTTTTCATTGCGTCTCACCAAATTTCAATCGCCAACTTTCTACTCCGAATGCGAAAATATTTTGCTGGCGTCGACCTACATATGCAGAAACGATCATAATAAAATATGGAAAATCAGAGCTCCCACGGAAAAATATAGGTGTTCGCTTTTTTCCGCGCGCTATACGAGATTGGAACAATAGAGAATTGTGGAGGTGGTTCGATCAATCCTCTGCCAGGCACTTAAATATGATTTGTAGAGTGTAGATGTAGATGAAAGTAAATGTTATGAATAGTGAGAGTAGGCGACATAAATGAAAACAACAAATAAACGGGTGTGAACTATGTTACAACAAAAAAATTCAAGAGTCAAAGCTTCCAAAGCGCAATGCGAGAGTCATAAAATGTGGCACGCGGGTAGACCAAATAGGAGGTACATACGTCTGGAGGTCCCTTCCTTACACATCGCTGCTGCAAACGGCTGTTACACCACGACACAGACACAAAAACAGCGAACAGATTCGTCAATGACCGTATGGCCAATTCATAATTTTGAGGGAAAGAAATGGGGCACACGCAAGAGAAATTTGAACACGGGTCTACCGCTTCGCAGTCCAACACCGTGAGACACAACCACGACGCCGATGTTGCTGATCTTAAGGCTGGACCGTTCACCGTTTCTATTTTGCTTCTTTTTTCACAGTTTGGAACACCTCCTTCGTGTTTTCATCTTTAATCCATGTTACGTTTTTGACGGGCTATCCAGTGGGCCATCTTACCAGTAAATCTGAGAGGGGTGCGATGGGGAGTTGCCCTTGTTAGTACAGCTAAAACGCTAGGACGGCTTTGGTTGAGGCACTTGTTGCAGGCCCGTTATTTTCCAGAACGTAAGCTCTTCCAGGCAATGGAGATGTGAGGCCTGTAACACGGTCCGGGGTCTTAATTTCGAACACATTCTTTGATGACGATCGTTGCCTATATTTGTTCTTATTTCTTGCTTTCTGCTGTACTAACAAGGGAACATCCCCATCGCAACCCCCTCAGATTTAGTTGGCACAGTGGATAGGCCTTTATTTATTTGTTGTTCCGTGGGACCAAATTAAGGAGAAGTCTCCATAGTCATGGAAAGAGTAAATACATGAAATTATAACATATTAGAAACAGATAAAATGAAATATTAAAAAAACATATTCAGGTGACAAGTCGTAAGTTTAAATAAAAAAAATCAACGATGGAACACTGGAGTTTGCTTGATTTTTTAGCTTTTCCAGGAGCTCCTCGACAGAATAGGAGTGAGCCATGAGGAAACTCTTCAGTTTAGACTTAAAAGAGTTTGGGCTACTGCTAAGATTTTTGAGTTCTTGTGGTAGCTTATTGAAAATGGATGCAGCAGAATACTGCACTCATTTCTGCACAAGAGTCAAGGAAGTGCATTCCACATGCAGATTGGATTTCTGCCTAGTATTAACTGAGTGAAAGCTGCTAACTCTTGGGAATAGGCTAATATTGCTAACAACAAACGACATTAAAGAAAATATACACTGAGAGGAAAAAAAACTGAACACAGATCAATCGAGAAAACAGGAAGAAGTTGTGTGGAACTATGAAAAATTTTTCAAGGCCTATCCACTGTGCCAACTTATAACTAAATCTGAGGGGGGGGGGGGGGGGGGGGCGATGGGGACGTTCCCTTGTAAGCATACAAAACGGTCTTCTCACTCTGTTCGTGTCCATCCTTTCTTGTGTTTGGTGTCGTCACTATTGTGCCAGGAAAGTGTCACGGCGTGAAGTCAAACGCCGGCACGCCAATCGGGAACGAGAGAGCAGAGAGGGCTGAAGAAAAAGTCAGCCAACCGCACGCTGACCGACACCTCTCAAGGATGACAACGCGACAGCAGTGGCCTCTATAAGCGAAGAGGACATAAACCCGACTGGCCGCGGAACGGTTCTACAGCAGCTTGAAGACTAGCAACTAGATAGAAGCGTCAAAACTCATTACTTTCCTCGTACTTTCTACGTAGCTCAAACTTGGAATTGTTATACTGTGGAGATTTCTTATTTTGTCTATCGTCCTTTGCTTGCGACTCATCTGTACAACACAAAGTTAAGTACTGTATTATTTTTTTTTTTCCTTTCGTACTGAAGCTCATTAATACGATTTGTTTGAATGTTGTCTAGCGATCCGAGAAAGCTGGTTTCCTGCACACCCCATATTCGACGACTGGGTAGGAATTCAACAGAAAGCGTTTTCGATTATGCATTGCTCTGCGATTTCCCAACGTCTAGGTGTACTCTACACCTGCTGTAAATTTGTAACCACTGTGCTGAAAGACCCTGTACAAAACTATTCGTCAAGCTAAATTAAAGATCCGATAGCTACACGAGGAAAGACGAGTACTGAAACAGATCAGGATAGTGGCATAAAGTAAAAGCACGAGTTACATAGGCCACTAAGGAACTTGATACTGCTGCGAAAAAATACGCAAACTGGAAAAGTGAGCCTGGTGGGAACTGGATGCAGCAAATGAAAAACTAAGTTTTTAGGAAGAAACTGCTCAAATGTGACACAACTAACTCGATAAACTTTGAATTACAACACATTTCACGAGCGAATAAATATGCTGTGAAGCTGTAGTCAGAATACCCAACTCCTTGAACAGACGTGTACAAAATGATCATGAGTGAGCACCACATATTATTCTTACAGCTCAGTTTTCAGCAACAAAGACTGTCTTTCTTAAAGATGAATAACCTCAGAATATTATTCTATATGACATTACTGAACGAAAATATGCAAAAAACTTCCTGAATTTTTCTCTCCCCATAATTTGCAGTAAGTAAAAATGTGGCTGAACCATGCCACACATTTTTGCTCTAGGGGGCTTATAACAGGTCATGTCTACATTCAGCATCATGTCTACATTCAGCTACCACCTAACGATTTACCACAGCTGAGATGCAGAAGAGACTACTGCTTTCATTACTTCAGACTTGTTATCCAAAGTGTGCGAAGATTTGAATTTTAGGTTGGACATCTGCTGTATAACTAAAGGTGCACAAACTGCACATCTGTAAGAAAAACTAGGTTAGTTCATCTTTAACTTGATGTAAAATTTGTTGTAAATAGTCAAAAACATCAGAGATTTCAAGTACATTGACTGATCTTTACAAAATTTTAGAATGTTCTCTCAACAGCACTCATGTTACTAAAATGTTGTGAATACAAATTCATATTGTCAGGCCATGACCTCACAAATATTTCTTATGTCATAGTGTGACACTGAACACATTACATCAGTGACTAGGCTAATCTTGCAGTTACTGCTATTACTACGAAAAACATTTGCAGTAAATTATCTGTAGACTACATGTAATGCACTGAACCTCCTTTTTTGCTCATTACAAGACGAGAACACAAAATTCTCCATCTGCTTGAGCATATTTCAGGATTATGTAATCTGAACAATGGGTCATTAGTTTACTTACTGCTTCACATCTATATTTAATTTAGAGCTTTTAATGTACATCATCATCTAGAACCTGAGTGGAGCTCCTATGGAAGCCAAAATTTAATATGGTGAAAAGACCGAGAACAAATCTTGACCGCGTACCCATTTATAACACAACATATTTTTTGACCCATAAAATTACACATTTTAAGTAGACCCACAAGAATTACCAGCTGAAAACAAAGTAAACATGTGAATTATTAAGCTTAGTGTGACAATATGAAGAATGTACAGAAGGTTTTGGCAACTTAAAATATTTATTTTACCGATCTCCTGAAATATAGATATATAATTGACAAGGAACACATAGGGCACTATGTGTATCACTGTCTTCTCTCTACCCACAAACAATACACAGAAATAATGACTGTATATAAGCTTCCATATGAGCTCGAATTCCTCTCAGTTTACTGTCACTGTAATTTTGTTAGATACATGTGGGTGGAAATAATATGTTTCTTGACTCTTTCTAAAACATACACTATTGGGATTTTAACAGTGGTTCATGTCATTGGCTATTGATGCAGGCCCCCTGCATTCAATACCCAGTGACAAATTTTTCTGTTATGGATAGGTCAGGAAAGGGATGCTCTCAGTTCTCTTATATACAACTAATGATCGTATAAAAACTATGAGAGTTTTTTTATCTTTACACAGCAATTTACATTTGTGTGTAGTTGTTTCAATTGGTAAACAAGTGGGGAAAAGCACAAAAAACTACCAAGCTGTTAAGCACCTGGATACATTAGCAGTGCAGGGAGAAAAGTCGAGTAAAAATATGACTATGAACCTCAATAATAAGAATGGCTCTTTTGGCTATAAGCTGTCATGCTGACATTCCCATGCCCTCTATGCAATAATCATTTATAATTTAGTGCAATCATGATGTAGTATGGGTGACACGCTGCTTGAGATGCTGCAAATTATATGAATAAGAGAGAAGATTACTTTGACATCCCATATGGCCAGCACACAGAAAATGAATGTATCATTAACTTTTGACGATGAGAATGGGCTTTCTTGCAACTAGCATTACCTAAGTAGGCTGCTGGCTGCTGGAAATACTGAAACTATGTAGCTGAAAACAAGTCATCTATTCAGCATCTGCTGCACTCGGGTATTAACATACTCATGTATGCAAAATCACATTACACACTTGTTGTAATAGTTGCACGAAGCACTCACACAAAGCCTCACTTAACTGTAAGGACTCATCTTCCGCTGTATGGACTATGGAAATTGGATGATAAAGTGTTTTGCTAAGCAGAATTTATCAGCCTGATCTATATGTTTGATTATTAAAATATATACAAAGAAAAGTATTAACATAGCCATGTCTCTAAACAATAGTTTTCTAACTGAATATATGTTCTCTCTTTTCAGCTTGGTCTTTTCACATTTTTGTTTTGTTTATATATTTGCAACATGCTCCATTACAATATTTGCAATTAGTGAGTGAGTGTGAGTGTGTGTGTGTATTCTGGTGTAGTGTCTGTGTTGGATGATGATAATTATGATGATGATGATGATGATGATAGAAGGGAGAGGGTTCGACCCAGTGGTGGCACTGCTCGTGAATAATACCGAGGGGGCCATCAAGCTTAATGTCCCCCACTGACTAACGGACCACAGTCAAAAGAGTTACATGCCTTCACTTCACGAGACACTCTGGAGAGGGTTGGTATTTGAACCAAGAAACTGTCACAAAGTCTGATGATCAGGAAGTTTACACTACCCCCTCTCATCCCCTTCCAAGCCAAATACTGTCAATGAAAAATTTTTTCGACACCAGGAATTGAACCGACTTACCCCTGGGTCGAGTGCTACTGCACAAGGTGCGTCAAGTGACCTTGACCCTGCAGTCAGGTTCAAACCACAGCTGTGCTGCTGCTCTTTTTAACTGTATCTCTCAACGTTTGCAAGTGCTCATTTGTATATATAAAAACCACAAACCATTTACACTTAAGTTACCTTCTGTAAAGCAAACAGCCTATCAAATTATTAAGCTCAAATCACACAGAATAACTCATAGGTAAAATTCTGGCCAGTTACTATTATTAAGAGTCAAATTTAAGTCTTGACATTTAAAATTTTCCAAAATGACTTCAGCAGCACATAATCAATTTCTTCTCCCATCATTGAAGAAAATTGTTATATAGTCTGCTTTCTTATGACCTCAATACTTAAGTACTTCAGTTCACTATTCAAAAAGTTACTGCACTGACTTAAAAATGGCTCACCTAAATAGCTCAGTAAGGCTTTTCACATTTTGTTGCACATTATTTTGTGGAATGTTATGACATCCTTTCTTATTCATAACAGCCATTGTAAAAATTGGATTTTAATTTCAGACATGTAATTGTAAATAATTTTCAAAGGAATTTAATTTTACAGTACATATTATTCACATTGTCTTTTGGTACCTTAGACTTTTATGTCACAATCTATTTATAGGTGGTGGAAAAAAATAAGGGAACACCAAAACCAACACATTACCATGCCTAATATGGTGTACAAAAATTATTTGCATTAAGTACAGCTTCCAGTTGTCTTGGAATGCGTTGTTTTTGACGGAATCTTAACCATTTTTCCTGCAAAACAATGGCAAGTTCAGATGGATAGCAATCATGCACCCTTCTGTTCAAAGTAAACCACAAAGGTTCATTAATATTGGGATTTGGTGACTGTGACAGTCAGGGGAAATCCAACAATTTATCCTTGTGCACACACAAAAAGAGCTCTGGATGATGCAAGCTTTGTGAGCAGGGGCCCTGTCAATTTGAAACATAGCACTGCTGCCACTGAGGAATTAATATTGTACCATGAGATGGACCTGATCATACAAACAGATCACATAATACTTGGCAGTAATCCTATGTTGCTGAGTCACTACACGGCCCAAGGAACACCATAAACTGGCTGCCCAAACCATCACTGAATCACCTTCATGTTACATTCTTGGCACTGAGCAGTCTGCATGATAGGCTTGAGATGTGGTACATCAGATGTAAATTTGACCAGAAGTTGGAAACAGTGTGAAACATGACTCACCAGACCAAATGACTTTTTTTCCATTGCTCTGCAGTCCAGTGTTATGGCTTGAGCATCTTGTTTTTCTGTTACAGGCATTTCCATCACTAATGTGTATTCATACTGCAAGCTACCATTTTGTTATTTTGGTGCCAATAGGATTTGCAAGCGCGACTTTCACATCTGCAGTGGCTTTTGCAGCTGTCATCCCCTTACTTTTCATCACAATCATCTTCAATGATGATCTATCATGATCACAAGGCACTACTGAGGGAATTTAGAGAAGCAGTATTTGACGCTGGCTGCAGAAGGGTTGTACAGCTGCCAACATACATTTTGAATAAAGACAATAAAGATAAGATGACAGAAATTAGGAGTTGTACAGAGGCTCAAGACAGTTATCTTTCCTCGTTCCATCTGTGAGTGGAACAGGCAGGACAGGGAATGACTAGCAGCAGTACGTGATATCCTCCACCAAGCAACTGTACAGCGGCTTGCAGGGTACATGTGCATGTGATCAGTCAAAACAAAATTTCATTCACATTATGACTTATCAGACGATATTTTGCATGCTTTCTCTGTTCGTGGTGTAAATCATCAATACGGTGCCTCTTGAAACACCAAACACATCGGCTACCTTGGTTACGGAAGCACCCACCGTAAGAGCACAAACACTTACCCAGGTTCGAATCCACTTAGCTCTGACACAATACACTCCCAATTACACAGAATATTGTTCTAACCACAACAAACACTTGCAATGTACAGGTGCCATTTGTGGTCAATTGTAGGAATGGCTAGCATTTACATTTATGTTCAAACAAGCAGTTCTCGTCATGTTCCCATATTTTTGTTCATCTCCTATATACACTGACATAAACCCCAAAAAAATGAAAGATGTATGAAAAACTGTAAAGAAGCAATGATTGAAAATGACAATATATTGTCCAGTATAGATGAAATAAAGTATACAGCTAAACGACACAGTGGACTTTCCAGAACCCAATGCACCCTTCCTATTTGCGTCAATAAATGACCAATGCATGGGAATAAGGTATACAATTTCTTTCCTGAAGTCTATTGGGAAAGATAAGTCACACGAAATTACACAAATATGATCTCACTTATTAGGTTTCATTAGAAACAAGGACCATAGGCAGTATATTCCCAATTTTCTCAACATATAATTTGACTGAGATTCCAAGTTCAATCTTCAATTTATCTATTGTTGTAGAATGATCGATGCACCTAGGTTGGATTTTACTCATCTAATCCGAAGGTTAAAAGAGTGATACTTTCTTCCCAAAGTCACTGTACAACCTGTCACCTTTATGGGGTCTTCCAGAATGTCTCCAGGTTTTAAAACATACATACATTTTAAGGCAGTCTGCTGGGTGGAGGATTTCACATTCTTGTAACAGTCTGGCCACAGTCAGAATAGCAGTTGAAACACAGGGCAATAATGAAACTATAATCATGATGTATGCCCAGAAATGTATGCATCACTTCAACACGCCTGCAAGCAAACAAGCGACTTGCAGCATACTTAGTGACATGGTGAAAATACTGCAGTTTCAGCTCACAAATTTAATTTTATTGGTAGGCCTGCAAGAGTGGAAGGACACCCCCTCCCCACCAAATGAAAACATAGGTATGATGGCATCAAGACAACAAGGATAAAGTATTTTTTTAGCTACATGTATACATAACCCACATAATTGATTGCAGAAGGAACCTACAAATATACAATATAATGACTGTCAAATGCGCAAAATCATGAAAAATAACTAATTTGTTTATAAACAGTTCCTAGAAGTTCCAGCAGTAAAAAGATGAAGGACAATAAGGGACAGGGATAACACAATAAAAATGTGATCAGTGTATCAGCTTTGAACACAATAAGAAACCAAAACTCATCTGCATATAATTTAAAAAGAGACCACTCACCAAACAGCAGAATCCTTGAGTCCCCCCCCCCCCCCCCCACATATCTGTGCTCCTACATGGTAATGCCTGGACAAACAATTAGCACTATGTAGTAGTGTGTGTGTGTGTGTGTGTGTGGTGTGTGTGTGTGTGTGTGTGTGTGTGTGTTGGAAGGGGGGGGAGGGATGGGTGGTACCTTTTACTCCTAAATTATTTACATTCTGCCAAAACTTTCCTACCATATTGAACTCATTTCTATAATCAGACATACTTTCCTAAAACCCTTAACATGCTGAGGTTTAAAATGTATATACTTTTGCCTCCACTTACTAAAACAAGAAGAATACATGTTGTACCTTGAGTAGAACAGAAACAAATGTATGATAATAAGAAGTGAATTAGTTTTCACAATTCTTCAGCATTAAGTAGTAACAGTCAGCTGCACATTCAATAGTAACAACAAATTCTAGGCAATGGCACAGATTTTTCAATCTGCACACTTGATGAAACTACAGGCAGCTCTGACAATTTGTGCAAAACAAACAATAAATGCTACAATTGATATTTGATAGCTACTACGGGTGAATGGCTATGCTATAATAAAAAAGGTCCCAGAGTTATTTGGTTTCATGTTACATGGATTATTTGCATGACTAAAAAAGAACATACACTTATGAGTCAGAGATTGCTACCCACCACCTTTCACATGCTACAATAATAAAAATTCTTCTATGGAACAAAATGAGTTGTCAAGGAGAAATTTTAAAACAAATTTGTTTTAAAATTTCACTTTGTTGTCTGTCAGAAATTTTTCATCACTACGTAAGATAACAAAAATTGTTGTTGCAGCATTGCGCACCCCTTATCGATCTTAATGCGGCACAATAAATGCCATTTTTTTTTCTTCTGGTTACCGTAATTATGTATCTTACTGTTCATTCTCGGCTGCAGTGGATTATTTGCAACAAACTTCAAGAGGAATAAATATACTGTAAAGCAGTAGACAAAATGCATAAATCCTTGATGTCTACAAGACGACCATGGGTAATCACCATATGCTATTCGCACAGCAAGTTTTTGAACAGTGAAGACTCTTTCTTAAATATGAGTTACCCTAGAACATTACCCCATATGACACTACCACATGAAAATATGTCGACTTACTGGCTTCTCTCTCCCCAGGCTTTGCAATGGTTCTAAGTGCAAACGTGGCTGAACTAAGGTGTTTTAGGAGTTCCAAAATGTCCTTTGTCCAGGTTAAATCCTCATCAAATTGGCCATTCAAGAATTTTGAAGTTGCCATCCAATTCATTACTTCTTCACTACATGCTACAATTATCACTGGTGTAGTATCTCCAGATGTGCAGAACTGAATATGTTGTGTCTTTTTAAAACTGAGAGTGAGGCTTTTAAAAAGACTGTATAACATTTCTTCTGTGATTACAATACTAGTTTTCCCCAAAAAGAAATAATTCTGGTTGTAGCACATTAGACGGAAGGTTGTTTACATATATGAGGAACAATAGTAGATCCAAGATTGAGTCTTCAGGTACCCCATATGTGACCTCTTGCCAGCTATAATAAACTCTCCTGACTAGAATGGTTGAATTACTAAATACATCTTTCTGGATTATTTTTGTTAAATGTGATAATATTCACAGGATGACTATACCATCAGTTCTATAAAACCTCAGTTTATGTGGGAAAATATTGTGATTCACACAGCTAAATGCCTTGGATAGGTCACAGAAATTAAAACCAGCATTGTTTTTTATTTAACGCTTGTAAAGTCTGGTGAGTGTTGGTGTAAGTGGCAGTCTCAGTAGAGCACCTCTTCTGAAATCCAAACTGTGACTTTTGAGAACATTATTGTTTCTCGGTTGGGATACTATTCTAGAATAGGTCACCCACACAGAAATTTTGGAAAAAAGTGTCAGTAGTGAAAGAGGTTGGTAGATAATGACATCTCGCCTGTCATCTCTTTTATGGAGGGATATTTCGGTCTCTCTGGAAAAATGTCTCCAGTTAACGATGCTTTACATATTTAATACAAATACAGCAGATCACATAAGCAGCAGTTTTTTTCAGCACAACACAGTATTTTATGTACTGTACAAGTGTGGTAACCTATTGCTTGACTTGAAGGATGGGACAGAATCAACTCTACAGGATATCAACAGGTTTCTACTTGGCCACATTATCCAGCAATTGGATGTTAAAAGTACACAGATGGTTTATAAAGAGAAGGTTCTGCCTATATAATTTTGCTTAGAAAATTCGTATTGTAAACTTCCAAGAGAGTATGTTCCTGGAAGGGTCAACCAATATAGGCCTACTGCTTTGTCCTATGCATATCTCATGAAAAGACCATGTAGATCAAATTAGAGGGACTGGAGCTCACACAGAAGCTTACCGACAGTCATTCTGCCCATGAACAATTCACAACTGGAAAATGAAAGCATGAAGCACCTTCTGCCACTCATGACCCGTATGGGTAGAACAAGTAAACTTAGCTCCTGTAAGGACCACTATGCAAAATAAAGTCTTTGCTACTGATATGCAATCATAATCTTGATCGTTTTCCCCTGGTGACCTACATCTACATTTATACTCCACAAGCCACCCAACAGTGTGTTCACTGGTTCACTAGTGTAAAGAGAAACTCTCATTTTACTTACTTTCATCCACACCACCAACCTTCCCTCAATGTAGCTAATCCAAGGAAAAATTTCAAAATGAAGCTCAGTCTGTGTTGCAACATTAGGTACGGTATACCTCTAAACATCACAAATTCAGTAAAATGGACAAACATATTAGGAGTAAGTTTCATGGTTAGGTGCTGCACAGCAGAAAAAAAGTCTCATCCACATCATGCATGTACAAGCAACTGTAAGGCCATATGCGAGTGACGGTGAACTACTTGCACTGAACACCACTCACTGAATGATAAAATGTGGTGTTCACGGCAACAAAAACAAAACAACTTATGAAGTGGATGAAACAGAAACACAAATACATTTTTATTCCACTGAAACCCCCTTTAATAATATTTGCCAACAATAAACCGTTCCATATGCCAAATAGTATAGCGATTTTCAGAGTAAAAATGTAAAATGTGTGACTAATAATTTAGAGCTTGGTTATTTATCATATCAATAATATTTCCTAACCAAGATTTAAAAAAAAAAAAAACAGCTAAATTCAAATGCTGGCTATTGTTTTATGACCTACAAACAATTTTTCAAATAAACTTTTGTCATAACATTAAATGTAAGACTATTTAGGCTACTTAGTGTAACAGTTCTACTCCTTAATGAGAACATTCTTTTTTTATATAACAAAAATATGTACAACACCTTTAGAAATATTCCAATGGCAATAAAACTGATAAAATCATGTGTCAAGGTATTCCTATGCCACTTTAAGAACAGTTCCTCCATGCAGTTGCATATTTCTGAATGAGGAAACTGTATTTTCATGTAGATATGTTTTCTGTTTGCTTATTTCTGTGTGTGATCTCATTCACAGCACAAATTTGCTTCACAGGCTATTTTTCATTAATAGGCCTATTATGAGATAAGGTAACAGGACTATGAGGCCAAAAATATTACCCTTTTTATGTTTCATGCAACAAATGCAACAAAAATGCAATTAATAATTACTATCTAGCTGAGAATTGGAATAACCCTGTATTTTTAGACTGTACTGTTGCTGAGATGTAGAAAAATCACACTCAACAACTTACAAAACAGTTACAAAAATCTTTAATCATTATAAAAATAATTATTACACATGGTGCTAGTTGAAAAGCAAGCTCTAGCTGTAAAAGTGAGCAACTGGCATCTAAATCCTGCCACTTATAATGTTTATCTAGGGCAATAGCTTTTCCACTATGAAGTTCAAGATACAGGAATAAACAGCAAGTAGTTGACACAGTAACAACAGTGCAGAGCGGGAATTACTACACAACCGATGGTGCTACAACAAGTAAATGCTATTCAGCAGAGAATTATGTGAGCCCAGTAGAGAACGTACATGATAAATATCGCCCAGTTATCTTACTTGTTGTGTAATACCTATCAAAGTATTCATAACGTCGAATTTTTGTAACTAACAGTAGTTCATTCAAAAGAAACACCTTATTATTATCCAAACACTCTTCTTTCGACAAACAACTGAATACTTTTTGCTACCCACATCGTAATCACGAATGACAACACACACAATGACAAAATAAGTGCATAATCTAAATACACAGAAAACAACTGACCTTGGATAAATTATCCTTGATATTACAGTCATAACAACCGATATGCCTTTCCATTGCAACTGTCTAAAAGATAACATAAACTCTACGGGAACACTGAGAACTGTAAACAACTAGCACGATTTGTAAACAATGCGTATGTACGCAGTTCCCGAGACTGTACAGTAATCATACACAGTTATAGAGGATGAAACGACATTCCGTAGACATCTGGCACCTCTACAACGTATAAATAACAATTATTTACCTGATGCATGAGCGGTCTGTCCGGTTCTTCATCTCTGCAAAGCTTCAAGTTCAGCGTCAATACACAACTTTCCTCGGGATTCCACACGTAAAGCATATCGTCCTTGCATTCTAAAATGTTCTGTGTTTTGCAATTTACTTTTTTCAGATGTTCGCGCAATGTTATAAAAAGATAATGGTTTGACAAACCGAGCCTATCCGCGGGAAGCGCCATGTTTGTTTGGCTTCTATCTCAACGTGCGTGCCAAGCAGTGCTGCCAACGGAAATCAGCAGAAGCCAACTGTTATCCAGTGCTCTCTAAAGAAATGAGCCTAAATCTACATGATTGCCAACGATAATGAACAGAGGAAAAACATTATACTTTTCCCGATGGCTATACAGGTTATCCGAAGTCACAAGTAAGGAGAAGAAAGACTCATTGTAATTTTTAATTATAGATTCACTTAATATTTTTGTAAACGAAGAAACCTTCCTTCTGTGAGTATAAGAAATAGTTTGGTTTAAAGAACAACTACATTTATAATTTGTAAAACGGACCTGAGTTCGTGGTGGAGGTGTGCTACCATAGTAACAGTACCTATGACTGATTTTAAAAATGCTGGGAAGTCGCATAAGTTATACAGAACAAGATGATATAGAGTTCTTTGTTGTCCTCATGACGCCTTTCGGGCACAGCCACATCATCAGATGACCTGATAACAAAGAACTGCAAATACAGCTTTACCAGAGAAATGAATTTATATAAATCGCACATTAATTATACAAATTTTGAATAATATAAGTGCATTCCATCTAAGGTCATTACTGCATATGATTTGACAGGGACGTTGAATAATGTCCGTACTAATGTATTTCAAAACACGTGCCATCGTATAGAAGAAGTAGGCCTAACCAGCAGCTGACGACTACAGTGTCAAGGCACTGCTCATGGAGCGTTTGCATGAGCTCGTACCGCTATGTTATGGTTCCGTTAGCGGTGCGTTGTCACGTAGCTACTGGCTACGTCTACTTCTTGTACACGACGGCACATGTTTTGCTTGACGTTTGTACTTACGTTATTCAACGACCTTGTCAGTGCATAATGATCCTAGATGGTATGATGGCTCTTCAAAATTGTGCGCAAGTAATTTCATTTGAGATTTATGTAATCTCATTTCTTTGGTAAAACGGTATTGTGTGATATCTTTATTTGCACTACTCTTTATTATTTGTTATCAAGCCATCTCATTATGAGCTATGCCCGAAACGTGTCATGGGCACAATACTTACTTACTGCGGTGGCCACACAAACCGCAGTCAGTCTTTGGCCTCACTAATCAGCCTCCTTCAGCGTCCTCGGACCACACATTTCTTCTTCAGACAGCCCCAGCGTACTCATATCCTCTCTGACCTGATCGATCTATCGGAGTCGTGGTCTTCCCCGTGGTCTTTTGCCTCTAATATCTTTCTCCACTACCTGCCTGATGATCTGGCCTTCTCGACTCATTACATATCCATACCACTTCAGCCTTTTTTCTTTGATCACTGCCACGATGTCAATCGACTTGTATAGCTCCTGCAATTCACATTCTTTATTTTCCTCCACTCATCTCCATCCTTCACTGGCCCAAAAATCTGTCTGAGGATAGCATTCTCAAATTCAGGAGTTTTCTTTCTATCTTTTTGGTGATGGTCCAGGTCTCTGTTCCATATAAGACTCTCAGGTTGTATGATTGTCTTGTAGATCTTGGTCTCTGAGGATCTCGATAGGAGCCAGGACTTTAACAGTTTTCCCAGAGCAAACGTTATCCTGTTTCCTGCTTGTATTCGTGCGCTAATTTCCTGGTCTATCTCGTTCCTTTCACTGATTATAGCCCCAAGATATTTAAAGTCTTTTACCCTTTCAAAGACTTTGTCCTCCATCTTCAGGGGTCTCTCATCATTTTCTCTGCTAACTACGAGGTATTTGGTCTTATATTCAACTTCAGGCCTGCTCTCATTGGCTCTTCCATTAATGTGCTTGTCATCTGAACCAGGTCTTGCTCTTTCTCTACTATTAAAACTACATCATCCGCATAGGCTAGGGTGTTGATCCTTCTTCCCAGCTGTATTCCTGTCTCTAGGCTTGCTACCTTTCTCAGGACTCCCTACAGAACCAATTTAAACAGAAGATGGGAGAGGCAGTCTCCTTGTCACACTCCAGTCCTCACCTTGAAGTTCTTTGATGTGTTTCCATTTACTTTCAGCATGCATGTTGTCTCCTGGGTGTATATCTGTGTCGGTTTTATGAGTTTTCTGGGAACTAGAGCCCTTTCGAGTTCTTGGCATATTGCTTGTCTATTCACACTATCATATTCGATCTGGAAGTCCACAAAAAGGCAGTAAACATTTTTGCGGAATTCCCAGCTCTTTGCTAGCACTTGTCGTATTTTATGTAAAAGTTTTACAGTTGCCTTTCCATTTCTGAAACCTGCTTGTTGGAGTCCCAGTACTTTCTGGATATGTGATGTTAGTCGCCTCAGTAACAACATGCTTAAGATCCTATAAGTTGTACATAGTAATGTGATTCCTCTATAGTTGCTACATCTCATTGAGTCTCCTTTCTTTAGTATAGTGCAGAAAACAGAATACATCCATTCTTCTGGAATCCTTTCCTTCTTCCAAATTAAAGAGTTGAAGTGGTATAGTCTCGTTTGTAGAATAGCTCTTCCCTCCTTCAACATCTCTGCAGGTATGGCATCTATTTCTGGTGCCTTTCCCCTCTTCAGTAGTTTTATGGTCGCCCTTACCTCTTCGATTCTTGGTAGTTCATACTCCCCCAATGGTACAGTATCTCTGTTTTCTCTATACGATTCTTCTTCTTCATTTTCTGTTGTAGCACTTACGGTGTCTATATCCACATTCAGGTGGTTTTCGAAGTAGTTTTTTCATTCCCCCATAGCTTTCATTTCATCTGTTATTATCCGTCCTTCTTGACCTCCGGTCACGTCAATCCTTGGATTGTATCGTTTCTTGAAGAACCTGACTGTCCTGTAAAAGTATCTTGTATTTCCTACTGTCCAGTCTTCTTCTGCCAGTTTTATTTTACTGCTTATGAACTCTCGCTTTTGTGTTCGAAGGACTTGTCTTGCTTCTCTAGCCACTTCCATGTATCCCCACGTTGTTCTTTCATCCTGTTCGTTTGTCAGCCATAAGAGCTTCGCTGCTTTTCTCTTGGTGACTGCATCTATACACCTATCATTAAACCATCCTCTGCTCTTCCTCCTTTTCTCCATTGGTTTCAACACATCACTTGCAGAATTTTTTAAACCTGTCTTGATTTTCGACCATGAGCAAAATAAAGTATTCAATACCATCTGGATCTGTATAACTTAGGTGACTTACCAGCATTTGTAAATTCATTTTCATAGTTACTGTTACAATCCCTAATCCTCAGGAATACAGTGTAATGCGTCACTAAATATGTATGACAGCTGAAAACAGCATTGCAGGCCGTATCCGAAGACGTGTCATTTCTAGCACAGATTGTTATTCATTCGAACAGTTAGGAATTTCTCAGATGAACTCACCCCCGCACATAAATTACTGGAATATACATTCAGGAACTAAGAATGCTAGTGCAATTCATCGTCTCTTTTCTTCATTGTAGTTTGTTAGTCCTTCGTTGTTTACAAGGAAGGAAGTATCCGAGATATTGCCGAAAACGCATTCTTTATTTACTCGTGGAGAACCGCTGTTGCACTTTGACGTGTCACAATACTGAGTGCTTCATAAATGAATTCTATCAGCAATTTACATGCATTCATCGGGGGGGGGGGGGGGGGGGGATCGCCTCTAGTTCCTCGTCCCCGAGAGGTAAAACTAAATTCAAATGCGAATTAGTGCGGAAGTTACGCAAGGAGATTTAAAGTGTTAGTCAGTAGATTAGGTCATTTCCCCTAGCCGCCAGATTTTGTGGGCCTGGGAGAATGTACTATATTCATATACCAGTAGCATGTGATTCCCCCTCCTGTTCGGCTCTCCAATTGTGCATGCAAAATACTAGCAGGATTTCCCGATCTGCCACGGCAGCGGGAGATTCGCGTCGGCCCAACACCAATTCAGGTCATTTGCATTGCCCCCATTATTTTCATTGCTGCTGTTGTTGGATCACACAGATTTCAGTAGCCTGTCCAGACAGTCCGTCCAAATGGTGTCGAGTTTTTCGGTTTTGTGCGTCATGAAACGAGTTTTAACGATAACAGCTTTCTTGGTTCAAATGGCTCTGAGCACTATGGGACTTAACATCTGTGGTCATCAGTCCCCTAGAACTTAGAACTACTTAAACCTAACTAACCTAAGGACATCACACACATCCATGCCCGAGGCAGGATTCGAATTTGCGACCGTAACAGTCGCGCGGTTCCGGACTGAGCGCCTAGAACCGCTAGACCACCGCGGCCGGCTAACAGCTTTCTTGTCTAAGAAACAGAAGACGTCATATAGCATAAGACTGCGGTTCCACACGTGCTATGTGGACCAATTATTTTTTGTTCCTATATTAATTTCGAGAAAGAAAACTGGCATTCTACGGATCGGAGCGTGGAATGTCAGATCCCTTAATTGGGCAGGTAGGTTAGAAAATTTAAAAATGGAAAAGGATAGGTTAAAGTTAGATATAGTGGGAATTAGTGAAGTTCGGTGGTCAGGTGAATACAGAGTGATAAATAAAAAATCAAATAGGGGTAATGCAGGAGTAGGTTTAATAATGAATACAAAAATAGGAGTGCGGGTAAGCTACTACAAACAGCATAGTGAACGTATTATAGTGGCCAAGATAGACACGAAGCCCATGCCTACTACAGTAGCACAAGTTTATTTGCCAACTAGCTCTGCAGATGACGAAGAAATTGATGAAATGTATGATGAGATAAAAGAAATTATTCAGGTAGTGAAGGGAGACGAAAATGTAATAGTCATGGGAAACTGGAATTCGACAGTAGGAAAAGGGAGAGCAGGAAACATAGTAGGTGAATATGGATTGTGGCCAAGAAATGAAAGAAGAAGCCGTCTGTTAGAATTTTGCACAGAGCATAACTTAATCATCGCTAACACTTGGTTCAAGAATCATAAAAGAAGGTTGTATACATGGAAGAATCCTGGAGATACTAAAAGGTATCAGATAGATTATATAATCGTAAGCCAGAGATTTAGGAACCAGGTTTTAAATTGTAGGACATTTCCAGGGGCAGATGAGGACTCTGACCACAATCTATTGGTTATGAACTGTAGATTAAAACTGAAGAAATTGCAAAAAAGTGCGAATTTAAGGAGATGGGACCTGGATAAACTGACTAAACCAGAGGTTGTACAGAGTTTCAGGGACAGCGTAAGGGAACAATTGACAGGAATGTGGGAAAGAAATACAGTAGAAGACGAATGGGTAGCTCTGAGGGATGAAGTAGTGAAGGCAGCAGAGGATCAAGTCGGTAAAAAGATGTGGGCTAGTAGAAATCCTTGGGTAACCGAAGAGATACTGAATTTAATTGATGAAAGGAGTAAATATAAAAATGCAGTAAATGAAGCAGGCAAAAAGGAATACAAACGTCTCAAAAATGAGATCGACAGGAAGCGCAAAATGGCTAAGCAGGCATGGTTAGAGGACAAATGTAAGGATGTAGAGGCTTATCTCACTAGGGGTAAGATTGATACAGCCTACAGGAAAATTAAAGAGACCTTTGGAGAAAAGAGAACCACTTGCATGAATATCAAGAGCTCAGATGGAAACCCAGTTCTAAGCAAAGAGGGGAAAGCAGAAAGGTTGTAGGAGTATATAGAGGGTCTATACAAGGGCGATGTACTTGAGGACAATATTATGGAAATGGAAGAGGATGTAGATGAAGATGAAATGAGAGATACGATACTGCGTGAAGAGTTAGACAGAGCATTGAAATACCTGATTCGAAACAAGGCCCCGGGAGTAAACAACATTCCATTAGAACTACTGAAGGCCTTGGGAGAGCCAGTCCTGACAAAACTTTAGCATCTGGTGAGCAAGATGTACGAGACAGGCGAAATAGCCTCAGACTTCAAGAAGAATATAATAATTCCAGTCCTAAAGAAAGCAGGTGTTGACAGATGTGAAAATCACCGAACTATCAGTTTAATAAGTCGCAGATGCAAAATACTAACGCGAATTATTTACAGACGAATGGAAAAACAGGTAGAAGCCAACCTCAGGGAAGATCAGTTCCGTAGAAATGTTGGAACGCGTGAGGCAATACTGACCCTACGACTTATCTTAGAAGAAAGATTAAGGAAAGGCAAACCTACGTTTCTAGCATTTATAGACTTAGAGAAAGCTTTTGACAATGTTGACTGGAATACCCTCTTTCAAATTCTGAAGATGGCAGGGAGCGAAAGGCTATTTACAATTTGTACAGAAACCAGATGGCAGTTATAAGAGTTGAGGGGCATGGAAGGGAAGCAGTGGTTGGGAAGGGAGTGAGACAAGGTTGTAGCCTCTCCCCGATGTTATTCAATCTGTATATTGAGCAAGCAGTAAAGGAAACAAAAGAAAAGTTTGGAGTAGGTATTAAAATCTGTAAGTAGGCTGTTTAGGTTTTTTTTATTTGTAACACCACCTCTGTATGAAAATCACTGGCTGTGCTGTGGGCTGTCTGTGGCTGGTTGGAATTGTTGTAATACTCGCCATTGTAGCGTTGGGAAGTTGGCTGTTAACAGCGCGTAGCGTTGCGCAGTTGGAGGTGAGCCGCCAGCAGTGGTGGATGTGGGGAGAGAGATGGCGGAGTTTTGAAATTTGTAAGACTGGATGTCATGAACGGCTATATACATTATGACTTTTGAACACTATTGAGGTAAATACATTGTTTGTTCTCTATCAAAATCTTTCATTTGCTAACTATGCCTATCAGTAGTTAGTGCCATTCGTAGTTTGAATCTTTTATTTAGCTGGCAGTAGTGGAGCTTGCTGTATTGCAGTAGTTCGAGTAAACAAGATTTTTGTGAGGTAAGTGATTTGTGAAACGTATAGGTTAATATTAGTCAGGGCCATTCTTTTGTAGGGATTTTTTAAAGTTAGATTGCGTTGCGCTAAAAAAATATTGTGTGTCAGTTTAAGCACAGTCGTGTATAATTTTTCAAAGGGACGTTTCATATGTCGACCCTTAGCCAAGGATACCTCACTGGAAAAAAAATATATATTGTGTGTCAGTTTAAGCACAGGCTTGTATAATTTTTCTAAAGGAGACGTTTCAAATCCAGGGAGAAGAAATAAAAAAAATTGAGGATCGCAGATGACATTGTAATTCTGTCAGAGAGAGCAAAGGACTTGGAAGAGCAGTTGAACGGAATGGAAAGTGCCTTGAAAGAAGGATATAAGATGAACATCAACAAAAGCAAAACGAGGGTAGTGGAATGTAGTCGAATTAAGTCGGGTGATGCTGAGGGTATTAGATTAGGAAATGAGACACTTAAAGTAGTAAATGAGTTTTGCTATTTGGGGAGCAAAATAACTGATGATCGCCGAAGTAGAGAGGATATAAAATGCAGACTGGCAATGGCAAGGAAAGCGTTTCTGAACAAGAGAAATTTGTTAACATCGAGTATAGAATTAAGCGTCAGGAAGTCATTTCTTAAAGTATAAGGGAAGGAGTGTAGCCATGTATGGAAGTGAAACATGGACGATAAATAGTTTGGACAAGAAGAGAATAGAAGCTTTCGAAATGTGATGCTACAGAAGAATGTTGAAGATTAGGTGGGTAGATCACATAACTAATGAGGAGGTATTGAATAGGATTGGGGAGAAGAGAAGTTTGTGGCACAACTTGACTAGAAGAAGGGATCGGTTGGTAGGACATGTCCTGAGGCATCAAGGGATCACAAATTTAGCATTGGAGGGTAGCAAGGAGGGTAAAAATCGTAGAGGGAGACCAAGAGATGAATACACTAAGCAGATTCAGAAGGATGTAGGTTGCAGTAGGTACTGGGAAATGATGGAGCTTGCACAGGATAGATTAGCATGGAGAGCTGCATCAAACCAGTCTCAGGACTGAAGACCACAACAACAACACATATTAATTAAGATTATTAAAGGACATCATTCACCAGTTGTACGTTTTCGTCGACAGTGGACTATTTTTGAAGCTGCGGCTGTAAAGTTAAAATAGAATGTAGGGAGTATTTCCGAGTGGTAAGCACAGAGTATTCTGATGATCACCCAACAACTTTAGATGCTAAATGGATCAAACTATCTGACAAAATTAAACTGATTTTATTTGCTTAGGCAGCGATAAATGAGCGTTCACGGCTAAAGTATTTGTTGATGTAATGAGTCGTCTTGAGCCATTTGTAGCATACCTTACCTTGCGTTATTCCGTATATCCATCAGATCGTGCGTCGTTTAGTGTGACGTTTGTGTGTGCGCGCGAGCGCGTGTGTGTAATTTTGTTTACATAACCGTCATAAATATAGCTGCACATAATTATGTAAAACGATAGTATCTTCCTTAATATTTTCCTTTTTCTGATAATTTCGTTTTCAAACTTCCTGGCAGATTAAAACTGTGTGCCGCACCGAGACTCGAACTCGGGACCTTCGCCTTTCGCGGGCAAGTGCTCTACCAACTGAGCTACCCAAGCACGACTCACGCTGGAACGAGACTCGAACTCGGGACCTTTGCCTTTCGCATGCAAGTGCTCTACCAATTGAGCTACCCGGGCCGTGAGTCGTGCTTGGGTAGCTCAGTTGGTAGAGCACTTGCCCGCGAAAGGCAAAGGTCCCGAGTTCGAGTCTCGTTCCGGCGTGAGTCTTGCTTGGGTAGCTCAGTTGGTAGAGCACGTGCCCGCGAAAGGCAAAGGTCCCGAGTTCGAGTCTCGTTCCGGCGTGAGTCGTGCTTGGGTAGCTCAGTTGGTAGAGCACTTGCCCGCGAAAGGCAAAGGTCCCGAGTTCGAGTCTTGTTCCGGCACACAGTTTTAATCTGCCAGGAAGTTTCATATCAGCGCACACTCCGCTGCAGAGTGAAAATCTCATTCCGGAATTTCGTTTTCTTCAGTATATGTGGATATTTTCTGGCTCACATGTATCTGGTTATCCTGATTTATACGTGACATCTAGGTACGCTACGCCCATGTCACTATAAATCACAGCAAGTCTCCTTTTACGAGTATTTTATCACTTTCATAATGATGCCTTTTCATTACGTACGCATAATTACCATTTTTACCCTTAGCCTTAAATAACCAGATTAGCCACAATTCTAATTCGGATTTTTATCCTAAATAGGAAACTTAAGTAGTCAATTACTTTTTTTACAGAAAGCATAATGTTCTCAAAAGCGCAAGATATAGAGCATAGTTTTGTATCGAGCTCCCCCGCAGGGAAAAATTCTGGATGCGTTATTGGCCAACGGTGGTAAACTCTGGGCGTTCATGTAGACCAGTAGCCGTCTAGTAGCGGCTAAGTGTTTATTTATGCCAATAGCTACTTGGGGGTGCTAACTGCGATGCGTACATGCATGTATGTATGGGGACAGGGCAGAACACATAGCGTTTATGAATTTAACGCTGTATATGGTTTCTTGTTCCAGACCAAACGAACATGTTGAGGATTCAGAGCCTGCAACGACCGACACATCGCAGGTCCAAGATGATTAGATCAGATGTCCTTCAGCTTCATTACGTACAGGTTAAACTTCGGTTTCAGGCATTATGAAAACGAGACTGGTCTATATATTCGAACAAATACTTCAGACAGAATAGTTGCTACATACTTCACAGTAACTTCAAACCACCTGCTTAATACAAATTTCCGCTTTCTAATCACAAGAGAGGGAAGGTTGAAAATAGATTTTGGGAAAGAGAATACTTAGATAACTACAAATCATAGTTGTCTTTGTCGCAATCAAAACACAGCCTGTTTTGCAAGATATATATTTCTCTTGCGCCTGCTCGTTAGGGTGGTCGTCATAGAGGAATGAAGCTAAACACATTAGTGATAGTACCCCTAGCAAGATTCTCTAAGTTTCCAGGAAAAGATGTATACTTCAAAAAACACTGCAAAACGTTAAGTCGTCAGTAAGCTTTACAACGTGCTAACGAACGTTTGGTTTCTTATCAAAACTCCAAGAAACCAAGAAATCCACAGAAAGTTAAGTGAACATGTACAGAATATAAAGAGCAAATATAAACTGAAAAAACCTGTCATTTCCTTTGCAACACGTTGTATTTCTTGGTAGGTAAAATATATATTTTAGAGGTCACATGGATGATGGTTCTTTTTGATCAAAATGCGCCCAAACCGTCAAATAAAGGTAACTCGAAAATCCTGTGAAACTTCGTGTCAAACAATGTGGAGATATTGTATTAGCCACACAGTATATTAAAAGAGATAACTACATTTCTCAATGAAGCTGTACAAAAGTATTTGATTGAATGCGGTGGCGAAGAAAATATTTCGCAAAAATTACACAGAACCAAAGAAAACTGATTCTACAGTATTCGGCTTTTTGAGACCACTGATAATACTCACAAAACTCATTTGACCATTTTCTGAGATTTTTTTACCAAGATATGATCAGAGAAGATTTCATATGTTTTGTCAATTTGCGGAAGACAGAAAAAAATCTGTTGGAACAATCTCTCAAAATTCAGCACAGGAGTAAAGTAAACAAAGATCACTTTTCAACTTGTGAAAGTGGCAATAGCCAAGGGGAGTCTTTTGAACGTGAAAAAAATGCCAACATTTGTGACAAGAAAAGCAGATGTAAAGAATAAAGATCCCTGAATGACTAGAGAAAAATTAGGTAAATATGTGGTAAATACTATGAGGAGTTTTAATCTCGCTCTTAGTAAATGCATTGGTATTGCAGTCGATGGATGCTCTGACTTGTCTTTACCAGGTGCTCTGACGTGCAACTAGCGCAGAATTTAATTGGGATCGTTAAAGAAGTTGTCTTTTTTTTTATACTTTCACCAAGAAGAAATGCTGTACTCATAAAGCAATAGGGGATCAGCTAGACCCCATGTATGAAACCATGTGGGATGAAAGGCATTTGTCTGTAATGTTACCCAAAAATAATTTTTTTTTTTGAAAAAAAAAGCTTGTCATGTTCTAAGGAAATTTAGCAGTGGACAAATTTTTCAAGTGACACTTCTAGCGTAACAACTAGGACCATTTTGCTTGCAAACAGTGGTAGAGAATTGAGCATACCTCTCGTGTGCCTCTTTGTAGGTTTTTCCAACAAGAGACTATTGATGTTGGCAATGCAACTGCGATCTTGACTGATATTTTCTCAGTTTTTGGAGCAAAACGAGGAAATATGGTTGCAGAGTTCAGCCTGATATATAATCAAGACCATAAAACATGCGAATATTACAGACAGCACCATTCAAACACAAAGAATCACATCTCGACACGTTAATAGGCCTAACGCTGCTCCACGTGCTATGGAATGTTATTTTAGGGTGAGTATGTTTATCCCTATGCTTGGCACAATAAATCCAGATCTAAGAAACAGATCGTCCAAAAATGTTGTCAGTCTCTACAGTTTCTGTACACTTCCACCAAAAGTCTGCTCATCTTCAACAAGGTCCATGGAGTAAGTGATTAGGAAAGAAGAAACTGTGGCAACTAAGTACTACAAAGGGAATGAGGTGACGAAAGTGACTGGATTCCTCAACTGAAGGTAGAAATCGAGCTGCGGGTGCCAAAATGGAAAAGGTAAAATGCAAATTAAACACTTCCATGAAGCAGTGCAGTTGAGTGTTTGCCATGTTGCACTCCAGAAATTTCCCTTCAACTAAATTTTTAAAGTTGATCCTTTTTTCTCTTCCTGCGTCAACTCCAACAGCATAAATATCTTCCTCAACACTGTAACTAATGAATACTTTGTCGAAAACCACGGTGGACAAAACAGCTTAACTTTACTTGCTTTGTTGTTTGGTATGTTCGTAGAGACACCATTGTTAAAAAGAAAAAAAATATAGACAGCATATTGAGAAGGGGAGAAAGAACAGAAAATATACGTTTTCGTAAGTGAAGCTAGTCTGAAACATTCTACATTGCTCCCTCTCGCATTTGAAGTTAATTTGATTTTGCGTAGTTGGTACTAATCGAAACAAAGCATATTGGTTGACAACTGTCACCGAGAGAAAAGTAGCCATTGTCCAAACCCTAACCAACAACGTATAGTGAACAACCTAACAGTACCAGGAAGTGGAAACATAGCAGAGGTGTGTGACGCAATTGAAATGCGGATCTTTCTGTTAGTCCTGCATCTTCAAGGGCCATCCGTACAATTTCGGCTTGTTAAACTTACCTGACGTTACCTGCAGTGCACCTGCTAATACGTTCTGCTCCGCTATATGAACTCTGATAATGAGTTATTCTAAGACAAAACTACTCTATGGGATATTGGTCCACCCATAATGAGCAGCAGACAAATCTGGTAAAATCTAGTATACTGTTGAAGCCCAGTGTCTATTTTGTAGGTGTACATTAGTTACATCAGTTGCACAAAATCACGAGTGCTTTTATCAGAACCGTAAGTCTTTCCTCTCAACACGACACTACTACAGAAAAATGTTACTCACGTACGGATTTACAATTCTAAGCTGCCACAACTCTTCTTTGCTGTGCATAATATCATTTGTGCTGAAACTTCCTGGCAGATTAAAACTGTGTGCCGGACCGAGACTCGAACTCGGGACCTATGCCTTTCGCGGGCAAGTGTTATACCAACTGAGCTACCCAAACACGACTCACGACCCGTCCTCACAGCTTTAATTCCTCCAGTACCTCGTCTCCTACCTTCCAAACTTCACAGAAACTCTCCTGAATTTTTGAAGATAGGAGACGAGGTACTGGCGGAATTAAAGCTGTGAGGACGGGTCGTGAGCCGTGCCTGGGTAGCTCAGTTCGTAGAGCACTTGCCCGCGAAAGGCAAAGGTCCCGAGTTCGAGTCTCGGTCCGGCACACAGTTTTAATCTGCCAGGAAATTTCATATCAGCGTACATTCGGCTGTAGAGAGAAAATTTCATTCAATCATTTGTGCTGTCTGCGAGATGGTACTTCAGACCACAATACCAAGATTCTGTAGGATCTGCAGGGAACTAATAACCCTACATTCTTCAAGACAAACGAAAATAACCTAAACCCAGCGTCTTGAGCGGGTAGTCATCTGCGACGGTAAAGTTACAACGCTGGGACAGTGAACGCTGGAATAATGATAGCATCCTACTCACCGACATGAGCTGGAGTGATAGTATCTACCTTATCATAAGCTTTGTTTGTTACCTACCCTCGTCTGTGTAGCTGTCACAGGTAAATATGTACACTGTCAACACCAATCATATTCACTTCTTACGCAACGATACTTCATTAGACATGAGCAAAAACAAAGCTTATAACGCCACAGAAATGGAGCTGGCATTTTCGCATGTCTGAGCTTTTCCAGTGCCAACCACGTTCTCACTAGCAGTGACGCATCACCCCTACGGCTGCCCATCCTGGACTACAGTGATAGACCATCCACTTTAGAAATATTAATTCTTCTGATATTACAGGGTGTTACAAAAAGGTGCTGCCAAACTTTCAGAAAACATTGCTCACACACAATAAAGAAAAGATGTTATGTGGACATGTGTCCGGAAACGCTTAATTTCCATGTTAGAGCTCATTTTAGTTTCGTCAGTATGTATTGTACTTCCTCGATTCACCGCCAATTGGCCCAATTGAAGGAAGGTAATGTTGACTTCTGTGCTTGTGTTTACATGCGACTGTTTGCTCTACAGTACTACCATCAAGCACATCAGTACGTAGCATCAACAGGTTAGTGTTCATCACGAACGTGGTTTTGCAGTCAGTGCAATGTTTACAAATGCGGAGTTGGCAGATGCCCATTTGAAGTATGGCTGAGCACGGGGCAATAGCCGTGGCGCGGTACGTTTGTATCGAGACAGATTTCCAGAACGAAGGTGTCCCAATAGGAAGACGTTCGAAGCAATTGATCGGCGTCTTAGGGAGCACGGAACATTCCAGCCTATGACTCACGACTGGGGAAGACCTAGAACGACGAGGACACCTGCAATGGACGGGGCAATTCTTCGTGCAGTTGACGATAACCCTAACGTCAGCGTCAGAGAAGTTGCTGCTGTACAAGGTAACGTTGAGCACGTCACTGTATGGAGAGTGCTACGGTAGAACCAGTTGTTTCCGTACCATGTACATCGTGTGCAGGCACTATCAGCAGCTGATTGACCTCCACGGGTACACTTCTGTCAATGGTTCATCCAACAATGTGACAGTCCTCATTCCAGTGCAAATGTTCTCTTTACGAATGAGGCTTCATTCCAACGTGATCAAATTGTAAATTTTCACAATCAATATGTGTGGGCTGACGAGAATCCGCAAGCAGTTGTGCAATCACGTCATCAACACAGATTTTCTGTGAACGTTTGGGCAGGCATTGTTGGTGATGTCTTGATTGGGCCCCATGTTCTTCCACCTACGCTCAATGGAGCACGTTATCATGATTTCATACCGGATACTCTACCTGTGCTTCTAGAACATGTGCCATTACAAGTACGACACAACATGTGGTTCATGCACGATGGAGCTCCTGCACATTTTATTCGAAGTGTTCGTACGCTTCTCAACACCAGATTCGGTGACCTATGGATTGGTAGAGGCGGACCAATTCCATAGCCTCCACGCTCTCCTGACCTCAACCCTCTTAACTTTCATTTATGGGGGCATTTGAAAGCTCTTGTCTACGCAACCCCGGTACCAAATGTAGAGACTCTTCGTGCTCGTATTGTGGACGGCTGTGATAGAATACGCCATTCTCCAAGGCTGCATCAGCGCATCAGGGATTCCATGCGACGGATGGTGGATGCATGTATCCTCGCTAACGGGGGACATTTTGATCATTTCCTGTAACAAAGTGTTTGAAGTCACGCTGGTACGTTCTGTTGTTGTGTGTTTCCATTGCATGATTAATGTGATTTGAAGAAAAGTAATAAAATGAACTCTGAAATGGAAAGTAAGCGTTTCCGGACACATGTCCACATAACATATTTTCTTTCTCTGTGTGCGAGGTTTGTTTCCTGAAAGTTTGGCCGTACCTTTTTGTAACAACCTGCATCTCATCTTAAATTGACCGCTGCACTGGGGACGCTCTCAGAATGATACCTGACGTAATTTCTGCTCCATCCAGCTATGATAATTCGTAACTTTACAGGTTCCTTTGAATTTTTCAACGAGGTCTTAACTTAGGCACGACTGTTCCTGCAAAACTTTGCGATATTTTCGTTTCAATCTCTGTTAGTAACCTCACCCCAGTCTTCAAACTTCCAGAAGTCTTAGCCTGAATTCCCGTCATGCTGACTTGCATTTTTATGGGCGCCCGCGCTCTTCTCTGCAACCATTTCTGTCGGTGGTCGTCACCTGCTCTTGTGCATTCCAATTAAAATTCAGATGTCTTGCCATTCTTCGCTCGCACGACACGGTCTTCACCAATCTCACTCTAATAGAATTTTACGTCTTTCTATATATGATTCCTTTTGTCTTTCATTACTATAAGTTATCAACTTACTGATGTTGAGACGACTGTAAACAGTGGGAAGACATTCCACTGCCATGTCTCGCCACCCCCCCCCCCCCCCCCCATTCTCCTCCACTCACCGGTTGAATAACAGTATCATAAATTCCTCTTTCTGCTATTACTCTATCATGTAGCTATATACACTCCTGGAAATGGAAAAAAGAACACATTGACAGCGGTGTGTCAGACCCACCATACTTGCTCCGGACACTGCGAGAGGGCCGTACAAGCAATGATCACACGCACGGCACAGCGGACACTCCAGGAACCGCGGTGTTGGCCGTCGAATTGCGCTAGCTGCGCAGCATTTGTGCACCGCCGCCGTCAGTGTCAGCCAGTTTGCCGTGGCATACGGAGCTCCATCGCAGTCTTTAACACTGGTAGCATGCCGCGACAGCGTGGACGTGAACTGTATGTGCAGTTGACGGACTTGGAGCGAGGGCGTATAGTGGGCGTGCGGGAGGCCGGGTGGACGTACCGCCGAATTGCTCGACACGTGGGGCGTGAGGTCTTCACAGTACATCGATGTTGTCGCCAGTGGTCGGCGGAAGGTGCACGTGCCCGTCGACCTGGGACCGGACCGCAGCGACGCACAGATGTACGCCAAGACCGTAGGATCCTACGCAGTGCCGTAGGGGACCGCACCGCCACTTCCCACCAAATTAGGGATACTGTTGCTCCTGGGGTATCGGCGAGGACCATTCGCAACCGTCTCCATGAAGCTGGGCTACGGTCCCGCATACCGTTAGGCCGTCTTCCGCTCACGCCCCAACATCGTGCAGCCCGCCTCCAGTGGTGTCGCGACAGGCGTGAATGGAGGGACGAATGGAGACGTGTCGTCTTCAGCGATGAGAGTCGCTTCTGCCTTGGTGCCAATGATGGTCGTATGCGTGTTTGGCGCCGTGCAGGTGAGCGCCACAATCAGGACTGCATACGACCGAGGCACACAGGGCCAACACCCGACATCATGGTGTGGGGAGCGATCTCCTACACTGGCCGTACATCTCTGGTGATCGTCGAGGGGACACTGAATAGTGCATGGTACATCCAAACCGTCATCGAACCCATCGTTCTACCATTCCTAGACCGGCAAGGGAACTTGCTGTTCCAACAGGACAATGCACGTTCTTATTTCAATTTCCAGGAGTGTATTAGTGAGATTTAACCAAAATATTTTTTCTGCACGCTATATATTTTCGGGTTCTGGTGGCTACATTCCCTTTGCTAGTATTACCAATTTATTATAAACTTCATCAGTATTTATCACTGATGACTGCAAGGAAACGTCAGATGATACTCATCACCATCAGTTTTATTTAATTCCATGTAAAATGTATCTATCACGAAGCTTAATTATGACACATCGAATTACACTAAGATGATGTCTTTATGTGATCTGCATATAGTTTCCTCTGTTACTCTGTCGCAGTATTTAACACTTCTGCTGTTGCATCACTATACAGTTTCACACATTAGTGTTGGTACAGTGACCAAAAAGACATGGGGAGACTGAATCTGATTTTTCACCTTGAGGTCTATCAATAACATGGGACACGGGACGGTACTTTCGTGTACTACATAGCTGCAACGATGTGGCTTCCTTCCTCTTTACTGCTACTGTCTCCTCCAATCCCTACTCCATAGCTTTCTTTTTCAGCTGTTGGCTAGTTTACAAATCTCAGAATTTTGGCCTTGCCATGGTGCCTAAAGGGCACCAGTTGTCCTGCCACATAAAAAAGTTTGTTTCCGACCAAGGGCCAGGTTTCCCTTGTTGGATTAACTCTCCATATAGTTCTGGCATAGCCTTTCGGACGGTCAGGAAAACGTTGAACGTTTGCCACTTTTAATCATCATGGCATATTCCGGCTAATGACTACAATTCTCAAGTTTATCGACTTTTCTCCATTAGTTATTGTACCATTACAATCTTATCTATTGAATATGACACTTTCTTGGTTCTTAATCTCTAGACCTCTGCATATACAGGGTGTTAAAAAAAGACTACCCAATATTCCAGGGGATGATATTATGCACCAAAACAAGACAAAAATGTCTGATGATCATGTGTTCTACAAAGCATACGTTCTGATATATGACATGGACACAAGTTCATAGCAGGTGTTCTTGCGATGTCGTCCATGGCAATGCATTACTTGTCCTACTAAAGACGACTACCCGAAATTTAACGTTAATTACAACCCCTGGCATGGAATACTACAAGGTAGAAAGGCATCACGAACATGGCGGCGGATATGAGCACCATTATTGCTTAGGCGCTCCGTATCACACCAGGGTCAACAGCTTACTGGGATACTGCCGTGCAGTATCGATGTGAACATTGGTTGCCTCAGTGGTCTGCAGTGAGTTGTTCCGTTTATGTTGTGTGGCTGTACTGTAGCCTTGTTACATCCGTTTACATTCACGTACGTTTCTTCTAATTCCGGATGCATACTGTGATATTTGGCGTACTTACAGGTCACGTTTAAAGTACAGGTTATTGTGATGTTTATAGTGTGGCACAACACATTTCCTCTCTTGCAGATACGCTGACACTACATAGAAATGGAGGTCTTTTATTCCACAATGGAAATGGCAGACATCTTTTACTGCTGTGGTTTAGCATATGGAGTTAACGTGAGAGCCTGTACAGTGAACAATTTACAACATGCTGGCTACCATCTGTTAAGCTGTTTAGTTGATCGTTCCCACGTCTTGGGAAAACAGGCTCTGTGGCACCCAATGAAGTGGACAGTGGGGGGCCTCATTAAGTTCACATGCCTGAAATGGAGGAGAGTGTTCTAGGTGCAGTGGACTACAGTCCTGAAACCAGTGTGTGATGAATAGCAGCATCTGAAGGTGTTAGTCATCCTCTGGGGTGTCTGGGCGGTATTTCATGAGCAACTGTTGTATCCGTACCATGCCCAGCGCGTCCAGGCCCTTAGTGCACAAGAGCGATCTGCCACAGTGCAGTTCTGCCAATGGTTCTTGCAGCAGTTTGGTGTAGATCCACAATTTGCCTTCAAGATTTTTTTTACTGATGTGTGGTGTTCACATGAGATGGAGGTGTAAATTTCCTTAATCAGAATATGTGGGCGATGAAAATCCCCATGTGGTTCCAGAAATAAGGCATCAGGATCGATTACCAATCAATGTGTGGGTAGACATTCTTGGAGATAGATTACTAAAGCCATACGTGCTAGCACAGAGATTAACCAGGGCTGGTTATCATCACTTTTTGAAGAACACACTGTCTATCTTGCCAGAGGGTATGCCACGTCAGGCCAAACTGCAGATTTTGTTTATGCTTGATGGCGCAACAGCACATTATCTCTGCATTGTGCGTCGGCACCTGACGAGGACATTTGAAAGCTGGTGGACTGGCTGGGGAAGTCCCATACTTTGGCCTGTTCATTACCTGGGCAAAAATTGACTAGACTTCAGTTTATGGAAACACATGAAGTATTTGTTCTATGCCAATCCAATAAAAGACGCGCAGACACTTCACAATTGTGTCTTCTGTGCCTCTCAGCACATTCAGAATGAACCAGGGGGATTTCAAAGAGTGCTTAACTCCTTACACCAAAGAACAGAAGCATGTGCTGAGATGAATGAACATCATCTTGAACACCTCCTCTGAATAAGTGGTCGTATGTTAGAATATAGTTTGTATTATCCGTGGCTGTAAGACTTTTTTGTTGTTTTGATGCATACAGTCATCCCCTTATACACTGGATAGATTTTGAACACACTGTATATGTGCAAAAATTATTCTCCACCTATTCTGGCGCTCTGCGCTGCTCAGTCTCTGTTTCCTCAGCCTGTTGCATAATATTTACAGATTAATCAATTGTTTACGACACAGGACACTCATCTTCCATACACAAGAACCCCAACCTTGTACATATCCTACATTTCATACTGTTACCTTAGTTTCAAGCTCCATTTCCTTTATATGTAGGCTTACTTTAACCCTTTAATATTAAACTGTGGAAACACTATTAATACATAAGTATCTCAGGATATTGCTTCCAGTATTCTGTTTTATTTGGAAGTATGCCTCATTTCTGCTTAAAATGAACTTTGTTCATTTCCCTATACTTCAGTCCTCTATTCACAATGATCTAACTTCTTTCATGCTATCTTTCACCACACCATGTCCCCTTATTATTAACTTGGCATGTTCTCTTGCCACTTCAATAACATGCCCACCTATTACTTCATGGAAATATTTCTGATGCCTGTGTGTACACTAAAAAGAAAAACAACTATAGCTCAAACAAGAGAGAAAGATAATAGGACAAGAAAAGAAAGAATTGTTCTGTACAGCTCAAGTGCACACAGTTGCTCAACTGTGGAGCTTCCCAAAGGCCAAAGATTTCCCTTACACGTTACCATTATGATAGCACCTTCTCCACCATCATCTGTTCATCTGCCTGCAAAATGTCTGTTCCTGGTTCCCTCACTATATACTCCTACTTTCCTTTTAACTCTAAAAACGTATAGATTTATACTTCATACTTCTTTTTCGTTATTGGGTTCAATACTACTCTGAAGTTCAGAGGTTCCCATAACCAGCTCCTTATTCTCTAAGAATGGTACTACTGCCGTTTTTTTCTTTTTTTTGCACATGAGTTTTTATATGATACAAATCAGAATTTACATCACAACAAATTCAAAAATATCTACACATATTAGCATATTAACACTCAGTTTTGGAACAATAAAAAATATGTGCTCTATGACTACATGCTCAAATTACACAGTTAGTTTTACTTCATGCAGGATTGCTTTGGACAACTTCCCTGTAGCATTGTAGATTTTAACATTGGAGACTGGCCATATCCACAGTGCTTGTCAAGGCTGTAAAGTATTCATCTGAAATCGCTGAAATCTCTGAAGCATTATCAACAAATAATCATGATGTAATCACAGCCATCATATTAAGAGTTGACAAATCTAGGTATTACCTGTCTAAATGTAAAATGTTGATGTCTCACTTTAACAGAAAACAGCTACATACTTTAGATGTGTATAAAAATGCAGCATTTTCTGCTAACCCTACCATTGCATCTATGACTTTACATTTCTAATGGAATGTAAACCATGTAGCACATCCAAAACCTTTACTTATATTTTATGTCTCTCATGTCCAAAGTATCATGTAAATCAAAGTATATTGCTGCATGTCACAGCAGTGCCACGTTTTATTTCCAGGACACTTACAAGATGTAGCAGATCTACTAAAGGGAGGCTGCATAAACTACGCTTACTATTGTATGCATACTGTCAGTATGAGAAATCTGTATTTTTCTGTTGTTACAGAACAGTTAAATAGTACTAAATAAGTGTTTAAATACTCGAAATCTTTATCAGGGAATGGTTTAACCATCTTTGCTGGTGCACCAGAAAAAGTAAAACATCACACATACCAAAACAGGGAACAGGTGACTCAAAATACACAAATGTCTAAAACCAATTACATAAGACACAATATGCCATAGATTGTAACAGTTAAAATGAAAATACTGTTATGTTTGGTTAATCTATCCATTTAAATTACATTCTTTTCATTACATCAGAATATACCATCAATTTTACATTCAAAACAGGTAAATATATTATCAAAAGGCCCTAGTTGGACTGATCAATATCACAATAACAAATTAATTAAACTTTTATCATAGAAAAGACATTCGTCTGCATATCCATTGATAAGTAAATGGATGTCTGACTTGTCATAAAATAAGTATGTGTATGTACGTATAAATTGCACATCACATAGTTAGATGGGGATGGCCATAAGTAATACATACATATCTCATGATGGCTAGAACTTCACTGAATATTTATAAAAATGCAGAGTCAGTTATTTACATGGAATATCACTCCCATCACAGTCATCAAAAACTTTTTAATTATTCATACAACAGCCATTAAACACATATACCATACATGTAAGATCATAATGGCATAAATTAAATATGACAATGTACTAAGCGGTTTTTTAGAATGTGTTACAAATCCATAGGTTTTATTTTAGGTAATTGACAATGACACAAATATATTGTTAAATGGGAAACAGGGCAACTGAGAGCACAGGAAGACTGTATTTCTATCAAACACAATGAAAAGTTTGTTAACAAGAAGTCAGAAGTAGTAAACATCCTTAATAATCATTTTTAAGTGTTGTGGAGAAAATAGGATATAGCTATTCATTAGAAAATGCAAGGCAGTATATAGAAGAGGCAGTACCTATGCAACTTGATAAAAGTGAAATGAAACACACCTCTCCTACTGAAATTAGGAAAATTATAAATGCTGGCCAGAGTGGCCGAGCGGTTCTAGGCGCTACAGTACGAAACAGCGCGACTGCTACAGTCACAGGTTCGAATCCTGCCTTGGGCATGGATGTGTGTGATGTCCTTAGGTTAGTTAGGTTTAAGTAGTTCTAAGTTCTAGGGGACTGATGACCTCAGAAGTTAAGTCCCATAGTGCTCAGAGCCATTTGAACCACTTTTTGAAAATTATAAATTCACTCAAAAGTAAAAGCTCACATGGAATTGATGGCATTTCCAACGGAGTACTAAACGCTTCTTACCAAGAAACAAGTAGGATTCTTAGCCACATATGCAGTAGCTTACTGAAGCAGAGCATTTTTACAGACAGATGGAAATGTGGTATTGTTAAACCACTGCATAAAAAAGGGGATAGATCTGATGCTAACAACTGCTGACCAGTCCCACTTCTGACAGATTTATCCAAAAGTCTTGAAAAAGTAACGTATTCAAGAGTAGCAGCAAATATTTGTAAAAATGATGTACTAATGTAGTGAATTTCATTTTCAGAAAGGCTTTTCAACAGAAAATGCTATATATGCTTTCACTGATTAAATATTAAATGCAGTGAATATCTGAACATCACCCATTGAGATGTTTTGTGATCTCTCAAGAAATTCTTCTAGATAAGCTTAAGTAGTGTGGTATGAGTGGGACAGTGCTCAAATGGTTTAATTCATGCTTAACTAGAAGAATTAGAAGGTTGAAATTAACAGTACAGATAGTCTACAAAAACCAGCAGAGTCCTGTAACTGGGAAGGTATCAAGAATGGTGTCCCACAGAGTTCAGTCTTGTTTCTCTTATTGTTCTTAATATATATTAGTGACTTGCCGCTCTGTATTCATGAAGATGCAAAGCTAGTTCTTTTTGTTGATGATGCAAGTATAGTAATCATGCCCAACAAACAAGAATCAGCTGAGGTATTAGAGGTACTGGTGTGACCACCACCTCTGAAGGTCTCGCTGTATGGTGGTACAACATGCAATGTGTAGTTTTCATGAGCAATAAAAAGGGCGCGAATGATGTTTGTGTTGGTCTCTATTCCAGTTTTCTGTGTAGGTTCCGGGACTCTCGGAACCGAGGCGATGAAAAACTTCTTTTGATTTGTGTATATTATCTTGGCAGGTATGATTTCCTGAGGTAACTTATGTTAAAGCGTGTATGACATGTGATACATCTGTGATAATTTTCATGCAGTCCATGATGGTTCAAAACCGAAACCTGTAACATAATAAAAATGACATTATTACAGATAACACAGTTCAGCATTTTTCAAAATTTTTAGAAACGCAAAGGATCAGGAACTGGTACAGAGGCTGTGGCTAAATAAATCAATCATTCACGAACAGTCTTAATATCATTTATTATTATTATTATACCGTCAACCGGTTTCAACCCGACGTAGGAGTCATCTTCTATTGGTCGACTGCTGGTGGTGTCACTCCTGTCTGATAGTTTCCTGTCGTTTTGTAGACAGGAGTGACACAACCAGCAGTCGACCAAAGGCGCAAACGCCCAGAAGATCACCCCTACGTCAGATAGAAACCGGTTGGCAGTATAATAATACTTATAAATGAGATTAAGACTGTTCTTGAATTATTGATTAATCATACTAATCGCTACTTCTCTCAACAACCATGTTGTCCAAAAATCTAAATAAATGTTACATATTATGCATATACAGGAGAAGAATACTAGTACTGTTCTATTATGCTGTTGCTGCAAACAGCAGCTGCCGTAAAATACCAAGGAGTAAGCATTTAATGCAACTTAAAGTGGAATGGGTACAAAAATAACGAAAGATACGTGGCTGAAGGAAATCTTAAGGAAATGCAATTATCCTCGATAGAAGTGATTTACAGAACACTACTACTAATAAAGCCGCATTACGTGATTAGTTGTGACTGGGTTAGGAAGTGTCATAAGGCTGCTATAATCCATATCAAAAAACTCTGAAAGAAAAGCTCCGAGAAAAATCATGTTTTTCTCGTGAAACGTTGTTGGTTAAATTTCAAGAAACAGTGTTTAACGAAAACTGTGTTGCTATTATGCTGTCACCACCGTATATCCGGCGCCGCGACCTTAAGAATAAGATAAAAGAGATTATGATACTTACAGATAAGATAATAACTTTTTCCTTGATCAGTACTGTTATGATATACCTCCCTCAGTGCATTGAACATTGCCTTACTGAATATGTATTTAGATGTAAGCTGTTCCCATGTGATGATGTTCTCTATGGGAGGGTTGCAACACCAGTAGGCTGTAGTGATTTACAGAAAGACCTTCAGAGAAATGACGACTGATGTAGGGAAACGAGTTGGAGCTGAATGTCAGTGGATGTAATGAACTGTGTGTAAATAGGCAAAGATATCCGCTACTGTTCCATTACACTATTGATGGGAAATCACTAGAAACAGCAGCAATCGTAAAACAGCTGGAAGTAACCATCCGGAGCGCACTCAAATGTGATGAGAACGTAGAGCAAATAGTAGGAGAAGCAGATGCCATACTGAGATGCACTGGAGGAATCTTAAGGAAATGTAATCCATTCGCAAAGGGGGTGGCTTACAAAAAAATTTTCGACCGATTTTTAAGCATTGCTCGTTATCCTGGGACCTTTATCAGCTCAGGTTGATAGAACATGTAGACAAGATTCAACGAGAGCGACGCGTTTTGTCCACATTAATATCTACTAATAAGTGTCCGTATACTTTTGATCAGGTAGCGTTACAGATGTACCTGTCAATTTCGGCCGTGTATTCGAGTTCCATATATTGGAAATTCGCTAAATACATTCACAAATCTTACCCAAAGTGCATTTTTTTTATTCGTTAAGACGAATAAGAGGATTCAAGCAAATCGACCGCTGAATGGTGAGCAGGCCTACATAGGGAAGAACTGTCATTCTTGGCACTGCCTTATGCATTTCGCGGTAATGCAAAAAGGAGCCACCCTTATTTCAACTATTTTTCCGGCGTCAGCGGTCAGTCCTATCTGGCAATAATCCCGTAACGTGCGGCAGTAGTCGAGAAGAGGCCGTACAAGTGTGGCGTAGGCAATTTCGTTTTAGTATAGATTTGCTGCATCTTTGAGGTGTTGTGGTGATGAAAAACCGTCTAATCCTGCCCCTTTCATGTGAACTGTGCGCTGCTGTGGAGGATAATCACCATTATTTTACCCTGTTTCTGTTTATGTTGAGACGTTATTTAAGAGACGAAACACGCTAAGTAATTCGGAATGTTACTGTTGCATCGTGATTGTATTCCTTGAGAATATTACGCTGCAGTACGCCCCGTATGAAACACAACAACTAAATTCTCTTCATTCAGGAATAAGGTTCACGATGGCGGTGGAAGAAAGTGGAGAACTAGTGTCCCTGGACGTTTTGGTGATGAAAAAAGAGGATGGCAGCTGCGTCACACAGTGTACCTTAAACTTACACACGCGGGCTTTACAGACCACCGCCTGCTACCATCCTGCACAACGAGGTGGCGTGCTTAGGACGTTGGTCCACAGACAACTAGCCAGATCGAATTCTGACAGCTTCTTTCATGAGCCACGGCACCTCCGTAACTTATTGTTAGAGAATGGATATTCTGAACGGGAGATTCGCCGTGCCTTATGTCCGGCTCGTGTTAGAGAAAAACTGAGGAGCTGGAAGAAAGTGATGAACAAAGAGGAATGGTCGTTTTGCCACAAGTCGGCGGAGTTTTGTTGTGTACATAGTTCGAGTAGTCAGCGCATACACAACTTTCCCACTAGAGCGCGCCCCAGTAAGCACAACAGCGCAGGCGCAGCGCTCGTCCATCTCCGCACTACGAGATGGCGCTGTCTTAGAGACAGACCAAATTCTGCTTCCGCCGATCCGCGTATTAATATCTAACGCAGCCAATGAGATTGCTGCTAACGTAGAACCTTTTCTCCTCGCGGATCACACTCGCGCAGTGATACCTGAACGCGCGAGGTATTATAAGAAGTGTACAGACATCCGATCAGTCAGTCTGCATTTGTCTGCACCAGTCTGCATTTGTCTGTACCTGTGTATAGTCAAGTTTCAGTCTGCGCCTAATAAGATTAACATATTCCTGCACATAGCCATGAAGATAAATGTATAGACGCTTTTGTCAAGTATCAGAGATACGTGAAAATAAGATTAAAATACCAAGACCAAAGGAACTTCAGATTGTCAATTGTAAATAGCATCCAGACCCAAGTTAAGTAATTTTTATGCTTGTTATTATTTTAATAAATCTGTGTGAAAATTAATCAAGTTCTGTTTGCCGGCAGCGGTGGTCTAGCGGTTCTAGGTGCTCAGTCCGGAACCGCGCGACTGCTACGGTCGCAGGTTAGAATCCTGCCTCGGGCATGGATGTGTGTGATGTCCTTAGGTTAGTTAGGTTTAAGTAGTTCTAAGTTCTAGGGGACTGATGACCACAGATAGTGCTCAGAGCCATTTGAACCATTTTGAACCAGTTCTGTTTAAAGTTGGTCACCGTCAATCTGCTACTCTAAGCGTGCAAGTGGCGTTTCTATCGTCTGACCTAACGGCAGAATATAAACACGCCACGATAAGACCACGAGACACATTGCTGACACTCGCCTACTTCGTTAGAGCGACAAGTCATATAATCTGATGGAGTGTGTACCGAAGGTCTTACAGTACGCGCACCACAAGTTTCTTCGAAAATAGGAAGATTATTGGAGAAATATGAAATATGAAATTAAATGTGTCTTTCGTGTCCAATGAAAATCAAAGCTCTTTTAGGCTCAGTGAAAAGTGGTCTTGGCTTAAGAAGACACTTGACAAACCTGTAGCACCGTAGAGGACAGTTGGGTAGAACTTCGACGATACACGCGCCTGGACCAGCCAGTCCGCAGTGGCCGAGCAGTGGCTCAGTACAGGCCATTGGACGGAATACAAAAACACTGAAATTCTGTCGTCGACTCTTCTTACAGGACAGCATTAATAAACGAGCGTTGGAAATTCGCAACTGTATTAGTTTGCTTAACAGGGACACAGGACACCAAGTCAGCACGGCATGGGGCCCAGCACAGGCCATGTTAAAATCACAGCGACCACAAAAAAAGAACTGCTGGTCGTACGAGGGAAGACTCTGCGTTGGCGACATAGATTTTCGGCTGACAACGGCGAGGACGGAGGTACGCCAGCGTGGAGATGTCGGCAGACAGGCTCCCGACATAGCAAGCTGGGGAGGTATGACTGACGCCCCTCTACGTGGCTTCTCTGACTGTCATAAACAGGAGGCTGCGGTCACAGCCTGAGCGTAAAATGCAAATATGAATTACTGCATTAGCTGGGGGTATCTTACGGATCAATACAAAGACCCTGGTAAGTTAACCCCAAAAGTTTAAAAATAAATAAAGTGAACGAACATCCATATTTGACACCAAGAAGTGTGGATTGTCGTCGTTCATTCTACGGGCTAGGGAAAAAAAAGAACAGTCTGAGCAGAGTGTTCGCCGCGCCTGAAGATGTCGATCAGTTGCGCTCACGAAACGAAATATTGTGGAGTTTTCTTAACGACATCCGACGTCTCGCCCTAGTACCATATTTATAACTGCATTAAATGAATTTGTAATTGCGAATGAGGACAACGATCAGCTGGAGAACAGAATGACGACAATGAAAATTTTTGTCGACCCGGGCCTCGAATCCGGATTTCCCGCAAATAGCGAGCGGTCGCCTTACCATTTATTTTTTTTTTAAAAGGAACCTTGCCGGCGCGTGGCGGTGCGGTTCTAGGCGCTGCAGTCAGGAACCGCGGGACTGCTACGGTCGCAGGTTCGAATCCTTCCTCGGGCATGGATGTGTTTGATGTCCTTAGGTTAGTTAGGTTTAAGTAGTTCTAAGTTCGAGGGGACTGATGACCTAAGATGTTAAGTCCCATAGTGCTCAGAGCCATTTGAACCATTTGAACCTTGCCGGCGCCCAAGGAGAGGTCTGAGGGCAAAGAGGGGAGGAGCCGCAACCCGAGTCCTGGCCACGATGTACCGTTTCCACCCTCCAGAGACCAAGGCAAGCATAAGGAACGTTCAGTAGAGGTACAATGAACATCGTTTCATTATTTATTATTCTATTCGTTATTTTTTATCTATTTATTTAGTTTTGGCATTAAAGCCACCGAGAATAGCAGGAAACTGGCGTCACCCTAGGGGGAGGTCGTAGGAACATGTCACACTAAGAGGAACATTCCGATTACTAGTGAACATATCGGTTCTAAGTGTGGACGAGGTGGGGATCAACCGTTCATGACAGGAACAACACAGCTCTGGGGTGGGTTAAGGAAGACACTTCAGAGGAAATTGGAGAAAGGTTGTCTGTATTTTGGATTTCGGACAACTGCAAACTGGCGTTGATTAAGGCACTGCCAAAAGTCAAGGACACATTTCTCGCCATCAGCAAACAAGCAGTGTGCTGCGTGTCCACAAATCCACCTCACAGAGTTCATCTTCGCTTGCGGGAAGTATCCCGCTACGCAAGAAAAAGGAATAAAAGTGGGCCAGAGTTAATACTTTCATCCTTCTTTACCTCCTCTGCATTACTGCAGATGACGTGTCACTGAGCACATTTGTACTGTACATGCATTACACGTGAGGTGCCTAGTTCTTTCCACCACCCTGTGTGGAATACATAAGTTCTTGTACACTTCACTAACCTGCTGTCTTCATGATGGTGATGTCCCCAACACAGAAAACAGCACGCAGGTCGTAGATTCTTTTTCTTGAGGCTGAAATTAACTTCGCAAGGAACTGCTGCTACGAATAAACTATAACTCATTTGAGATGCTACTCGCGTTTTTATTGACATAGACAAGAGAAACTATTCTTGATCACAATGTATTGAACATATCTTTCCACAGTGATTATGTCTGGCAAAAATAACATGAAATACATCCTGCCACAGACATGTCTGTCTACTGGAACCGTCAGAACTGGAGAATAAAATTACATGAATCAAATACTACTATTACAGACAACATGTCTGTACCTAGCGACGGTCGGAACTGTAGTAAATAAAATTGCATGAAACAAATACTGCTATAACAGACAACACGTCTGTCTACTGGAACGGTCAGAACTAGAGAGCCGGACTGCCCGAGACACTTCGCTCGCCAAGCCAGCAAGGCGTGACCCGAACGCCACCGAAGTGCATCGGCAGTAATATCATCAGTCCTTTGTTTTAGTACTACTTTGATTTTAATAAATTTGTAATGACTGATTGATAGCTGGCTGTTGAGAGATGTTTATTTAAAAAATGAAGTAATTTGGATGACAGGTTTAATTAATAATAGCAACTAAAGTTTAACGGTTTGGTGCCCTACTGCTGAACACAGCAGCCAATCACAGAGCAGCAGCATCATGCAGGCAGTCTTTCTCACGGGAATGGTACCGAATGTAAATCTGTCACCGGTACCTCATCCCACATTGCGTCGTCTCTATGCTTCTTGCATCTCCATTGCCCTGGGAATAGCTTCTTGGAGCCTAATATGATGGCTGAATAAGCCAGAAATATTACACCGCTTCCGGAAAGAGGAGCAGTTGATTAGGTATCTGATGAGGAGTTGTACGGATAATTAGGGACAGCATCTGTCGCACCAAGAACCAGACACATCTCGCCGATATGCACACCAGGTGATGCTCGTCTGTGTCCATAACAACAATAACATCACAGTCGACACAGAACGGGGTGTCTGCGAGTGCATTATGTGAAGACGTGAGCGGCACATTTGCTTCCCATTGAGAGTAAGGTACCATGCAGACTAGACGCCAGTGTCAAGATAGGGAGCGCACACCGATCACCAAGCGGCACGCCAGTCGACGTGGGGAAGCTTCAGTGACCTGTGCTGCTAAAGGAAACCACAGATCGCCTTTGTGGATGTCAACTGCGCCAGCAGTATCACAGTTCGGACGAAGTTCAGTTCAAGGAAAAAGTGGCGAAAGTAAAAGAAGGGCGGCGGGACTTCCGAACAGATAGGTTCAAAAATGTTTCAAATGGCTCTGAGCACTATGGGCCTTAACTTCTAATCATTCATGGTGGTGTCTGTTTGTTCTATATCGTGTCTCCCAACACTTTCGCGCAACGACGCTCTGAGCGTGTTTTTTAGGGAATTGACTAGTTTGAACCTGGGACCTTATGCTGGTAAGGAGACGCCAGAACACACATGACATGTAGAATTTAGAAGAGTTTAGGGAGACTAACAGTGATATAACCAAATACTTAATGATCTCAGAGTCAGCTCCACTGCTCTCCCTGTAAAAGAATCTTAATACTAACTAAATTTAGTGGAAGGGGTTCAAGGCTTTTCTATTTTTAGCTCCACTGCTCTCCCTGTAAAAGAATCTTAATACTAACTAAATTTAGTGGAAGGGGTTCAAGGCTTTTCTATTTTTAGTTAGCTGGTAAAATAACGTCGAAAAAGCAGTTAAGTTTACCATTGGAAATTTTATTCTACTCACAAAACGTTGTTTATAAATTGCACTATTGATAAAAAGAAAGTGTTTTAATACAGGATGGTAAAAACCAACTGCGTTCAACAAAAAGGTGAAAAAATATTCCCTGAATGGGTTTCCAAGTTCTACAATGGATCGAAGGATGATCTATGCCATATCACGTCTATAATCTAGGTTTAAATTAAGTTTCACAAAAGAGAAAACTATCAAAATGGTCTACAGTGACCCTCGATTATCTCTAATTACCTATCTAAATTACAGTGGCTGATCTGGCTTCTCAGTAACTATATAAGAGAAAAATCATCGCGTTTCAGATCGTTTCTTCAAGTGGCAAATGTGAACACCATGAGTTTTAATTGACGATCGACACTAGTATTACGCAAAAAGGGGGTGTAACATATGAGACTTCTGCAGTTCTGAGTGAAGCCTTATGCGCTAAAAAATGCGGCATCGCGTGCGTTCATTACCTTGTCGATGTTCAGGCAGCGTCAGGGCGGCAGCGGCCGGCGCACCAGCCATCCAGCTCGCCGTCTCGGAACTAACTCTCTCCTAACTTCTCCTTACTACAATTTACCGAAGTTGGTTTTAAAAAAAAACTATCTGGCTGTGTTTTCATCTGACCAATCAGAGTCTCAATGTTGACCTTAAGCTCCGCCTACAAAAATTCTGTCTATCCAATTAGAAACGTTATACTTTTCGTGGTGGGGCAATGTTTTTTAAAGTTTGCAGCGTAACAGAGACACGAAAAAGTCTCACGCTAAAAACTGCAGCTGGTGTGGTCCTTTTAGCGTTATCGTAAGACCTATACTGTTCTTCTGGAGGGCTCTATCTTTTAACATGGGCTGGGGGGTGGTCCTAATGTAACAGAGACGCGAAAAAGTCTCACACTAAAACTTGCGGGTGGTGTCGTCCTAATGGTTAGCTGGCGACGTGGGTGTCCAGTCCGTCCCTTATCGTAGGGACTTCTAGCTTAACACGGTTCTGCTTTCGGCTTCTGTTCTCGTTTCTCCCCTCGGAACTGCGTCGGTCTCACGGTGGGAAGGTACGACATGCATTTAGGCATTCTTGTGTTAGTCTGTGGTATTCCATTTGCTCACTCGTTATTCGTATTACTTTGGTTAATTTAATGTCAAGATTTATTCGGAACTATGTGACATACTACTGGATTTGCTTATCATGTCAGGGTTTTCATGGAAGGTGTTGGATTTGCCTGACACCTTACAAACTTCTGAGGTCATCAGTCACCTAGAACTTAGAACTACTTAAACCTAACTAACCTAAGGACATCACACACATCCATGGCCGAGGCAGGATTCGAACCGTAACGGTCGCTCGGTTCCAGACTGTACCGCCTAGAACCGCTCGGCCACTCCGGTCGGCGAACAGATAGGTGATGAGAGAGAGTGGAGTGCAAGGGCCTCCAGCAATGTGCTGATAAGGCACTTAGGACTACGGCGCCACAACTTCACGTGGGAGCCAATGAAAACGGCTACCGCTCTGTCAGGCACATGATACAGAACCAAACCGCCCCTGCTCCGCGGGAGGGAGAGGCTTCCGTACCTTATCTTGAAGAGAAAGCCGTAGCAAACAAACGAACTAAATGCCGCTAGTATGCGTCGGTCCATGGATGGCCGAACAGGAAGTGTCTGTGCCACGTGGGTGTGTGCGTTGCAGTGCTCGTAAACGGCGATCTAAGATCCCAGCTCTTAGTTGAGAAAGTAGAAGTCAGCAGTTGAGGGCAATTATCCGCCGCAGATCACTTCCGAAATCGAGTCCTAAGCATCGGAGAGTGTCAGCTACATGCAAAGGAGCAGCACTGTCCGCACGATGTTCCACACCCATGCCATGGCGCTCGATTTGCGGAGGGCAGTTACCAGAAGCTTCGCTGTAGGTAATAACCCTCGCCAGAGACTCCCTGACCTCAGCACCGGTACGAAGAACGATGACGAGATCGTCTGAATATGCAGTGCAGCTGAATACACGGTCACCGAGAGACATCCCAGAGAGGCGCTGTCGGAGGCTGCATAGCAACGGTTCCACGGCGAATGCATACAACGGTGCAGAGAGCGGGCAGCCTTGACGCACTGATCGACGGATCGAGATGGGAGGAGTAAGACGGCCATTGTAGAGTGCACGAGAAGTAGACGGCAGTATCAGGGTAGCCCATATTGCGGACCACCCCTTCCAAGAAGTCGCATTCGACTCGATCGAACGCCTGACTGAAGTCAAGAGCTGCCAAAAGTTCAGGCATATGACGAGCGTGAGCATGAGCGATTATGTCCCGATAGCGGCAGAGGGCAGCTCGGATGTCATTGGTACCTGCCAAAGAAGTCTGATCGGGGAGAAAGCATGTACTGAGTTACTCGTTTAAGTCGACCAGTCAACAGCCGGGTAAAGATCTATGTATCGCTGTTGAGTAACGTCAAGGGGCTGTAATCGCATATCCGTGTGGTACCTCGAGGCTTGTGGATGGGAATGAGGAAACCATCGAGGAAACCGCCTGGAATCGGCACGAGAGGTGACATAAGTCCTGACAATTTGGCGTCCACACTGGCGCCAGAAGGGGACGAAAGGTCTGATAAAACTCCAGTGGGAGGCCGTCTGGGCCAGGCGACCTGTTCGTTGAACCCGCCTGGATAGCGTCATGGACTTCTTCCTCTGTGATGTAACATTCAGATCCATCGTCGCATCCACGGGAACCGAGCCAAAGGAGAGTCTGGAGACCGCCGTAATGTTGGCAGGGAGGTGACGTCGTTCAGAGTACACCGTAACGTAATGTGCATGGAGGGCAGACCTGATGTCTTGTTGGGTATCAAAACAATGCCAGTCAACAGTCGGAAGAACATTAATCAAATTGCTCCGACGGTGGAGTCGTCCCGCTATGACATGATACAAAGGTCGACGCTTTTGCACTAATCCATCGTGTGTGCAATGTGCGCGTCAAGACCATAGCTCCTTCAAAGTAGCGGCGAGAGCGGGACGTGAGCTGTGCCTTGGCAGGATTGTCCATTTCCTGGCACTCTGGCGAATACGGCATCATAGTATATTCCCGGAGAATGGTGAAATACAATTTCTGACTCCTTTGCTGCCATGCCGCAACCTCCCTTCCATAACCAGTCAAGGCCTTGCAAGAGAGCAGGCTTTGCACAGAGCACCCACAATGGCAGGGCAGACTGGTAGGCATCACAGCGTCTAAGACAAGCTGCCCACGTCGTGTCGATGAGCTGTCGGCAGTCGGGTGAAGTAAGGTGCTCAGTTTCCATGGCCGACGACCGCGCCACACCCTTTGGCGGCAGAGACTGATGGCGCAGATATACGCGTCATGGTCAGAGAACGCAGTGGGGCAGACTTCAGCAGCCTGCATCCCACTGACAATATCGTGGGAGATGTAAACACGAACGAATCGGCCGGAAGAATGGCTAGTGAAATGCGTAAACCCCGGACGGCCGCCACGAATCCCAAGAATCCACGAGACTGAGGTGCTGGAATTGTCGCTAGAGCCACGCACGGAGAGTGATTTCGTAGTTGGTCTTTGGGCACCAGGGTGCAGCTGAAATCGCCTCCCATGATTAGTGTATCCTGCAGACCCAGGAAGAGAGGCGTGACTGTCTCTGAGATGACGGTGGAACGTTCGCGGCGGCGACCTGAACCAGATGGCGCATAGAGGTTGATGATTCTGACGCCACTAAACGCTAGAGCCATACCTCTGGCATCAAGAGGTAGCCAACTGCATCAGCGAGGATACCGTCACGTAAGAGAATCGCCACCCCACTACCAGCAGGGGAAGCATGAGGGACATATGCTGTAAAACCACGGGGAGAAGAGGAAGTTGCGACACGCACCTCCTGAAGGAGAGCAGCGTCAAATTCCGTGGCATACAGCATGTCACGGAGTAAAGCTAGTTTGTGGCGTACGCAAATAGTGTTGATATTGACCGTGGCTATGCGGTAAGTCTGAAAAGCAGTCATCGCCAAGAGGACAGGCGATTCAAACACGGGGGAACCACAGGGAACTCCCTGTTAGGCCCTCACTGTGAGGGCCGAACCCACCAAGGGAGGTCCATCGTTCTGTACACGTCCAGAATGTTCATGCTCAGCATCGGTTCAGTGGATTATCAGAGGTGCGCCCGCAGGTAGCGTCAGACACAGAAAGGGAGGCAACCACATCAGATTCGGGCAGGGGAAGGTCGGTGTCAGGAGGTGGACGCTGAATGGGGATGGATGCAGGGAAGATGTCGGGTCGTAAGGTGTCAGGGAGTCAGAGGACAGCGCACCATAAGTGTCAGGGTCGTCATCCTGTGCAGACTTCCGATGGACGCAGTCATCAGAAGGGGTACGGCGTTGTCTCATCCGTTTCCTCGGCGACCTTTGATTCCTAACATTCTGCACCGTGTCGGGTGGCCAAATGGCAGAAAGGCGGAGGTGGATAGAGCTCCATGATCAACAACATTGTGGTCGGGACAGACAGCTTGTGCTTACTGACGGTTGTCGTTCATTTGCATTGCCTGCGACAAGGGTGTAGGAGAGCCAGGTGAACCGTCCATCGCGTCGTCGAGAGGAGCCGACACCAGTACCGACTGATAAATAGGGGGTGTGGCAGGCAGCACCACCTCAGACGCATAGGACGAAGGTAAGACATTGGGCACCGCAGCAGGAGCGACGTCTCCGATCGGCGTCTGAACCATTCTACGTCGGGTACATTCAGAATGAACCCTGCTTTCGTGACCACAACTTCAACAGGTGCGCGGCTGGCCATTGTTTATGACGACAGCTCTGCAGCCGGCAATAACCAAGAAGGAAGGAACGTGTTTCCGTAGTTAATTTTGATCTGACGGGCACCACTGAGGACGCGGTACGTTTCGACCGTCACCCACGTTTTAGCCATTTGGACCACAACGTCCGCCGGTACTTCAAAAATGATTCAAATGGCTCTGAGCGCTATGGGACTTAACATCTGAGGTCATCAGTCCCCTAGAACTTAGAACTACTTAAACCTAACTAACCTAAGGACATCAAGTACATCCATGCCCGAGGCAGGATTCGAAACTGCGGCCATAGTGGTCTCGCGGTCCCAGACTGAAGCGCCTAGAACCGCTCGGTCACACGACGAGGGCCGGTACTTCAAACAAGAGTTCGGAAACCCGCAACGTCCGGAGGCCAAAACCAGCGTGGTCAACCATGACAGTCCCTACATGTCCGTCAGAGAATCGAAACTTGAGATCGTTAGCGTGGCGCAGCACAACTTCGGCGCACAGATCATCATTCGACAGCTTTATGTACACGGTAGTACTGAGAATCGAAAAATGTATCCCGCGAATCTTGTGGCTGTAGACGCTTTTCATCCCGTATAAAACTTACAACGTCATGAGGTTTCGGTTGTTCTCAATCTAAGGGAAAAATTAATTTAATTGTGGCTTGGCGGTAAGAAAACGCTCTGATGGTCAGTGAAGTCGGACTCTGAGACAAGCCGCCACGCGGAAGTAAACAAGGGCGCGCTCGCACGCAGGCAGCACAACACGCGAGAAGCAAACAAGGCGTGTGCGCCTCGCCACAGGCAAAGGCCGACTGTAGGAAAATCATTACAAAAACTAAGTATTAGACATCGGCATTCAGAGGAGATTGCCACTATTTGAGTATCCGCGCACGACCCACTGCCAGACCCGAAATACCATACGTCGTCATCCACGAGTGTGCGACCTTCACTTATGTATATTATGTATATTCCCGTACAGGTCAGACGTCATACTCGAAAGTCGCTTGTCCGGTATCGGCAGGTAAATAGCTGTGTTGTTCTGATTGCATCGCCGTCATAGTAACACAGGTACAGCAATATCGTATCATATTTACAACTGCTCCGTCGGGAAAGCCTCAAGCAATACCTGAAACACAATGCACTGCATATTTCACACTCAGCTGTCAGTCTTACCAGTCATAATTTTTTTTAAATGCAGCATGTGATTTGGATTGTGTATACATACACTACTGGCCATTAAAATTGCTGCACCACGAAGATGACGTACCGTAGGCTTAGTACTACAATGACGGTAGATTTTTATGTCCATTTCATGTCCATTGAGCGCTCTTTTATATAGCCATTGTCCTCTTGAGTCGCTCGTGCGGCGTCACGATAAGTAATAACAGTTTTTCTTTTTACACTTCACTCAAATTTAGACGGAACACGTTTCTATACACTTAGTAAAAAATCAGATCAGACCGCCACAAATCTGCGTCCGTCTTACTTAAGAAAAACAGTACAAATGTTTTAGCGCTCAAGGCTTCATCTGTTCTCCAGCGAACAAAATAGTGAAGGATCGCATATCTATCCGTATTCTTCTGTTTATGTTGCCGCCCAAAGACCGCGAATTACATCATTTAGGAAATTCCACCGTCGCTATGCGACGCCTTATTATACATTAATCATTCTTTATAAACAAGTATCTGCTTTCTGGCTGAAAGTGTTAACTCTTTGCTGTTTTAATGAAGCCAAAAATAGCGAATATCACAACTTTAAATAACAAAGAATACACACTCCATAATTGCAGATACACAGTTACATAATACACTCCTGGAAATTGAAATAAGAACACCGTGAATTCATTGTCCCAGGAAGGGGAAACTTTATTGACACATTCCTGGGGTCAGATACATCACATGATCACACTGACAGAACCACAGGCACATAGACACAGGCAACAGAGCATGCACAATGTCGGCACCAGTACAGTGTATATCCACCTTTCGCAGCAATGCAGGCTGCTATTCTCCCATGGAGACGATCGTAGAGATGCTGGATGTAGTCCTGTGGAACGGCTTGCCATGCCATTTCCACCTGGCGCCTCAGTTGGACCAGCGTTCGTGCCGGACGTGCAGACCGCGTAACACGGCGCTTCATCCAGTCCCAAACATGCTCAATGGGGGACAGATCCGGAGATCTTGCTGGCCAGGGTAGTTGACTTACACCTTCTAGAGCACGCTGGGTGGCACAGTATACACGCGGACGTGCATTGTCCTGTTGGAACAGCAAGTTCCCTTGCCGGTCTAGGAATGGTAGAACGATGGGTTCGATGACGGTTTGGATGTACCGTGCACTATTCAGTGTCCCCTCGACGATCACCAGAGGTGTACGGCCAGTGTAGGAGATCGCTCCCCACACCATGATGCCAGGTGTTGGCCCTGTGTGCCTCGGTCATATGCAGTCCTGATTGTGGCGCTTACCTGCACGGCGCCAAACACGCATACGACCATCATTGGCACCAAGGCAGAAGCGACTCTCATCGCTGAAGACGACACGTCTCCATTCGTCCCTCCATTCACGCCTGTCGCGACACCACTGGAGGCGGGCTGGACGATGTTGGGGCGTGAGCGGAAGACGGCCTAACGCTGTGCGGGACCGTAGCCCAGCTTCATGGAGACGGTTGCGAATGGTCCTCGCCGATACCCCAGGAGCAACAGTGTCCCTAATTTGCTGGGAAGTGGCGGTGCGGTCCCCTACGGCACTGCGTAGGATCCTACGGTCTTGGCGTGCATCCGTGCGTCGTTGCGGTCTGGTCCCAGGTCGACGGGCACGTGCACCTTCCGCCGCCCAATGGCGACAACATCGATGTACTGAGGAGACCTCACGCCCCACGTGTTGAGCAATTCGGCGGTACGTCTACCCGGCCTCCCGCATGCCCACTATACGCCCTCGCTCAAAGTCCGTCAACTGCACATACGGTTCACGTCCACGCTGTCACGGCATGCTACCAGTGTTAAAGACTGCGATGGAGCTCCGTATGCCACGGCAAACTGGCTGACACTGACGGCGGCGGTGCACAAATGCTGCGCAGCTAGCGCCATTCGACGGCCAACACCGTGTCTGTGATCATTGCTTGTAAAGCCCTCTCGCAGTGTCCGGAGCAAGTATGGTGGGTCTGACACACAGGTGTCAATGTGCTCTTTTTTCCTTTTCAAGGAGTGTATAAACCTACTTCTATAGGTATAAGTTTTGCCAGGAGAAGTGTTATAATTGATGAACTGTGTTATTGTGCATGAGTACACTTCCACAAAAATACCCCACACGTGCAGTAACAGACCTGACAACATTTAATAAAACAGTGAAACAAGTAGACGCCTTGTATTTCGGGTGTCGAGATGAAGACCAAGATAAATGGTGGGCTCCACAAGTGAGTTGCACCTCGTGTTTGGCTACACTGAATGCTTGGGCGCACGGTAAAAACATCTATGTCAAGTTTAGTGTGTCTACTGTTTGTTGTGGAGCCACATATCATACATCAGATTGCAATTTTTGTATGGGACCTCTGCTGTGTCGTCCGAACAAGACAAGGGCAGAACAAAAGCACCACAGGTGCAAAGATGCGAGCTGGTGCCAGTGTCGTAGAGACTCGCCACTTGCTCGAGTTCCACCAGCTACACAGACGGCTCTGAGGATGAAGATATCGACTTCTTCTCGGCCCATTACCGGCCGAGTACAATTATCCAATGACTGGCCAACGCACAGAAGCCTACACGGAAGATAGTAGAGCAGCTCTCGCCCATTTGTTTATAGAGGATCTTCCAGGGCTGACTTACACAGGGAATGTCGTTTAGTGAACTCTTAGAAGTGAACAGAGAGTAGTTGTAAATTGGATTTGCTAAGTACTGTCAAGTTTTCCTTAGATTATTTGCACTTAGGCATTGAGTTCTTTTCTTGTGTTACATTACAAGCAGTATTGCAGACTTAACCATTCAGCAAGTCACAAAGATAAGTAGACTTTTCAACACATTTGTGACTTTTTTACTATGTTGTTGGAGTGCTGTAGAAGCTTCGTTCTCCTATCCTGTTATCTGACTCTGCAGCACAGCTGTGTAATGGTAGCAGGGAGAAATTGTTTTAGGGGTGTACTGCACCAAATGCCGTTTCTCACAAACTCGGCCTACCGTAACAACAGTGGCAAGTCGGTCTCCGCAGCAGTTGCGATGAGGCCTTTAGAAAACTGGTGAAAAAAACCTCCCTTAAAAAAAGGAGTCAATACTAAGAGGAAGAGGAATATTCAACGTCCTGATATACCAACTGTCCTTCACCCTGTGGCACATGGCGAAGAACTGACAGTTACTGCCCCCCCCCCCCCCCCAGATGTACCACCATTGAATAGTAAATCAGTGATAGGGATGATGCTGAGTCATATAAAAGTTTATTCATCTATCTGTGACGCTGACCCTACATTTAAATCATCAGCAGCAGCAGCATCATCTCGAGAACCACCCGAAATCACACATTGTGAATGCAGTGATCTGATTATGAATTTAGATCTTCTGAGGCGTACAGCCAATCACTTGACCTTCCGACTCGGCAGTGGAATCTGATCGCTGACACAGCACAAGCGTCTGAATTTCGGGAGCGTCAGAAAAAATACTGGAGTGTCATTTCAGTACTGAAGGCGACATTACATTTTGCAGAGACATTGGAGGTTTGTTGAAAGACATAAACACTACACTCAAACCAGACGAATGGAGCCTCTTTGTAGGTGGTTCAAAAATAAGCCTGAAGGCTGTGCTGTTACATAATAGTAATGAAAGGCCAATCACCCCTGTCACTTATGCTGCCTTAGCTAAAAGAAGTTATATTGTGTCACAAACTGTGTTAATTGCAATAACCATGAATAGCTGGTATGTGGAGATTTCAAAGTCATTGTGATGCTGTTGGATTTGCAAGGGGATTACATTAAGCACTGCTGCTACCTGTGTAAGTGGGATGGGCGCATTAGAAAAAAACGCTACAAAAAGAGGGAATGGGCTTCAAGATCAGCTCTGGCACCTTGGTCAAAAAATATTGTCGAAGAACCTCTAGCGAAACCGAACAGAACTGTTCTCCCAACACTGCACATTAAGCTGGGACTCATGGCGGCATTCGTTAAGGCAGTGCAAAGGAATAAAACAGCATTTCAGTATTTGTTTAAGAACTTCCCACGACGTACCACAATGAAGCTCCCAAAGGGAATATTTATTGCCCCACAGATATGTCAGCTGTTGGACATTTCTCGCATCGAACAGTGGTCTACAGGACTGTGGACTATTGCTATGTCGCCTGATTTGTGCTGGATACTACAGATAGATGTAGAGGCAGGCAAAGAAACGCTGTGAGTAAACTAGGTAAATTCAGTTAACGTGTGTATCTTCTTGATTATGACAGCAATATACATGTACCATAAAAAAGAGGTGAGAATCGAGAGAAACGATGGCTGGCTGGAAAAAATAAAAGTTACTGAGGTGGGCTGGAGCTTTTGGGAGAATGAGTTGCAAAGCTTTAAGGTCGGGCATTTAGAGTGCAACAAACAGCTTTCGATGCTTTAAAAAGAAGTGGCCCAAGACTGAGAGATGTTTTGTTGCTAATGATTGTTAAGAGAGTTTTTTATTGTTCATAAATTTAGTTTTATTGTAACACGCCTTCCCCTCTCCCTATAACATAGAATTTCTATTTTAGCGGTGGCAAATTTAGTGAAAAGCTATCGGCAATTATTCCATGTTTCTGTTTGTATCTTTTACTGTCGTTTGCAGCATGGGTCATTGAAACTTAGTAGATAATATATTGTACTGTATTATAATTAGTAACTAATCAAATGCATTTATAATTAAAATAACTGTTTATTAGACAACAATTGCAGCCTAACAATTCTTCACTCCACACTCATACTCGTCATTATCTTTACAGTACTACGTATTTTTGCTCTGGTTGGTGTTACTTGAGAGGGAAACCAAGGAGACATTTAGAAAGAGAATTAAAGTTCTCGGACAAGAAATAAAAACTTCAGAGGTTTGCCGATGACTGGTAAATCTCTCAGAGACAGCAAAGGACTGCGAAGAACGTTTGAACAGAATGCATAGTCACTTGAAAATGGTTTATAAATTGAACATCAACAAATATAAATGAAAGACAGTGGCATTCAGTCGATTAAAATAACGGAATTAGAACAGGAAACGACAAAATAAAAGTTGTAGATGAGTTTTGTTTTTGGACAGCAAAATCACTGATGATAGCAGAAGTGTAGACGATATCTCGGATATAGAAGTATGAAACCAGAATTTCCCTATAGATGGTGCTAGATATCAGTGTCTGCAGCACCATCTGCTCCCTGTAACGGCTGACAGCGAATGTCAACACACAGTAACCCAAGTTCCGTAACTGGACTTGTTTCAAACCCATAAAAATGTCGAGTTTTGTGCCTACGATCTACGATTTGCGGACAGCATTGGTTTTCTGTTATTGTTTGAAGAAACCTACTGCAGAATCGCATCGAATGCTTGTCGAAGCTTTCGGCGAACATGCGCTTGAGAAAACTCAGTGTTTCGAGTGGTTCCAAAAATTCAGAAGTGGTGATTTTGACGTGAAAAACGACGAGCGTGGAAACCACCGAAAAAGTTCGAAGACAACGAATTGCAGGCCTTATGGGATGAAGATGATACTCAGACTCAACAGGAACTCGCGGGGCAGAAAGCTATGAGAAAGGTGCAGAATATGTGAAAATTTGTTCCTCAAGAGCTGAATGAACGACAGCAAGCAAATCGCTAGACCACTTGTGAAATGCTACTCACCAGATACAAAAGAAAGTCGTTTCTTCATCGAATAGTGATAGATGATGAAAAATGGGCATATTTTGAGAATACTAGCCTTCGTAAATCATGGGTGAATCCAGGCAAACCATCGACGTCCACTGCAAGACCAAATCGCTTTGGAAAGAAAACAGTGCTCTATGTTGACGGTTGCACCAGGTTTTAGCAGGTCATAATGGACGACACCCTTCTGATCAGAAGGGTGTCATCCATTATGAGCTGCTAAAACCTGGTGAAACGGTTAACACTTATCGCTGCCAGCAGCAAATTATCGATTTAAATCGAGCATTACGTGAAAACAACCAGAATATGGAAAATTGGACGTCAAATTTCAAACAGTGGACATCAGGAAACGTTTCATGAAAATTTATTATAAATTATAACGCACATTTCAGCTAGAATAAACTCATCATCATCTGCATCAAGGATTGCGACTTTTGGTTCGTTCTGTCTCCTTCGAAATTGGTCAAGTCACCTGTTCAGTGGTCCTCCTAAAGATCGTTTGCCTCTGGATGTATATTGTTTTACAGCTTTAGCGATTCCTGCACTTGACATACGGTCTATAAGTTCTTTCCATTTTAACTGATATTATTTTATTGTGCCAGTTATGTTTTGCATATTCAGTTCAGCTCGGACGTCATCACTCCTCTTTTTATCCACCAAAGTATATCCAGCCACGTGTCTAAGGAACTTGTTTTTCCACACGTCTCGCATCTCTCGTCTTAGGAGTCCAGTTCTCGCATCCTTACACTAACGCTGGTATCGCCATAACCTTATAGAACTTTAGTGGAGTATTTCTGTGAATTTTCTTTCCTAATGTTCTGAGTAAAGTTCCACAGTAATAGTTAAATACACTCCTGGAAATGGAAAAAAGAACACATTGACACCGGTATGTCAGACCCACCATACTTACTCCGGACACTGCGAGAGGGCTGTACAAGCAATGATCACACGCACGCCACAGCGGACACACCAGGAACCGCGGTGTTGGCCGTCGAATGGCGCTAGCTGCGCAGCATTTGTGCACCGCCGCCGTCAGTGTCAGCCAGTTTGCCGTGGCATACGGAGCTCCATCGCAGTCTTTAACACTGGTAGCATGCCGTGACAGCGTGGACGTGAACCGTATGTGCAGTTGACGGACTTTGAGCGAGGGCGTATAGTGGGCATGCGGGAGGCCGGGTAGACGTACCGCCGAATTGCTCAACACGTGGGGCGTGAGGTCTCCTCAGTACATCGATGTTGTCGCCATTGGGCGGCGGAAGGTGCACGTGCCCGTCGACCTGGGACCAGACCGCAACGACGCACGGATGCACGCCAAGACCGTAGGATCCTACGCAGTGCCGTAGGGGACCGCACCGCCACTTCCCAGCAAATTAGGGACACTGTTGCTCCTGGGGTATCGGCGAGGACCATTCGCAACCGTCTCCATGAAGCTGGGCTACGGTCCCGCACACCGTTAGGCCGTCTTCCGCTCACGCCCCAACATCGTCCAGCCCGCCTCCAGTGGTGTCGCGACAGGCATGAATGGAGGGACGAATGGAGACGTGTCGTCTTCAGCGATGAGAGTCGCTTCTGCCTTGGTGCCAATGATGGTCGTATGCGTGTTTGGCGCCGTGCAGGTAAGCGCCACAATCAGGACTGCATATGACCGAGGCACACAGGGCCAACACCCGGCATCATGGTGTGGGGAGCGATCTCCTACACTGGCCGTACACCTCTGGTGATCGTCGAGGGGACACTGAATAGTGCACGGTACATCCAAACCGTCATCGAACCCATCGTTCTACCATTCCTAGACCGGCAAGGGAACTTGCTGTTCCAACAGGACAATGCACGTCCGCATGTATTCCGTGCCACCCAACGTGCTCTAGAAGGTGTAAGTCAAGTACCCTGGCCAGCAAGATCTCCGGATCTGTCTCCCATTGAGCATGTTTGGGACTGGATTAAGCGTCGTCTCACGCGGTCTGCACGTCCATCACGAACGCTGGTCCGGCTGAGGCGCCAGGTGGAAATGGCATGGCAAGCCGTTCCACAGGACTACATCCAGCATCTCTACGATCGTCTCCATGGGAGAATAGCAGCCTGCATTGCTGCGAAAGGTGGATATACACTGTACTAGTGACGACATTGTGCATGCTCTGTTGCTTGTGTCTATGTGCCTGTGGTTCTGTCAGTGTGATCATGTGATGTATGTGACCCCAGGAACGTATCAATAAAGTTTCCCCTTCCTGGGACAATGAATTCACGGTGTTCTTATTTCAATTTCCAGGAGTGTAATTCTGACTTACTTTGTACTTCATTGTTTGCCCTGTATATAACACTACGTCCTACATATTTAAATGTATTAATATGCTCTATGATCTGTTTGTTCAATTTAAGTCTTAACTCTCATGGATTGGTGTCCTGAAAATACCACTGATTTTGTCTTTGTGTTGGAAGCGATCAGATTGCCTTCTCTGGCTATTTTACTTAACGATAGCTCCTTGTAAATAATTTTCATTGTGACTAACAACTTCTCGATCGTCTGCAAAAAGTATATTAACATCCAAATCGTTAATTTTAAAATGTTTTACTGCCGGTGCCCAAGCTAACATCGTCGACTTACATATTAAAAAGAGTGGGTGAGAGGGGACACAATTCTCTAACTCCTTGTTTTTTTTTCAGCCATACTATTTCTTGCTGCTATTTTTATTTGTATTTTGTTAGTTTTATAAGAACCCTTTATAGTTCTTGTAACATGGAATGGAATCCCCCTGTTTCTAAAAATTTCCCACTCCTGAATGCAATATTCAGTAAATCTCTACAAAGCGTCCAGAATTAATGGCACTATTGTACGCAGATGTTTGAAGTCCATGTTTCGCTGTGACTTTTATTACGGGGTTATTATTTCACGTATTAGCTTTCTCTTTGTTTACTTTTTTTTAAACAGTTCTCTGAGGACGCCGCCGTATAAAGATTCATTATAATTCGTGATTAGTCGTGTTATTCATTACATGAAGTCTGCCATACGAGTCGGAGAGGCAGGCTGAAGGCGAGCGCCGGGCGAGAGGACGTGACGCGGGGATTTGGAGCGGTTGGAGGCGGGGAAGACAGGGGATTACAGAGGACAACCGCAATGTTACGCGCGCAATATTTCTTAAGAGAATTCGAAATTAACGGCTCCAATCTCCTCTCCCAGACAATGCAAATTGAAATTTTATTGGAAAAAAAGCACGAAAATCCACTTAAAAGGAGGTTAGAATGAAAAAAAAATGATAAAAGGGGAGGGCAGAAGGGCCTGCTTCGGTGGGAGTTGCGTGGAGCGAACGTGACACAGAGACGAGCACGGCTGTGCGAGAGATCGGCGGCGAAATATATTGCTTTTAGAAATGAGTGAATTAGGGACACGCAGGTTTAATTGCAAGAAGTGTCGTTGTTTTTTTTTTTTTTGTTTTTTATTTGTCTCTCCGGTTTCCCCCGCGTCCGCGAGTTGCGGCAGTGTCTTTGTGCGCCGGCGTTGCCGCCCCACCCCGTGTTTTAATAAGCAGCTCCACTCGCGGTCCGATCAATCTTGGCAACGAAATTTAATACAAGGCACAAAGACCCGGCATTAACGGGGCTCAATTGCTAATCCCGCAGAATCGATCTTGGCAACTTTTTAATATGCGGGGGTGGGCGGACTGGCGGCAGCGTTAGCGAGAGAACCGACAGAGAGTTTGGAGCCACGGCGACGGCTTCCGTAGGGGGTCGAGGAGCGCCAGCGGGGGTGGGGACAGCAGGGGCGGGGTGGCGCCCGGATCGGCAAGGGGTGAAACGGGGGGTGCAGCGCAGGTGGCGCCGGCGTCTGCCGTTGCTGCCGCGGAAACAGCCGAGCAGTCGACGGCGGCGATATTGTCGACGTCCGCCGCCGCGGTTCCGCCGGTAGACGGGCGGAGGGGCGGGGGAGGGGGCGGCAGAGCTGTTTGAAGTGACAGACTGCCGCCGTTGCCGTCGGTTTTGAACTCTTCCCCCGTGCTTTGCCAGGTTAAAAAACAGAGTGGCGCGGCGGGGGAAAGAATGACGGTCGCAGGGGCCGATTATCTGGCTGCCTGAGCCTGTTTTCGTTTACCAGCTAATAACAGCCCAGCCACATTCTCTCTCTCTCTCTCTCTCTCTCTTCACTGTTCTCTGTCGTGAACGACGTGTGCCGTTCGTCGGTGGGAAAATTCAGTGGCACCTGGTAGTTTGTCGACACAAAGCGTCTGATATGAATATTAGCAGGCACAACTTTGTATTAATATTGTCTACAGTTACGTGCAGGCTTAGGAAGGGGCCTGTTACGCTCCAGTCTGTCTGTAGGGTAACATGGTCTAAATATGATGTAAAATCGCAAAACATGTCTGTATTTTTGAAGGAAAAAGAGTAACAGTGAGGAAAAATTGCAAATGTTAGAGAGTATAAGCTGCTTTAAAGTGACACTTACTCAATTATGCAGTTACCAGCGTAGACTAGAGAAAGAAACAGTGTATCACTTTTTGAGTTGAAATTCTTAAACATTATATACCTCTTCTAAAATATAATACATATGTAATATTTTTAATGAAATTGTATGTTTAGTAAGCCAAAACGCTGCTATATATAAAGAATTTTTTACGATATTTCTTTTTTTGGTGCTGTAAGAATATTTCTGCTCAAAGGCCATTACCAAGTTATCTTCAAATACATAGTGTTGTTACTGCGTATATCTGCATCCGTTTGTAATTGATGACAATTTTTTGTATATCTGTCATGGTACTTACTTCGGAAAGACATCATTAATGCTGTCGCTGTCTAATATCTTGTACTGCTGCTTATCGTAGGTGTAGCTGAAACGAAATTTTGGATACGTAATACGTCAGCAGTGGAATTTGTTGCTGAGACGTTACTTATCTACAATTTGGCAAGTATCTCTAGATGTCTAAAACTGCCTGATTTTTCTATTCGAGATTTTTCTCTTTAGCTGAATTGTCCCAGCTGCCAAACCTAACCATATTTAAAAATATATATAACGCAAACGGCCAGATATCGGTGTCCAACGGGCATTTCCACCATCGGACACACTAATGAAGTGACTGTTTGAGGTTCTGTGTGGCGATTTCATTTCTTCTGCCATCCCTCCGACCATCCATTCCCTCCTATCTGCTACCCCCCCCCCCCCCCAAGCTCTTCAACAGTCGACTTACTGCACCGTACTTGGTTCCTGCCCATGGACACATGGTGGTGCATCTCTTTTCCTGTTCCGCCTGCCCCAAAAGTAAGTTCGTTGTGGGATATATCTTTCGAGTATGTAGATGTCTCCTTCGTCATATGGTAACATGAAGAGCCAAGCTGAATGATTTCCTCATCTCAGTTCCATGCACCAGAACATTAATCGAAGTGGATGGAGTGCTCCCCTTTCTTTTGGTCCTAGTAACGAGAAGAACGGAGGGCACTATGAGCCACAGCGTACACCAGAAGAAGACGCAGACTGACCTATACCTACATGCTAACAGCTGCCACCAACCGAGACGGAGAAACGGGTGCTGAAAACATTGGTATATAGGGCTCCCAATCCGTTAGATAATGAAAGTTACATATTTACATAGCCTCCCTAAAGTTGTACCCTTACAGTTTCCCAACAAAATCTTCAGCACATACCGGCGATAATTGCACTGTGGTGTAGATATTTTTGCCAGCCGGAGTGACTGAGCGATTCTAGGCGCTACAGTCAGGAACCGGGCGACCGCTGCGGTCGTAGATTCGAATCCTGCCTCAGGCATGGATGTGTGTGATGTCCTTAGGTTAGTTAGGTTTACGTAGTTGTAAATTGTAGGGGACTGATGACCTCAGATGTTAAGTCCCATAGTGCTCAGAGCCATTTGACTCATTTGACAGTTTGATACCGAAGACTTGTGGTCTGTCAGTCGGGAAACTACCTCAGACTGGCCTACAGAAACTACCTAATGTACAGCGCATGCCGTCGCACGATATTTTCAGTATTCTCTCTCGCTCTTCGAGCAAACTACTAGCCCTAGAGAAAAATGAAAAAGGAGCTTTTTTTTGTAGGAAATATAATGTAGTTTAATTTTATGGTGCGACATGTTTTCTCTGGATTGGAAGAGCAGTTTAACGGAATGGACAGTGTCTTGAAAGGGGGGTGGATATAAGATGAATATCAACAAAAGCAAAACGAGGATAATGGAATGTAGTCGAATTAAGTCGGGTGATGCTGAGGGAAATAGATTAGGAAATGAGACACTTAAAGTAGTAAAGGAATTTTGCTATTTGGGGAGCAAAATAACTGACGATGGTCGAAGTAGAGACGATATAAAATTTAGACTGGCCATGGCAAGGAAAGCGTTTCTGAAGAAGAGAAATTTGTTAACATCGAGTATAGATTTAAGTGTCAGGAAGTCGTTTGTGAGAGTATTTTTATGGAGTGTAGCCATGTATGGAAGTGAAACGTGGACGATAATTAGTTTGGACAAGAAGAGAATAGAAGCTTTCGATATGTGGTGCTACAGAAGAATGCTGAAGGTTAGATGGGTAGACCACATAACTAATGAGGAGGTATTAAATAGAATTGGAGAGAAGAGGAGTTTGTGGCACAACTTGACAAGAAAAAGGGACCGGTTGGTTGGACATGTTCTGAGGCGTCAAGGAATCACCAATTTTAGAACTGGAGGGCAGCGTGGAGGGTAAAAATCGTAGAGGGAGACCAAGTGATGAATACACCAAGTAGATTCAGAAGGATGTAGGTTGCAGTAGGTACTGGGAGATGAAGAAGCTTGCACAGGAAAGAGTAGCATGGAGAGCTGCATCAAACCAGTCTCAGGACTGAAGACCACAACAACAACAACAACAACGAGTTATTCAAGAAAAACGCACAGAAATAATATTAAATGTGTTCTATCGTGGAAACCAGTTGGCATAGGACATATTCCCATTGAAGGTTTTGTTCAGACACACTATCACCCTTCAAATCGTGTACCTTTCCTTCTGACTCACCCTGTAGAGTTTCCCCGTCGCGCCTCTGTAGGTGTCCACTTCTCGTTTTGCGCTAGTGTGAGTGCATCCGGAAGTATCTATAACGCGTATCGCCCGAGAAACGAGGCTGTGGCCAGCGAGACGTAACTAATAACTAATCAAGGAGCGTGGAGGCGCGCGCTCCCCAGGGCAGGCAGCCCGGCAGGGCACAGGCCGCGCTCCTGTTTGCCCGGCTGTGTCGGCTGCGCTGTGTAAATCGTGGCCGTTCCTCGGACGGCTCCTTCAAGGAGGGGGGTGGGCGGTCCTTCCGCCCCAGCGGCCGCTGACCAATAAATTAGGGCCAGGGAAGCAGCCCGCGGCCGACGGTAATTAAACACACAATTTACTGGACGCCGACGCCGCAGCCGTGGCCGTGGCCGGGAACGCGACGCCATCAGGAGGACGCCGTCACGTGACACGGAGGTCGCCCACGGCGGCGGCGGCGGCGGCGGCGGCGGCGGCCTGCCTACGACATTCTGAGGCTCCGTCCGGGGCAGGGCGTCTGTTCACCGAGGCTTTCCACAGGTACACTGCTCACCATCAAAATTTCGACTTACACTACTGGCCATTAAAATTGATACACCACGGAGATGACGTGCTACACACGCGAAATTTAACCGACAGGAAGAAGATGCTGTCATATGCAAACGATTAGCTTTTCAGAGCATCCACACAAGGTTGGCGCCGGTGGCGATACCTACAACGTGCTGACATGAGGAAAATTTCCTACCGTTTTCTCATACGCAAACCAGCGTTGCCTGGTGAAACGTTGTTGTGATGGCTCTTGTAATGAGGAGAAATGCGTACCATCCCGTTTCCGACTTTGATAAAAGTCGGATTCTAGCCTATTGCGATTGCGGTTTATCGTATCGAGACACTGCTGCTCGCGTTGGTCGAGATCCAATGACTGTTAGCAGAATATGGAATCGGTGGGTTCAGGAGGGTAATACAAAACGCCGTGCTGGATCGAAACGGCCTCGTATCACTAGTAGTCGAGATGACTGGTATCTTATCCGCATGGCTGTAACGGATCGTGCAGCCACGTCTCGATCCCTGACTCAACAGATGGGGACGGCTGCAAGACAACAATCTGCACGAACAGTTCGACGACGTTTGCAGCAGCATGGTCTATTAGCTCGAAGACCGTGGCTGCGGTCACCCTTGACGAAAGAACTCGTCTAACAGCATTCTGCACTTACCGAGTGGTATGTAGACTCCCTTGCAGAAACAACGAAGGTGAACGAGAATTGTAAGTTATCGCACCCCAGACTATTAGGCCTTGGGTGGGGCCAATAAGTTGGACGAATGCACTCTACGAGGGAGCATTCATTTGTTTTACGTCGCATGCGCAAACGACCATCACTTGAGAGTGAAAGGTGGCATGAGCCCCCTCTCATATTTATACCTTACTCTGAGTAATTCGATTTTCCTCTCTAATTGCATGCGGTGAAAAGTTGCTATTCCTTCACACGCGGACTTCCCACGCAGCGTCTCTCGTCACCCGAGTGGTCCTGTGACAGGCAGGCTCTGCCGATCTTGGAAGGGTTAAGCTGATGCGTGTGAGGGAGTCGAGTGGATGCTTTCCAGGCGCCAACATTATCATAAGAGCGGCGGCGACACACCCACAGGGGCCTGACGTAGCGACTGGGCTAGAGAATCCGTTACGTAGTGAAAACGCTTTCTGGCGGGCTACCAGCGAGGCGTGGGAATAACTTGTGTTCCCATGCAGTCTTGGCTGGTAAATTCCCGCGTTTTCTGCAAAATCATAACTGTGATTGGCTTGCTCACGGGATAGCTCCGTGACGTAGCAAAATCGGCGCAGAAATTGGCGCCAAGTATCTCCATTGGTGGACTAGTAGTGCGTCGACAATAGAGTGGAATTTTTCACCGGTTTTTGAGTTGCTGATTGGAACGTTGAACCACGGACACTGTCGTGAGGGCGGGAATGTTCTGTGTTCGGCTTGTACGGGTGCTCTTGGGAGAGTCGGCCTTCGCCTTTCAGTCGGAGTAGGTTACAAGACTGAGCTCTCGCTGCTCTGGACAGCCTGTCTTCCGTCGGCTGTCTAATATACTTTTATTTAATTGTAACTGTTGGACGAAGTTGCTGAAGTTTCGACTTCAATGTAACTTTCCGAGTACAGTTGCCAATTGAGCGTTCTGCGCACAAGCGACCTATGTTGTCCGTCCGTCTTGAGCAGTTTTGGTTAAAGTCGACTGTATTGGAGTTACTGTGTGACTTCGCTTGTTAAAATCAATCACTGTACCGTCAGTGATTGTGTAGCGAGCCTTCTTTGTCTCCCCCAGAGGTGCATTTGTGTTGCTAGGAAGTCTTTAGTCTGGAGAAATCAGACCACGATAATTTGTTTTGGGCTATACTCGCGACATTATCATCACCACGACGGGACGTCGAAGCAACCAGCCATCGCCTCCGGTATGCCAGATCGTGTCCTTGCAGTTAAGAGGACAGCTTGGCGATGTACGTCCGCAGCACCGGCAGATTATGGAATTTTGCTAGGTGTTAATCAGAGCTCAGCAGAGCGCGCCTGGTCGTCTTTTCTAAATTTGTTCTGTCTTGGGTGTTCATTGTGTGAGTTCTCGCTACCGTAGCAGCAATTAATGGTGGGTTGGCTGGGTGCTTCTCTTAAGATTTGAATCGCAAGGAATTGGCTCCACATACCACCTGATCATAAACGTCACAATCCAGTTTCTGGACAACTTCATCTTCACAGCGTTTATCTGAGTATCCAATTTGAGGTATTGTAAATGTTGCATGTGTTTTGTTTGTTATTCTGAGTTTAGTCGTAATAAATCAAATTGTTAGTTTGGACATAACTTTCATTCTGTTGAACGGTAGAGCAACCGTTTCATTTCTCACTATGTTAAAGAAAGTTTCGTTTATTTAATTAATTTGTATCAAATTAAATTATTGCAGGTGCTAAACTCTTTTCTATTCCACTTGCAGGGTCGATTACAGTCAGTTCGCGTTTCTTCTTAATCCCTGTGCAACAGCAGAAGTCGGAGTTAGAAAAGGGGGCTTAGAGCATCATTTCCATGTGAAGATTCTAGAAGAATTTAGTGTTAAATACACTGCTAGCCCCGGCACCTCGCAAGAGCGAACAGAGTCTACCTTTATCACCGAGCGAGGTGGCGCAGTGGTTAGACACTGGACTCGCATTCGGAAAGACGACAGTTCAATCCCGCGTCCGGCCATCCTCATTTAGGTTTTCCGTGATTTCCCTAAATCACTCTCAGCAAATGCCGGGATGGTTCCTCTGAAAGGGCACGGCCGACTTCCTTCCCTAATCCCATGAGACAGATGACCACGCTGTCTGGTCTCCTTCCCCAAACCAACCAATCTACCTTTATCGCTGAAGTCCACGGTGCGCCATTCTATCTTCCAAGTGATCCCCTGAAGGCATCAGTCTACCTATGCACGACCAACGCGAGCAGCAATGTCGCGATACAATAAACCGCAATCGCGATAGTCTACAATCAGACCTTTATCAAAGTCGGAAATGTGATGGTACGCATTTCTCCTCCTTACACGAGGCATCACAACAACGTTTCACCAGGCAATGCCGGTCAGATGCTGTTTGTGTATGAGGAATCGGTTGGAAACTTTCCTCATGTCAGCACGTTGTAGGTGTTGCCATCGGCGCCAACCTTGTGTGAATGCTCTGAAAAGCTAATGATTTGCATATCACAGCATCTTGTTTCAGTCGGTTAAATTTCGCGTCTGTAGCACGTCATCTTTGTGGTGTAGCAATTTTGATGGCCAGTTGTGTAGCTGAAATCTAATAATGTAGCAGCAATGTCGCGGTACGATAAACTGTAATGGCTATAGGCTACAATCCGACCTTTATCAAAGTCGGAAACGTGACGGTACGCATTTCTCTTCCTTACACGAGGCGTCACAACAACGTTTCACCAGGCAACGTCGGTCAAATGCTGTTCGTGTATGAGAAATTGGGTGGAAACTTTGTCGATGTCACGTGTTGTAGGTGTCGCCACCGGCGCCAACCTTGTGTGAATGCTCTGAAAAGCTAATCATTTGCATATTAAATCATGTTCTTTCTGTAAGTTAAATTTCGCGTCTGTAGCACGTCATCTTCGTGATATAGCAATTTTAATGGCCAGTAGTGTAACTGAAATCTAATAATGTTTTCCTAGAGCCGAAGACGCATCGCAGGTTCCCATAAGCTATCCTACCTTCACGCAGAGGTTTCTCCGCTCGGCTCTGTGTAGCAGGTTGGCAGGGAATCGAGTCACTGTCGAATACGAGAGAGGTGTTCGCTCTGTCAGAAGGGCGACGAGCCAGATTTCACCACACATTGCCCCACTATACTGACAAAGGAACCTCCCCATCGCACCCCCTCAGATTTAGTTATAAATTAGCACAGTGGATTGGCCTTGAAAAATTGAACACAGATCAATCTAGCAAACAGGAAGAAGTTGTGTGGAACTATGGAAAAATAAGCAAAATATACAAACTGAGTAGTCCATGTGCTTGATGGGCAATATCAAGGAATACATACGCTCAGGACCGCCGTCGTCCCGTGGTCAGCGTGAGCAGCTGCGGAAGGAGAGGTCCTTGGTTCAAGTCTCCCCTCGAGTGAAAAGTTTACTTACTTTATTTTCGCTAAGTTATGATCCGTTCGTTCATTGACGTCTCTGTTCACTGTAACAGGTTTAGTGTCTGTGTCTTGCGAGCGCACCGCAAAAACGTGCGATTAGTAGACGAAAGGACGTGCCTCTCCAATGGGAACCGAAAACATTTGATCGCATGGTCATAGGTCAACCGATTCCTCCACAGGTAAACACGTCTGATATATTCTATACGACACTGGTGACGGCATGTGCGTCAGATGACAGGAATATGTTATCGACCCACCTAACTTGTACACTTGACGAATGGGTAAAAAGATTCTTCTACCTTGTCCGATTTAGGTTTTCTTGTTTATGTGATAATCACTCCCGACGGACTGTCGGACAGACAATAATTGTCTGAAAAAAAGAAATTAAACTTACACTATCCTTGATGTTGCCTATCGTGCACATGGACTGCTCAGTTTGTATATTTTGCATATTTTTTTCATAGTTTCACACATCTTCTTCCTGTTTTCTTGATTGATCTGAGTTCAGTTTTTCAAGGCCTATCCAGGATGCCAACTTATAACTAAATCTGAGGGGGGTGCGGTGGGGAGGTTCCCTTGTGAGAACAGAGAGAGGTGTAAAGACGGGTTCAGCGTAGCGAGGCGTCGGTCTGGGCCGTTGGCGGCGCGTGGCGCAGCACAGCTGACGCTGCAGGCTGGGGCACTCGCAGTGATTGATCGCGGACCGGCCGAATCATCGGTCAGGACGGATAGCGGATAGCGGATTGCGGGCGCTGCCCGCGCGGGACGGAGATAAAGACGTGGGCACAGGTGTCGATGCGGCCGATATTAATGGATCCGCCGCCCCCGCGCCGGCACCTATCGCCGCCGTCTTTCTTGCAGGCCCTCCAGATGGGCGCCCCAAGTGTTTCGTCGGCGGGCGCGATCTGTCAGCTGTCTCTCCCCTGCTTGTGTGTGTGTGTGTGTGTAGGTGCTACTGGGCGATCGGAGCCGCCTCGTCTTCTGCCCGCCCTGACACAGATATCTCTTTTCCGAACTCAACATTGACGAATTGCTGCTTCGCACTACACACAATCAGATCCTTCTAAGCCAAGGAGAGATTCTAAACCTTCTGTAAGACGTCGTTGTCTCCTAATCTTCATTGCTTACGTATTCCGCCCTCACAATCATATTCCGCACATCAAGACGCTTCATTCGAACCCAAACTCGATGAGATAAAGTCAATGTTGTATGAATTCATGTAAACGTTATGCAATTAACAAGTAAGCGCACCGTGGTTAAAATACTCGAGGCTGGCGTACACACGTACATTCCAGACACGACGGTCACAAAATCTTTTAGTGCGGGAGAGAAATCGCACAACGGGACGCCGGTCCCTTCAGAGGACGACCCAGCCTATGTCGGCCAGTGACCGCCCGTTTACCTGACGGCGTGGGCCCGAGTGAAAGAGGGGGAACAACCCCGTGTTAGGCTTAAAAGCAAACTCCGCTACATTGTGTGGGAGCGTTCAGCCTACGCATTCTTTACACATAGCACGCAGTTTCAGAGATTTTCACAGGGAGACAGCAAACGCCAAACGCCAATGCTACAGGTTTCCGGATTGGTCGCCTTAAACGAAACGTCATTCTCCCGTTTTAGAAGAGCAATGCTGATTGGCAGATGATACTTCTGACACCTTGAGCTGAAGGAGTATGGAAGAGACCGAAAGTTATACCCCTTAACATCTAGCGTGGAGAGGCGCCGTTCCATTGTCGCACTTGGAGCGAGAAACACGTTTCTCCTCAGTACTTCACTGGGAGAGCACCTCTGTCGAGAGCGAATCGAATGCTACTCTATATTGAGTCCTTTTGGTTAAGCGTTGTTCACTGTGTTGGCCGACACACTTATTGTGCGGTGTGAACGGACAGAGTTATAGTTAAACGCCTGCAAGCGAATTTTGAGCGGCATCGCGGTGGACAGGTTATCTGACCGGTGTACCACGCCAATAGTTAGACTAGGGGCGAATAGGAATCCTTGACTTCATCAAGGCGTAGGGAGAGTTTGATTGGCGAAGGTCAATCCAGATAGAACGAGAGTTATCTTATTTGTCAGCAGCGAGCGGTGCAAACAGTAGTCATCGCAGCTTACGGCATTGTGCGCTACAGCTATTGCGGCCCCATATTTCCTCCACAACAGTACACTTCACTACATTTCACACGAAACAGCCTCGACCGTACCTAGCAAATTTCTGAAGGATAATTGTTCAAGTTGAGTAGGCGCGCCTCTCAGCCATTCTGACAAGTTAACAATCATCTTAAACTTTGTGTAGAAATTTCATTAGCGAATCCTATCCTTGAAAGGTAACTTCACATTACGAAAGGAACCAGGATATAACTTGTTTAATTCATAACTAAAAGTGCCATTGTGATTTCTCAGAATTTTTGCAAAATAAATAATAACTTTCGTTAGTTTCATGTTTTTCTTACACTAACTAGTACTACTGCAGTACCCAAGTATCCCACTAGCTACGTAAGAAATTTTGTGAATTTTTGTGTAATTTCCTTACAGCGGACGACTCCAGAAGATATTTATTGCTGAACGTTTTTCAGGCATTTCTATTTAGAACGTTAGGAGCGTCTGTCTGACTTCTTTAGTAGTGTGGGGGTGGAAATTGCATCTTGCAGGAGCCACAGGGTAAAGGGTACGTCTCAGATCAATCCGTTGCGCAGAATAACAGAATAACAGATCAACACCACACCTCAGACTTCTAACGACGCATCGATTTCTTTTCCTGTGTATGTCAAATGATTAAGTTTTGTATATTTTGTATTATATGTGCGCTCTAATATCAGTAATTCAGTGACCTTTTATGCAAAGCTAGATAAGGCAAAATAATGTACATCTCAATAATTGCGAGAGAAATTAACATAATGTTATCTCTGAATTTTTGTAAGTTGTACATCACTTGTCTTTGATAAACTGTCATTCTCGCCTTCTTCCTCAGCTGGCCTGCTCTCTCATGCCGTGCCCATTGCGTGTGTAACCATTTGTGAGTATTAGACAATAATAATTACAACGAAATAATAAGCAAAGGACCTGGAAGAGCAGTTGAACGGAATGGACAGTGTTTTGAAAGGAGGATATAAGATGAAAATCAACAAAAGTAAAACGAGGGTAATCGAATTTAGTCGAATTAAATCGGGTTATGCTGCCGGAGTTAGATTAGGAAATGAGACACTTAAAGTAGTAAAGGAGTTTTGGTCTTTGGGGAGCAAAATAACTGATGATGGTCGAAGTAGAGAGGATATAAAATGTAGACTGGCAATGGCAAGGAAAGCGTTTCTGAAGAAGAGAAATTTGTTAACATAGAGTTTAGATTTAAATGTCAGGAAGTCGTTTCTGAAAGTATTTGTATGGAGTGTAGCCATGTATGGAAGTGAAACATGGACGATAAATAGCTTAGACAAGAAGAGAATAGAAGCTTTCGAAATCTAGTGCTACAGAAGAATGCTGAAGGTTAGATGGGTAGATCACATAACTAATGAGGAGGTATTGAGTAGAATTGGGGAGAAGAAAATTTGTAGCACAACTTGACTAGAAGAAGGGATCGGTTGGTAGGGCATATTCTGAGGCATCAAGGGATCACCAATTTAGTATTGGAGGGCAGCGTGGAGGGTAAAAATCGTAGAGGGAGACCAAGGGATGAGTACACTAAACAGATTCAGAAGGATGTATGTTGCAGTAAGTACTGGGAGATGAAGAAGCTTCCACAGGATAGAGTAGCATGGAGAGCTGCATCAAACCAGTCTCAGGACTGAAGACGACAACAACAACAATAAGCAACCAGTTCCATAAAAGATATTTCATTTCTTTACTGGTGTCGGACAATTAGTGCCGTTCTTCACTAGGTTATACTTATCGCATTAATGTGATAGGTATAACCTTCTCCTGAATGGTGCTAAGTGCCCATGTGATAGATATAACCTTCTGTAGGAAGGCGCTTAGTGTACGAAACCAGTAAAGAAACTACTGATTGCTTATTATTTCGTTGAACATGACTACAGTTGCTTATTGTGGATAAAATACTACATAATGGAATTAATTAACTGAGAATGGTGTACACGTATTTATTGTAAAACTATTTAGCAACGTTTTCGCATCTGACAGACGAAATTTTCTAGTTCCTGCAAGTACTTGCAACACTTTCAGGAATAAAGGAGTTGCCGACGAACAATTAGCAGTCATTTTCTACATCTCAGGCACATCGCTAGCTACTAACGGTTAGCAAACTTTACCAGAAGCTGCAGTTACTCCTTTATTACGAGGTACTATGTCGAAGAGCGTGTAAAGCTGGTGCCCCTGTAAAAATTAATATTCGCACAGTCTTGAATTAGGAACTGTGAGCCTGTTATTCTGGGAATTCAGTACTAGTCTACACACTCTAATTCTCAAAACATATTTAGTTTTCTTTGTCAATCTAATTCTTCTTCTCGGTCAGAGAGGGAGAGTTACAGTCAGCACCAACCCGCTGGTACGCCTAATAGGCAGTGTTGGCTCCGATCATGAACTCAGTGACAGTGTTAGCCGTTCTCTGCATCTTCATCCTTTAAAGAGACACTTTTTTCCCAAAAATGGATGACGTGTCGTAGTGACGGAAGACATTTGTAGTAGAATTTAGTATTTTGGCTGTTGAGGGAACTTTCCATCGCGAAAATCACCTGTTTCCTAGGAATGTAAACCACATCGTGATGCAGAACACCTGTTTTGCTGCATCTGGCACTGCATTTGGGTGAGCCGCTCCATGATACTATCGTGCTTGGTTCAAATGGCTCTGAGCACTATGGGACTTAACATCTGAGGTCAACAGTCCCCTAGACTTAGCACTGCTTAAACCTAACTAACCTAAGGACATCACACACATCCATGCCCGAGGCAGGATTCGGACCTGCGACCGTACAGCAGCACGGCTCCGCACCAAAGCGCATAGAACCGCTCTGCCACAACGGCCACTATTGTGATTACTAAACGAACCTGTAGCAAAACCAGCTGCTCTTCTTTGGACCTCCTTTACTATCAGTCCTATCTACCATGGATCCCTTAGTGGCGAGCAATATTCAAGTATTGGTCGATCCAATGTTTTGTAAGCTACTTTCTTCCTCTGTGGATTACATTTCCTGAGGATTCTTCCACTGAATCGCAGTCTGGCATCTGCCATTCCTGTAATTAGTTCTACGTTGTCGTTCCACATTAAACTGCTCCTTACGCGCTCTTCTAAATATTTTATGGATGTGACAGCTTCCAATGATTGTTCTGCAATCGTGTAGTTATATAATAACGGGTCTTTTTGTCTATTTATGCGCAATCACAACCACTTTCGGTCATACGTTGCCTACTTTAAGAATTTACACAATATGAGCCCTGTGCCGAGTGGTAATTCGGAAATTTGTGGTAAGTTCTTATGTGACCAAACTGTTGAGGTCAGCTGGCCGGGGTGGCCGAGCGGTTCTAGGTGCTAAAGTCTGCAACCGCGCGACCACTACGGTCGCAGGTTCGAATCCTGCGTCGGGCATGGATGTGTGTGATGTCCTTAGGTTAGTTAGGTTTAAGTAGTTCTAAGTTCTAGGGGCTGATGACCTCAGCAGTTAAGTCCCATAGTGCTCAGAGTCATTAGAACTATTTTGTTGAGGTCATCGATCCCTAAGCTTACGCACTACTTAATCTATCTTAAAACTGACTTACGCTAAGGACAACACACACACCCATGCCCGAGGGAGGATTCGATCCTATGACGGCGGGGGGGGGGGGGGGGGGGAGGGTGGGGGGTACCACGCGTTCCGTGATAAGGCGCCTCAGACCGCGCGCTACCCCGCGCAGCCCCGTGTCGAGTCGATAGCTTGCGCCCGGTGGGTTGAGCACTGCCTCTACCGGTTAGTGTCTTTGGTTTCCTCTCTGGTGAAAAAGGGGAAGTGGATTTTTGGAAAAGAAAGGACAGACGGAACTGGTCTGTTACGGTGCATGGTGTGTCCGGTGGAACGTAGGGGACTCTTGGAGAGCACTTGGTCAGGATTGCTGGCGCACTGTTTACCTGGCGTGAACGCTGGCGATCGGCGTTCTCCGTGCTGGACCAGGACCGGCCTAGTCCTGCACTGGCGTAGTTGTTCGCGCAGTACCCAACTTCCTCCCGGAGAGTCTGACGCGAATCGGCGAAGCCCACCGCTCGTGTCCCCTTCTGCAGAAGACCGCCGGAACGCCTTCACCACAGGATTTTGCCGGGCACCGAGTCAGCGCCTTCTTTGGGTTTCTTGATCGAGGAAAGAGCGCGGTTCTGCTTCCCTACGTTTATAGCGAGCGTCATTTTAATGTTGTCTAGTGACTGTTGGTTGTGCTTGAACCAGCTTGGCGCTGGTCTTCTGCTTGGTTTTTCAATTTTCGATTGCGCCTCCCTCTCCCACCGTAATGTAATTTCGAACGGATTTGCGGCACGTGCTTAACTCGTTCGGGTGCGGAAATTTACATATGTCTAGAGCAAATGTTTTTAAAAAATTTTGGGCTCCTAGTTTAAAGTAAAGTGCACACTGTGTTTTTGGTGATTTGATTTTAAGGCCTTCAGGCCTGTTCCCTTATATACAACCACAAACGTTAAGAAGTCTTCAGGCCACAGGTGGCCCATCGGGACCATCAGACCGCCGTGTCATCCTCAGCTGAGGATGCCGATAGGAGGGGCGTGTGGTCAGGACACCGCTCTCCCAGTCGTTAAGATGGTTTTCTTTGACCGGAGCCGCTACTATTCGATCGAGTAGCTCCTCAATTGGCATCACGAGGCTGAGTGCACACCGAAAAATGGCAACAGCGCATGGCGGCTGGATGGTCACACATCCAAGCGCGGGCCACGCCCGACAGTGCTTAACTTCGTGGATTTTTTTTATATGTTGCTTAAATGATGCTTGCCTCTGTGTTGTCAAAACTTCAAACACTGTGCTAAGAAAATTCCACAAGGACATTTGAAGTTCTTACGAGCCTCTGATTTGATCATTAAAGGGAGGTTTACTACCTTTTGGTTCAAAAGAACGATTTTTTAAAAATTGCATTTTTGGATCCATAAAAATGTTTAGAATACACCACTGAAATTGTTTTTCCGAATACGGAACGGAAATGTTTGTTATTCGCGGTTGAACAAAAAAATGTACCTGCCTGAAATCGGCCTTTTCCATGCACCAGTTTTTTTTCTTTCGGAGGACGGGTTGTTGTACCGCTGCTTGGAGGGAAACACATAAAATTCAAATGAAAGTTTGAACACGTGTGTTTGAAAGTTAGCTCCCAACCATTTGCATTCTGGTGCGTAGACTGTGGAGATTGCGACTTTTCTGGCAGTGAGCAGCTTCAACTAAGGGCATTCAGCGATTCTGAAGACCATGACAACGATGGATGCCACCCTGGGACTCTATTCGACGCAGTTCGCCAAGCATTCGGATGCCCACCGGATTCAAGCGGCAGAAAACCGCGGGTCTGGAGCAGCACAGGATGGCCCAGATCGAGCCGAACTCCCTCTACGGGGAATAGGAAGGATTAATTTATGGACGCGGAATAGCAGATTGAACTTATGTTTCATAATATTGCATTTATATGTAGTCAAAACTTCAAACTCGTTTTTCTCGAAATGACGATTTTTATCGCGCGGTATATTAACTTCAAATCTACTGAATCGATTGGCATGATTCTTTCTTTCTGACGCAGCTAACTAAATTGTCTAGGAGTTGTACCACTTTTTGTGACATACCGCGCGTGGAGGTCTACATCGAAATTTTGTTTCGTTCCGACGGCACTCCAGCCTTTACTCATCGACATTTTCGGTTGAAAAAATTCTGCTTTGTAGAGGAAATATCAGTAAATATTTTCGGGCTAAAGATTGTAAACCTCCCCTTAAGCTAACAGCAGGCCACTGGTATATCTTGGGTTGTTGATGCTAGTTTAAAGGTGATATTGTGGTGAAATTGATTAAACATTTCAGACACTAGTAAGTTTGATTCTTGGGCGGTAGCAATTCCAGCTGTAAGTCAGTATTTCGCTCGAACTTGTTAACTTCAACTACCATCACGAAGCGAGTTAATATTCAGTGGTGCTTCAATCGTAACAGTAGTTCCTGGATTTCTTTTAGAGCCGGGCCAAATCTTTGGTTTCCTTTATCCTGATCACTGATTAAAAGAGCTCTGTTGTCGCTGGGCAACTGGGTTCCTATGTCTACCTCTGGGGTCCGTCGTGTTGTCTTCGGGCTTGTGTCCAGATATATATATATATATATATATATATATATATATATATATATATATATATATATATACTCCTGGAAATGGAAAAAAGCCGTGGCATACGGAGCTCCATCGCAGTCTTTAACACTGGTAGCATGCCGCGACAGCGTGGACGTGAACCGTATGTGCAGTTGACGGACTTTGAGCGAGGGCGTATAGTGGGCATGTGGGAGGCCGGGTGGACGTACCGCCGAATTGCCCAACACGTGGAGGGTGAGGTCTCCACAGTACATCGATGTTGTTGCCAGTGGTCGGCGGAAGGTGCACGTGCCCGTCGACCTGGGACCGGACCGCAGCGACGCACGGATGCACGCCAAGACCGTAGGATCCTACGCAGTGCCGTAGGGGACCGCACCGCCACTTCCCAGCAAATTAGGGACACTGTTGCTCCTGGGGTATCGGCGAGGACCATTCGCAACCGTCTCCATGAAGCTGCTCTACGGTCCCGCACACCGTTAGGCCCTCTTCCGCTCACGCCCCAACATCGTGCAGCCCGCCTCCAGTGGTGTCGCGACAGGCGTGAATGGAGGGACGAATGGAGACGTGTCGTCTTCAGCGATGAGAGTCGCTTCTGCCTTGGTGCCAATGATGGTCGTATGCGTGTTTGGCGCCGTGCAGGTGAGCGCCACAATCAGGACTGCATACGACCGAGGCACACAGGGCCAACACCCGGCATCATGGTGTGGGGAGCGATCTCCTACACTGGCCGTACACCTCTGGTGATCGTCGAGGGGACACTGAATAGTGCACGGTACATCCAAACCGTCATCGAACCCATCGTTCTACCATTCCTAGACCGGCAAGGGAACTTGCTGTTCCAACAGGACAATGCACGTCCGCATGTATCCCGTGCCACCCAACGTGCTCTAGAAGGTGTAAGTCAACTACCCTGGCCAGCAAGATCTCCGGATCTGTCCCCCATTGAGCATGTTTGGGACTGGATGAAGCGTCGTCTCACGCGGTCTGCACGTCCAGCACGAACGCTGGTCCAACTGAGGAGCCAGGTGGAAATGGCATGGCAAGCCGTTCCACATCCAGCATCTCTACGATCGTCTCCATGGGGGAATAGCAGCCTTGTAAGACTGGATGTCATGAACTATCATATATATTTTGACTATTAAGGTAAATACACTGTTTGTTCTCTATTAAAATCTTTCATTTGCTAACTATACCTATCAGTAGTTTGTGCCTTCCGTAGTTTGAATCTTTTATTTAGCTGGCAGTAGTGGTGCTCGCTGTATTGCAGTAGTTCGAGTAACGAAGATTTTTTGTGAGGTAAGTGATTTGTGAAAGTTATAGGTTAATGTTAGTCAGGGCCATGCTTTTGTAGGGATTATTGAAAGTCAGATTGCGTTGCGCTAAAAATATTGTGTGTCAGTTTAAGCACAGTCGTGTATACAATTTTTCTAAAGGGGACGTTTCAGCCTGCATTGCTGCGAAAGGTGGATATACACTGTACTAGTGCCGACATTGTGCATGCTCTGTTGCCTGTGTCTATGTGCCTGTGGTTCTGTCAGTGTGATCATGTGATGTATCTGACAATAAAGTTTCCCCTTCCTGGGACAATGAATTCACGGTGTTCTTATTTCAATTTCCAGGAGTGTATAATGGCTCTGTGCAATGTGGGACTTAACATCCGAGGTCATCCGTCCCCTAGAACTAAGAACCACGTAAACCTAGGTAACCTAAGGACATCACACACATCCATTCCCGAGGCAGGATTCGAACCTGCGACCGTAGCGGTCGTGTGGTTCCAGACTGAAGCGCCTTGAACCGCTCGGTCACAAGGACCGGCTCTCACTCTCTCTTTCTCTTTTTTAATTAGTTCTTGTATTGTTAGTTGATAAACTGTTTTTTAAAAAGTGCTTGGTAACAAATGATGTTCAATAATTTTTCCCAATACTTCTTCTTGAACCTCTGTTGGTTGGTGTCCTCCTAATATACAAGCTCTTGTTGCCTTTGATGTCATAAGACGCATTAGGCGAACAAACGTTCACAAACTGCAGTGTCACGAAAACGTTTTCGTGCTTTACCCAGTTAGCCTCTTTGTTAGTGGATAAGTAATAATATAATGTTTGAAGTGTTGTACTAACAATATGATTTTCTCTGTTGAAATGGTTCAAATGGCTCTGAGCACTATGGGACTTACCTTCTAAGGTCATCAGTCCCCTAGAACTTAGAACTACGTTCTAACCATGCCCGAGGCAGGATTTGAACCTGCGACCGTAGCGGTCACGCGGTCCCAGACTGAAGCGCCTAGAACCGCACGACCACACCGGCCGGCTTTTGTCTGTGTATGTATGGAGAGGGAGGAAGAAGAGCGTATGAGGAGGCCAGGCGGGGGGAGGGTGTGCGTAGACGTGCGAGTAAATATAGGACTTCCAGCAGAATGTAATTGGGTAATATTTTGCTTCGAATCTTCACGTATTATAGTCTAGTTGAATGGATGATATTCCATAGAGGAAAGAAAAAAAGTCTGAATGTGATTTGCGAATATTTAGAGTTGACCACATTTGTAACACCCTGATGTTGACTTAAAGGACTTTGTTAAGCCACTGAAAAAGAACAACTCCTGTAAATGGTTATTGTTTATTAACGACGACGTGTTACCTCCTTCTTCACGTGACAGTTTTAACATGTCAGCGTGGGTCAGCGACGCAACATCGGAACAAGATCTTAAAGTAAATTTGTCACCGAACGAGACAGAACAATGACTGAAAGCAGTGCCATTGTACCTTAGGACAAAAAGAGCGGGTCTGATACGCTGAAGTGGATGGAGCTGAGAACGGCGCAGTGTAACCCATAGGATTCCGGGCTGAATGTGTATCCGCGTCAGGGCGTTGGCTAAGTCGGATGGGGAGTGTGATCTTTGATATTGTGCGTTTCTAACGGTCCATAACAGCACCAGTGTCGAATTTCTTAGATTTTTGGGCTCAATTTGATGTCGATGATATTGTGAGACACATAGAAACACAACATATTGAAGCACTCATTCCCCAGCTAAATACTTTACATCCTGAGAAAGGCCATTGCAACACGTCAAACACGGCGGACATTTTAGCATTTTTATTACTTTATAAGATGGCTCATTTTAATGACTCTGAGCATAATATTCTTTGCGACAAGGCCTGCAGCTACGATGGATGTTTTAAATGACTTTGTGATGCTGTCAACTGACTTTTCTTTATTAGATGTACGATCGTACAATTTTGCCCTTGTGCCATTTTCAAGTATCTAAAACGGAAGTATTTTGCATTGAATGCATTAGTATCACTGATGAATTTAACATAAGAAAAAATCATGTCCCAAGATATACTAGGAGGATTATAACTTACCTTATAAAACATTCTTTAATGACATATTATACTATATACGTCTTTGTTCCTATGTTGTAATTATGACTGTGTATAATTATCATAGCCGGCCGCTGTGGCCGAACGGTTCTAGGTTCTTCAGTCGGGAACCACGCTGCTGCAACGGTCGCAGGTTCGAATCCTGTCTCGGGCATGGATGTGTGTGATGTCCTTAGGTAAGTTAGGTTTAAGTAGTTCTAAGTCTAGGGAAATGATGACCTCAGATGTTAAGTCCCTTAGTGCTTAGAGCCATTTGAGCCATTTTTTATAATTATCATGAAATGAACTGGAAATGTTTTTCTTCATTATCGAAGCACGTCACTGTTGAGCAGTTGTTACGAAGATCCTATCTCGAATAAAGTCGATGCTTTCCTCACCTATCTCGATACTAGTTTCATGCGGCCCGTCACGAATTCTTCTCCTGTAGCAGCCTTTTCATCTCAAAGTAGCACTTGCACCCTATATCCTCAATTATTTGCTGGATGTGTTCCAATATCTGCTTTTCTCTACAGCTGTTAACGTCTGCAGCTCCCTCTAGTAACATGGAGGTTATTCCCTGATGTCTTAACAGGTGTCCAATCACCCTGCACCTTCTCCTTGCCAATGTTTTCTGCATATTTTTCGTCATCGGTTCTGCGGAGAACCTCCAGATTCCTTACCTTATTAGTCCACCTAATTTTCAACAATCTCCTGTAGCATAACTTCTCAGATGCTTCGACTCTCTTCTGTTCAGGTTTTCCCATAGCCCACGTGTCACTGTCACCCAGTGTTATGTCCAGACGTACATTCACATACTTTCTTTTTTAAATTGACACAAGGAATGCCCTTTTTGCGAGTGCTAGCTGTTTCTTATGCTCTCCTTCGTCCGTGATCCTCAAGTCTGATGTTAAGTTCCTAGCTGTTGTCATTTCTGCTTCTTCTCATTACTTTCGTCTCTCTTTGATTTGCTCTCAATCCGTATTCTCTTCTCATTATACTGTTCATTCTATTCACCAGATCCTGTAGTTGTACTTCAGTCCTCAGCGTCTACAGCACACCAGCTCTGTCATAGAGCTGAAGAAGTAGCATAGATTTACGTACCCGTCTCTGTCGTAGAAACTCAGTTCAGCAGTTTCATCCTCAGCTGGGACATTGTCATTATTGACGCTCGAGGCTGCAGCTCTGTGTACTAAATTTTGCGCCCTGTATAGCCTGACATCCTGCAAATGTAGTTGCGTATTCTTCCTACAATACGAGATGCAACGCAAGATTTCCGAAAATATTCCCGTAAAAATCAGAGAACTTACTGTTTGATTTCTAACATCACCTTCAAAGTAGACCCCTCGCTTCTTGTAAGCAACACACCCGGGTACTTCTCTGTTGTTAGAAGCAGTGCTGGGAACTCTTCTGGGCGAATCATGCACAGAATTAGTTGTGATTCCGCTCGAATCTCTTCCGTGCAGTCAAAACGCCGCACTTTCAGCTACAGTTTCATTTTTGGGAAAAGGAAGAAATCGCGTGGGCTAGGTACACTCAAGTGACAAAAGTCATGGAATAGCGATGTGCACATGTACAGATGGTGGTAGCGCTGCGTACACGAGGTGTAAAAGAGCAGTGCATTTGCGGAGCTGTTCAAATGGTTCAAATAGCTGTGAGCACTATGGGACTTAATCATCAGTCCCCTAGAACTTAGAACTACTTAAACCTAACTAACCTAAGGACATAACACACATCCATGCCCGAGGCAGCATTCGAACCTGCGACCGTAGCGGTCGCGCGGTTTCAGACTGAAGCTTCTAGAACCGCTCGGTCAGAGTGCCGGCGCGGAGTCGTTATTGGTACTCAGGTGATTCATGTGAAAAGGTTTCCGTTGCGATTATAGCTGCATGACGGGAATGGTAGTTGGAGCTAGACGCATAGGACATTCCGTTTTGGTAAGCGTTAGGGAATTCAGTATTCCGAGATCCACAGTGCGAAGAGTCTACCGAGAATATAAAATTTCAGGCGTCACCTCTCACCACGGAAAAGGCAGCGGACGACGGCCTTCACTTAACGACCCAGGGCAGCGACGTTTGCGTAGAGGTGTCAGTTTTACCAGACAAACAACACTGCTTCAAATAACCACTGAAATCAATGTGGAACGTACGAAGAACGTATCGGTTAGGACAGTGCGGCGAAATTTGGTGTTAATGGGCCATCGAAGTAGACAACCGACGCGAGTACCTTTGTTAACAACACGAGATCGCCTGTTGTTGATAATTCTTCCGGGTTATATGGCCGTGGTCCATGGAATTCTTCTATTCCTAACGTTTCGTTCCAATACAACGTTGGACATCCTCAGAGGTACGGCTGGTCCTGCCGACTGACGAGTCAGGCGTCGGAGAGCGGCCTAAATACCGAGGAAAGTGGGCGTGGTCTAGCTTGCACATAGTAGCAGGGAGAAAACTAGTCAAAGATAAAACGTAACTATCAATAATAGTCCGTCATAGATAAAAATCACTTATCGATTCTGTAACGCCACTGTCCATATCTCGCTTAATTTCAAGGCCTCTTCTTTTCTATTAAAATTATCTTCATGTTTATAAATTTCAATAGCCTCCCTATACAGTCGTGGATAATAGTTCGTGGTAGCACTTAAAACTGCTGTAATTAGGTCTTAAAACTCTATTAATTTCTCTGTTTGAGTACCCATTCTTTTCGAAGGCCTGTTTCAGATGGTTCAGCAGGCCAAAGGACAAGGATGGTACACAGCAATGGAAGAACACGGTGTCTTTACCTTTCATTAGTAAAGTTACAGATCGAATCGGCGAAATTTTGCTGAAACATAAAGTGAAACCGGTATTCAAATCTACCAGAGAAATAGGACAAGTACTTCGTTCTGTTAAAGATAGAAGGCCACCATTGTCATCTAGCGGTGTGTATAAAATTCCGTGTACTTGTGACAAGGTCTATATTGGTACTACGAAAAGAAATGTGAATACGAGGGTAAAGGAGCATAAAAGTCTTTGCCGACTGGGAAAAATAGATAAATCGTCCGTTGCGGAACATGCACTTCAGTCAGGTGACCATGTAGTTAAGTTTCCTGAAACTACAGTTTTAAGTGCTACCACGAATTATTATCCACGACTGTATAGGGAGGCTATTGAAATTTATAAACATGAAGATAATTTTAATAGAAAAGAAGAGGCCTTGAAATTAAGCGAGATATGGACAGTGGCGTTACAGAATCGATAAGTGATTTTTATCTAAGACGGACTATTATCGATAGTTACATTTTATCTTTGACTATCTTTCTTTCTGCTACCACGTGCAAGCTAGACCACCCCACTTTCCTCGGTATTTAGGCCGCTCTCCGACGCCCGACTCGTCAGTCGGCAGGACTCAGCAGGACCAGCCATACGTCTGAGGATGTCCAACGTAGTATTGGACGAAACGTTAGGAATAGAAGTATTCCATGGACCACGGCCATATAACCCGGAAGAACTATCAACAACAGTACCATCCGGTCGTAAAAGCCTTCATTGTACTACATCGCCTGCTGCGACACTCCGGGATTCGTGGCCGTATCTGTTGGACAGTAGACGACTGGAAAATGGTGATCTGCTCAGATGAGTCGCGATTTGAGTTGGCAAGAGCTGATGGTAGGGCTCGAGTGTAGCGAGGAGCCCACGGAGCCATGGACCCAAATTTTCAACAAATCGGTGCGCAAGCTGGTGGTGGCTCCATACCGGTGCGGGCTTTAATTACATGGAATTGACTGGATCCTTCTGGTCCAACTGAACCGATCATTGACTGGAAATGGTTTTGTCCGGCTGCTTGGAGACCACTTGCAGCCATCCATGGACTTCATGTTCAAAAAATGGCTCTGAGCAGTATGCGACTTAACTTCTGAGGTCATCAGTCGCCGAGAACTTAGAACTAATTAAACATAACTAACCTAAGGACATCACACACATCCATGCGCGAGGCAGCATTCGAACCTGCGTCCTGGGAGTATTGTTACACAAAAAAATCATTATTACCATAAATAATCACGTTATTAAGTACTTTTAAATGATAACGAAAGGTCTTACTGTTTCTTAATGCTTTTGGGCTTAAGTCAGCACATACGTTTAATATTATGTTTATAACTCTTAAGTATTCAGAAATCTTCCATAATTTGATACAGCAATGTACACAAAACATGCCAGAAAAGACGATTGGTCGCTTGTTCACAAATCTGTCTTAAGTTTATTCATAAATAAATACCACATGTGTTAAAATAGATAACTAGTTCTAGTCAGATTCCAGTCAACTTCACCCGCTCCTGTGGGAGTCTGTCTTTTCTACTAATTTCAGAAGACTTGACCCTGTGGATCTGTAACATACTATTTTCCAAAAAGATATTCCTTTTCCTTGTTTATGGGAGCTATCCCATCGTCTACTTCTTTTTGAGGAAGCCCAATGTTCTTGTTGAAAAAATACGCTCTGGCTTTGTGTAGTGTTGCGGTGTGGGCTTCGAGTTCTCCGATATGGGGCTTAGGAACTACTTGGTCCTGAACTCTCAGGGCAGACTGCTGGGGAGTAAACAATACTTTGTCCTTTTCTAGTGCCTTTTTCCCATGGTTTCATCTGAAGTGACGAGATTTTTGCACAAAGGGATCGACCATGATTTAAAATCTACTATTTCGCTTGTTTTTGCTGAATAAACTTTAAAGCGACCAACGTTGCTGGATTCGGTGATACGTGACATACTGTATATTGATCTGCAGTAAGCATTTGGTCTTACATTCGCTACTTCCTTTTCACGTCACCGAACTCACAGTCAGGTGGTAGATAAGAGTACCCTCTAATGGGAAATTAATGACAGAGTTTTTTAGATCTGTCACTCTCTGTTAAGATCAATGACGTTCTTGTAAGCGTATATTTCCGATTTTGGTCTGCGCATGCATTGCTGAACAAGTGGACCTCTTATGTTTTTGGTGACGCAGTTCTCAGTGTAATGGTATAGAAAGGTGCACGCGACGCTAGAAACTTTCTTACCTTGGCCATCATGATGACAATGAAACAGACCTTCGTTTTATATAGTGTATCTGAAGTTAAAGACCCACAGTTGCCTGAGATAAAAAAAATTATTGTATTCTTTTACTGTCTTGTTTCTTCATCTTTTTCTGTGACTTCGAACTCTAAGCTCGTCATCTTAATAACTGAAGTCTACAACAAAGATTACCAATTGGTTTAACATGAGTTCAGACCTGCCACACTTTTATTTCACAAACATGACATCTCCTGGAGTTTGGTTCAAATGGTTCAAATGGCTTTGAGTACTATGGGACTTAACATCTGGGATCATCAGTCCCCTAGAACTTAGAACTACTTAAACCTAACTAACCTAAGGACGAGACACACATTCATGCCCGAGGCAGAATTCGAACCTGCGACCGTAGCGGTCGCGCGGTTCCAGACTGAAGCGCCTAGAACCGCTCGGCCACACTGGCCGGGTCCTGAAGTTTTTGTCGGTCCATTATGGCCAGGGAACTTTTCCTGGTACGTACCTCTCAAGTCAATAAACTTTACCAACAGCCGTACACTTTAGGTTATTTTATTTCGAACGCTACCGGTTTCGGGAATTCACTTTGCCATCTTCAGGCCTCATACACTTTTTTCGTGTCAAGAAGCTTATCGTATAGTTCCATAAAACTAGATACTGTGAATCCGAATCGTTGTGCAACTGATTCATACGAAAGGCGCATTATTTCAAGTTAAAACGGTGTTCTAGTACAATGAAAGAGCGCTGTTAATTTCACGTGAACTTTATGTTGTCCTAAACCACTGAATAACAAATAATTTACCCACAAAATATTCAAGAAACTGACAAAAATGCCAAGAATCGTTAGATGAATGAAGAGGGGATTTATATAGTTAGCTTGTGATTCATATATGTAATATAGAGAAAGCGGATTCTGACCTATATGAACCGAAACATGTTGAATACTATCATTTATAATGGCTCAGCACGGACGTGAATTGTTTGCACTCACCTTACACGCCAAGCACTGCGACGCAGTGCGCTTTCTAAGGAATCGTAGCTCGTAACAATGCATGAAGCAAATTCCATTGCAAATTGGGTTGGGTTGATTTGGGGGAGGAGACCAAACTGCGAGGTCATCGGTCTCATCGGATTAGGGAAGGATGGGAAAGGAAGTAGGCCGTGCCCTTGCAAAGGAACCATCTCGGCATTCGGTTGAAGCGATTTAGGGAAATCACGGAAAACTTAAATCAGGATGGCTGGACGCGGGATTGAACCGTCGTTGCAAATATTCACATACAAGTGCAGGCATCAACTGCCACGCAAACTGTCCGTCTACATGCAAACCACAGTCAAAGGACAGTACAAGATTCTTTCTGTCCCGTTCGAATACACTGCAACGACGCTGGCCGCGTTGCTCTCTTATTGGCCGCCACACACAGCTCGCCCATGAACGTCTCTTGGACAGCCCGCCTCGACTGAGCACAGACTGTCTTCACCTCGGACGTCGATTACTGGGCTCAGATTGTCTTAACAAAAGTGCTCGCGACTTAGCAGACGTGGTAAATACACGGTCTAGTCACATTAATGTGTCGGGCGTGTGCGGAAAACAGTGCAGTCGTTGTAACACGGAAAGACCACGACTATCGGCTTTTGGACCAAGTACGAAACGTTTCCGAAACGTTGGAAGAAGTCTAATGGGGTTGTATGGGGCAGCCAAATTTGACTTTAATATTCATGTTAATTAAAATGAAACTATGGTATTGTAAACGGTGTCTGTATCTGATAGGCTTTATAACGCGGATTACTGTCTCTGCACGACCTCGGAGCCAAAGATACTGCTTCTGGTCTGAGATTGTAGCGTTGGAGTAAGAGTGTGCTTGTCGCACAATTGTAGGTAGCGGTCTGTGTGCGAAAGACGATGGAGTAGGCAGTTTTTGTGGTGTTCTACGTGAAGCCACCAAGTGTTAGATTAATGTAGAAATTGCGAGAACATGTAAGCATAAGTATTCTCACAAGCAAGGTAAAAGTGTTAAAAATTATGATTTTTGTTTTGACAGCACGATAGTATAGGTAAATTGACTGGTAATTATCAATTGTTGAGTAAACTCAGAATGTACGTAAACTCGTTTGATAAAAAGGTTAGTTAGTTATTTCAGTTTTGTAATGTTTCTAAAATGTGTTGACACAGATGAATGTAATTTGATGATCTGCATTTGTGCTGGTTTAGTGAGGTTAGATAATACTTGCTGTAGAAATCTCATTGTTCGTAAATCAGTTAGTAAATAAGATGAATTTTTCTGACCAAATTCAGCTGTCAAATGTTTTGAAAAGACAAGCTTAACTTGCAATGTAATTTTTCTAAAAATATCAGTGTTAGTAATTCACCACAATCAGTACCGCCTCCCTGTCCGGGTAATGTGTTTTTCAAAGAAATTGGATTTTTCATAAATGTTTTATTTATCAGCCAAAACAATTTCATGTGCATTTAAAAGTATTGCAGCCAGCATTACACATCGGTGAGCTAGTAGCTAGCATATTTATATTTTTCTCATGAGAGACCAGAATATATCGCGTTCCACCGTTGCGGCTTTCGTAGTAAAACATTTTAATTTATTTGTTATGTGCACAGCTAGCAAAGTTATCATTTTTAACAGGACGAGAGGATTCTGTGCCTAAGGGGCTGAATGTGACAGTATTTCTTTATTGGTTCTGGGAGTTGCATTGCCCGATCAAAGCGTATGAAGCTTTTGCTAACAATTACACAGAATAAGCACACGACTTTCAGTGACAACACGCTACAAAATAATTCGAGTTTAGTATCGATTCCACAGTTCAATCTTTCTTTCAACGTAATTGAAACGCCTGCTAAACCCACAGGGCAGAACAGGTAATAGGATTGCGGAAAGGGGCCAAAAGTTGAGGTCAGTTTCTCCTTCTAATTGTCATTTATTGTACTTTAATAACCTTTACAACCAAAGCGGCACATAGCCGGATCTTAACCGAATGCAACTCTTTCACTGCTGAAGGCCTCCATCAAGAAATCTTAACAAATCAACAAGATAAAAATCCAATTAAGATAGCATTAAAACAATTTTTAAAAAAAGCAACAAATGCAAGGTGCAATACAAATTGCTGAGGGCCACAGTTAAATTTCAAAATTTTAGAATATATTACCAATGACTTTTAAAGGCAGAAGGCCAACAAGAAATCTTAAAAATCAACAAGATTAAAATCCAATTAAGATAGCAATAAAATAACTAAAAAAAGAAAGGGCCACAAATGCAAGGTGCAACACAAACGGCTGAGAGACACAATTAAATTTCAAAATTTTAGAATATATTATTATTGACCTTTAAAGGCAGAAAGCCAGAATATTTAACAGCAAGAAATATTTAAAAATCAACATGATAAAAATCCAATTAAGACAGGAATAAAATAATAAAAACGGCAACATATGCAAAGTGCAATACCAATGGCTGAGGGCCACAGTTAAACGTCAAAATTTTAAAATATATTACCATAATATTTTAAAGGCAGAAGGCCTCAATGTTTAAGCTTCAAAGATAAATTAAAAAAATAATTTTACAAAATTTTGAGAGTACAAAACAAATAACTATAAGCCTAAAATTTAAGGTAGCTGACCACAGATAATTAAACACCGGTGGCACTCAGAAAACCTCCAGGGAGGTCGGTCTGCCCTCGTACACTTAGGCGAGACAGGTGGTGAGCTCAACTATACTTGATCCATCGGAACCCAACCAGGGGACAGCCAGGAACCAACCGACACAACGACTTGCTTCTACATCTACATCTACATCCATACTCCGCAAGCCACCTGACGGTGTGTGGCGGAGGGTACCCTGAGTACCTCTATCGGTTCTCCCTTCTATTCCAGTCTCGTATTGTACGTGGAAAGAAGGATTGTCGGTATGCTTCTGTGTGGGCTCTAATCTCTCTGATTTTATCCTCATGGTCTCTTCGCGAGATATACGTAGGAGGGAGCAATATACTGCCTGTTTCCTCGGTGAAGGTATGTTCTCGAATTTCAACGAAAGCCCGTACCGAGCTACTGAGCGTCTCTCTTGCAGAGTCTTCCACTGGAGTTTATCTATCATCTCCGTAACGCTTTCGCAATTACTGAATGATCCTGTAACGAAGCGCGCTGCTCTCCGTTGGATCTTCTCTATCTCGTCTATCAACCCTACCTGGTGCGGATCCCACACTGCTGAGCAGTATTCAAGCATTGGGAGAACAAGCGTACTGTAACCTACTTCCTTTGTTGTCGGATCCAATCAGTACACGAGAACTCGAACAGGAAAGGTTGCAGACGTGATTATCCACAATGAACCACCGAAATACACCACAACAAGAATGGACGGGGCTTGGGTACTTCAAACCACTACTCAACTTTGACGTCCTGGGTCGGCGAGCCACGAAGCTCGCAGCGATGGGACAGCTCCACACACGCTCCGACACTGCTCAGGGACCGGCAGCGGACCCAGCCGACAGCGCCGCGCGGAGATCCTCCCTGGTCCCCATCAGCCGACCGACTCCTTTCAGAATGCCGACAACACCTCAAACGGTCATCAGTGGAAATAACACCAACTACACACACAACCAAACACTTGCAGAAAGGCCTGAACGATACGCAACAGTAACTATACACACGCGAAGACAAATCGGGAGTCGATGTACACACACACACGGCCGACTCACGATTGGCGAGCCCAAACGCGTAGTCCACTAGGACAAAATTCATTTTTATTTTATTTATTGCCAAATTGTAGACCTGTTATCTGATGTTTAAAACAGGTCGTACATCTTAAAATTTCGTTTTTCATCTTTTTACAATTTTCTTTTCTTTTGTTTTATCTACAACTTTTACAAAGAATGATACTTTTCAAAATAACCATAATTTAAGGTTGAAATATAAATTAAATTTTGTTGTTTATTGAGAAGAATATAAAAAGAAGATAGTATAGGGGAGAGATCTGTTAGTCTGTTAGTACCATCACCGAATGTGACTGACGGTGAATACCTCGGAGTGGTTTCTTCGAGCCGCTGACCGCCAGTCACACACACACACACACACACACACACACACACAACACACAAATGGTTATTACTAGAGAAATAATGTTGCTTATCCTATTTATTACTAATCCTATGTATTAACTACTTTAGGTGCCCATCCATGTATAACATTTGGTGTTTTCTTGGCTAGATCGCCAGCACTTTTGCTTATTCACTGTCACCTCTCAGCTTCTTCCCCCTGTTCCTCCTCATTGTCATTATTTTCGTTGTCACTGTGGGTATCGCTGTCCATCCTCTGGAGATTGTTGTTACGCTGCACATCGGCATGCCTGAAATGTCGTGTCCGCATGTACTTTTCATGTGTTGTTTTTGAAATACTGTTTGTCAGTGCGTTTAATTGTGCTCATTGTTCTTCGTCTCTTATTGCTGTGTATATATCTATGCCTGTATCTGTGTAGTCTAAGTGTAGTGTACGTCTATTGTTCGCGTATTGCCCGCAGAAAAAGACAGTGTGTCCTGGGGTACCTCCTTCCCACATGTGTATGTGGGTGTCTGCCTCAGACTCACGCGGTTTGTGTGCGTGGGATAAGGTCCGTGTCCGGTTAGGAAATGTACCATACCGCGGCTGGGATCGATATGTCTCATTCTCAACCGCTCCCTTGTGTCAGGGAGGAAGTTGTGCAGACCGCAACTCGTGGTCGTGCGGTAGCGTTCTCGCTTCCCACGCCCGCGTTCCTTGGTTCGATTCCCGGCGGGGTCAGGGATTTTCTCTACCTCGTGATGACTGGGTGCTGTGTGATGTCCTTAGGTTAGTTAGGTTTAGGTAGTTCTAAGTTCTAGGGGACTGATGACCATAGATGTTAAGTCCCATAGTACTCAGAGAGATTTGAACCATTGAAGTTATGCAGTCTACGTCCCTTATCACTTACATCCCACTCACCTTGGCAAGTATCCACACGCCAACTTTTAAGGTGACATATCGTCTCCATCGCACACCGCTTATTGAGTGTACCTTATCTAGTCTCGCCACCTTTAACCAGTACCTTGCAGCTCAGTATTTGATCGTGATATCTATGGGGCATATTTAGAGCACCACACACAGCCGGTAGGACAACGGACCGACGATCCACCAAGACCGCGGCCCGGCTCAGGTGATGCGTGGCGGTAATGGTCGGGCGAGCCATGTCGATGCAGACCTCACTGCTGCTCCAGCCCGACTGCCTTCTTAGTGCCTTTTGCCACTCCCCGACGGACAGGACAGGAATGCGCTCCAAACGCGTTCCTACTGACTGGAAGACCCGAACTCGCAACTGCGTTACGACAGACAACGACGGCGAAGTAATAGCAGTCAAGCAAAGATACTACGAGAGGAGATATATCGATACTCGCTGCTAACGCCGCTCGCGGTCAGGCGAAGCAGCAACTAAGTAACAGTAGTAATTTAAGTTAACGTAGTGAGGTGGAAGTACATTAAAAACAGGGTGGACAAGAGAACACGACCCATGCACGGCTTAGTAATCCTAAAACTTTCTTTTTAAAGAAGGTTACAACGAGTGAGTTTGGAAACTGTTCGCATGCTGCCGTTGTTAAAGTACACTGTGTATGGCGAAATGGCGCTATCCAAACCGGCACTGAGCTAACTGTTGTGCACCACAGGCCACAAATGACAAGGATGCTGGCCGACTACGGAGATGTGTGCGGGCGAATAGCCGCGCATCTGTTGGGCAACTGAACGCCTAGATGAACGAAGGGGATACAGCGAGTGTCTCCTGAACGACAGATCAGCGAAAGTTGCTGCGTCCGGGCCCCGGCAGCAGGAGCCTAGTTTGTACGCTCAAGCTGAATGGTGTTCATCGGCGACGAAGGCTGCAATTTGCACGGCAATACCGCAACTGGTTCAAGAATCATGAAAGAAGGTTGTATACATTGAAGAACCCTGGAGATACCAAAAGGCATCAGATAGATTATGTAATGGTAAGACAGACATTTAGAAACCAGGTTTAAAATTGTAAGACATTTGCAGGGGCAGATGTCGACTCTGGCCACCATCTATTGGTTATGAACTGTAGATTAAAACTGAAGAAACTGAAAAAAGGTGGGAATTTGAGAGATGGGACCTGGACAAACTGAAAGAACCAGAGGTTGTACAGAGTTTCAGGGAGACCATAAGGGAACAATTCACAGGAATGAGGGAAAGAAATACAGTAGAAGAAGAATAGGTAGCTTTGAGGGGTGAAACAGTGAAGGCAGCAGAGGATCAAATAGGTAAAAAGACGAGAGCTAGTAGAAACCCTTGCGTAACAGAAGAAGTATTGAATTTAATTGATGAAAGGAGAAAATATAAAAATACAGTAAATGAAGCAGGCAAAAAGGAATACAAACGTCTCAAAAATGAGATCGACAGGAAGTGCAAAATGGCTAAGCAGGGATGGCTAGAGGACAAATGTAAGGATGTAGAGGCTTATCTCACTAGGAGTAAGATAGATACTGCCTAGAGGGAAATTAAAGAGACCTTTGGAGAAAAGAGAACCACTTGCATGAATATCAAGAGCTCAGATGGAAACCCTTTTCTAAGCAAAGAAGGGAAAGCAGAAAGGTGGAAGGAGTATAAAGATGGTCTATACAAGGGCGATGTACTTGAGGACAATATTATGGAAATGGAAGAGGATGTAGATGAAGATGATATGGGAGACACGATACTTGTTTGACTGAGCACTGAAAGAACTGAGTCGAAACAAAGCCCCGGGAGTAGACAACATTCCATTAGAACTACTGGCGGCCTTGGGAGAGACAGTCATGTAAATAATCTTCCATATGGTGAGCAAGATGTATGAGACAGGCGAAATACCCTCAGACTTCAAGAAGAATATAGTAATTCCAATTCAAAGAATGCAGGTGTTGACAGATGTGAAAATTACCGAACTATCAGTTTAATAAGTCACAGCTGCAAAATACTAACGCATGTTCTTCACAGACGAAGGAAAAACTGGTAGAAGCCGACCTCGGGGAAGATCAGTTTGGACTCCGCAGAAATGTTGGAACACGTGAGGCAATACTGACCCTACGACTTATCTTAGAAGAAAGATAACGGAAACGCAAACCTACGTTTCTAGCACTTGTAGACTTAGAGAAAGCTTTTGACAATGTTGATTGAAATACTCTCTTTCAAATTCTAAAGGTGGCAGGGGTAAAATACAGGGAGCGAAAGGCTATTTACAATTTGTACAGAAACCAGATGGCATTTATAAGAGTCGAGGGGTATGAAAGGGAAGCAGTGTTTGGGAAGGCAGTGAGACAGGGTTGTAGCCTATCACCGATGTTATTCAATCTGTATATTGAGCAAGCAGTAAAGGAAACAAAAGAAAAGTTTGGAGTAGGTATTAAAATCCATGGAGAAGAAATAAAAACTTTGAGGTTCGCCGAAGACATTGTAATTGTGTCAGAGACAGCAAAGGACATGGAAGAGCAGTTGAACGGAATGGACAGCGTCTTGAAAGGAGGGTATAAGATGAACATCAACAAAAGCAAAACGAGGATAATGGAATCTAGTCGAATTAAGTCGGGTGATGCTGAGGGAATTAGATTAGGAAATGAGACACTTAAAGTAGTAAAGGAGTTATATAATTCAATTTTTAAATGTCTCTTCCTTATAAATACTGTTTTTAATTCTTTTCGTAATATAGCACTGGGGACGCTATATGTATTTTAGGCGGTGCATTCTCTGCCGCCGATGTAAGGTCCGGGCAGTAATACGTGCAAGGTCGGGACTGCAGTTAAGCGAGATGTACGCAGTGCAGTGCCCGATCGCAGGTGTTTCGCCGTACTGACTAGCGAGGACGACGGACAGAGCAGGTGCGGTGGAGAGGTGGTGGGGGAGGGGGCAACGGTCCCTGCAAAGAGGTTCGCGAACTCATTAAAAGCGCCGATAAATAACAGCTGACCGCGTGCTAATATAAGCGCCGAGGCGGGTCGTCGCCGGCGCCGCACCCATAATCGTTTTTAATGCGAGCGCGGGCGTCCATCACGGTCGCCGTACGTGTGGCCTCGCCGTGATAAGTGAACCGCCGCACACACAATATAAAACACAATCTTTATATGCGCCACCGCGGCCGACAGTTTTTTTATTATATAATTTTTTGTAGGTGCCGGTAAAAAACAGGAAGGGCTAGCCAGCGCTTCGGAGCAGCCCCTAACACGATGCTTATAGCAACCCTCACCCCCTTTCATCCCCCTCTCGCTGACCAATTCCGTCCTCCTCCTTCCCCTCTCTCTCTCTCTCCTTTCTCTCTCTGTCCCTCGGGCACGCGCACACGAGTGCGTATGTGCGAACGGTCCCGCTTATGCAAACTTCTCTCGCGTATGCGGACGACCCCGGTGCGAAAATAGCCGTGTACACACAACCTAAATCTTCCCTGTGCTCGCGGGAGTGGGGCGGGTTGGAGGTTCGGTTCGGGCACTTCATGGCTGCGTGATTTGTGGCCACCAGAGTCAATATCACGCGACCGCACTGACATCATGTGTGTGTGTGTGTAGGTGGGTCCTACTGCGGCTACCGCACCTCCTGCGGGCACCGGCCTCTGTCGGCCCACCTGACATTTTTTACACCTCTCTTTCTCGCCCCCTAGCCTTGCCTTTTTTTGTATTAATATGGTTCCGCCCTTAGCGCACGTCGTCTGTGCTCGCTGAGATAATCTATGGCAGATTTAAAACTTCGGCTCCGTACCGGATTTATTGGCAATTAAGGCACGGCCTCTAAAGCGCGATTTAACGTTTCAAGCACGAAAAAAAGGGTTCTTTCTGGTGCGAAAATAATAAAGCGTGAAAATCTGATAATTTAGTTACTCTAATAAACCGTTTTAATCGCTTAAGAGATCACGGGAAAGGGCTTATCACACGATGAGGTTCTTCTTTCTCCACGATGCTTTTTTAATTTTTAATTTTTTTTGGCGTCTGTGCCGTGAATTGTCTGAGTTGTCTTGGTGAGGACATTAACACTTACACTCTCTCAGAAGGAAGCATCTAACAATTTGAAACCCCTTAGAAAAAATTAAAAATGACAGTGCTGGAAAACCTCTTACGTTATTTGACACAGAAACTGCTGAGTAAAACTGAACGTACTCAGACATTTCTCTCTTTACTTATTCTGATCATAGCTAAACTGACACACAATATTTTTAGCGCAACGCAGTGTGACTTTCAACAATCCCCACAAAAGAGTGGCCCTGACTAACAATAACGTATACCTTTCCTGAATCACTTACGTCACAAAATCCTTCGTTTCTCGAACTACTGCAATACAGCCAGCGCCAATACTGCCAGCCGAATAAAAGATTCAAACTACGGAAGGCACTAACCACTGATAGGCACTGTTAGCAAATGAAAGATTTTTATAGAGAAAAAAACAATGCATTTACCTTAATAATGTTCGAAAGTCATCATATATATGACCTCCATCTTTACAAATATCCTTTTTCGGCGGACTGACGTCCAGATCGTCCGCTTATAGCAACCTATCAAAACTGTGGCATCTCTCTCTCCACATCCACCACTACTGGCGGCTCACCTCCAACTGCGCAACGCTACGCGCTGTTCACATCCAGCTGCTCAACACTATAATAGCGAATATTCCAACAATGCCAACCAGCCACAGACTGCACACAGCATAGTCAGTGATTTTCTTACACAGTGCTACGTAGCGTTACCAACATAAAAACCTAAACAGCCTACTTACAAATTGCTAAGCAGTCAGAGAACTAGCAATAGCTTGATTTATAATTTTGTTTTAAAATGGAGACTAAGAGTTTAGAGATACTACACGCAATCCGGATACGTCGCATAACACTTGTGTATACTGTGAAGTAAAGTATCATTCAACTGAAAGAAAATAGAGGTTGATAAAAATATGACATATATGAATGTCTTTAGGGTAACGGTAGACTATTCTCTCTGAAGCGTCGAAACCAGATAACATAGTAATGTCGGACGTGTGGGTCTGGGGCCACAGATGCTGCTTTATCACATGGTGCATTGTTATGTGGATACAAACAATACCCTTCCGTATTTAGCGTTTTGTTAAGTGAAATGTTTCAAATGGCTCTGAGCACTATGGGACTTACCATCCGAGGTCATCAGTCCCCTAGAACTTAGAACTGCTTAAACCTAACTAACCTAAGGACATCACATATATCCATGCCCGAGGCAGGATTTGGACCTGCGCCCGTAGCAGTCACGCGGTTCCGGACTGAAGCGCGTAGAACCGGAACCGCGGCCGGCTGGTAAGTGGAATAAGAGGTCCACACACTAACTAGAAAAATCCCCATATCATATCACCACCTCGTCTGTACTTTGCTCTTGGCACCACATATGATGGCGGGTAACGTTATCCTGCCACTCGTCGAAGCCAAACCCTTCCATCAGATTCTGTGCGGCTGGTCCCGGCTGAGGTTCGAGTCCTCCCTCGGACATGGGTGTGTGTGTGTTTGTCCTTAGGATAATTTAGGTTAAGTAGTGTGTAAGCTTAGGGACTGATGACCTTAGCAGTTAAGTCCCATAAGATTTCACACACATTTGAACATTTTCTTCCATCAGATTACCGTGGAGTACAGAGGTTCATCACTCCAGGTCGTTAGATTAGATTAGTGCTTGTTCCATAGATCATGAATACGACACTTCGTAATGATGTGGAACGTGTCAGGTAAATAAAAGGTGTCTAGACAAGATATTACATTACACAAAATATTACATGACACTCAATATTTTTAATTTTTTGTGGGTGTTTGGGAAATTACCCACTTACTATATCTAAAAATTCATCTACTGAGTAGAAGGAGTTGCCATTAAGAAATTCTTTTAATTTCCTTTTAAATGCTATATGGCTATCTGTCAGACTTTTAATGCTATAAGTGTCTGCAGGATGATCTTGGATGAGCTCCAGCAATTATTCTGATTACACGCTTTTGTGCAATGAACGCTCTTGTACTCAATGATGAGCTACCCCAGAATATGATGCCATACGAAAGCAGAGAATGAAAATATGCGTGGTAAGCTAATTTAGTCAGATGTATATCTCCAAAATTTGCAAGATTCTACATCTACATCTACATCCGTACTCCGCAAGCCACCTGACGGTGTGTGGCGGAGGGTACCCTGAGTACCTCTATCGGTTCTCCCTTCTATTCCAGTCTCGCACTGTACGTGGAAAGAAAGACTGTCGGTATGCCTCCGTGTGGGCTCCAATCTCTCTGATTTTATCCTCATGGTCTCTTCGCGAGATATACGTAGGAGGGAGCAATATACTGCTTGACTCTTCGGTGAAGGTATGTTCTCGAAACTTCAACAAAAGCCCGTACCGAGCTACTGAGCGTCTCTCCTGCAGAGTCTTCCACTGGAGTTTATCTATCATCTCCGTAACGCTTTCGCAATTACTAAATGATCCTGTAACGAAGCGCGCTGCTCTCCGTTGGATCTTCTCTATCTCTTCTATCAACCCTACCTGGTGCGGATCCCACACTGCTGAGCAGTATTCAAGCATTGGGCGAACAAGCGTACTGTAACCTACTTCCTTTGTTGTCGGATTGCATTTCCTTAGGATTCTTCCAATGAATCTCAGTCTGGCATTTGCTTTACCGACGATCAACTTTATATGATCATTCCATTTTAAATCACTCCTAATGCGTACTCCCAGATAATTTATGGAATTAACTGCTTCCAGTTGCTGACCTGCTATTTTGTAGCTAAATGATAAGGGACCTATCTTTCTATGTATTCGCATCACATTACACTCAGTGTGTTTTTTCCAGTTCAACGCCTCATCAATGCATACACCTAGAAATTTTGAATATTCCACCTAACCAGTTCGCTCTGGACACCACCTCAAGCGTCGCTTGGCACTGGCTGCAGAAATGTGTGGTTTACGAGGAGCTTCTCGAACTCTGTAGCCCGTTCTTTTGAACTGCCTACGCACAGTGTTTGTGCGATAGCATTCCTTCCACTGATTTCATCCGAGTTTTTACATCCGTCCTCCGCTCTGTTCGCCGGTCCTGTCCGTCATTACATGAGATCTGCCTTGCCTTCGTTTAGCTCTGGTTGTTCCTTAACGTTTCCGCTTCATAATCACATCACCCGCAGTCGCCTTGGGCGGCTTTAGAAGGGCTGAAAAGACCCTGCTGAATGAGTTACTCGGGTGTGACATGCAATGGTTGGTCCACGTTCGAAGTCACTGAATTCATCTGACGGACCAATTCTGCTGTTACTGCTTCTCCAATGACAGTAAAATACTTTTTTCCTTTATTGTTGTTTTAACACCTTACATAAAAAGGTGGGCCAGCAGCGGCATAATTACGCCGCCCTTCGGCCACAGACAGTACATATAGAATCAAGGAAGACAGAGAAACATAAAACATAACGGTGGACAATAACAGTATACACATGAGCAAAAAACACGAAGCCGTTCACAGGCATAGAAAAATAAGAAACGGTCAGCACTGTACACGAACACTGATGATTGATATGACACATGTGAACGATGGAGCGTGGGCGGCGAAAACACTGAAGCACTAATACGACGACTCACACAGAGAATCGATGGCGATGATCTCCAGCGCGCGAATGTTCACTTGACATGTGCGAGTCTGGGTACCTGCCAAAAGGGGAAAGGTGGGGAGGAGGGAGAGGGGAGAGAGTAGATGCCAGTGGCAGAGGAGATTGGGGGGAGCAAAGAAGGTACGGGGGTAGAGGAAGCCCCGGGGGAGGAGGTGGGGGGAGGAAGGGAGGAGGGAGAGGAGGGAGAGAGGGTGCCCTAAGGAAAACACACAGGATGTGGAAGAGGAGGATCAAAGTTGGTAGGAGGGGTAGATGAAGGGGATGAGGGCTTCATCAGGGAGAGGAAGTTGGCGGAAGCCACCTTGGCCCAGGGTATGGAGAGTGGAGAGATGGAGAGCAGGTGGGAATTGGGAATACAGGCGTGGCAGTGGATAGGGGTGTGAGAGGATGGGAGAGACAAGCAGGTGAGGGGGATCATGTTTACTGGAGGTATAGAGGATCCGTATCCGTTTGAGGAAAAGGAGGAGGTGTGAGAATGGAATAAGGTCATACAGGATCCGCGTGGGGGAGGGAGACAGATGCGTAGATGAGACAGAGAGCGCGGCGTTGTAGGATCTGAAGGGATTTGTAAAAGGTAGGAGGAGCGGAGATTCATGCAGAGTGGGCGTACAAGAGGATAGGGCGGATGAGGGACTTATAGGTGTAGAGGGTGGTGGAGTAGTCCAGACCACATGTACGGCCAGAAAGGAGCTTGAGGAGATGGAGTCAGGAGCATGGCTTGGCTTGGATTGTCCGCAGATGGGGGTCCAGGAGAGGCGACGGTCAAGCGTGAAGCCAAGGTACTTAAGGGTGGGGGTGAGGGCGATAGGATGGCCATAGATGGTGACATAGAAGTCGAGGAGGCGGAAGGAATGTGTGGTTTTGCCGACAATGATCGCCTGTGTTTTGGAAGGTTTGACCTTAAGTAACCACTGGTTGCACCAAGTGGTGAACCGGTCAAGATGGGATTGGAGAAGGTGTTGGGAGCGCTGCAAGGTGGGGGCAAGGGCAAGGAAGGCGGTGTCATCGGCGTACTGGAGAAGGTGAAAGGGGGGTGAAGGCGGCGGCATGTCCGTGGTATACAAAAGGTACAGAAGAGGGGAGAGGACGGAGCTTTGGGGCACACTGGCGGAGGGGAAGTAGGTGTAGGAATCCGTGTTATGGATGGTGGCGTAGGAAGGACGTTGGGAAAGAAAGGTCCTGATCAGACAGACGTAGTTAATAGGAAAGGCGAAGGTTTGGAGACCGGAATGCCACACACGGTCATAGGCGCGTTCGAGGTCGAGGGAGAGGAAGATTGCAGAGCGTCGGGAATTGAGCAGTTCGGGGAGGAGGTGAGTGAGGTGAAGGAGAAGGTCGTCGGTAGAGAAGGACGGCCGAAAGCCACACTGGGTAAGGCGAAGGAGGCGGTGCTGGCGGAGATGCTGGTGGATGCGTCGGGTAAGGATGGATTGCAAAATACTCCCCGCTTCCTGTTATATTGGCGCGTTTGCCTCTCCCCGACAATTCCCCATTACCATTGCTAAGGGTTATAAGTATACAGCGTGTTTCAAAAGGACTTTACAAGTTTGAAAATTCATATAAATTAATTCGTAGTACCTACAGAGGCGATTGTAGTGTCAATTTGTAGGTAAATGCCACAGTGTAACATAACAGTCGCGACACTCACTGGTGTAAAAGTTGTTGCCGTTTGACAGGTGGAGCGACACTAGGGTCCCAAACTGCTAGTAAGGTGAACGTCAGACGCGCCGTAAGCTTAATGTTTGTTTGCATCCTGTTCCTACGTAATTTACGAAATATCTGAGTTATTTTCTTGCCTCCAAGGGTTTGTATAGTATCAGAAGGCGCATATGTTTCGAAAAATGATTCTGAACCAAGAGCAAGTATGGACAAAAACCGTGAATCGAGTGGCAAGTACAACACATTCGTGAAGAAACACTTTCGACGTTGGGTAGAATTGCAACTTACCACGTTGATATCAAAAGAATATAACCACACAGATTCACGCATAAGAAGCACAGACATGTACCTCTACATGCGAAAGCAATCGACAGCTTATTTATCGTTCGGTAGGCCTACTGTGTTTGTCATGGTCGCCTGTTGCCACAAGCACGACCTTCATCTTTATATTATTCTAAGTGGGACAAGCAACGTCCAAATAGTGGGGAAATATGTTGAAAACTTTATAATGTGCTGATTACATTACATTTCACGCAAAACCAAATATTTGAATGATTTTCAAACAATCTGTCGGTGAACGACGTGCTAAAAAAAAATGTCGTCGCACGAGGGGAGCAAGAGAAATAAAGTGACTAATAACAGAAGTGAATGAAATACATACCTACAGACTTCAACATTCGTTTGTTCTTGTTCACTTCATACATACCTACAGACTTCAACATTCGTTTGTTCTTGTTCACTTCATTCTTCTGACACAATTTCTGTCGCTGTCTGTAGGCACTTCCCTTTTCCTGTAATAGTTTTGCTCGAAGTCTAGCGATCTAGACATTCTGCCACTTCACACGCTTTTGTAAGACACGAATAACCACTTCACCGTCAAAGCAGGTCTGTGTTGACGATTCACACGAATCTGGCACTGATACATGGATATTTGAACTAGCTGCTTCTGTGTCATACGACTGTTTTACAGCTTAAACGGATTGTCGAATATTTGTGGCCGTTTCCTCCTCATCGTTAATTTACGTGGCTTATTTGGGATGTCAAACAGTGTGGGTACTGCATTCCACACAAGTTTATTATTGTTGCAGTCATGGACTGGTTTTGTACGGAATGTAGCGAACAAAACCTAATATTATTATACAGGTAAACTGGGTGTCTTCTTCCTGTTGTTGTTGTAATTTATTGCGCTACAAACGCTCCCGCTTGTAAAAACCATTCTATAAATCAAAACAAACAACCACTATTCGCTTTCATGATCGCACCGAACTCACAGTTTAAGTTACTGGCGGATTGCGGCGCTGCTGGCGCGGTAGGCAACAAAATCAAGGCGAAGTGTCGCGACTGTTAAGTTAGACTGTGGTAAATACATCAAGTTTTGTTTCGCATAGTTCGCTAGTGCCGAATCTCACCGTAAGGAGCGCTAGCGACAGTTGCGTTAAAGATGGCTGCGTTCACCTGACCCGAGTGTAACAGCTGTGTGTTTTCGTTTGAGGAATCGAAGTCGGCGAGAACAGTTCGGCGTAATTTCCGTACCAAGTACGCTAAAGATCCATGTAGTAGGCATACAGTTTATGAGTGGCCTCAATGTTTCGTAGAAGGAGGGTGCTCGGTAAGACATGGGAAATCGTCAGGTCGTCCAAGCACATCTGACGATTTCGTGGAGCAAGTGAGACGAAGTTTTGTCAACAGCCCTACGAAATCGACCCGGTGTGCGTCTCACGAACTGCAGATTCCACTTACGACTGTTTTGGCGTGTGGTGAGAAACCTTTTGCACTTGAAACCGTACAGTTTGATGATCGTAAAAGCAATAAGAGACACTGATAAAATTGTTTGCAAGAACTTCTGTGCGAATATGTTAAATCGATTACATGATAATGAACATTTCTTGCACAAAACCATCTCTTCTGATGAGTCGACTTTCCACTGAAGTGGCAAGGTTAACCCACATAACTGTAGGATTTGGGCAGTGAAAATCCATATCAAACATTGCCACATATTTGTGATAGTCCTAAACTGAAGGTTTTTTTTGTGCATTGAGCAAGAACGAAGTGTACGACCCCTTTTTTCCGTGAGAGAACGACCAACAACATGGTGTACCTGGATATGTCACAACAATTTTTGATACCATGGTGAGGATGACCAAGAACGAAATGTTTACTTCATGCAAGATAGTGCACGACCCCACTACCTGGCTAATGTCTGGGATTTTCTCAGTGACCGCTTTCCAGGTCAATGTATTCGCCTTGACACGCCAACTGCCAACCTGACACCACTCGGTTTTTTAACATGTGAATTCATCGCGGATATCGTCTTTGTACCTCCTGTGGCGGCTTCTCTACCTGAACTTAAAGCCGCCTTGAGCAAATTACACCTGCACTGTGTAGAGTTGCTCTTGGGGGGCAAAAAGAAAAAAGAATTGATATTTTATATTTTTCCTAAAAATGTCGAAAAAGTGAATATTTTGGTGGACCACTTGGCAACACAATCAGGGATTGATTACACTATTATAATAACATACGTTGAGCATTAAATACCTGAATAAGAGAAACATTATCATTTCTGTGCATTTTTATATTCGCGATGTAGTCATACCCGGAACAACACTAAGGCAGCAGAAGATTTATAGACTTAAAAAGAAATGCAACACACACAATTTAAAAAAATTGGTTCAGAAATAATAGGAAAACGATAATGTTCCTTCTGCCTCATGCTGTGTTCGCCCATCAGCGTGATCGTAATTTATGGTTAAGAACTAACACAAAATAATTATCAATTGAGTAAATGAGGAGATGGAAATCATCAAGGTTAATTTACTAAAATAAGCACACTTATCTTTAACAAACCTTTTTTAATGCTACGTACCTTTTCATATTAAATTACAATAGATGACCATTGGGGTTAAATACTTTATACCTAAGACTCAAAATGTCCTCTTGATGCTGTCTGTTCGTAATCAGTTACAAGAAACTACATGTTTTTTGATTGTAAAAATAACAATTAGCATATTCACTCAATATTTTCACGTGAAATATCAAATACATTTGCGGAACGCAGCACGTCCGCGTCCGCCTTTCATGGAATACAAACAGTAAAAGGTGAGGAGCCAAATCCCTCATTTGCCTTGAAACTACAGAATTCTTTTTTTATATATCATTAATCGATACATGTACCTAGAGATTACAGGCACCGCGCAAGAACGGCAAAGATAAAGAATAATAGATTCTGTCGCTGCTATGCGATGGTACATTTATTTCACTTTACAATTGTTCGATAACTTTAGGCCATCAGGCGTTTACTATTCAGCGTACGTTAATGTTTGTTAGGCAAAAATTACTAATATTACAAATGGTACAGCGAGTTTGAGAAGAAATTGACTTCCGATGGGATGTGTGCAAGATAACCAACGGAAGCCACATACAAGAAAAAAATGGTTCAAATGGCTCTGAGCACTATGCGACTTAACTTCTGAGGTCATCAGTCGCCTATAACTTAGAACTAATTAAACCTAACTAACCTAAGGACATCACACACATCCATGCCCGAGGCAGGATTCGAACCTGCGACCGTAAAAGGTCGCGTGGTTCCTGACTGTAGAGCCTAGAACCGCACGGCCGCTCCGACCGGCCCACAAACAACATCTTTAGTTTAAGGTAAAAGGCTGGACGTGTTTCCCTACAAAATAACACTAAACTCAGCTCTACATCTTCTTTCAATAAATTTATACGAATTTCAAAAAATGTAAAGTCCTTTTTGAAACATCCTATATTTCTGATCAGATTACATCGAGAATTAGTAAATGTATCGTGCAGCTGACCATACGGAGAATTTTATGACGACACAAATAAATTTTAATATTTACACGTGCCGACTTGTTATACTGACTTTATTTCTTTGTTTGTTTAAATTAAACTACTACTGCTTTCTATGGACAAGGAAGAGCCTTCGAAGAAGGACGACATAACGCTTTGACACGTTATCAATCAGTGACAAGAGAGCAGAGTCACAACCCACTCTGCCATTGCCAGAGGAAGAGGATACAGTACCAAAAGTAAGCATACACGTAACTACGGTACAGTTCGTGTGTCTGTTATTATGAGAGTCTTCCAAGAGTTCAAAATGTTGACGATGAACGCTGATAAGTGCTATAAAGCGAGTCCGGAAGATAATACTGCACGTTGAATTTCGTTTGGTCTTACAGCAGCCTCCGGTCCTTGTTATACGCAATTCCCTGCTCCTGACGGACTGCATACATACAATATGAAAGAGATACTCTGGAAATAAAATCGATAAAAATAATAAAGACAAAGATATTGCTGATTATGTTGGCGGTGGGAGGGGGGGGGGAGGGGGGGGGACGTTGCCGTTGCTGTAGTTAATACACTACTGGCCACTAAAATTGCTACACCACGAAGATGATGTGCTACGGACGCGAAAATTAACCGACAGGAAGAAGATGCTGTGATATGCGAATGATTAGCTTTACAGAGCATTCATACAAGGTTGGCGCCCGTGGCGACACCTACAACGTGCTGAAATGAAGAAAGTTTCCAACCGATTTCTCATACACAAACAGCAGTTGACCGGCGTTGCCTGGTGAAACGTTGCTGTGATGCCTCGTGTAAGGCGGAGAAATGCGTACCATCACGTATCTGACTTTGATAAAGGTCGGATTGTAGCCAATCGCGATTGCGGTTTATCGTATAACGACATTGCTGCTCGCGTTGGTCGAGATCCAATTACTATTAGCAGAATACGGAATCAGTGGGTTCAGGATGGTAATAGGGAAAGCCGTGCTGGATCCAAACGGCCTCGTATCACTAGCAGTAGAGATGACAGGCATCTTATCCGCATGGCTGTAACGGATCGTGCAGCCACGTCGCGATCCCTGAGTCAACAAATCGGGACGTTTGCAAGAGAACAACCATCTGCACGAACAGTTCGACGACGTTTGCAGCAGCATGGACTATTAGTTCGGAGACCATGGCTGCGATTACCCTTGACGCTGCATTACAGACAGGAGCGCCTGCGATGGTGTACTCACGACGAACCTGGGTGCACGAACGGTAAAACGTCATTTTTTCGTATGAGTCCTGGTTCTGTTTACAGCATCAAGATGGTTGCATCCGTGTTTGTCGACATTGCGGTGAACGCACATTGGAAGCGTGTATTCGCTATCGCCATACTGGCGTATCATCCGGCGTGATGGTATGGGGTACCATCGGTTACACGTCTCATTCACCTCTTGTTTGCACTGACGGCACTTTGAACGTTGGACGTTACATTTGTGATTTGTTACGACCCAGTGGGTCTACCCTTCATTCGATCCCTGCGAAACTCTACATTTCAGCAGGATAATGCACGACCGCATGTTGCAGGTCCTACACAGGCATTTCTGGATACAGAAAATTTCGACTGCTGCCCTGGCCAGCACATTCTCCAGATATGTCACCAATTGAAAATGTCTGGTCAATTGTGGCCGAGCAACTGGCTCGTCACAATACGACAGTCACTACTCTTGCTGAACGGTGGTATCGTGTTGAAGTTGCATGGGCAGCTGTACCTGTACATGCCATCCAAGCTGTGTTTGACTCAATGCCCAGGCGTATCAAGGCCGTTATTACGGCCAGAGGTGGTTGTTGTGGGTACTGATTTCTCAGGGTCTCTGCATCCAAATTGTGTGATAATGTAATCACACGTCAGTTCTAGTATAATATATTTATCCAGTGAATACCTGTTTATCATCTGCATTTCTTCTTGGTGTAGCAGTTTTAACGGCCAGTAGTGTATGATTTTAGAGCCACTGGGGAATCCAGAGTTCTTGATCTCCTCAACGTACATGAGCCATGGCGGTCTTCCTCTTTGAATTCCCGCCCCGGGCGCCTGACGTACGCCAGTTCTCGCGTCTCGGAGCTTATATGGCCAGGGGGCCTGGTGTGGTGAAGCCTCGCTTGGCTGCGAGGAGCAGCGGCCGATCGCACGGGCAGTCGGTGTTTTGAAGCCGGACCCCAGGGCGAGGCGCGTGGGCAGTATGTGCCGTTCGGCCCAACTTGGTGTGTCATGGACTGTTCGGTAGCCTTTTAAACGTTTTGTCTATTTAATAGTTGTGGGCACGGGTGTTATCTGAAGACGTAACATTTGTGTGATCTTGGGTATCTGATTTTGCTGTTGGTTCTTCTCGATGGGAGTCACGTTATGCAAGGAACTTTCAGACCCCATAAATTGCCTGATTTGAGTCGTGTGGCGTGACTTAATAACTTGAAACGTTGCCTTGCAAGAGGTTCAAAAAATGGTTCCAATGGCTCTGAGCACTGTGCGACTTAACAGCGGAAGTCATCAGTCCCCTATAACTTAGAACTACTTAAAACTAACTAACCTAAGGACATCACACACATCCATGCCCGAGGCGAATTCGAACCTGCGACCGTAGCGGACGCGCGGCTCCAGACTGAAGCGCCTAGAACCGCTCGACCAATACGGCCGGCTTTGGAAGAGGTTACGGTAACGTGTAGCAACCGGTGACACTTGTTATTGCAGTTCAATTTCCCACGTTCAACAATAGATTCGATGATTTGGTAATTCTGTATATTGTTTTAATTGCAACCATGTTTCGCCTTATACCAATTGTTTTAAGAGCATCATCTGAAGTGTCAGTTGATCTGTACAAGAACAGTGGTCATGGGGTTGTGTTAATGAGAATGACAATGGAATTTAAACGCTCCCTTACTCTGTTCCAGTTTTCTACAGTTGTGGCACGCTTTGACTGTTTTGAACCTGGACTCACTGCGTGCTCATCGTATTGCGGCTGTTAACATCGCCTCTGTACACCGGTTTCATGGAATATACCGTCGCCGGCTACCCTTGGGCTGCCTTCACTAAAGTTACGTAAATTATTGTTTGAAATTTTGTATTAAATTGTGTATATTTTGATGTTTTGGGCTTTGTGGACTCAACTGCTCTTTTTGGACCCTCTTGTTGGACATAGTATGGAGCTCCATTCGGTCAGCCTCGTGTTGGTCGGTTGTACACGAATCGCACCTGTCATACTGAGATGTCGTCTGGAATTGTGAAAATATAGCCTTATTGCGGCCAAGATAAACACGAAGCCCACGCCTGCTACAGTAGTAAAAGTTTATGTGCCAACTACCTCTGCAGATGAGGAAGAAACTGAAGAAATGTATGATGAAATAAAAGAAATTATTCACGTAGTGAATGGAGACGAAAATTTAATAGTCATGGGTGACTGTAATTCGATAGTAGGAAAAAAGAGAGAAGGAAACGTAGTAGGTGAATATGGATTGGGGGTAATAAATGAAAGAGGTAGCCGCCTTGGTAGAATTTTGCACAGAGCATCATAGCTAACATTTGGTTCAAGAATCATAAAATAAGGTTGTATAGATGGAAGAAGCCTGGAGATACTGACAGGTTTCAGATAGATTATATAATGGGAAGACTGAGATTTAAGAACCACGTTTTAAATTGTAAGATATTTCCAGGGGCAGACGTGGACTCTGACCACAATCTATCGGTTATGAACAGTAGATTAAAACTCAAGAAACTGCAAAAAGATGGGAATTGAAGCACACGTGACCTGGATAACCAGACTAAATCAGAGGTTGTACAGAGTTTCAGGGACAGCATAAGGAAACAATTGACAAGAATGGGGGAAAGAAATACAGTAGAAGACGAATGGGTAGCTTTGAGAGATGAAAGCAGCAGAGGATCAAGTAGACGAGGGCTAATAGGAACCCTTGGGTAACAGAAGAAATATTGAATTTAATTGATAAAAGGAGAAAATATAAAAATGCAGTAAATGATGCAGGTAAAACGGAATACAGACGTCTCAAAAATGAGATCGACAGGAAGTGCAAAATGGCTGAGGAGGGATGGCTAGAGGAGAAATGTAAGGGTGTAGAGGCTTATCTCACTTGAGGTAAGACAGATACTGCCTACAGGAAAATAAAGAGACCTTTGGAGAAAAGAGAAAGCTTTTGAAAATGTTGAGTGGAATACTCTATTTCAAATTCTGAAGGTGGCAGGGGTAAAATACAGGGAGCGAAAGGCTATTTACAATTTGTACAGAAACCAGATGGCAGTTATAAGAGTAGCACTTGTAAAGGAAGGAAAAGAAAAATTCGGAGTAGGTATTAAAATCCATGGAGAAGAAATAAAAACTTTAAGGTTCGCCGATGACATTGTAATTCTGTCAGGGACAGCATAGGACTTAGAAGAACAGTTGAAAGGAATGGATAGTGTCTTGAAAGGAGGACATAAGATGAACATCAACAAAAGCAAAACGAGGATAATGGAATGTAGTCGAGTTAACTCGGTTGATGCTCAGGGAATTACATTAGGAAATGAGACACTTAAAGTAGTAAAGGAGTTTTGCTATTTGGGGAGCAGAATAACTGATGATGGTGGAAGTAGAGAGGATATACAATGTAGACTGACAGTGGTAAGGAAAGCGTTTCTGAAGAAGAGAAATTTGTTAACATAAAAGTATTGATTTAAGTGTCAGGAAGTCGTTTCTGAAAGTATTTGTATGGAGTGTTGCCACGTATGGAAGTGAAACGTGGGCGATAAATACTTTAGACAAGAAGAGAATAGAAGCTTTCGAAATGTGGTGTTGCAGAAGAATGCTGTAGATTAGATGGGTAGATCACATAACTAATGAGGAAGTACTGAATAGAAGAGGAGTTTGTGGCACAACTTGACAAGAAGAAGGGATCGGTTGGTAGGACATGTTCTGAGGCATCAAGGGGTCACCAATTTAGTATTGGAGGGCAGTGTGGAGGATAAAAATCGCAGAGGGAGTCCAAGAGATGAATACACTAAGCAAAGTCAGAAGGAGGTAAGCTGCAGTACGTACTGGGAGATCAAGCAACTTTCCACAGGATTAGAGGTGTTTGGAGAGCTGCATCAAACCAGTCTCAGGACTGAAGACCACAACAACAACAGCCCGTTGATAGTAAATAAATGGCACATTTGAGGTTCACCGGGTGTTAAAAGGAAAAGGGTGTGAAACTGTTAAGTATTACTGTGCTTTGAAGGTTACTTATGTGTTAGTTCGCTAGCCATTTGTAAGCTGAAGAGTAAAAGATATTTTTTCCCTCTTTCAGGGCTTGTTACTGCCTATTAGATCTAATTGTTCAACTATTTGTTATTTAAATGTTTTCATAGGTTGACCTTCCCTCACCTTTTATTTATTTATTTATATATTTACCTTTTGCTACAAGTCGGTTCTAATTACTAATTATTTGTTCGCTTCCTTTTTAAATGGCGTTCTTGAGCCGCTATGCATAATCGTTAACTCACTGAATCACTTAACTGTTTTCTAGGATATACGTTTACAGAATTTTCACTGTCAGATGACAGTTATATCAATAATTGCACACTCGTTCTCTTATTAGTTAGTTAACTGCTCATTGGGGCGAGATTTAAGGAAACTTGTTCTGTCCGCCTGAAGGCAGCTCTAAATTTGTGCACCTGTTAGCGTTATTAAATTAGCTATATGCCGTTGGAGGTGTATTTTAAGAATTTTTTTCCTCGTTGTCTCGAGGCAGCCGCAAGTTACTCTGACTTCCTGTATAACTTTTAAGTTTTTAACCTTTTGAAATGAGTTGTGCTTCTGTGATGTCTTAAAGAAGCACCTGTTTCCAGATATTAGTTATTTGTTCATTTGTTGAGGCATCTTCTGATCTGTGTTTCCTAAAGGTGGAAGTTTTGACTCTCAGATTAAGAACTGCTGTCAGACACAGCTTGTGGAATTTCACTATTATCTTAATTAAATTGTCACTAAACTAAGGTGCGTAATTTCTTAAATTTGAAAAGTTCAGAGTGTTGTTTTTAATCCTGTTGATTGTCACTATCGGAATTTGGTTATTGTTTTTAAGTAAATATGTTTTAATTAACAATGGTGAATCGTATGAACCCCAATCCTTCACTTAATTTCCTGTTTGTCTGCTTGAGGCTTTAATACATTAATCGGCCAGCAACCGACATCGAATATGGAGAAGTATTTCCACTGTTGCCAAGAGTAGCTCATTTACGATGTATGGTCTACTCAGAGACAGAAAGCAATGATCCTTAATAAAATCTTACCAGAGGACTGTGAACTCGTTACCCGTTCGTCTCGTAAACACCCGGAGCAGGCGTCGGGTCTCGTGTCGGAGCCTGCACTGGGCGCCTTTGAGAGCCAGACCCCTGCCGACGTCAGCGCAGGTGCGGGCTTGTGTTCACGGCAGAGCCACGAGCCGGCAGCAGTCAATCAGTCGACACTCGCTGGCAGTCGACCGGTCGATGGTTGTAATCAGGCCTGACGCCTTCGCGCTCCGTTGATTGGGACTCGCGAGGTCAGCGCCTGGGCTACAGAAAAAAAAGACGGCTTTTAACGACGGCTGCCTCCATCCGAGGCAGTGAATGTCCCCCCTGCTTCTGGCAGTCTCTGTATAAATACAATTAACCGAGGAGGTCGCCGGGAATACAGCGAAATACATGTCCCTGCGTCAGCAAACTGGGATGTTGGAAGCACGATTACAGCTTACTGTCTTTAGATTAGATTAATTATTCATTCCATAGACCCACAAAAGAGGGGATCCACCTGGGTGTGGAACATGTCAGATAAACACATTACAAAAATGTAATTAGAAAAAAGTTGAGTTTCATTAATTTTAATGATCCTCAGTCAATAAACAGTAAAATTATGTACGTGAATTAAAATTAAACTTCTAATATTTACAGGTTTAATACTTACATCTGCTTTCATTAAATCCATCATTCACACAGTGGCTAGTTACTTGGCTATTGCAACAAAGTATTGTCAAAAATTAAAGTAAATTGTTCATTTCAACGATCCTCAGTTAAGAACAGTCAAATTATGTACGAGATTTAAAATTAAACTTCCACTGTTTACAGACTTAACACTTACATCTGCTTTCCATACATCCATCATTCACACAGCAGGTCGTTACTTGGCTGTTGTAACCAAGTATTGTCTAAAATTAAAGTATAATAAATTTTCATTAAAATGGTCTACTGCACTTGTTGAAAAATTCTTGGATGGAATAGAAGGAGTTGGACACCAAAAAATTCTTTTAAATTATGTTTAAATTGTGCCTTGTCTGAAACTAAACTCTTAATGATTGCTGGTAACATATTGAAAATATGCATTGCTGAATACTGGATTACTTTCTGGGCAAGAGTAAGTGATTTTAAATCTTTATTTATATAGTTCTTATTCCTAGTATTGATACTGTGTACTAAGCAGTTACTTGGAAAAACCGATGTATTATTTACAACAAACTTCATTAAGGAATAAGTATACTGAGAAGCTGTGGTTAGATCAGTTTAAAAGGAACCTGAAAGACTTACTAGTGGCCAACTCCTACTCCATTGACGAATTTTTTAATAGGAACAAATGATGTACGTATACATTCATACTATTAGTACTGTTATTTCAGTTTTTTTAAAAAAATTGACATGTTCCACATCAACGAGGATTTTCTCAGCACGGATCTATGGAACGAAATAATCTAAGATTTGTAAAACAAAAATTGAAAATTAACTATTTGTAAATTATATTGGTTGGACACCAAAAAATTTATGAATGCAGAGTAATTAAATTTTGGGAATACATTTGTCTAGGTAACTTATTTAAGTGATAAACATTGCAAGATCACAAGTTAATGTAAGTACGAGATAAACCATTCGAAATGTGAAATGTTGGTACATTAATAATTAGTGTAACAGCCAAAATGTTGAATGCAAGCATGCATTGTGAGGTACACGTGCCGGATGTCAGTTTGTATGAAGGGGAGTGTCGCCCTAACCGCCGTCTGCTTCACGTCTGCTGTGCACCGAGCTACATTAATTTAAGTATTAACTGTATTTTTCTTACTTGTCACTTCTTCTTCGGTGTGTTTTTGCTTTTAGGAAGATTTAATTGTCGAGTGCTATTAATAGTGTTCCATAGATTTCTTGTTTGTTTTGAATACAGTCAGAGAGAGTCCCTTTAGTCAGCCATAGTGCCAGTAGTGCTAGTGTTTGTTTCCAATACAGTCCAGAGACAGGTAGTGCTGTTTTCATTGTTTTCTACAAGAAGTGGTCAGCAATCACAGTTTAGTCAATAATCAGTCGCCTTTAGTGAATTAGCACTCTAGTTAAAAGTTAAGTCTCTTCAGTAAATTGATTCCTTAGGATGGATAGGATGTGTGACTGCTGTGTACGGACGCAGGAGGAGCTGGCCACTCTTCGCGAACAGCTGAGCATGTTGATGGCCGCGGTCAGCCGTCTTCAGGCTGCTGCCTCGGAGTGTAGCGGCAGTGGGGAGTCTGGTGCGTCGCAAGGTACACCCCAGGTGTTACATGCGTCACCCACTGTCCCTGCTGTCGAGACATCTTCGCGGGTACCGGGCGTGGTTGGGCCACCCTCTCCCCAAGGGGAGTGGCGGGTTCAGCGGCGTTCGCGGCGCACGAGGCGGAGGGTCAATGTGGAGGCTGGCCGTGTGGCATCGCCCGCTCTGCCTGTGAGTGGACATGTGGCCGCTCCTTGAGCAAGGTCCGAGCAGGCATACGGGGGGAGGGGTTTATTAGTTATTGGGAGCTCCAACGTTAGGCGGGTGACGGAGCCCCTTAGGGAAATAGCGGAAAGGTCGGGGAAGAAGGCCAGTGTTCACTCTGTCTGCTTGCCAGGGGGTCTCATCCGAGATGTGGAGGAGGCCCTACCGGCGGCGATAGAGAGCACTGGGTGCACCCGACTGCAAATTGTTGCTCATGTCGGCACCAATGACTCCTGCCGTCTGGGTTCCGAGGTCATCCTCAGTTCGTACAGGCGGTTGGCGGAGTTGGTGAAGGCGGAAAGCCTCGCTCGCGGGGTGGAATCAGAGCTAACTATATGTAGTATCGTTCCCAGAACCGATCGCGGTCCTCTGGTTTGGAGCCGAGTGGAAGGCTTAAACCAGAGGCTCAGACGATTCTGCGGAGAGCTGGGGTGCAAATTTCTCGACCTCCGCTATCGTGTGAAGAAATGTGGGGTCCCCCTGAATAGGTCAGGCGTGCACTACACGCCGGAAGCGGCTACGAGGGTAGCCGAGTACGTGTGGAGTGCACATGGGGTTTTTTTAGGTTAGAGAATTTCCTCCCTAGGCCCGACAAGACGCCTCCTGAGACGCGGCAAGTCAGGAGTAGGCAAAATGCAACAGGGAATAACAATATTAATGTGCTAATAGTAAACTGCAGGAGCGTCTATAGAAAGGTCCCAGAACTGCTCTCATTAATAAACGGCCACAACGCCCATATAGTACTAGGGACAGAAAGTTGGCTGAAACCACATGTAAATAGTAATGAAATCCTAAACTCAGATTGGAATGTATATCGCAGAGACAGGCTTGACAGTGAAGGGGGAGGCGTGTTTATAGCGATAAGAAGTGCAATAGTATCGAAGGAAATTGACGGAGATTCTAATTGTGAAATGATTTGGGTGAAGGTCACGGTTAAAGCAGGCTCAGACATGGTAATTTGATGTCTCTATAGGCCCCCGGGCTCAGCAGCTGTTGTGGCTCAGCACCTGAAGAATAATTTGGAAAATATTTCGAGTAGATTTCCCCACCATGTTATAGTTCTGGGTGGAGATTTTAACTTGCCGGATATAGACTGGGAGACTCAAACGTTCATAACGTGTGGTAGGGACAAGGAATCCAGTGAAATATTTTTAAGTGCTTTATCTGAAAACTACCTTGAGCAGTTAAACAGGGAACCGACTCGTGGCGATAATATATTAGACCTTCTGGTGACAACAGACCCGAACTATTTGAATCAGTTTATGCAAAACAGGGAATCATAAAGCGGTTACTGCATCGATGATTTCAGCCGTAAATAGAAATATTAAAAAAGGTAGGAAGATTTTTCTGTTTAGCAAAAGTGACAAAAAGCAGATTACAGAGTACCTGACGGCTCAACACAAAAGTTTTGTCACAAGTACAGATAGTGTTGAGGATCAGTGGACAAAGTTCAAAACCATCGTACAATATGCGTTAGATGAGTATGTGCCAAGCAAGATCGTAAGAGATGGAAAAGAGCCACCGTGGTACAACAACCGAGTTTGAAAACTGCTGCGGAAGCAAAGGGAACTTCACAGCAAACATAAACATAGCCAAAGCCTTGCAGACAAACAAAAATTACGCGAAGCGAAATGTAGTGTGAGGAGTGCTATGCAAGAGGCTTTCAATGAATTCGAAAGTAAAGTTCTATGTACTGACTTGGCAGAAAATCCTAAGAAATTTTGGTCCTATGTCAAAGCTGTAGGTGGATCAAAACAAAATGTCCAGACACTCTGTGACCAAAATGGTACTGAAACAGAGGATGACAGACTAAAGGCCGAAATACTAAATGTATTCTTCCAAAGCTGTTTCACAGAGGAAGACTGCACTGTGCTTCCTTCTCTAGATTGTCGCACAGTTGACAAAATGGTAGATATCGAAATAGACGACAGAGGGATAGAGAAACAATTAAAATCGCTCAAAAGAGGAAAGTCCGCTGGTCCTGATGGGATACCAGTTCGATTTTACACAGAGTACGCGAAGGAACTTGCCCCCCTTCATGCAGCGGTGTACCGTAGGTCTCTAGAAGAGCGAAGCGTTCCAAAGGATTGGAAAAGGGCACAAGTCATGCCCGTTTTCAAGAAGGGACGTCGAACAGATGTGCAGAACTATAGACCTATATCTCTACCGTCGATCAGTTGTAGAATTTTGGAACACGTATTATGTTCGAGTATAATGTCTTTTCTGGAGACTAGAAATCTACTCTGTAGGAATCAGCATGGGTTTCGAAAAAGACGGTCGTGTGAAACCCAGCTCGCGCTATTCGTCCACGAGACTCAGAGGGCCTTAGACACGGGTTCACAGGTAGATGCCTTGTTTCTTGACTTCCGCAAGGCGTTTGACACAGTTCCCCACAGTCGTTAAATGAACAAAGTAAGAGCATACGGACTATCAGATCAGTTGTGTGCTTGGATTGAGGAGTTCCTAGATAACAGAAAGCAGCATGTCATTCTCAATGGAGAGAAGTCTTCCGAAGTAAGAGTTATTTCAGGTGTGCCGCAGGGGAGTGTCATAGGACCGTTGCTATTCACAGTATTCATAAATGACCTGGTGGATGACATCGGAAGTTCACTGAGGCTTTTTGCAGATGATGCTGTGGTGTATCGAGAAGTTGCAACAATGGAAAATTGTACTGAAATGCAGGAGGATCTGCAGCGAATTGACGCATGGTGCACGGAATGGCAATTGAATCTAAATGCAGACAAGTGAAATGTGATGCGAATACATAGAAATATAGGTCCCTTATCATTCAGCTACAAAATAGCAGGTCAGCAACTGGAAGCAGTTAATTCCATAAATTATCTGGGAGTACGCATTAGAAGTGATTTAAAATGGAATGATCATATAAAGTTGATCGTCGGTAAAGCAGATGACAGACTGAGATTCATTGGAAGAATCCTAAGGAAATGCAATCCGACAACAAAGGAAGTAGGTTACAGTACGCTTGTTCGCCCACTGCTTGAATACTGCTCAGCAGTGTGGGATCCGCACCAGATAGGGTTGATAGAAGAGATAGAGAAGATCCAACGGAGAGCAGCGCACTTCGTTACAGGATCATTTTGTAATCGCGAAAGCGTTACGGAGATGATAGACAAACTCTAGTGGAAGACTCTGCAAGAGAGACGCTCAGTAGCGCGGTACGGGCTTTTGTTGAAGTTTCGAGAACATACCTTCACCGAAGAGTCAAGCAGTAAATTGCTCCCTCCTACGTATATCTCGCGAAGAGACCATGAGGATAAAATCAGAGGGATTAGAGCCCACACAGAAGCATACCGACAATCCTTCTTTCCACGTACAATACGAGACTGGACTAGAAGGGAGAACCGATAGAGGTACTCAGGGTACCCTCCGCCACACACCGTCAGGTGGCTTGCGGAGTATGGATGTAGATGTAGATGTAGAGGAGAGGTTCCATGCCTGTTGCACTTGATCAGTCAATACAGGGACGTTTAATGGTGTTTATGGATGACGATGGAGTAGTCGTCGGATTATGTCCCTGATCGAGCAGGCCAAGGACCCATGTCGACACTCTGTAGAGCATGTTGGGTTACAACGACGGTATGTGGGCGAGCGTTATCTTGTTGAAAAATACCCCGTGGAATGCTGTTCACAAATGGCAGACCAACGGGTCGAATCACCAGACTGACGTACAGATTTGCCGTCTGGGTACGTGGGGAACAACGGGAGTGCTCCTGCCGTGATTCGAAGTCGCACCCCATACCATAACTCCGGGTGTACGTCTAGTGCGTCTAACCAACACCGGCTCGAAAGAAGGCCTCGGCGCTTGTTGGTGACGTCACGTCAGCTAGGCACGGCGAACGCCAGGTCAGTTGCAGGCAGAAACGCCTGGGCGTGCTTATCACTATAAATCTCTTATTTTTGGGCAAAATGTTTGGCATTGTTTTGGATTCTGCAGTTTTATTTAGATGAAAGATTTTCTTACTATCGTAAAGCTACAAATGAAGATCATAGTTCTGTATTACTGAATCCTGTCGAAAGAAACGTAGATCAATGTGAGAAGCCGCTTTGCCCTATGCCAAGCTTCGTAAATTTTACATTCAAGTAACTATATTTGCTTGATCCATTTTGTTATCAAAATTTACCCCAACCCCCCTACAATGAACTCATTTCTTTTATTTATTTATTTTCGTTTGACATCGTCACTGGAAATGTGAACTAATTTACATGTTTAAAAGTCCAACTGTTGCCAGTCATTAGATTACTGTCGTTTTCAACGAAAGGAATTCTAAACAGGAAACAAAATAGCTTCATACATCGAAAATACTACTGAGCTTAAACTTTTTTATGCACCTTAGAAAAGATAAATATTTCCCTCTTGCAGCTGAAAGGAGAAACTTTAGAAGGTAAAAAATTTTATTTGATAAAACACGGATCTCTCTTTTGCCTCTTCTTCTGTCCCCCACCCCCTCCACCAACGTGTACAATCGCAAGATATTTCAGTAACATTAAGTCCTTCTCACCCCATAGTCAACCAAGATACCTAAACAAGAGCAACAATATGTTCACAGTTTCTTGTAAAAGCAACCCAGTACAAACGCAACCTCCTCAGATTTACAAATAAAGTAAAGAAGCACGAATTCTGTTGCTGCTGGACCATGAAGTTGTTTTTGTATGTCAATCACTAAAACAGATGGAAATTTAATTTCAGAAGTACACTATTTGTTAAGAAGTGTAATGATTTGCACAATTAATTGGTTGCAGAAATCTCTCAGAACAATGTGTGTTGGTCAACTTCCGCCTTAGTTTCACATTTTCCTCTGTCAGAGATGGAGACACCACCATTATGAGTCTGCCTGCAACAGACCTGGCGTTCGCCATGCCTAGCTGACGTGACGTCAAGAAACAAGCGCCGAGGCCTTCCTTTGAGTCGGTGTTGGTCTAGCACACAAACAGGCTAGTTGCAGGTTCTCAATTGGCCTCCTAACCATCACACGGTCATCATTGGTACCGAGGGACTACCTGCTTTCCTCAGAAATCACAACAGAACTGCACCCTGCCCTCCAATGAGCGCTCGCTGACACCACTGAAGTTGCAAACAGCAATGGTTTAGGCTGAGTGGAATGCACGCTACAGGTCGTTTGGATCGGAAGCAACATAACAGTTCGTTGTGTAACTGTGGTGCCAAATACTGTTCACATTGTTGTTGCACAGCTGTACGATGCGCCTGAGCCATAGGCCGAACACGATGGTCTTCGCTTTCGGTGGTGCCACGTGACCTTCCGGAGTCCGATCTTGCGGCCACACATTCTCGTTAGCACTGCTGCCAGCAACCATGTCTACAGTGGCTATGTTACTTGACAGTGATACATCATGCGAAAATTTCTATTGTCCTTAAGTACCTGTGTACTTTGTCCTCCAATTCGCAAGTACTGACAACAATTACACGTTACGTTTTCTCTAAGGGGTCCTAAGACCTTATTGTCTTTCGTGTACCCATAATTACTTAACTTCATGGTATAAGTATGATGCTTCGCATATCGAACGAACTTTTTATTATTTTTTATTGTTCTTTTTCCTTGTCGCAATCTTAGATAAAATTTTTCCTTCTGTTCTGGAATAAGTGTTGAAGCGTTTACAACTAGCTGGACCTATTTCTTAATGAGATTCTCAAATGCCAATTTCAATTTTACACAGTTCAACGGAAATTGTAGACAATCATTTTCTGCCTGTATGAAATGAGATAAAACTTTTTTAAAATTTGTATTCGAAAGATAAAAGGTATTACTCTATCATGAACTGTAAAAGACGATATGTTGCATGAGAGTTAAAAATAGGGTGTTCTTATTTTCTAATAAGACCATTGTTTGACTATGCAAGCACGCCGATGTTTGCTCACCACCGTGCCATCCACTAAGAGTTTCTTATAGGGCCAACAGCGAACTACATCAAAGCGGAAGAACTTCATTGGCGGTGTTGTTATGGGCACGTCCAAACACGATGGCTTGTAAGGGTTTGCTTGTAGTGGTCGTATTAATTTACTTTAATAGCCAAACCATCGTTGTCTGGGGTGTTGTTTAATGTATAGGCAGCTGCAAAGACAACTGCTGACCCTAATTGAGGGGGGGGGGGAATTTCTTTATCTAATCGTAGTAAAAGAATTGTTGCAGAAAGAGCGAAGTAAATAACTCGGTACCGCTGTTCGCACCCCGACCCGTGGGACAGACCACTAACAGCGGGCAACCGGCGACACGGCGAGAGTGAGACAGCCGCCAAAGAGAACATGATCTCGCCGACTGTAGATTGAGTTTATTCAAAATATTGTAAAATAAAGGAGTCCTCTGTCGTACTTTGTCTTGTAAAGATATATGCGCCAAGCTCGAACTGATTCCAGATGGACATAAGAGTAGCTTGTGAGTCAACCAGATCATAGAATATCGTAAGATCGCCCCCCTCCCCACCTTTTTACTAAACCTCCAGAATTGTCTCAGTTTAGTTAGAGAGTCCGTAGGAGTTGGTATAACAGCCGTAGAGTATGACCGGCCGTGCATTTGAATCCAAAACTTACGGTGATTAAGAGATCCGTCCTCGGATTATCTTGGGAGTCGTCTCGTAGGATTTCTTCGTACCTCTTATGGCCCTAAAGCTTTCGTAGTTGATATCGCTCACAGAAGCTGTATTAGCGGCATCGGATTCTCTGGAATTTCTAAGCGATGAAGCAGGAAGCTATATTAGTCGAAATAATGTTCATGGATTTCCTTATGTTGTGTTAATTTAAGTAAACACCGTTATCTGACAATATTGAAACAATCCATCACTTTTACCTCAAAACTAGCTATTTCTGAGAGCGCAGTCTTACGACGGAACTAGATCGAAAGGCATACTATCGCTGACTGGCGACTATGGTGCGCAGTCTAGATCTCGTGAAACATCGTAACTGTTCGTACAAATTCGTTATCTTAAACATTTTTCATTTGTTTATTGAAATGACAACTTTCTTGCGTCACGATGTTGTTGTAAGAAAGTGTTTATGACTAAAAGGCTTCTTCTAATATCTGTCGTGGAAACAGTGGTTTTGATGGTAAATATACTGTATATTAAACAGAATCACTTACTTCGAGCCAGAATGGCTGTGGTTTCTGAAATGGGCGAATTACGCCCCGAGGAATTTCTACGAAAACACTCTCATGGAAGGAACTGACACCAAGTTGTACAACAACATTCACCGTTTAATTTCAAACACAAATATGTAAACATCATTACCATAAAAAACAACAATACAATTAATCAATTAAAAGAAGGTTACTTTAGACTATCAATTAATCCAGAGTTGCTTTGCGAATCTCAAGACTGTGTAACGTGACTAACTAATAACATCAAAATCAAGGTTCACGGTTTCGCTAATGTTCAGACTAAAACGATAATTGATTTTTTTTCTTTTAAGAAATACAGATCAGATTCATTAACCCTGGGGAATCTGCCCACTAAGTGGAACTAGTTGAACAAAAATTGCACCCTGTACGAAAATTAACTGGATCAAAATTACAAGAATAATTAAAATTTTATCAGTAATATTTCCTTAGAAATAAGAGTCAGAAATAAGAGTCAGAACAATATAAATTTAAAGGAAGACTAGGCCTGTAAAACTATTAATCAACACGGTAACAGACCGGATGCAAGGACGTAGAGCAGCAGAGTAAGCAACTTCTTGGAACATCAAAAATAGATAACTTTCAGTTATTACAAGAAATTTCAAAGGCCAGAGGCCAGTTTCCAACCACAGTGAACAATAACTTGACTTTGCCAATTAGTTCGTGGACTGTTTGCAACAGGTACACTATACAGACGGGGTCCCTGTGGAATGGTCAAACATACCAACGTGTGTCGCCCGATGTCTAGGTGTCTCTTTGGGATCGCAGTTGTGGGGACTGGCCAGCGCGACCATCTCAGCGACGCATCCGTAGACGAATAACGCAAGCAAGGGAGACCCACACAAGCAATTGCATTAACAACTAGGGTGGGAGGTAGACTTAGGATACACAACTTATTAGTCGAGATGCAAGAGGGAAAACTCGCGGTAACTGCACAGAGAGGTAGGCCAAATTTGAATTACAGAATGAAGATTAAATTTTTCTAGTAAAAACTTGCACCAGATCACTGAGCTTGGGAGTGATGCAAATTCAAGAAACCGCCCGAAATATATGGGCCTTACTTCCTTGAAACATCAATAACATGAAAAAGTTTACAGACACAATAAAATACAATTAATCTGCTGACTAGGCAGCACAGCAAACTTCCAGAAGTCTTAAGTATGTAATTTGCAATAAAGTATAAGCTGGGTTACAAGCTTACATCACCAAGATCTGCAGTGCCGACTAATGAAGGGGTGTTTATAATGTGCCATACGCATTTCGTTTCTTTTTATTTGTGACGCATTTTCAGTGGCGACTTGTGGACTTATCATCGCATGTATGGCGTCCTGGAGTTGTACTTAGTTTGTCGGCGTACTAGGATGTCTGATTTTCGGCATTTTATGCATACATTTCGACTTAGCGCCTCACTTCCACTGTTCACTGTGTTTTGATTGGCGTGTTTATTGTATGTAAAATGCTTTCGCAAATGAAAAGAAGCGAAACGCGCATGGTACAAGACAAACAACCTTTAATTTCATGGTATTAATCGAAGCACACCCCCAACATTGAATTTACGTGTTAGGAAGTATTTTCTGAAAGTGCTAGGTTGGGTTGTGGCCTTGCACGGAAACAAAACGGGGACGACAAATAGTTCAGAAAAGAAGACAATTGAGTCTTTTGAAATGTAATGCTACAGAAGAATGTTGGTGGGTGGGATAACTAATGAGGACATGCTGAATAGAAATGGGGAAAAAAGAAACTTATGACACAACTTGACTAAAAGAGGGGATCGCTGGGTAGGACACATACAGAGGCATCAAGGAGTTGTCGATATATTTATTCAAAGGACGTGGGTTGCAGCAGTTATGCAGAGGTGAAGAGGCCTATACAGGATAGACTACATCTACATCTACATTTATATTCCGCAAGCCACCCAACGGTGTGTGGCGGAGGGCACTTTACCTACCACTGTCATTACATCCCTATCCTGTTTCAGTCGCGTACGGTTCGCGGGAAGAACGACTGCCGGAAAGCCTCTAATTTTACTTTCGTGATCTCCTCGGGATAAGTAGGGGGAAGCAATATATTCGATACCTCATCCAGAAACGCACCCTCTCGAAACCTGGACAGCAAGCTACACCGTGATGCAGAGCACCTCTCTTGCAAAGTCTGCCAGTTGAGTTTGCTAAACATCTCCGTAACGCTATCACGCTTACCAAATAACCCTGTGAGGAAACGCGCCGCTCTTCTTTGGATCTTCTCTATCTACTCCGTCAACCCGACCTGTTACGGATCCCACACTGATGAGCAATACTCAAGTATAGGTCGAACGAGTGTTTTGAAAGCCACCTCCTTTGTTGATGGACTACATTTTCTAAGGACTCTCCCAATGAATCTCAACCTGCCTTACCGCATTACCATCAATTAATTTTATATGATCATTCCACTTCAAATCGTTCCGCACGCATACTCCCAGATATTTTACAGAAGTAACTGCTACCAGTGTTTGTTCCGCTTTCATATAATCATACAATAAAGGATCCTTCTTTCTATGTATTCGCAATACATTACATTTGTCTACGTTAAGGGTCAGTTGCCACTCCCTGCACCAAGTGCCTATCCGCTGCAGATCTTCCTGCATTTCGCTGTAATTGTCTAATGCTGCAACTTCTCTGTATACTACAGCATCATCCGCGAAAAGCCGCATGGAACTTCCGACACTATCTACTAGGTCATTTATAGATATTGTGAAAAGCAATGGTCCCATAACACTCCTCTGTGGCACGCCTGAGGTTACTTTATCGTCTGTAGACGTCTCTCCATTGAGAACAACATGCTGTGTTCTGTTTGCTAAAAACTCTTCAATCCAGCCACACAGCTGGTCTGATATTCCGTAGGCTCTTACTTTATCAGGCGACAGTGCGGAACTGTACCGAACGCCTTCCGGAATTCAAGGAAAATGGCATCTACCTGAGAGCCTGTTTCTAATATTTTCTGGGTCTCATGAACAAATAAAGCGAGTTGGGTCTCAGACGATCGCTGTTTCCGGAATCCATGTTGATTTTTATAGAGTAGATTCTGGGTTTCCAGAAACGACATGACACACGAGCAAAAAAAATGTTCTAAAATTCTACAACAGATCGACGTTAGAGATATAGGTCTATAGTTTTGCGCATCTGATCTGCTCGACGACCCTTCTTGATGACTGGGACTACCTGTGCTCTTTTCCAATCATTTGGAACCTGCCGTTCCGCTAGAGACTTGCATTACACGGCTGTTAGAAGGAGGGCAAGTTCTTTCGCACACTCTGCGTAGAATCGAATTGGTATCCCGTCAAGTCCAGTGGACTTCCCTCTGTTGAGTGATTCCAGTTGCTTTTCTATTCCTTGGACACTTATTTCGATGTCAGCCATTTTTTAGTTTGTGCAAGGATTTAGAGAAGGAACTGCAGTGCGGTCTTCCTCTGTGAAACAGCTTTGGAAAAAGGTGTTTAGTATTAGAACTAGCGGGGAAACCTGCAGCACTCCAGGCTTCCGACTGAAGACCTCAGTAAACAACATCTGGAATTACTGGAAAGTCACATTGTATTGAGCAATTTTTCGCAACGATTCTGTCGGACTAGAGAATGACACACTACCAGAAAGAAACAAATCATTTCCGACGTTCCATGGCATACGCGCCAACGGCCATCTGTCCGGTGGAGCATAAGCCGTGATTCATTTGAAGAGGCCATCTGTCGCCAATCATTTGACGTCTAGGTGCTGTATTGGCGTTAAATTCCTCTGCGCCGAGGAACAGCAGTCAGCATGGATGCATCAACCAGGCGCCTGCTGCAGATCCCCACGCGCAGCAACATTTGCTGCACGGTCGTGTGGGAGACACTGTCGATAGCCCTCTTCTACATCTACATCCATACTCAGCAAGCCACCTGACGGTGTGTGGCGGAGGGTACCTTGAGTACCTCTATCGGTTCTACCTTCCAGTCTCGTATTGTTCGTGGAAAGAAGGATTGTCGGTAGGCCTCTGTGTGGGCTCTAATCTCTCTGATTTTATCCTCATGGTCTCTTCGCGAGATATACGTAGGAGGGAGCAATATACTGCTTGACTCCTCGGTGAAGGTATGTTCTCGATACTTCAACAAAAGCCCGTACCGAGCTACAGAGCGTCTCTCCTGCAGAGTCTTCCACTGCAGTTTATCATCTCCGTAACGCTTTCGCGATTACTAAATGAACCTGTAACGAAGCGCACTGCTCTCCGTTCGATCTTCTCTATTTCTTCTATCAACCCTATCTGGTACGGATCCTACACTGCTGAGCAGTATTCAAGTAGTGGGCGAACAAGCGTACTGTTACCTACTTCCTTTGTTTTCGGATTTCATTTCCTTAGGATTCTTCCAAAGAATCTCAGTCTGGCATCTGCTTTACCGACGATCAACTTTATATGATCATTACATTTTAAATCACTCCTGATGCGAACTCCCAGATAATTTATGGAGTTGCTGACCTGCTATATTGTAGCTAAATGATAAGGGATCTTTCTTTCCATGTATTCGCAGCACATTACACTTGTCTACATTGAGATTCAATTGCCATTCCCTGCACCTGGTGTCAATTCGCTGCAGATCCTCCAGCATTTCAGTACAATTTTCCATTGTTACCACCTCTCGATATACCACAGTATCATCCAGAAAAAGCCTCAGTGAACTTCCGATGTTATCCACAAGGCCATTTATGTATTTTGTGAATAGGAACGGTCCTACCACACTCCCCCTGCGCCACACCTGAAATCACTCTTACTTCTGAAGACTTCTCTCCATTGAGAATGACATGCTGCGTTCTGTTATCTAGGAACTCTTCAATCACACAATTGGTCTGATAGTCCATATGCTCTTACTTTGTTCATTAAACGACTGTGGGGAACTGTATCGAATGCCTTGCGCAAGTCAAGAAACACGGCATCTACCTGGGAACCCGTGCCTATGGCCCTGTGAGTCTCGTGGACGAATAGTGCGAGCTGGGTTTCACACGATCGTTTTCTTCGAAACCCATGCTGATTCCTACAGAGTAGATTTCCAGTCTTCAGAAAAGTCATTATACTCGAACGTAATACGTATTCCAAAATTCTACAACTGATCGACGTTAGAGATATAGGTCTATAGTTCTACATATCTGTTCGACGACCCTTCTTGAAAACGGGGATGACCTGTGCCCTTTTCCAATCCTTTGGAACGCTACGCTCTTCTACGGTACACCGCTGGTACATCTGGGCGGTCAGTTGTTCAAAAGTTGCGCAGCTATTCCACCGTACACATCTCCGCAGACGTCAGTCACCTCTGTCAAGCATGGCCTGTGCTGCACCACAGTCGCCTCGGCGCCGATTTCGTGTAGCGCCCTTTTGCCATACACATTATACTTCTACCATGGCGGCAAGCGAACAGCTTACAAACGTAGCCGTTCTGGAAATACTCCCACCCTTAACCCGAAAGCCAACGTCCATGCCCTTTTGGACGCCAGATAAATCGCCCCGTTTCCGGATTACGACAACGACTGCGCTTTTGTCCACATTCCCCGACTCGCTGTATATAACCTCTGCTGCCGGTGCTGCCACCTGCGGTCTGTAAGTGGTTATTGCACGTTGACGTGTAACATACGTCGTGGTCACTTTACTGTGAGAATACGATGGCGGCTGCATAATGGTCTCTTAATTTAATCAGCAGGGTTTGATAAGAACTGCGTCGTCTTTTTTTAAATTCCCCGAGCATCCCTTCTACATTTTCGTATGGGCTGTACCGATCTGTTTGAACTGTAGCAACCAGTCTGTAAATTTGTATGTTGCCTGTTGCTATACCTACTGATAAGCAACCTTGGAATTGGTCGTATCAGCGTCTTGTAAACGATTTATTTTAGCGTATGTCAACACTTTTCCAGATCCATTTCAACTACAGTACTTTATCCATTCGCTTTTCGTAATATTGATTTTGCTTGACCGTCCCTTTTCATACCGCTTCTTAATGTCTTTCTTAGCGTTTAGACGCTTTATTGGCGTTTATCCTTCCTGAGGGGTCTGTTGCTTTCATGATTTAGCAGATTTATTTTGTTTCAAACTGGATTTTTCTCCATGCTTTCGCCCACACAATTATTCGACATCTCCCCCTCCCCATCCCTCCGTCCATCCTCTCCCCACCCCTCTCTCTGTCCATCCCTTCCACCACCTCTCTGTGACGTCCAACATCTCCTTCTCCTCACTCTCTGTCTTCCTCTTCCCCCCACCTGTAATCCTACCCTAATTCTCCCTGCTCACTCTCCATCCCCTTCTGTCTCTATCTCTCCCTATCCATCCTTCCATACATGCTGCTACTACACTGACACAAATACACATGTCATGCAAGGCAGTCAACACACTGTGTACAGGAAAACCGTTTCTTGCCTCTGATGTATAGTGCATAAATTTGAACAATGTTGCCCAGAGGAGTATCACGATTTAGTGATACAAACGGGTTAAATAACGGTCTAGCTCACAATAATACTTTATTACCGACTGCTTTTGACTTCTAAATAAAATTGAAACTGGTCGTTAATAAAATATTGCTGCGTTGTAGACTGTTGTTTTAAACTTGATGTACAGGCTGTCATGTAGGGCAGGTCTATAAAACAAGCTGATACTGTTCCTTCACAGCATGCCTCTTGTGCAGTGCAGCCTGCATGTTAGGGATTGAGAACTGTTTCTTGCCTCTGACATGTACACTAGACTGCAAAGCAGGTCGATCAGGCAGCGGATATTCTTCCTACACAATATATCTGCCATGCAAGGCAGCCTCTACTACAGCACCTGGAAAAAACATGTTCCTGTGTGCATCTCTGGTTCTATAGGAGCTGAGATGCTATAAATCCCACTGTGCTGATACTTGTGAGGCCCACTGTTTCTATGCCAAATCTGGATGAAATGGATCCACTGATTTGGGAGGAGATCCCTTATATATATTGTTTCAAAAATGACTGGTATATTTGAAACGGCAATACAAACTAAACGAACAGCGATAGAAATACACCGTTTGTTGCAATATGCTTGGGACAAAAGTACATTTTCAGGCAGACAAACTTTCGAAATCACAGTAGTTACAACTGTCAACAACAGATGGCGCTGCGGTCTGAGAAACTCTGTAGTACGATATTTACCACATACCCACCATGCGTAGCAATAATATGGCGTAGTCTCTGAATGAAATTACCCGAAACCTTTGACAACGTGTCTGGCGGAATGGCTTCACATGCAGATGAGATGTACTGCTTCAGCTGTTCAATTGTTTCTGGATTCTGGCGGTACACCTGGTCTTTCAAGTGTCCCCACAGAAAGAAGTCACAGGGGTTCATGTCTGGCGAATAGGGAGGTCAATCCACGCCGCCTCCTGTATGTATCGAATAGCCCAAAGCAATCACACGATCATCGAAATATTCATTCAGGAAATTAAAGACGTCGGCCGTGCGATGTGGCCGGGCACCATCTAGCATAAACCACGAGATGTTCGCAGTGTCGTCTGAGGCAGTTTGTACCGCCAAAAATTCACGAAGAATGTCCAGATAGCGTGATGCAGTAATCGTTTCGGATCTGAAAAATGGGCCAATGATTCCTTTGGAAGAAATGGCGGCCCAGACCAGTACTTTTTGAGGATGCAGGGACGATGGAACTGCAACATGGGGCTTTTCGGTTCCCCAGATGCGCCAGTTCTGTTTATTGACAAAGCCGTCCAGGTAAAAATAAGCTTCGTCAGTAAACCAAATGCTGCCCACATTCATATCGCCGTCATATCCTGTGCACTATATCGTTAGCGAATGTCTCTCGTGCAGGAATGGTAGTGGCGCTGAGGGGTTGCCGTGTTTGAATGTATGGATGGAGGTGTAAACTCTGGTGCATGAGACGATACGTGGCGTCATTTGGACCGCAGCTGCAACACGGCGAACGGAAACCCGAGGCCGCTGTTGGATCACCTGCTGCACTAGCTGCGCGTTGCCCTCTGTGGTTGCCGTACGCGGTCGCCCTACCTTTCCAGCACCTTCATCCGTCACGTTCCCAGTCCGTTGAAATTTTTCAAACAGATCCTTTGTTGTATCGCTTTTCGGTCCTTTGGTTACATTAAACCTCCGTTGAAAACTTCGTCTTGTTGCAACAACACTGTGTTCTAGGAGGTGGAATTTCAACACCAGAAAAATCATCTGTTCTAAGGAATAAACCATGTTGTCCACAGCACAGCACATATATATACACTCCTGGAAATTGAAATAAGAACACTGTGAATTCATTGTCCCAGGAAGGGGAAACTTTATTGACACATTCCTGGGGTCAGATACATCACATAATCACACTGACAGAACCACAGGCACATAGACACAGGCAACAGAGCATGCACAATGTCGGCACTAGTACAGTGTATATCCACCTTTCGCAGCAATGCAGGCTGCTATTCTCCCATGGAGACGATCGTAGAGATGCTGGATGTAGTCCTGTGGAACGGCTTGCCATGCCATTTTCACCTGGCGCCTCAGTTGGACCAGCGTTCGTGCTGGACGTGCAGACCGCGTGAGACGACGCTTCATCCAGTCCCAAACATGCTCAATGGGGGACAGATCCGGAGATCTTGCTGGCCAGGGTAGTTGACTTACACCTTCTAGAGCACGTTGGGTGGCACATGATACATGCGGACGTGCATTGTCCTGTTGGAACAGCAAGTTCCCTTGCCGGTCTAGGAATGGTAGAACGATGGGTTCGATGACGGTTTGGATGTACCGTGCACTATTCAGTGTCCCCTCGACGATCACCAGAGGTGTACGGCCAGTGTAGGTGAGCGCTCCCCACACCATGATGCCGGGTGTTGGCCCTGTGAGCCTCGGTCGTATGCAGTCCTGATTGTGGCGCTCACCTGCACGGCGCCAAACACGCATACGACCATCATTGGCACCAAGGCAGAAGCGACTTTCATCGCTGAAGACGACACGTCTCCATTCGTCCCTCCATTCACGCCTGTCGCGACACCACTGGAGGCGGGCTGCACGATGTTGGGGCGTGAGCGGAAGACGGCCTAACGGTGTGCGGGACCGTAGCCCAGCTTCATGGAGACGGTTGCGAATGGTCCTCGCCGATACCCCAGGAGCAACAGTGTCCCTAATTTGCTGGGAAGTGGTGGTGCGGTCCCCTACGGCACTGCGTAGGATCCTACGGTCTTGGCGTGCAACCGTGCGTCATGCGGTCCTGTCCCAGGTCGACGGGCACGTGCACCTTCCGCCGACCACTGGCGACAACATCGATGTACTGTGGAGACTTCACGCCCCACGTGTTGAGCAATTCGGCGGTATGTCCACCCGGCCTCCCGCATGCCCACTATACGCCCTCGCTCAAAGTCCGTCAACTGCACATACGGTTCACGTCCACGCTGTCGCAGCATGCTACCAGTGTTAAAGACTGCGATGGAGCTCCGTATGCCATGGCAAACTGGCTGACACTGACGGCGGCGGTGCGCAAATGCTGCGCAGCTAGCGCCATTCGACGGCCAACACCGCGGTTCCTGGTGTGTCCGCTGTGCCGTGCGTGTGATCATTGCTTGTACAGCCCTCTCGCAGTGTCTGGAGCAAGTATGGTGGGTCTGACACACCGGTGTCAATGTGTTCTTTTTTCCATTTCTAGGAGTGTATACATAATCATATTGTTACTCTTCATTTATTGTGACTGAGGTTGAGAACTGGCCCAGTATCTGTTTAAAAGAGAGTGGAAACCCACTTAATAACCATCCTCAGGATGGCCAGTCTACCAGACCATCATTTGTTAATCTAACTCCACGGATTTGATTTAACTCTACCTCATGTCCCCGTCTCTCGCGGGCTGGTCCTTATACTTCCTAGTATTGCACCTAAATACTTACGCATTGTAGTTTGCATACTATCAGGTTATTTCTTTAGGTTACAGACATTGTATGTAAGGTAAATCTGTCATCGAACTGAAGATTTATTTTTCATTTTGTCCCCATAGAGTCATCTTAGCAGTTGAAAGACTATTCGACAGTGTGATTGAGGCGACTTTCGTTGCACTTATGGGATATGAGTACAAGGACAACGTGAAACACAATCCCCAAGCAGAGAAAATCTTCGATGCGGTCGGGAATCGTACATTGGTCCCTTCGGTTAGCAATCCGCTGCGCTGATCCTGCAGCTGCTGAGGCGGACACGATGGGTGGTTCAACGTTACAGCGCTTTCCTAGGCAAGGTCCTATTAGAACTGATACGACCTCACCTTCCTCCGGTGTCTGAACAGAGTTTTAAAGTGAGCTACAGTGTGGCGCACTGTTTAACATGAACTCCAAGGACGGCGCAACTCGAGTAATTAACAAACATTGCCAGGGGTAAAACAAGTAATAAGTTAAATATATAAATCCTAGAACTGACGGGGAATTGAACACTAGACTTCCATATCTGGTAGTTGTTTGGCTGATTTGGAGGAGGGGAATAACGGCGAAGTCACTGGTCCCATCGGGTTGGGGAAGGATGGGAAAGGAAGTCGGCCGTGCCCTTGCAAAGGAACCATCCCAGCACTTGTCTGAAGCGATTCAGGGAAATCACGGAAAACCTAAATCAGGATGGCCGGACGTGGACTTGAGCCATCGTCCCCCAACATCTATTGACAGAAACTTAATCAATGAGCTATCTAGCTTCACTCTTCATTAATCTGTAAGATGGCAAGAACTATGCCCCTTACATGAAGTCATTAAAGATCACCTAACTCAAGTTGAGCGAACAGTAGGGCTGAACAAAAATGAATGACAAGGCACAATGCACCTTGTAGAGTGTATAGTATAGACGTATTGGCATAATTAATGTCGGGTGATGGTTTTAAAGTAATTCACACGACATGAAAACTTTGTGGAAACGCGTCGATTTACTGGAGGCTAGTTTATCCCGGGGAAGTGTTCAAGAGTTGACCGATTCTGACTGGGAGTGGCGAAGGGAAGCGACAATAGGCAGCTTAGGGCAGTTCAAGCTCTGAGAAAGCGGTAACGGGGCACGGCCTCCAGCTGCATTAAGATGAGTGACAGTGAGTGGGTGGTTCACCCCATGCTGGTGCACTGGAAAGCAGATAGAGAACTTGTGAAACATGGGAGAAAGCCGCGCAAAGCTACGGTGGAGCGGTCAACGGAGGCCATAATATGTGTGTTCATGGCTATAGCTACTTCACACTGAATTCATGGTCCGCAGAGTCTGAAGTAAATCAGGTGACTAACGGCAGAATGAAATAAGCCGCCCTCCGATGGGAACATAGGACCAAGGAATTTGAAGTACTCCCCTGGGAGTCAGAATTCCGGAAAAATTGGTGTTTGTGCAGATGCTAACCTTGATGGGTGACCTGGGAGGAGCTAAATAGCAGAAGTTGAGAGGAAGGGAAATTTTGTGGGAAATTGTTCACTTCCCAGAGCAGGCATTGGTAGGCGCTGGGAAGCGACGCATAATTAACGCGACTTGCCCTGCAATTGGCGTAAGCGATTTTGCTGGAGGGGAAACCGAGACAAAGAGCGAACTGGGAGAAGCCTCCGTAGAGGCCTTCCATTCCCAGCTTGCCTAGAGATTGGTAGGCGCTGGGAAGCGACGCATAATTAACGCGACTTGCCCTGCAATTGGCGTAAGCGATTTTGCTGGAGGGGAAACCGAGGCAAAGAGCGAACTGGGAGAAGCCTCCATAGAGGCCTTCCATGCCCAGCTTGCCTAGAGTGCGGACGTGGCGTTCTTTACTCAACTTGCCTGAGAAAGAGTGAGCATCTCTGCAGTTTAGGACTTAGCAAATGGAACGATTGAGCTTGGAGACAGGAAGTTTTGGTTCAGCTATGTACTGAGCAAGATAGCTAGAAGTGAATAGACGAGCGCAGCCCTGCAGCACCACGAGGTCGGGCGACGTCCACAAAACGACGCCGTCTCACTGAATTCGGTGATATTGCACCCGCTCCGGCCACTGATTAATTTGTTGGATCACGTCGGCAAAGTTTCCACGAGGGTTTCATGGGCTGTGTATTGTAGAATTCTTCTCGCACTTCGAATTATGCCTAGGTCAGTCGATAGGAATTACTTTAGACTTATCCGCTTTATTCCACGCAAACGCAATTTATTACCACTGCCTGATAGGAGAGTCATGTAATGTGATGATTAAAGGTCGTGAATTAAAATAAATTTGTGCTAATCGACTGAATCTGTTTTCAATCAAGTAGTTGAAATCCCAAGTCACTTTCTTAATTAATTTTATGTTCAACATTTGCATCTGGTGTTCAATAGCTGAATATAACATCAATTTGCACCCCTTTTTAATTAAAATGGATCAATTCTGAATCAATTAATGTCAACACTGCCACCGCAGTTCAATCAGGAGTCACAGGGCCTTATTACTTTCTTTGCATTATCCGATATTGAGGCAGTTTTGCACTCTCTGTTGATCTGTCAGTCAATTACCTGGGGTGAACACACGCCAAAACCAGATAAGTGACCGGTGCGGTGTTACAAATCTACATTTAAATAGAACCACCATTCATTGAAGCACGTGAAAATTATGTATGAATATTTTTCGATTTTCTTATGATCATCCAATGGTGATGGAAGAAAAAAATGGAAATGGATAGGGATGAATAAAGCTGGGTCTGTGTTGACGGTGTGACGGGAGAAGAGCTGTTTCCTGCTGGGCATAAGACAGACAGCTGGATTACGACGTGAATGTCTCTGGGAATCTTAGCACAGTGTCCAGTCCCCTTGTTCCTCTTTTCCTCTCCGGAAATCTTTTCCGCTTCCATAATTCCTTCTTCGATGTACAACGTCGAGGAGCTGTATATTCCGGCATTCGGACGGCGTGAAAGTTGTAGGAGCAGAACAGGCCGGACTGCCGGATGGCGTCGAAGCTGGAGTGAGGCGGCGGCGCCTGCGGCAGGAACCGACCGGCCGGGCCCCGGGGGACAGCGGCGATGCGAAATGTTTTGCATATGAGCCGTCGCTCCGGCAGTCGGGGCGAAGCGGCCGATGAATTTCCCCTGACGTCGGCCGGGCCTCTGGGGCCGAAACGAAACCGGACCGCCGGGATGGCGTTAAGGGTCGAAAGGCGTGTGCCGGCCGGGCGATACGGCAGCAGCAGTTCGGAGAGCGGGAGGCCCAGAACTGGCGGATAACAGCGGTCCGCACTCCGGCCGCCTCACAGGCCCCGGCTCCAGGCTGGCTGGCCACCGGCTCCAGGCGCGAACGACCGCCGGCGCCCTGGAGACTCCAGCCGCTGCCGACGACGCCGACTCTCCCCGGGGAACTGTACAGCGGGCGCAGCTGTTTACCGGGACGCGAGCAGGCAGGCACTGCCCAACTTCGGGCGCTGCGCCCGTAACTATCCATATATGCATAACAAGTGGCCTCGGAAACAAAAACAAGTGGCAAAACTTTCCTTTAATGTTAAAATGGTTCAAATGGCTCTGAGCTGTATGGGTCTTAACATTTGAGGTCATCAGTCCCCTAGAACTTAGAAATATTTAAACCTAACCAACCTAACGACATCACACACATCCATGCCCGAGGCAGGATTCGAACCTGCGACCGTAGCACTCGCGTGGTTCCGGACTGAAGCGACTAGAACCGCTTGGCCACCGTAGCCTGCTTCCTTTAAGGTGCAACGTTCCGTGTGTGGAAAGAATCAGGAGAACTTTTGTTATAGGATACTCCACAGGCCACCTTACGCAAGTGGCGAAGAGTTGTCCAGATACCGCTATCACTTCCTCAAGCACCCCTGTCCCATTCTTCAGTGTCGCCAGGAAATCGTCGGTAAACCTCGGTTGTTGTTGTTGTGGTCTTCAGTCGTGAGACTGGTTTTATGCAGCTCTCCATGCTACTCTACCCTGTGCAAGCTTCTTCATCTCTCAGTACCTACTGCAACCTGCATCCTTCTGAATCTGCTTAGTGTATTCATCTCTTGGTCTCCCTCTACGACTTTTACCCTCCACGCTGCCCTCCAATACTAAATTGGTGATCTCTTGATGCCTCAGAACATGTCCTACCAACCGATCCCTTCTTCTGGTCAAGTTGTGCCGCAAACGTCACTTCTCCCCAATCCTATTCAATACTTCCTCATTAGTTATGCGAACTACCCATGTAATCTCCAGCATTCTTCTGTACCACCACATTTCAAAAGCTTCTATTCTCTTCTTGTCCAAACTACTTATCGTCCATGTTTCACTTCCATACATGGCTACACTCCATACAAATGCTTTCAGAAATGACTTCCTGACACTGAAATCTATACTCTATGTTAACAAATTTCTCTTCTTCAGAAATGTTTTCCTTGCCATTGCCAGTCTGCATTTTGTATCCTCTCTATTTCGACCATCATCAGCTATTTTGCTCCCCAAATAGCAAAACTCCTTTACCACTTGAAGTGTCTAATTTCCTAATCTCATTCCCTCAGCATCACTCGACTTAATTCGACTACATTCCATTATCCTCGTTTAGCTTTTGTTGACGTTCATATTATATCCTCCTTTCAAGACACTATCCATTCCGTTCAACTGCTCTTCCAAGTCCTTTTCTGTCTATGACAGAATTACAATGTCATCGGCGAACTTCAAAATTTTTATTTCTTCTCCATGGATTTTAATACCTACTCCGAATTTTTCTTTTGTTTCCTTTACTGCTTCCTGAATATACAGATTGAATAACATCGGGGAAATACTACAACCCTGTCTCACTCTTTTCCTAACCACTGCTTCCCTTTCATGTCCTTCGACTCTTATAACTGCCATCTGGTTTCTGTACAAATTGTAAATAGCCTTTCGCTCCCTTTATTTTACCCTGCCACCTTCTGAGTTTGAAAGAGAGTATTCCAGTCAATACTGTCAAAGGCTTTCTCAAAGTCTACAAATGCTAGAAACGTCGGTGTAAGCCCAGATTTCTATGGTTTTCTGGTCGTAGTCATATCGCGAGATGTACCTTCTCGGAAAATTGGAAATTTGTGGTAAGTTCCTATGAGACCCAACTGCTGTGTTCAGCGGTCCCTAGGCTTAGGAATAAAAGTGAGACAGTGTTAATACTTTCATCCTCCTTTACACCCTCTGCATTACTGCACATGACGTGTCACTGAGCACATTTGTTCTGTGCATGCAGTACACGTGAGGTGCCTAGTTGTTTCCACTGCACTGTGTGGAATACGTAAGTTCTTGTACACTTCACTAACCTGCTGTCTTCACGATGACGATGTCCCCAGCGCAGAAAACAGCACGCAGGTCGTGGATTCTTTTTCTTGAGGCTGAAATTAACTTCGGAAGGAACCGCTGCTAGGAATAAACTATAACTCATTTGGGATGCCACTCGCATTTTTATTGATATAGACACGAGAAACTATTCTTGACCACAACGTATTGAACATATCTTTCCACAGTCATTATATCTGGCTAAAATAACATGAAATACACCCTGCCACAGACAACATGTCTGTCTACTGGAACGCCGGCCGCGGTGGTCTAGCGGTTAAGGCGCTCAGTCCGGAACCGCGCGACTGCTGCGGTCGCAGGTTCGAATCCTGCCTCGGGCAAGGATGTGTGTGATGTCCTTAGGTTAGTTAGGTTTAAGTAGTTCTAAGTTCTAGGGGACTGATGACCACAGCAGTTAAGTCCCATAGTGCTCAGAGCCATTTTTTTTGTCTACTGGAACCGTCGGAACTGGAGAATAAAATTACATGAATGAAATACTACTATTACAGACAACATGTCTGTACCTAGCGACGGTCGGAGCTGTAGTAAATAAAATTGCGTGATACAAATACTGCTACAACAGACAATATGTCTGTCTACTGGAACGGTCAGAACTGGAGAGCCGAACTGCCCGAGACACTTCGCACACCCAGCCAGCAAGGCGTGACCCGAACGCCACCGAAGTGCATCGGCAGTAATATGGTTAGTCTTTTGTTTTAGTAATACTTTGATTTTAATAATTTTGATATGACTGATTGATAGCTGGCTGTTGAGAGCTGTTTATTTAAGAAATGAAGTAATTTGGATGACAGGTTTAATTAATAATAGCAACTAAAGTTTAACGTTTTGGCGCCCTACCGCCGAACACAGCAGCCAATCAGAGAGCAGCAGCATCATGCAGACGGTCTTTCTCACGGGAATGGTACCGAATGTAAATCTGTCACCGGTACCTCATCCCACATTGCGTCAGCTCTATGCTTCTTGCATCTCCACTGCCCTGGGAATAGCTTCCTGGAGCCTAATATGATGGCTGAATAAGACAGAAATATTACAACACACTAGATAAACTAACTTACGCTGAGGGCAACATACCCAGCCATGCCCAAGGGAGGATTCGAACTTCGGACGGAGGAAGCCGCGCGAACCGTGGCAACGTGCCCAAGACCGCGTGGCTACCCCACGGGGCCACCTTCTTGGAAAAAATAAACATCTCCGCCGTGCACATCTGCCTCGGGAGTTTCTTGATCATCTCATAACCGCCCCCGCAGCTTTACTTCCGTCAGTACCTCGCTCGTATCTTTCAAACATCACAGAAGCTCTTTTGCATACACTAATGAACTAACAATCCTGGAAGGCAGGATAATGTGGAGAAATCGATTAGCCACAGCCTAGAGCACGTGTGCCCAACCCGCAGCCCAAAGCAAGTATCAGTGCGCGACGAGAAGTGAACCTCCATCATATGATCGGAAAAAATCCTTAAAATTCCGTTTATTTAAAGTTGTGATATTGAAGATTTTCAATTTGAACGCCGCCACACGGTGTTGTTGTTTCTTATCTCATTTGTCCGTAGATCGTGGTCTAGTGGCTAGCGTTGCTGCCTCCCGGGTTCGATTCCCGGACAGGTCGGGGATTTTCTCCGCCTGGGAACTCGGTATTTATGTAGTCCTCGTCATCTCATCACCACTCGGGAAGTGCTGAGACTGGAAATGGAAAGATTTGGAACTTTTACTGGCTCTGATGACCGCGCTGTTGAGGGCTTCACAAACGAACACCAGCATCTTTAATTTTTTTTTTCAGTTTTTATCTCTGCAGTTGTTTTCAATGTTAAGTATATTATGTGCGACCCAAAAAATACTCGTCTTCTTCCAATGTGGCCCAAGCAAGCTAAAAAGTTCGTGACACCTGGCCTAGAGGATTGTTTTCAGAATGAAATTTTCAATCTGCAGTGGAATGTGCCTTGATTTGAGACTTCCTAGCAGATTAAATAGTATGTGCCGGGCCGAGACGCGAATATGGGACCTTTGTCTTTTACCGTCTGATGTACAGCTGCGAGGGCAAAAAGTTTTAATCTGCCAGGCAGTTTCTGATCATGGTACACTCCACTAAGTGAAAACTCATTTTGTAGATACAAAAAATTTAATTTTTCTTACATGCTGATACTGTACAAGGCATTTCCATAATGATCATACACACATCAAAAAAAGTTTTGCATCACCTGGATTCCGAGAGTTCCGGCACCTGTACAGAAAATTGGAAAGAGATCAACAGAAACGTCATTTTCACCCTTTTTATTGCTTATGAAAATCACACATTGCATGTTGTACCACCATACAGTGGGACCTTCGGAGGTGGTCGTCAGACTGCTGTACAGGCCGGTACCTATAAACCCAGTAGCACGTCCTCTTGCATTGGTGCATGCTTGTATTCGTCGTGGCATACTATCCACAAGTTCATCAAAGCACTGTTGGTCCAGATTGTCCCACTCCTCATTGGCGATTCGGCGTACATCCCCCAGAGTGGTTGGTGGGACACGTCGTCCGTAAACAGCCCTTTTCAATCTGTCCCAGACATGTTAGATAGAGTTATGTCTGGAGAACATGTTAGTCACTCTAGTCGAGCGATGTCGTTATAGTGAAGGAAGTCACTCAAAAGATGTTCACGATGGGGGAGCGAATTGTTGCCCATGAAGACGAATGCCTCGCCAATATGCTGCCGATATGGTTGCACTATCGGTCTGAGGATGGCATTCACGTATCGTACAGCCGTTACGGCGCCTTCCATGACCACCAGCGGCGTACGTCGACCCCACATAATGCCACCCTAAAACAGCAGGGAACCTCCACCTTGCTGCACTCGCTGGACAGTGTGTCTAAGGCACTCAGCCTGACCGTGTTGCCTCCCAACACGTCTCCAATGAATGTCTGGTTGAAGGCATATGCGACACTCATCGGTGAACAGAACGTTATGCCAATCCTGATCGGTCCACTCGGCATGTTGTTGGGCCCATCTGCTGTCGTGCTTGCAAAAGATGGACCTCGCCATGGACGTCGGGAGTGAAGTTGCGCATCATGCAGCCTGTTGTGCACAGTTTGAGTCGTAAAACGACCTCCTGTGGCTGCACGAAAAGCATCACTCAACATGCTGGCGTTGCTGTCAGTGTTCCTTAGAGCCATAATCTGTAGGTAGCGGTCATCCACTGCAGTAGTAGCCCTTGGGCGGCCTGAGCGAGGCGTGTCGTTGACAGTTTCTGTCTCTCTGTATCTCCTCCATGTCCGAACAACATCGCTTTGGTTCCCTCCGAAACGCCTGGACACGTCCTTTGTTGAAGGCCTTCTTGGCACAGAGTAACAATGCGGACACGATCGAACCGCGGTGTTGACCGTCTAGGCATGGTCGTACTACAGGTAACTCGAGCCGTATACCTCCTTCCTGGTGGAATGACTGGAACTGATCGGCTGTCCGACCCCCTCCGTCTAATATGCGCTGCTCATGCATGGTTTTTGACATCTTTTTGTGAACAGTCAAAACGACCGTGTCTGTGATACAGTGTCCACAGTCAACGTCTATGTTGAGGAGTTTTGGGAAGCGGGGTGACGCAAAACTTTTTTTGATGTGTGCATAAACCTTCAGGATTGGTGTGGAAGGATAAATGTACGAATATGAGACAGAGAAACTCGGTCCGGAAAATTTACAACGGAACAGTGAACATGTTAAAGTTCGAAGTAGACAATTATGTGTAAAATTTTTGTTTAGCTGCACAACCTACATAAGATTCTACAACAGAAGTATTTGTTCAATGCCGCATCCTACAGATTTTATGCAGACAAGGCATGGTCTCACGAAGTTCTATCGAGTCCGTTCAAAATTTACCAAATTTTAAATGCAAGCGTTGTAGGTTATAATTAACTGTCACCATTATGTACATCAATTGAGGCTACTTTAACCACTCAAAGTCACTGTAACCCCTCGAAGTTATTGTTATTTGCAGTAGTGTTTGAGCGGGCCTCACCTATCATCAGATGACTTATGTATGTATTGTATTTACAGCTTTTGGATAACCTGTAGTTCTGTCTTTCAGTAGCCACGGGATACTTTTCCGGTCGTGTTTACACCGATCAGGGGTTGCATACAACTGCTCATCCTCTGATAAGTATCATCCGCACACTCCTATGAAATGTGGAATTGACCAGTAGGTTTACGAGAGGCGGACCTGCCATTATACAAGGAATCAGTCGGACGAATCACTTGTCGTATACAAAGTGTTACTTGACAGTTACTGTGCGTAGGGAGTTAAAAAGAATTGGCTACAAAGATCGAGCACCTCCCCATGAGTCACAAATTTCTGTATTCAAGCGACACTTGAGGTGGTGCAGAGAGCTACACTAGTGGTCAGTGGATAACTAGAAACAAATGATTTGGACTGATGACTCACGCTGTACCCTGTAGCGTTCCAGTGAGGATACATGGAATAGGTGGCGTTACGGTATGGGGGTGTTTCTCGTGGTTGGGTCTGGTCCCCACATTGTCTTCTAGAAAACACTAACTGCGGAAGTATATGAACACATTTTACAGTATTATGTACTCCGTATAGTAGAGGAACTGATCGGAGGCGATGATTGATTGTATTAGCATGAAACCCTGTCTTAATGCAGGGTCTGTGAGGTAAAGGTATGTGGACAATAACATGCCTGACATGGGCTGACCTGCCCAGCGTTACGACCTGAATCTTGTGGAACACCTTCCGGATAGGCTAAATCGCCTTTACTCTAGACACCGGCGTCCAACATCACTAACGTCTCTGGTGAAAGAATGACTGCCATTCCTCCACAGACATTGAGAAAAGTCATTGAAAATGTCCCTAACAATGTTCAATCCGCCATAAAAGCCAAGGGTAGACACAGCCCGCATTAGTGCCTACTAACAAGTGTACAGATACTTCTGATGAGACAATATGTATTGTAAATACGACAGCAAAGGAACTTGTGATATCGTGTACAGCTGTATCTGGTATAAATATGAGTGGAGAGCAGCCTCCGATGACTGAAAGACAGTGGCACAGGTTACACAAAAGGCGTAGATACAATAAATCCACGCCTTATTAAAGGACATAAATCTACCTGATGATAAGGTATGGCCGTCCGCAACGTACAGCGGAAATAATAATAAAATATGACTGTATGCAGTAATATTTCGTTCCAGTTGATTTTATTAGCGCTGATCGAAAAATATCACAGAAAGCGAAAATTCCTGTCGCGAGACCCTCTTCTCGGCCAACGTTTCAATACAGGACTTCTCATAAGGTCTTGCTTGGAGAAATAGACCGAGAACCGACCAGGGGACGAGTTCGACACAAAACAGTGACTCTTTCTTCCTAGCCACCTCCCAGGGAATGGCTTACGACGTTACCAAGGTACTGCATTGTATTAACAATGATTTTCAGATTTCGGTATCTACTGGTAACGTTACCCCACAGCACTTTTCCTTTCGCAACTTTGGACTCTGTCATTTCTACCATCTGCAAATTTTGTACGGTTAGTTAGTTCCGTGTTCCACGCATGAAATTCACGATAAACGTTATGAAGTGGAAGGTATCGATTGAACAAACATAGAGCACATATTAAAAAAAGTGACTACGTACAGGTCATTTACAGTTTTTTCTGGATAAACGGCTAACTATTCTTAGTCAAGAATTCCTCTATGGAGTAGAAGGAGAAACATCTTTAACCTATATTTGAGAAAACGTCCTCCGTCTGCCAGACATTTAATCTCCAAGAATAGATTGTCACTTTTTTTATAGCACCATGTTTGACCCATTTCTGTGCCAATGCTGGGTTCATTAAAGGTATTGCAGATCATTTATCTTCCTAGTATTGTACTTGAGAATATCTCTGTTATTATGAAACTCACATGAATTATCAGTTACAAATGTCATAAGTGAATAAAACTACTGGGATCCTGTGGTTAATATTCCCAGTTGCTTAGAGACATATATGTAGTATATATAAATCTTAATACTTTCATTAATGACATGAATACTTTTTGACTGAGTGAGGAGCCATTTCAGAATATCTCATAAGACATCAGTGAACGAAAATGTGTAAGATATATAAACTTGTTCATTTCTATATCCACAAGTAGGCAATTATTCTTACAGTAAAAGTAGCCAAACTTATGTTTTAGGAGGTCCACTATAAGGTTTTTTAAAGTTTAAAATTTCAGCACTACGCACATTTAAGAATTTAGAACTTTCTACCCTGTTTATTATTGCTTGTTGATATTCTAAGGTAATAGGAGGTGAGATATTTCTTGTAGTACAAAACTATATGAGCTACGTTTTTTCAAACCTTGAAGCTACTTCATTTGTGCAGAATCAGTCAGTAACTTTCCCCAAACATCGTTTGTTGTTTTCTCTGTCGATGGCTGTTTACTCAGATTCACAACAAGGATTGTATAATCTGCAAACACTGCTAATTTTGTCTCGTGCTTCAAATAAAATGGTAAAGCATAAACATAAAACAAGAACAGTAGTGGGCCAATGATCAGACCCTGTAGGATTCCACATGGAGGTAATACGCCGCACCTTTTTGTATTTCTCGGAAAGCAAATGGTAACTGTTTCTTAAACAAAGATTAAACTAGACACGAGCTGAACTATGCATTCCACATAAACTTACCTTCTGTGATAGAATATCCTGATAGACACAATCAAATGCCTTCGGTAACTCACAGAAGAACCCAACTGGTGATGTTTTAGTATTTTAAGATTTTATTATGTGTACAGTAAATGTGTCAGCAGCCCTCTGAGTAGGGGGCCCTTTTGAAATGTAAACTGTGATTGGCTAAGTGTCCCATTACTACATGGGTAGGTAACAACCCTGGAATACATTATCTTGTTGTAGAAAATCATGTGAGGAGTGACACTATGCCGAAGTTGTTTACATCTTGAAGTTACTCTCCTTTTAGTGAGGCTAACAATGGTACATTTTAATCTATCCTGGAGAACACCCTGATTCAATGATGCTTTATGTAAGTGACTAAGAACATTAGATATTATAGGGCCATAACCTCTAGTATCTTTTAGAAATATTATTCAACCCATACGAAGTTTTACTCTTTAGAGTGATGACAATCTTCCTTATTTCAGATGAGGATGTGAATTCATTTTTATTTCACTAAATATCTTCTCCATTGTTTCTTCGGTGTACTGTTTTGCTTTATGATCTCAACTGTATGCATCAATTTTCTTAACTATTTTTACAAAGTAATCATTACAAGTATCTGTTATATTTGAACTGTCTTTGACAGTGCTTCCTTTCTCTTTGACAGAGGATTGTCGTTTTCTGTGGCATCTTTCTCTGTGTTTCTTTTCACAGTATTCCATACTGATTTGATTTTAATATGTAATCTATCCATTCAGGCAAGTTGTCCATGCTCTTGGAGTCTTTTCTACTTCTCTTAAAGATGTGTGACACTAATGTTTATGTTATGAAAGTATTTCTGAATGTTTACTTGTTCTGGCCCTTTTCTTTGTGAAGATACTGTGATTCCTGCATTAATTAAAGGTTTTTAGTTACTTCTCAGTTTTGCACTGAATTATGCTTTTAGGAAAACTACTTTCACAAATGAGTACAAACTCGTTAAGAAATATCTCGAATTTGGAGCAAGCATTAGGCTTATTATAAGCTCCACCCCAGTCAACATTTCTAAACTTTATTTAAAATCTTCAGTTTGTTGTTATTAATCAGCCTTACTACTTTCTTTGAATGTTTCTGATTTGACAATCCGTTTGGCATATGATAGGCACGAATTTATTTACCTTGCATAAATACATAATCAAGAATGGATACTACTGTCTTGAGCAACTCAGGTAGGGAAATACATGACTGATACTATAAGTGGCTAACAGTACCTCTACATCACTTTTCTTGTCGGATAATAAACCGTTCCAATTTTTCGTAATTCTCTCCCAATTTTACAGCAAGAAACCAGTCAGTGTAACAATCATAAGTACAACATTTCTCGGTAATAAGTCCTAAGCTCATGCCTCTATACCGAAATCTATAAAAAATTTAATTATTTCTATAATTTAGTGTTTATATTTCTCTTTTATGTATGCAACAACTCTTCCCTTATTTATGGTGTATCTACATGAATATGATTCTAATTTATAAACAGTTTCATTAAGTTTTATATCCTTCTGGTCGTATGGCATTCAGACAGACAAATTCCCTTGATTTCTTTCCAGCTACAAAGATATTTCAAACAAATTATAGACTCATTTACTTTATTTTTTACTTCTCTAACATTCTGATCAAGAAAAATGGTTTTTCATATCCTTCTATTCTTATAAAATGCACTGGGAGTCTCTGTCAATTTAATTTCCTGTAATACTGTTTGTATGAATTCTGAATTTAACATAAAGTCTGTGTCTCTCCTGACGGTAATAGTCACAAAGATTTTACTTTTTTTTTTATTTTTTTTTTAGCGGTGGACTCCCTCGTGTTTGATGGTAACAGAATTGTTGACTTATTCTTACACCTCATATTCTGGTGTAGGCCATGAGAAGTATTAGCCCCAAGAAAATAATCCGCATATCCTAATCTGTGCACCTGGAATTCTTCCTCTACACTATTCATTCTAGTTCAAAATTAGCTACATCTGTATGTCTTCGTAGATATCAGTTGTGATATAATTGGATGGCTTGGAGTCGGTCGATGTATGTATAGAACTTTGGTTCCTCGGCTGCTGGAGGTCCATTGACAGTGGCATAGGGTCCAGTGGGTACATCTTGGTCATACGACTTCTTTGCAGAGATACTAGGGTTTGACAGTTTCTTTGTCATTGGTTTTCATGCACAGCAATTTTAGGCATGTTTGTTAGTAGCCAGGTGTAATCCTGGAAGTACAATTAAAGTACGTTACAGATCATAGTGTTCACAATTCTAAATATTGGTCATTGAAGAACACTTATAGAAAACTTTCAACTCAGACACAAATTTATTTTAAGAAAAAGTCACTTCACGCAGTTCAGATCTACATTAAAATCGGCGCCTGTTTAACTCTACGCCTTAAAATTGTGTTAAGAACTAAGTATTCCTTTTTTACGATAAGTCCATCGCCACATGTACTTGAGACTTATACTATTTATTCTAACATAACGGAAAAGGAAAGTAGTCTGAAAGTTCATGTTTACTTTTCTTCTACGAAACGTTGACCTAGGCTTCTTCTTGTATCTAGTATTCGTAGCGCATATCTCCAAATCTTTTTTTAACATCCTCTTATAGCTTTAGTATTCAAATACTTCTAGTTTCTGCTTCTCCAATTTTGCCGCGGCCCACATTTCACATTCCTATAATTCTGTGCTTCGAAAGTTATTTTTAGGAAACCTCCAGCTCAATTCTGTGCACCAGTGAAGCTTTTTCAATTAAGAAATATTTTTTTAATTGCGTCAGTTTACTTATGATGTCTCGCAGGCAGTATTTACCTCGTCTACTCTTACTTCCAAGTGAGGACACATTTTTCATTTTTTTATTCTGTGCGAAATTCTTTGCCAGTTAACCTGTGAATTGTCTTTAATATTCTACCTTCTTACACTCTGGATTAAGGCTATATCATCAGCAGATATTATCATTAGTATTTATTTCTCGTATGGTACTCAATCCATCAATTTATTTCCAGTTCCATCACTGCGTCTTCGACACACTACTCAAATAACTGTGGAGCTAAGTCACAACTCCATATTCACTTATGTTCTTATTAAGCAGCCTTCCCTAATACTTCACGTCATACGTGCATGAAGCTATTCCTTTATTTTTGTCATTAGACTTCTGTTAAATTTAATTCTGTCTACGATTTCTTCCATTTCTGCGCCGACCTCTTCGTCCTTTATTCCGTTCATTCATGATCCTTAGCCTGTTTTAAGACGTTATGTTCAATCTATGCACAAATTAGCAAGTCCAGGATTTTAAAGTTCGAGTGCCTCCAGCCTTTATACGTTTCTCCTTTTTTCGAATATCACTCCACTCTGCACTATTCTGCGCACTTCGTTTTGGTGTCGTATTTTCAAATGCACCTAGTTCCTATTTTTTTATATTTGTTATATTCATCACTTCACTTCTAAGATCTTTAGTGCACCAAACATCACTTTGAGGGAACATGATCTGAGTGATCCAAGAAAAACGACTTTTTGTTTGTTTTGAGATCAACTGTTGAGGAGTAGTGTCAGGTTAAGAACGATTTTGATTTGTTTGTTTGTTGGGTGTCAACCTTTATTGGATCTAATGTCACGCTGCTAATAAAGTAAAATTAAATTCGTCTTGAGTGAGCTGCAAGGGACAGTAATTTGACAGTTGATAGAAATATTTGTGTACGTATTGCGCGTTGGGGTTTGTCTCGGGATCTTCTACCCACGTTTGATGTACGGTTTTTCTGACGTACTGGCATTGTCAGAGATTCAGCCTCCACCGACAACGGAGTGGCACCACAATAGCAGTAACAATTTCGTAATATTTGTTTAGCTTATCTTGGCTCCCTTGAACTCGATTTCAGTTCATATGACCCTCATGCAATTAGTAAATCGGAAACATAACCAAAGAAGTAGGAAATTGATTTCCTGAGGGTAAAAAAAGAACTCAGATAAGCACCACGACGGTTTCTGTCTCTTCTAGGGTACGAATCCAGGCAGAGTCATAACCGCTTGCAGTTGTTCAAGGAACTTGCTTTCATCTCACGGGTAGACGTGCAAAACGCGTGTGAAATGTGTTTGGAACTTACCCGCAATCTCTCTTGTTCCAGAAATTATTATACCAGCTGCAGCGAGACCCGAATTCAAGCATTCGGTCGGACGCTAATTCGGCAGAGTAAATACCGACCCCCAGCGACTGTTCAGCCACTGCGCGGGCGATATTTTTTATTCCTGTCCAGAAAAACGCGAAAGCGGCCGAAACGACTTTGGTTTTGTTTCCTTTTGCACATTAAATAATAATAAAGTTTGACAACAGCGGATGGCGGCCGTGTGCGCTGTTGTTTACAGTGCATTATGGAATTCAGAATATTATGTATGCAGAGACAAAATATTACGATAGCTCTTCTGATATATCGGTGGAAATGAAAGAAGTGCTTGCAATATTTTAAGCGAGTGTGATTTATAAGCAAATAGCATTAGCGCCAGTACCATTAAAATGGATATTTCTTGTGAACTGATGTTACTTATGCATAGCCGGAGAGCTTTTTCCGACCGTATGAAGATTCGTTTCACATTTTCTATTGTGCTCTCCTGGCTGAAATATGTCTAGCAGTGGTTATACTCTGGGATACGTTGCGAAAACATACTGTAAATATTTATTTCCTTAGAGTGTACAGTATACCTGTATTACATACTGTGATAGGCAACTGGATATCTTTATAAACAAAAATCATTTGCCGCATTATAAAATACAGTCATTTGAGAAAGGTTCGATAGGTTTGGCTAATTTCTTTGCTGTGTTCATCTGTCAGCATAAATTTGTACGAAAGAAAATTTTTGAAAAATCTACAGAAATATTCGAATATTTGGATGGCATTTTTGTATGAAAATCTCAATGAAAGAAATGTGATATGGTCGGTTTTTTTGTCAATTCTGCTTTCACGTGTTTTCGTAACAAGGAATTCGGCATGGAGCATTGATATTTTGCGAAAAAGAATACAATTGACAACGATATTTCAGTGCGTTATGGGTGGTATGGTGGTGTGTTTCAAAGACTGAATTGATGTCAGTTCGTGGTAATTTGGTGTGTTGCAAACATTCAATTGATTTCAGTCGGTGGTATATTTGTTTGGGAAAAATGCCACCAGTGAAGTGATGAAATATCGTTCTACGTACGCACAACGCAAGCCAGCAACATACTACATGGTTGTCGAGTCAGTGAGACTGACAGAGTGTAGACAGCGTATGGAGGCAAATGTAATAAGAATTTCCGAAGTGCGATTCATTATGGCTCCGGAACAACGAATACAGTCGAGTTCAACTCTCTCACTTGGAACTTACGCTTAAAATAATTTAGAATGTCAAACGTGACATTTCGAACTTGAAAGTCGCGAGCTCTATCTTCTTATCTCGTGTTTTCTACTGAAAATCTCGTGATTGTACTCTTGTTAACTTTACTATTATAGAAATTGATTAAATTTTTTTAAAAGTGGTCCTGTGCGCAACAAATAATTTACTTGGTCTTTCTGCTGCCACTGCTTGATCTGCTGCATTCCATTATTTAATAAAAAACATAGAAAACCTGTTATTCATGCTGAGTGCAATGCATGTTCTGTATGGCGGCTCCTGCTGTTGCTGCGGCTGCTTACTACAACTACATATAATTCAAGAGAAAGGGTTTGGTCAAATCTAAACTCGATAAATGATAACCAAAACAAGTAATTCCTTTTTTCAAAAACTATATTCTGAAAGCGATTCTTTCTAATTCAGTTAACAAAACGCTAGAAGCTCTTTGAACAATCGCTTCGTATGTAAATGTGCCTCTGGTGGCATTAATGTAATATTACAAATTAATCAAACTCTTGAGACAGACTGAAATACTTCTCAATTAAATACATGTGAAACAATTCCTTGACAATTACAAAAGAAATCAATGACAAAAATCAATACTTAATCTATTCGCCTAACAATGGTTTCCCTTAAGAATTCAACTCCTATCATTGTCAAAATTACCGTCTGCTGCTACGCACTTTAAATTAATAAGCGCGCTGCAAATTATAAAAAATGTCAACTCATTACCAAATCCTATGTCGCTGCTGGCGGACACGGCAGTACGGCAGCTCGGCGACGACCCCTCGCCCAACACACGAGAGCACCACAGCAGGCGGGCTCCTACACTGGCTTCCAAACTGCCACTACTTAATCCGTGCGCTGCGAAGCGCGACAACAATATCTTAGATTGCACAGCTTGTGTATGCGCGCTGTAGCCAACCTTTAAATCCTAAGAGAGTATTGCCAACTCTCAAACTGATCGTTTGGCCTTCAGATACGATCCAGCAGTCGATTACCCGGCGGTTGTATTCGTCGACAGTAAAACAATGAACAATGTTTGTCAACAATGCAGTGCTTTTAGTTTCGACACGAACCGCCAAGTTTGTGTTGTACTAGCGGAAAGGTCGAACTACCACAATTGACACCGCCACCAGAACCACCGGCTCTTTGTTTTCTGGCTAAGAACCTCGATCGAAGCATTTCTTGCAGAATATACATAAGTGTATCAGTTCCTACTAAAGACAGCATATGGGGCGAATATTACCGAAGAACGAGGTTCTAACCCAACTTTTAAGGTAAATTATTTTTCAACTGTATCACACAAACGAACACCAACGATTCACAAATCAACAGTTTGTTTTCATTTTTACAGCTTACTGAAAATGTTTTGTTTCGATTCACAGATATTCAAGGAAAGATTTGGTTGGATGAATTCCTTCTCGACCAACTGACTGACTGGCTGACTGACTGACAAACAGACAACGCACATCCTAAACCACTGGAGATACAGACGTGTTAAACAATAAACGCTTTCTGTTATACTGGTTGCGCGAAAGTACATACGAAGCTGTGCTATGCAAATGTTCAGTTTTGATTTCGTTTTCGCAATCATTTTTAACAGAATATACGAAAGTTGTGTTTATGGCTAACTTTCTAATCTTATTTGTTTGCAGATTAAAACCCTAAGAAATAATGTCACTAAAACTACTGTCCTCACAGATCCAGATTAAAACCGATGTACATATTAATTTTGACTTCTATTTCCAATCAAGGTCCCGTTTGCAACAACAATAAATAAGGTGAGAAAGAGGGAATGAAGGAGATGGACAGAGAAGGGAAAGGGAAATGGATATGAAGAAGGGGAAGAAAAATATGGATATCGAGATGAGGTAGGAGGAAGTGGGGATACAGAGAGTGTCGTACAAGAGATGTACTGGGAGCGGGAAAAGTGATGGCGAGAGTTGAGGGGAGGGGGTGGAGAAGATGGACGGAGGGACGGGACAGAAGGAGAAGTATAGGGAAATGGGGGAGATGTACATCCAACTCCCATACATATTTGGGAGTTGAAAAACGTCGTCGGGTTCGCTACTGTGAAGTAAAGATCGATGTTTATGTGTTAGAACGAAATTGTAACAGTATGATATTACAGATTTGAAAAATTACGAAATCAGATGAATCATTTTAGGAAAAAAATCGAAGAATTATTGTGTGTTAGATAAGCTACCAGTGTTTATTAAAACTTGTGGATTCAAAAAAATTTCTTATTAGTAAAGTTCGCAAGTATGTATTTTTTTACACTCTTATCTAGTTTCGGCTACATTAACCATCGTCAGATATAATGGAGTCAACATTATATATTTGTTCAGGTGCAACATCTTCAGAATAACATATGCATTTCAGTTATGTTCTCACTTTGCCACTATGCGCGCGTGGGAAGTGTTTGATTTTGTTGTTATAGGTCTCGTAAACTTCAATATGAAAACGGCTAATTGATGGCAGCTGAAACTAGTGATCAGTTTAAAAAAATGTATATACTTGCAATCTTGACTAATGAATGACTTTTTTGCATTCAAAACTTCTAAGGTTAAGCTCATGAAGGTAACTGTAGACGATGTGATAGCTAACTAGGACAACGACAGTGTAAGAACCGTTTCTGTCTCCGCCGTGAGAGACTGTTGGTACAACTCAATATATTGCGTATGGATACTTGAGGGGACCATCTCGGATGCGGAACGGGTGTCATGCAGAGCACAGGGTGCAGCCAACTGCACATCATGTCCCACGTCGGTAATCTCTTGAGGGAACCATCTCGGATGCGGAACGGATGTCATGCAGAGCACAGAGTGTAGCCAACTGCAGATCATGACTCATGTCGGTACTAATGACATGTGTTGCTGTGGATCGGAAGAGATTGTCTCTGGTTACAAACAACTTTAATTGGAACTATCAAGTATAAAATATTGTGGGGAAGCCGAACCAAAAAGTGGGATTTGTGCGCAGAAAAAGATACAGCAAATCTACTAAGCCTGTCTGTAGTGTTCTGGGGTAAAATGGTTCAAATGGCTCTGAGCACTATGGGACTTAACATGTGAGGTCATAAGTCCCCTAGAACTTAGAACTGCTTAAACCTAACTAACCTAAAGACGTCACACACATCCATGCCCGAGGCAGGATTCGAACCTGCGACTGTAGCGGTAGCGCGCTTCCAGACTGAAAGGCCTAGAACCGCTCGATCACATCGGCCTGCGTTCTGGAGTAATGCACGCGCCATTATCAGTATTTGACTAAGTACTGAGATTGTAAACACAGGTCTGCAGACCAGGTCTACTAACTAAAACTGCCTTGTGACAGACATCGGAAGACCCAATGATACCGACCGACCGCCGTGTCATCCTCATCCGACTGACGTCACCAAATGCGGATAGTGGAGGGGCGTGGGGTCAGCAGACCGCTCCCCCGGCCTCTGTCAGTTTTCATGGCCTGGAGCCACTACTGCGCGGTAAAGCAACTCCTCAGTTGGTATCACCAGCATGAAACACCCCTGTAGGTGACAGATCCAAGTGACAGTCACCCCCGACTATCCTTAACTTAAGTGATTTGACGGGAGCCGGCGTGTCTGACACTGCACGGCCTTTGATAAACGATGTCTGTGGCAAGGAGTGTTGCTTCTTTCAGTCGTTACAGTCTACGTACAGGGCGTCTTTCCCTGTCTATCTTCTCTTAACTTCCTGTGGCTTTCCACTATCTTCTCTTAACTTCCTGTGGTTTCCCAGTTCTGCCTATGGACTAGAGAACCGTATCATACTTGTCGCTGTCAGCTGTTATGGTCAGCCTCTGAATGTGCACCTTAATCTCGCTGGAATATTACCAGCCAGCGTCTCATTCAAGCAACCAAAAAGAATTCTGTGGAGTTGTAAAAAAATATCCGCTACCAGTCACAATAAGAGGTTGTTTATTCGTCACACGACCGGTTTCGGACTTGCGCCTATCTTCAGGTGTTTATACATTCACGTACATGTTTGTTCTGTTGGAGATCACTGTATAAATACAAAAAAAAAATTGCTGGTGACTACACAAATACAAGTGAGACAATTGTAAGTGGTAAGGCAGCATTTGACGAAAATATATCTGCACTTACAAAAAGATGAAGCACCATTATTACAGTTATGCTGTGGTGATAGTTTTGCCACTTAGTTACACACTTACGGTCATTTTCTCGTCCATATATCAGTTTACCAAGTATAGCTCCATATTACACTATTATGATGTGCACTCGTGAAATACACTATGTTTACATACAAACATGTGGGCTGTGGTCAAAGAACTTCGATGTAGCAGATGTAAAGATGTTGCTCACACAGAAACATGTAGGTTCTGGTCAAAGAACTTAGCTAAAGGAAGTGCAAATGTGTTGCATATATAGAAATTAAAAAATTTAACAAATTTAACAAATTTAAAATAAACAACGTTTTATTGTGACTGGTAGCGGATATTTTTCTACAACCCCATAAAGGAACAGTCACGGAGTTCGACAGCATCCACTGTGGATAAAATTCATTCAATCCTGTGCAACCTGAAATTTCAGCCCCATTTTCGACACTCTCATCTCTCATGCTACTGTATTCTTCGAAAGTTAGCTGTGAGATCTGTAAACTGATTCATGCGAAAATTTCATAGCCTTGTCTGTGAGATTACACTTGTGTAGATAAGTGCAACACTCTCTAGGATGTGTTTAGCGGTACCGGAATACAATATATGCATGTTGAGGGGTTGTAGTGATTCGCCTGTCACGGTCATGGACGATGAGATAACGTCGAGGAGGCCCTTATGTGCACCCTTTGTTTCGACTCTGCATTCATAAGTACTCTGAGTAGAGTGCTGAACACAAAAAAAAGGTTCAAATGGCTCTGAGCACTATGGGACTTAATATCTGAGGTCATCAGTCCCCTAGAACTTGGAACTACTTAAACCTAACTAACCTAAGGACATCACACACATCCATGCCCGAGGCAGGATTCGAACCTGCGTCCGTAGCGGTCGCGCAGCTCCAGACTGTAGCGCCTAGAACCGCTCAGCCAATCCTACCGGCTTGCTGAACACAGTTTGCAACACTGATGCATACGTATTCCCTTTGAAAAGCTTTGGCCATTTGAACGACGCCGTACTGCGGGCCTGCCTGAATCAGGACGGACTTATCGATGTAACTGGTGCGCATGTCGGGCACATTGTATCGGTGGTTCTTCGCTGTGGGGCATTCCTATACGTGTAGACCAGTTTTTGGACGTCCGCGTATTGCTGGCACTCGTGAAAGTCGACGTATTGTGTGACCAGCGGTGGCCGACCGAGCATCATTCAGGCGAAAAAATCCGGGAACATGTTATTCTTGGAGTGTTTTCAGGGACCGTGGGAAACCGTCTGTTGTAGTTGGATTAAGATCACACGCTCCTCTTGCCAGGCTACCAATGACAGCAAGACATTGTGAAGCATGGCTACTTGGGTGTCGTGAAAGAGCTGACTGGAGAGTGTAAGAGCGATCTGCTGTCCTTAGTGATGAGAATAAGCTCTGCCTGTATGTGAGTGATGGACGTGCACGGAGGGGAGGGTGGGGCAAGACGGGGAAGGGCTATGAGCTACAGTTGGAGTGCTGCCATCTGTGGATAGCTACGTCAACATCATCAATACACAGGTCCCAGTGTGTTGACATTGCTGAACCTTAGTTTCGCGGCGGTCTCTGTGAGCTTTTCAAGGTACGTACAATTGTTATACTGATTTGCAATGGTTTACACCTTTCGAGGTCCTAGAACATGTGTTTCGTGTACATTTGTCCAGACTGTATATATAGGACTGAATAGTACGTCTTATTAACAGTAAATTTCTGTGTTAGTAGTCAATGTACACTACATAGTGTTCATGTAGGCGTAATATAACCTGACAGAATGGTAGGGGGCAAGAAGGGGTGGGGCAAGATGGGGAGCTTCCCCGTCTTGCCCATAATATTTCTCCAACCATTACGTTCTTATCGTCTCATGTGTTCACCTCGCTGCGGGTTTAGAATACGTACATTATACGTTCAATAAATTGTAAATACACTCCTGGAAATTGAAATAGGAACACCGTGAATTCATTGTCCCAGGAAGGGGAAACTTTATTGACACATTCCTGGGGTCAGATACATCACATGATCATACTGACAGAATCACAGGCACATAGACACAGGCAACAGAGCATGCACAATGTCGGCACTAGTACAGTGTATATCCACCTTTCGCAGCAATGCAGGCTGCTATTCTCCCATGGAGACGATCGTAGAGATGCTGGATGTAGTCCTGTGGAACGGCTTGCCATGCCATTTCCACCTGGCGCCTCAGTTGGACCAGCGTTCGTGCTGGACGTGCAGACCGCGTGAGACGACGCTTCATCCAGTTCCAAACATGCTCAATGGGGGACAGATCCGGAGATCTTGCTGGCCAGGGTAGTTGACTTACACCTTCTTGAGCACGTTGGGTGGCACGGGATACATGCGGACGTGCATTGTCCTGTTGGAACAGCAAGTTCCCTTGCCGGTCTAGGAATGGTAGAACGATGGGTTCGATGACGGTTTGGATGTACCGTGCACTATTCAGTGTCCCCTCGACGATCACCAGAGGTGTACGGCCAGTGTAGGAGATCGCTCCCCACACCATGATGCCGGGTGTTGGCCCTGTGTGCCTCGGTCGTATGCAGTCCTGATTGTGGCGCTCACCTGCACGGCGCCAAACACGCATACGACCATCATTGGCACCAAGGCAGAAGCGACTCTCATCGCTGAAGACGACACGTCTCCATTCGTCCCTCCATTCACGCCTGTCGTGACACCACTGGAGGCGGGCTGCACGATGTTGGGGCGTGAGCGGAAGACGGCCTAACGGTGTGCGGGACCGTAGCCCAGCTTCATGGAGACGGTTGCGAATGGTCCTCGCCGATACCCCAGGAGCAACAGTGTCCCTAATTTGCTGGGAAGTGGCGGTGCGGTCCCCTACGGCACTGCGTAGGATCCTACGGTCTTGGCGTGCATCCGTGCGTCGCTGCGGTCCGGTCCCAGGTCGACGGGCACGTGCACCTTCCGCCGACCACTGGCGACAACATCGATGTACTGTGGAGACCTCACGCCCCACGTGTTGAGCAATTCGGCGGTACGTCCACCCGGCCTCCCGCATGCCCACAATACGCCCTCGCTCAAAGTCCGTCAGCTGCACATACGGTTCACGTCCACGCTGTCGCGGCATGCTACCAGTGTTAAAGACTGCGATGGAGCTCCGTATGGCACGGCAAACTGGCTGACACTGACGGCGGCGGTGCACAAATGCTGCGCAGCTAGCGCCATTCGACGGCCAACACCGCGGTTCCTGGTGTGTCCGCTGTGCCGTGCGTGTGATCATTGCTTGTACAGCTCTCTCGCAGTGTCCGGAGCAAGTATGGTGGGTCTGACACACCGGTGTCAATGTGTTCTTATTTCCATTTCCAGGAGTGTAGAATGGCATTCGTTATTACAACTCTTTCCTAATTAATTACAAAGTATGCCTTAGGCTATATGGTGAATAAAAATACACAAAACGTGCAAAGTCAGTACTCTTGCCATGCTTTAACAACTGACTATTGGAAATATGGTATTTACTGTATAATATAGATTACCAAGAATGATATGACTCAATAGTATGTTCCACGTGTTTTATTTCAGATGGTTCGCAAGTATCGGCGACAAACGTTTAGGCAAGATTGGTCATTGGAGTCAATGGAAGGCGATGTAAATGCTGTTATGGAAGGTCATATGGGTTCTTTCAGGGCTGCTCGACAGTTCAACGTGCCACAGAAATCTATGGTTCAGCGTCGGAGTACCCACGACACTTGTGCAGGGACAGAAAGTGATGATGACGAAGCTGTCCACACTTGTGTGCTATGTGAAAGTAAGAGGCCTAAATAAAACGTAATACTTGAGTCTACAATTCGCAGAACCATGTTTCGAAACCTTATCGTCACATGATTTCGTTTTTCCAGTCCTTATTTAAGCTTTAGAGATGAATTCATGCTAGTTCACCATCTTACCCCGCATGTGGGGCAAGATGGGGATTTGGTAGTTAATGTTTCAAATCGAGATATTTCTAACTAAATGTAACACGTTTGCAGGTTTCTTTGCGTGCTATTGTAATTCAGTGGTTAAATAAACAAATGATAATCAAACCTACTTGAATTTGTTTGTTTTTGTCCCTTTTGTAAGGGTTTAAAGTTAGCTTCCCCATCTTGCCCCGCCTTCCCCTATATGGCGAGGATCTGATGAGCTGCCTATTCCCAGTGCATTCGCCTACGGCACAGAGATCCCATCCTAGGCTTCATGAGGGCCATCAGTTCCAAATCATGGTTACATTTGTTGTTTCTGCAGAGTAAGGTAATCACAGGACGCTACACTGCACAGGATGTTGTCCCCATGCTGCTATCATTTCTTCGACAGGAAGGTGAGGAGCCTTTTCACCAGGACTATCGACGTCCATGTACAGCGGCTGCGACGCAATGTTCTCTTCGCGGTGTACAACAAGTGGCCTGGCCAACAAGATCACCTGATAACCCACCAACTGAACAAGTGTGGGACATGAAGAAGCCGGGTCTTACTCGTTCTCCAGGGCCTGTAAGAAGTACTGGCGAATTGCAACAAAAGATGCTAGATGCTAGTCGCGTGGTTTGAGGCGCCTTGTCACGGATCGCTCTCTGCCTCGTGATGACTGGGTGTTGTGTGCTGTCCTTAGGTTATTTAGGTTTAATTAGTTCTAAGTTCTAGGGAACTGATGATCATAGATGTAAAGTCCCACAGTGCTCAGAGCTATTTGAACCATTTTTCACGGATCGCGCGGCTCCTCCCGCCGGAGGTTTGAGTCCTCCCTCGTTCATGGATGTGCGTGTTGTTTTTGGCAAAGTTAGTTTACGTTAGTTTAAATAGTGGGTAATTCTAGGGACCGATGACCTCAGCAGTTTGGTATCATATGAATTCACACACATTTCAACATGTTTTTGCAATATTCTAGTGACAATTTGTCGCAGGATGCCAATTCGGTACCTTTGGCGTTGTTTGCATGCGAGAACACAGGCTTGTGTTGCCGCCAGAAGACGATTACTGTGTACTGACGTGAGTGTTTTGGGACACTTTACTATGACATGTGTGAAGCCATCGCAAAACCGTAAGAGGTTGAAGAAAAATTTCCAAGACGTGTATCTGCAATAATTTTTCAGAACATCCAGAGAGACAAAGAAGTAATTTCATAAAGCTTTTAATTTATTAAATACTTAGTCCAATTTGTTTTTTTAAATTCCAGACAATTGCACAATGTAATCGACAGAAGTTGTAGAGAATTTAATTTTGGAAAAGTGATGGTAATAACGTTAACTGACTGTATGAATGTGTCAGACAATCTGATCTTATTAATATTATAGCATACGTGAATTCATGTTAAACCGAAAAAAAAACAAAACTCAGTGGTAAGGAAGTTGTACAGTGTACGTACAGTTTCACAATACATACACAATAAATATTCAAAAACGTCTCCACCGAGTTCAATGCATTTAGCTGCACGTGTATGAACAGATTTTGCTATTCGTTTCAGTTTCGTAGGGTTGTTCTTAATTAATTTCGGGCAAAATATTTTATTAGTCGTAACTCCGTAACTAGACATTTGAGGATTATTAGTTTCTGAGCACCAGATCTACATGTTTGAGAGAAAAGCTTCGTGTTTTGCGCGCTGGATGGTGTACGACGAGTATGTTCTGTTGTCAGCAGAGGGCAGTCAGTGAATCGCATTAGGTTTAGCCCACCTCCCCACGAGAGACAGGCAGTTTTGCGGAAGTGAGGCTGTTGCCTACTTTTTCCCATAGTCGGCCGCTCGGGGTAGCCCTGCGGTCTGGCGCCTTGCCACGGTTCGCGCGGCTACCCCCGTCGGAGGTTCGAGTCCTCCCTCGGGCATGGGTGTGTGTGTTGTCCTTAGCGTAAGTTAAAGTAGTGCTTAAGCCTAGAGACCGATGACCTTAGCAGGATCTTACCACAAATTTTCCCATAGTCGAAGGATCCAGCGGCGTTGTCGAGCTGGGGGCAGGCGGCACCGTGATGCAACAGCAATCCCTGAGTTTGACGTTTTTGCCTTTTCTGTGCAAATATCAAGCGCGGAGAGAGTACGGTACCACCTGCGTACGTGTGGGGAACGTGGATACCTAGAACACATACTTTTTCACTGTCACCGATACAGAGCAGCACATCAGACACCCAAGCAGTAAAACAATGACAAGATCCGAGCAATAAGAGACAAAGACGAGTGGGAAATAGTAAATGAAATCGCTGACGATGTCCCAAAGGACATTACGTGACGAATACAGGCAGACACATCGTTTAACAGAACCCTGCAAGACACACGAAGCACGTAAGACAACAGTTCCAATTCATGCACCATCACAGACCGCACCCGAAACACAAGCTCAAACAGCAAACACTTTCACCAAAACATAACGCAGGCAACCTTAAATAACATCTGAAATAATTAAACTGCATCAGAATAAACAGTGTAATGCAATCAATACTGTAAACCGGTTCTCGCTTAAGTATAAACAACAGACATATCCATCCCGCAATCATTACACCGCTGTTGGGCTGTAACTTTCGTAACTGAACACTTACTACGTAAGCAACGTAACAGGTAAAATTCAAGACACATAATACAGGAACTGAACGTTAATTAATAACCCCAAGAAACAACATACTTTATACTCACACAACATTGCGCTTTTCACGATGTACATAATAGTTATAGTGTTTTTGTAATTAGTGTTTAGAAATATTAATTCTTAAATTAAACTGTAGCGAACTGGGACTGCAAAGCTGAAAGTAGTTCCGAGGCTTTCAGACCAGGCTGGCTCATATAGGGTAACATTTCTTTCTCTCTTTCTAGTTACGTCTTTCCTAAAAAAAAAATGGTTCAAATGGCTCAGAGCACTATGGGACTTAACATCTATGGTCATCAGTCCCCTAGAACTTAGAACTACTTAAACCTAACAAACCTAAGGACAGAACACAACACCCAGTCATCACGAGGCAGAGAAAATCCCTGACACCGCCGGGAATCGAACCCGGGAACCCGGGCGTGGCGTCTTTCTTATCATCTATCACCATATCTTCTTAATATCTGAATGTTTTTGTAGTTTCTTTCCTTCAAATTCTAATGGATATTTAAATTATTATTATTCATTGCGGTTGCCGACAATAACAATAATATGAAACATGTTTTGTAGTCTACATGAAAAGCTGTGAAATGAACGACCTGTTATAAAATGTAAGGCAACAGGTCCTAAATGTGTAATAAATCAAATCAAATCAAAATCATCACACTAATCAATCACAATAAAGTTTTCCACTCCTTTCACCACAAGAGACCAATTACAGTGATGAGCCAAATCATTATGACCGCCTGCTTGATAGCTTGTTTGTCCGTCTTTGGAATGAAATGCATCACTGGTTCTGAATATCACGGATCCGACAGTTTGTTCTTACGTTTGTGGAAATATGCGGCGTTACAAGTCTGCGTTCATGTCATCTAATTCTCGTATATTACGGGCGGCTGATTTGCGTACTCGGTGATGGTGCTCGATAGCGATCAGGATGGGTTCCGTAGGATTTACATCAGGCGAATTGGTCTCCGAGACATCAATGTCAGTTCATTATAGTGCTCATTAAACCACTGTAGCACCGTTCTGGCTCCGAGACACGGACTATTATGCTGCTGGAAGATGACATCGCCGTTGGGGAAGAAATGAAGCAAGAAGGGATGCAGCTGGTTCGCAGCTGTCTACGGTTACTAACGAAGGTCCCACGCAAGCACAGGGCAACGTCTCCCATAGCGTAATACTACTCACACCAGCCTGTGTTCCTATCGCGCTGCACGTTTCGACCGCCGTTCACCTCGTTGACAGTGTTTGTGGAGACGACCATCAACCTAACCTAGTGTATCGTACTGCATGAAATGGATATTCGAAGTCGAGTATCCCGCACACACTAGCTGCTCACAGCGGTACGTAAAGGTGAACGTCCGCATTGAGCCGAATAACACAGAAATTGGACATTTTCTGATAGGGAATGAGAAGAGCGGTCCGACGTATCACGACTTTGCGTCTTTTTGAATGATGCTGATCCACGAGTGTACTCAGGCCCGTTGGCGCTTTTAACCAGCAGCGTGTGGAGGGTGTTGTTCAGGGTGGATTTGTATGAAGTTTCGGGGGTGTCTTCGTACCACTGCTTAGGCCTACTCATTCAGGAGGATGAAGTAGAATTCTCAGAGACCAAATGCTACTCTTTCTTACAGAATAGGCTTCATCCGGAGTATAATGAGGACAACTGCGTCTTCCAAGTTGACAACGACTTTGTTGAAAGGGCCGCACACGTTCGCTGCAGGTCTGACGAACCCCCTATTGCACGCCTGTTGAACTGCTAAATCGCCCGGTATTAATCCTAGACAAAAGACGTGTCTGGGGTTGTTCGGAACACGGGCGAAACGTAGCAATCATCATCCCCCCCCCCCCCCCCGTTTGGTAATTACACGGGATCTAATCGTCAGTGAGTGGCTTCAGGATCAGAAGGTATGCCTGAAGAAACTTGTGAACTCTAATTCGCCAAATTGATGCTATTAGGGCTAGGGCGATGTTACTCGGTATTAGGACAGTCTGTCCTGCCTCCTTTTTTTGTACAGCGTACTGATGATCATTTATAGCACAGATACTACAATTATTTCCGTCGTCGGCTAGCGTAAAGCTCAGGCAGATGTGAATACCGACGCCTGGTGGCGCTGGTTCGTAGAGACAAACTGCAATATAGCTCGCAGTGCTATTGCTTAAGTTTGAGAATCGTTAGACTAGAATAAGAAGGACATATCTAAAGTAAAGAGTTACTAAATTTAATCGATGAAACGAGAAAATACAAAAATGCAGTACATGAAGCAGGCAAAAAGGAATACAAACGTCTCAAAAATGAGATCGACAGTAAGTGCAAAATGGCTAAGGAGGGATGGCTACAGGACAAATGTAAGGATGTAGAGGCTTATCTCACGAGGTGTAAGATAGATACTGCCTACAGTAAAATTAAAGAGGCCTTTGGAGAAAAGAGAACCACTTGCATGAATATCAAGAACTCAGATGGAAACCCGGTTCTAAGCAAAGAAGGGAAAGCAGAAAAGTGGAAGCAGTATTTAGAGGGTCTATACAGGGGCGATGTTTTTGAGGACAATTTTATGGAAATGGAAGAGAATGTAGATGAAGATGAAATGGGAGATACGTTACAGCGTGAAGAGTTTGACAGAGCACTGAAAGACCTGAGTCGAAACAAGGCCCTGGGAGTAGACAACATCCCATTAGAGCTACTGACAGCCTTGGGAGAGCCAGTCCTGACAAAACTCTACCATCTGGTGAGCAAGGTGTAGGGAACAGGCGAAATACCCTCAGACTTCAAGACGAATATAATAATTCCAATCCCAAAGAAAGCAGGTGTTGACAGATGTGAAAATTACCGAACTATCAGTATAACAAGTCACAGCTGCAAAATACTAACGCGTATTCTTTACAGACGAATGGAAAAACTGGTAGAAGCTGACCTCACGGAAGATCAGTTTGGATTCCATAGAAATGTTGGAACACGTGAGGCAATACTGACCCTACGACTTATAATAGAAGAAAGATTAAGGAAAGGCAAACCTGCGTTTCTAGCATTTGTAGACTTAGAGAAAGCTTTTGACAATGTTCACTGGAATAATCTCTTTCAAATTCAGAAGGTGGCAGGGGTAAAATACAGGGACCGAAAGGCTATTTATAATTTGTACAGAAACCAGATGGCATTTATAAGAGTCGAGGGGCATGAAAGGGAAGTAGTGGTTGGGAAGGGTTGTACCCTCTCCCCGATGCTATTCAATCTGCATATCGAGCAAGCACTAAAGGAAACAAAAGAAAACTTCGGAGTAGGTATTAAAATCCGTGAAGAAGAAATAAAAACTTTGAGGTTTGACGATGACATTGTAATTCTGTCAGAGACAGCAAAGGACTTGGAAGAACAGTTGAACGGAATGGACAGTGTCTTGAAAGGAGGGTATAAAATGAACATCAACAAAAGCAATACGAGAATAATGGAATGTAGTCGAATTAAGTCGGGTGATGATGAGGGAATTAGATTAGGAAATTAGACACTTAAAGTAGTAAAGGAGTTATGATATTTCGGGAGCAAAATAACTGATGGTGTTCGAAATAGAGAGGACATAAAATGTAGACTGGCGATGACAAGGAAAACGATTCGGAAGAAGCGAAATTTGTTAACATCGAGTATAGATTTAAGTGTCAGGAAGTTGTTTCTGAAAGTATTGGTATGGAGTGTAGCCATGTATGGAAGCGAAACATGGACGATAAATAGTTTGGCAAGAAGAGAATAGAAGCTTTAGAAATGTGGTGCTACAGAAGAATGCTGAAGATTAGATGGGTAGATCACATAACTAATGAGGAGGTATTGAATAGAATTGGGGAGAAGTGGAGTTTGTGGCACAACTTGACAAGAAGAAGGGACCGGTTGTTAGGACATGTTCTGAGGCGTCAAGGAATCACCAATTTGGTACTGGAGGGCAGCGTGGAGGGTAAAAATCGTAGAGGGAGACCAAGAGATGAATACACTAACCAGATTCAGAAGGATGTAGGCTGCAGTAGCTTGCACAGGAAAGGGTAGCATGGAGAGCTGCATCAGTCTCAGGACTGAAGACAACAACAACAACAACTACTACTACTACTGAAGGCACTAACTACTGATAGGCATAGTTATCAAATTAAAGATTTTGATACAGAACAAACAATGTATTTACCTTAATAGTGTTCAAAAGTCATCATATATGTATCTTTCAATTCATGACATCTATCTTTACAAATTTCCTTTTTCTGGCGGAAAGACGTCCAGATCGTCCGCTTATAGCAACCTCTGAAATCTCTGGAATCTCTCTCTCCACATCCACCACCGATGGCGGCTCACCTTCCGTTATCCTCGTTTTCTTTCGTTGATGTTCGTCTTATATTCTCCTTTCAAGACACTGTCCATTCCGTTCAACTGCTCTTCCAAGTCCTTTGCTGTCCCTGACAAAATTATAATGTCATCGGCGAACCTCAACGTTTTTATTTCTGCTCCATGGACTTTAATACCTAGTGACCGATCTAGGTGGCGCAGTGGTTAAACACTGGACTCGCATTCGGGAGGACGACGGTTCAATCCCTCGTCCGGCCATCCTGAATTAGGTTTTCCGTGATTTCCCTCAATCGCTCCAGGCAAATGCCGCGATGGTTCCTTTCAAAGGGCACGGCCGCCTTCCTTCCCTAATCCGATGAGACCGATGACCTCGCTGTCTGGTCTCCTTCCCCAAAAACAACAACAACAACATTTTAATACCTACTCTGAACTTTTCTTTTGTTGCCTTTACTGCTTGCTCAATATACAGATTGAATAACATCGGGGGCAGGCTACAACCCTGTCTCACTCTCTCCCAAACCGCTGCATCCCTTTCATGCCCCTCGACTCTTATAACTGCCATCTGGTTTCTGTACAAATTGTAAATATCCTTTCGGTCCCTGTATTTTACCTCTGCCACCTTTAGAATTTGAAAGAGACTATTCCAGTCAACATTGTCAAAAGCTTTCTCTAAGTCTACAAATGCTAGCAACGTAGGTTTGCCTTTCCTCAATCTCTTTTCTAAGATAAGGCGTAAGGTCAGTACTGCCTCACGTGTTACAACATTTCTACGGAATCCAAAATGATCTTCCCCGAGGTCGGCTTCTGTCAGTTTTTCCATTCGTCTGTAAAGAATTTGTGTTAGTATTTTGCAGCTGTGACTTATTAAATTGATAGTTCGGAAATTTTCAGATCTGTCAACACCTGCTTTCCTTGGGGTTGGAATTATCACATTCTTCTTGAAGTCTGAGGGTATTTCGCCTGTCTCATACATCTCGCTCACCAGATGGTAGAGTTTTGTCAGTGCTGGCTCTCCAAAGGCTATCAGTAGTTCAAATGGAATGTTGTCTACTGCCAGGGCCTTGCTTCGACTCACGTCTTTCAGTGCTCTGTCAAACTCTTCACGCAGTATCGTAACTCCCATTTCATCTTCATCTACATCCTGTTCCATTCCCATAATATTGTCCTCAAGTACATCGCCCTTGTATAGACCCTCTATATACTCCTTCTACCTTGCTGCTTTCCCTTCTTTGCTTAGAACTGGGTTTCCATCTGAGCTCTTGATGTTCATACAAGTTGTTCTCTTTTCTGCAAAGGTCTCTTTAATTTTTTCATACATCTTCATCTATAGTTCGCAGTATATCATGTGAGAATGGGGCTCAGCTTCAATAAGGTTTATTATACTCGAACTGAGAATACGTTCAAGGATTCTGCAGCAAATAGAAGTTAACAGTATTGGGTTTCCGTTGTTTACCCTAGAGTGCACGTTCCCTGCCGATCGCAGCGCGGCGCCCGTGCGTTTGTCGCCCGCCGTCAGCGCGCAGCAGTCCCGTGTCGCGACTTCCGGCGCCGTCGCCAGTAATCAGTGCGTGGGCAGGGCGGGGCCGGCCGTGCCCGCAGCGCCGCGGTAATTGAAGCGGCCGCTCGCGGAACTGCGCGCCCGCCCCGGTGACACGCAGTGCGTGACGCGCCCACGCCTCGCGTGTCTCCCGTCGGCGCGATTGTGGGCGGGCCGGCGAGCGCCCGATACCATCTGCGCCGAGCAGTGACTGATCGGCCGGCGCCACTGCTCGTACGTCGACGTCGGCGGGCGCAGCGCTGCAGGCGGGGGAAATGCCGCGTCTTGGAAGTCAACCCGGAGGCGGAAGTCCACTTGCAGCTGGGACCTTAGTCTGCGCAACAGGAAAGAAAGGACACTTCCTTCAAAAGTGATGAAAGCCGTCGGCTACAAACGCCTCAAGTGTTAGGTATCGACGAGCGAGTTGCGAATTACTTTTCGTCTGCCCGAGAGGTCTTATCTTTCGTTTGCTAAACAGAAGCATGCAGGGACGGATCCAGGATCTCGGTCAGTGGGGGGGGCAAATTTTTTGGTACCTGCCTTCCAAAAAATTAATTCCAAATAAAATTAAACAAATTACTGCATTACCTAAAACATATTCTTCATAGACGACAAGTGCACTTGAAAAACTCTGTGTTTGTCTGCTAATGTAAAATAATCTATAGAAATGTAATTTGCTAGACCTTCCCGGCGATTTGATGACATCTCGTGGAAATCGGGTTTTCTGTCGGATATCAGCGTCTTCCAAACACGAAGTCTCATGGAACACCTGATTAAGACGTCAAGTAATGACGTCGAAATAGCGTGTTTGGAAGACGCTGATATCCGCAGAAAACCCGATTTCCACGAGATGTCAATCTATAGAAATGCTAATTTGATTTGTTTCCATTCTTAAATCTCCGAAATTAGTTCACCAATTGCTTTCATTTGACAGAATGTTGCCATCGAATTCGGGCATGTGTTTATATGCAGCAATGACGATACGACTGCGATAAGTTATAATAGGGTATTTGACTGTGTTCAGGAAATCATCTTATGTTGTTAATTACGTCATTTTATGCTCATAATAAGATGTTTTTTTCTCACGAATGTAAATACTAACAAAAAGAAATTTCTTTCATTCTTCGTGTAACAAAAAAATAAAGAAATAAAAATAAAAATAAAAAAATAAAAAATAAAGAAATAAAATAAAAATGCAAAAGTATGAATAAAATGAAATTTAATATTAAATATGTATATTCACAATACTGCTCTTAAATATTAAATTCTAATCTCATTTTACGCCCACTTTTTGAAAATCTTGTAATTACTTTTTCTACGTCTACAGGAATCTGATAATGAATATGCGTAAGTGCAAGACCAAGGAGGCGGTTTTCATTCATCGATGTTCTTAAATAAGCAGATGCTTTCTTCTACTCCGGCAGTTTCCTTCGCTATTTGCAAACACCAGTTTGTTTCTTCAGTATTTGACTTCTGAAATAGGTAAACAGTTTAGAGTAAAGCCACAACTCTAAGTTCTAACATTGTTATGAAATTCATGCTTTTTTGAGATTGCGATAGAAGAATACGCTTAGTACCTCAGAATAAATTATACCGATGAGGAAAACGCATCTTCCTCCGTCTTTAGCAGAGTTGCCCTCTGCACTTTGGAGAAAGAGAAATGAATCTGAGTTTTCTAGATTTCAGTATCTGTCTGAATCTGCTGACCGTAACATCCACATTCTTACCGTATGAGAGAATGGATTGAGAATGAATCCACAGACGTTATTTTCGTGTACATCATTACATTTGGCTAATTATTGTTTGTTCATATTCCGCGTCAAAAGTGAGAAGAAAGCCAAAATGGGGGAGAAGCGTTCATCCAAATCGAAAATGTGCAATTGCAGAATAAAAGGGACTGTCGTAAGGTTCTGACTATTTGCAACTAATGAGAATATTTTCAAGTATTCCTTCGGTGTTCATCGCCTAATTATCAACACCATCTCTTTGCAAATTGCCACTAGAAACAAAATCTTACATACCCGCTGCGGGGAAAGTGCTAGAAAAGGGACACAGATCGCTCACGCCTTACCGAATATTATCATTTTATTCGTAACTATAGTTGTTTCTTCTGTAGTTTATTCGCTAACTGGAAGAGGTTTCAAGGTCTCGTTTTGAATTGTTACACCAAACTGCGTGCCATTGTTTACATCTTCGACTTCAAGTAAAACGTACTAGATAGGCCGACGTAATCAGCCCCTAAAACAGTCGGAAAAAAAAGATCGGTCATGCACCAGGGGGGGGGGGGAGGCAATTGCCCCCTTCCCCCCCCCCCCCTCTGTATCCACCCCTGGAAGCAAGTCTTCTTGCAGTACCTCAACCTTAGCAGTATTAGTGGAAGTATTGACTAGCACACAACCTCACACAAACAGTAATATATTGATTATTCCTTGCTACTGTAGTGTTATCTTGAAGCTGTGAGAAAGGAGGACAGGCGTTCCAAGGCGCGGAAGCAGAGACCATGCTGAGGGTAGGCGAGACTAGCAGACATATTGTTACATGAAGTAAACCGTAAGGGGAGAGCCTTGCGAAAATGCAGACGCCCCAAGACGCTGTCTCGGGGCGTTAGTTACTCTTCAAGGAATTAACAAGTAACTTCATACACTCAGTCGCAAAAGTATTCGGACAGCACGTAACGGCGCATAATTTTGCAGTTTTCCGCATGAACAAATACAGAAATTACACTTTGTAATGTATTTGGGACTCTGGGTACGATGTCGCAACGTGAAACATGCGTCAAATACGAAGAATTGGTGTTGGACATGTGTCTGTTACGTAATATTTCCTGCAAACGGCATGGGAAGGTGTAACAAAAGTATTCGGACAAAGGCGGACAACGTGAGAGAATAGTTCATTCCGAGACGCAGAGAGGGTGAAGCGACTGCAGTGTGTACGACATTTCCGCGAGACGATAGCGATGATTAGTAAACAAGTATCATCACGCGAAGGGGAAAACCTGCAGGGAAATTGCCGCAATAGTGAACATCAAGAAAAGTACAGTTCACGACACTATTAAACGGTTCGAGAAAGAAGATCGATTGGAACTCCGTTGCAGTACAGGACGGCCACGGACATTTTCACAGAGAGATGAACGTGTGATTGTGCGAAACGTACAACAGAATCCGAAAATATCTGCCACACGAATTGCAAGTGAGCTGGAGGGTGCCCTTGGTATAAAAGTTCATCCCGAAACCGTGCGGAGAGTACTAAGACGATCGCAGTACCATGGTCGTGTGGCACGGCGAAAGCCATTCATAAATGCAGCGAACCAGAAGAAACGTATGCAGTTTGCGAGGGAATACGCTGAATACGATCAGGCTCGGTGAAATCGGGTGATATTTTGCGACGAATGTAAATTTACATTATGGCAAAGCGACGGAAAGACGAACGTGTGGCGAAAGACCAATGAAGAGCTGAATTCCAGGAACCTCAGACCAACAGTTAAGTTTGCAGGTGGGAGCATCATGGTGTGGGGATGCATGTCCGGCAGTGGTGTGTGTGATTTATTGTTCATTGATGATACGATGAACAAGGAAGCGTATTTGAATATACTGCGAGGGCATTTGAAGCAGAGTCCACTACATCTAGGTATTGCGAACAACTTTCATTTTCATCAGGATAATGATCCCAAGCATACCGCTCATATTGTACAAATGTGGTTGCTCTTCAATTGCCCAGAAGTATTGCATCCCCCTCCCCAATCACCAGACCTTAACCCAATCGAACATCTGTGGGATAAATTGAAACGGACCCTCCGCGCGGACAACATCTATACGAAGGAGACCTTGAAAGAGAAACTGCGCCAAGAATGGACAAATATAGGCCCAGATTTCACGAAAAAACTCGTGAAAAGTATACCTAGTAGATTGGAGGAGGTACTGAAAATGAAAGTTGAACCCACAAGGTATTGACATTTTCGTCGTACAACTTATGAACATTTATTGGACAGTGTCCCAATACTTTTGTAGCAGCAGGGTGTGCAGGATGTTTCACGCATATACACTCCTGGAAATGGAAAAAAGAACACATTGACACCGGTGTGTCAGTCCCACCATACTCGCTCCGGACACTGCGAGAGGGCTGTACAAGCAATGATCACACGCACGGCACAGCGGCCACATCAGGAACCGCGGTGTTGGCCGTCGAATGGTGCTAGCTGCGCAGCATTTGTGCACCGCCGCCGTCAGTGTCAGCCAGTTTGCCGTGGCATACGGAGCCCCATCGCAGTCTTCAACACTGGTAGCATGCCGCGACAGCGTGGACGTGAACCGTATGTGCAGTTGACGACTTTGAGCGAGGGCGTATAGTGGGCATGCGGGAGGCCGGGTGGACGTACCGCCGAATTGCTCAACACGTGGGGCGTGAGGTCTCCACAGTACATCTATGTTGTCGCAGTGGTCGGCGGAAGGTGCACGTGCCCGTCGACCTGGGACCGGACCGCAGCGACGCACGGATGCACGCCAAGACCGTAGGATCCTATGCAGTGCCGTAGGGGACCGCACCGCCACTTCCCAGCAAATTAGGGACACTGTCGCTTCTGGGGTATCGGCAAGGACCATTCGCAACCGTCTCCATGAAGCTGGGCTACGGTCCCGCACACCGTTAGGCCGTCTTCCGCTCATGCCCCAACATCGTGCAGCCGGCCACCAGTGGTGTCGCGACAGGCGTGAATGGAGGGACGAATGGAGACGTGTCGGCTTCAGCGATGAGAGTCGCTTCTGCCTTGGTGCCAATGATGGTCGTATGCGTGTTTGGCGCCGTGCAGGTGAGCGCCACAATCAGGACTGCATACGATCGAGGGATACCGGGCCAACACCTGGGGAGCGATCTCCTACACTGGCCGTACACCTCTGGTGATCGTCGAGGGGACACTGAATAGTGCACGGTACATCCAAACCGTCATCAAACCCATCGTTCTACCATTCCTAGACCGGCAAAGGAACTTGCTGTTCCAACAGGACAATGCACGTCCGCATGTGTCCCGCGCCACCCAACGTGCTCTAGAAGGTGTAAGTGAACTACCCTGGCCAGCAAGATCTCCGGATCTGTCCCCCATTGAGCATGTTTGGGACTGGATGAAGCGTCGTCTCAGGCGGTCTGCACGTCCAGCACGAACGCTGGTCCAACTGAGGCGCCAGGTGGAAATGGCACGGCAAGCCGTTCCACAGGACTACATCCAGCATCTCTACGATCGTCTCCATGGGAGAATAGCAGCCTGCATTGCTGCGAAAGGTGGATATACACTGTACTAGTGCCGACATTGTGCATGCTCTGTTGCCTGTGTCTATGTGCCTGTGGTTCTGTCAGTGTGATCATGTGATGTATCTGACCCCAGGAATGTGTCACTAAAGTTTCCCCTTCCTGGGACAATGAATTCACGGTGTTCTTATTTCAATTTCCAGGAGTGTATATTGCTAATAAATGTGTTTGGGTTTCATAGTGTTTCTCGAGTATTCATTGTGAAACTTCCCACTGTCCGAATACTTTTGCGACTGAGTGTATGTCGTCTAGACGCTGTGGTAGGTTGCCACCGTAGAAGTATGTAACCAACAGGCACGTACTAGAGTATAAAGCCAGATTGATACCAGCCCTGAGAACAGCAACGTCAATGGACTCACAAGGGTTAGAAAGAGCGAAAACGCCAAAAACTATTGACCTAGCAGTCCCTACTCCGGGGAGCCCGTGTCTAAATAACGTATAACAATAATGTTGCAAGCCTTACTTGGCAGAGCAGTTACGCTTAGCTTTCAGCTGAACAGTGTTGATACCAAATACGGACTTAGTGCAACTGCATTAACATCCCTGCCTTAGGAGCAGTAGAGGAGACCTTGCTAAACCGTGATTGGCAGGCACCTGCAAGAGATCTACGGGATTGGCTGGGTGGCTTTAAGTGGGAAAAACAGTACCCCCACGCCACTCTTTAAAACCCCTACATCCGCATGTTGGCAGAGTTCTCAGTCAGACGATCTGGGTGCCGCATCCACCTCCGTCGACTCCAGCCTCGGTCCAGCTCCGCGTAAGTCTGCTCTCTCTGACTTGGAGTGCCTCAGTGAACAGTGTCACATTCAGTATGTTTTGTTTTGCAACTAAGTTGTTGCCTTAAGATGCTGATAGTATTTGCTGCTGTGGTTAGCATCCACTCCTGGGACTTCTGCACTGGATTCTGTTGTGACAACGTTATTCATGCTTTTTCTAACCCTAGAACTAGCCTCCAGTGTATTAGTTAGCCCTGTCTGGAATAAACAACTATTTCAAAACCCTGTTTGTCCTAGAGTCTCCACAACGAGTTCCCTGCCGAGTCTCACCACCTGCGTTTCTAGTAAAATCCTATACCAGTGTTGGCTCAGATAGAAGAAAAGAATCAAGTGTCTTCACTGTGAATTGTCCTTCTGCCTTCTGCTCTGTACCGCTCGGGAGCGCAGACTGACCAGCAACTCCTTTTTTCTCTCTCCCACCTATGTCAGGGCACGACAACACTACAGAACATATAAAAGAACACTCCATACCAAGACAACACCGAGATGACAAGACAATAAAGGGATGTAAGAAAACGAAAATTATACCAGATAGCTTGGACGTATAGAGACGGACAACTGAGACATGCTACATGTCGGTAGGTCAAGGAAACCTTCTAAAATACGACTTTTGCCACAAGAAAATGTCACTACAACGAATTCGTGGCAAGAAATACGTAATAGAACATTTGGGGAGAAGCATATAAAACACTAACAGGAAAGTTTATAAAACTCCGTTAGTTATGGATACGCTACAGCAGGATGACACTACAGTGGCTGGAGGATGGAGAAACACTGCACAGTTCCTCCTCAGTAAACTCTTCCCCGACAATGTCATTCACACAGACAACAAACCACACTAAGAGGACACCGACAAACTCCGTACAACACAGCTACAGTCATCTGCCTGGTTAAGCACGAAGGAGCTGCTGTAGCAATAACAGAACTAAAGACGAAAAAACACACCATGTCCGACAAGATCCATCCAGAGACACTCAAAAGACTGACACCACAGAAACGAACTGGCCTACCCACAGTCTCGACATAAACCCAATGGATCACCTTTCAGATCGTTCGAGACACAAGCGGACATCACTATCTTTTCTAGACTCGGCTCTTGACAAAGAATGGGCTGTCATTTCTCTTCAAACATTCAGATACCTCAGTGAAAGTTTCCTTAGCAGAGTTCAGCGAGCTATAAAGCCGAACGATGGATGCAACCCATATTAAAGGCCCCTAATATGTTTACGTATACTTTTGATCAATTAATGTACGTTACATCAAAATTATGTGTTTCAAAATTTTTATTAATTATTGTAATTGTGAAATAGACACTTAAATACGTCTTATAGGACCCGAGGGTGCTCAGATTATCAACTACATCGATTAGCAGAATAAAGAGAACTGTGTATTGCGTGATGCAGTTCGCATCCTTTATTAAAGCTGTTCACCACCGCCTACACAAAATATCTGTAAGAATAAGTTCACCTTACACGTTTAGTTTAAAACTGAGGACTCTCTGCAACTGCGTTTGTGGATGACGACGCCGTGACGTTAAACAGCAAGTGAGGTTCAGAAGTCTCTTGCAGACGTCGTAAAGCAGAAAAGTCGGTGCCGTCATTTCCGAAATCCACACCAGTGCACACGCTACATTTCCACCTCGAAAAGCAACCCAGCTATTCAGGCACAAGCACCATGCACGGTGGTGCTTTTTTTCTTCTTTTTTTTTTTCAAAAAGCCTCATCCACCTTTTCCGTTCCTCTCCACCGTTACTGCCACGAACCAAAGTCGTAATTCTCACATTGTTTCCGCACAGATTTTTATAATGGAACAGTGAGACGTAGCGCAGTAACTCAGACGGACTTAATAAACCGCGGCCGAGATACATATTTTTTTTTTTTTTCGAAACGGGGCCCTGTTGGAGCAATCTTTCGTCCGGGCAGCACACACGGCCACGGCTGCCCGCCCGCTACGTGTTTGCACTGGCCGCGGAAAGAAAATAGCGGTCGGGCCGGGCGACGCGTGCAACGTATGGAAATGCGATATCCATAAACTTAACTAACCATAATCCCCGATGCCGTCCGTCTCTGGCGTGCTCACTCTCCCGGCCGCACACGACCTTTCCTCGCCCATCCCGTCTTCTCCGCTGACCGCGGGCTTCAGCCGGCCCCCGCCGCAAGGGCGTCGCTCAATTTACCTGTTTAAAACATTCAAATCTGAATTTCGTTCTCGTACGGGTGGCAGCTCGACGGCCACGCATTAACGAGGGCGGAAGTGGAAGGACTGCAGGGGAGGGGGTGGAGGTTCACTTGCGTAGCCGGCGAGGTTACGGCCCGACCACAGAATTGCCCGTATCACCTTCCCTGGCCGCTTTATCGAACGCTCTCCGCCCCCCCCCCCACTCCTCCCACCCACCAGAGAAAAAAAAAACCTGGACTTGCCGAAAAAACCGGCGCTGTTCTGTTGTCTCGCAGCCAGCAGCGGGCGGCCACCCTCCCTTAACGCAGTGTAGCGGCCCCTTTCGGTCCTCATAAACAAACGCCGTGCGAGGGTACAGACAGCAGTCGCGCGCTTGCGCGTGCTCGTTTGTGCCCGCGTGTACGCAGCGCTGTACCTATACACAGTCTCCAGTAGAAATGAGAATTTAGTGCACGCGTATTACGCGACACTGCGACCCTCGCGAAATGCCCTCGCGCGATCATCTAGAATACAATTTTAGGAGTTTCCAGATGCGCGCGGCAGCGCCCGCTGGAATTTATAATTATTATTGCCGCCACCGCGGCGCCGCCGTCGCTGCCTCGTTGTCACTCCCCACCCCCGCGATCATCTGGCAGCCCCTACCCCCTCCCTATCTCCACCCCTACCACCCACGCATCGCTGTGTACGCCGGTCGCCGTGTCGGTTTAATAACTCGCCGAGGCTCGGAACTTTCCTGTCCCGGGCCCACGTTCCCCCTCCATGCTCCTCTTTCCTTGTTCCTGTGTGCTCCACCCCCATCCCGCAGCTACCACTACCACCCCCTTCACTCACTCTCACACCATTTCACCCTTCACTGCCTTAGAACACACTCTCTTTCTTGGAGGACGTCTCGCGGACAGGCTCGGCGCCCATGAATTCTTGAATGTGTTCATGAATAAAACTCTGACCCAATGACGCCTTCCTTGCCTCCCACCCTGGGTTAGCCAGCGACACGACAACGGTGTTAAAACCCGCAGTGACGGATCTCAACACGAATAATTATAATCCATTATTGAAGCTGTCACTGGCCCAGAGAGGAGTTCATTATGCAGCAATAAAAATATTTGATCGTCTGCCTAACAACATAAAATTTCTGACAGTTTACGAAGCGAGTTTCAAATATAATTTAAAATTATTTCTCCTGGACAACTCCTTGTATTCCATTAATGAATTTCTAATTAAACACTGGTTGCCAGTAAGAAAATAAAAGAAAATTAAGTGCAGTTGCTTGGGCAACGGCCTTGCCGCAGTGGATACACCGGTTCCCATGAGATCACCGCTGTCGGGCGTGGTCGGCACTTGGATGGGTGACCATCCACGCCGCCATGAGCTGTTGCCATTTTTGGGGGTGCACTCAGCCTCGTGACGCCAATTGAGGAGCTACTCGACCGAATAGTTGCGGCTCCGGTCAAGAATACCATCATAACGACCGGGAGAGCGGTGTGCTGCCCCCGCGCTCCTCCTATCCGCATCCTCCACTGAGGATGACACGGCGGTCGGATGGTCCCTGCAGACGGAGTAGTTGCTTTAGTAGGAATAAAATGATAATGTATTCATTAATGTTAACGCTAATGGTGTACGTTGTTGTCATGATCCCCCCCCCCCCCCCAAATAATGGTTTGTTGCAGCTTTCCATGCTGCTCGTTCCCCTATAAGCCTCATCATCTCCATATACCTATTGCAAACTTCTGAATGTGCTTACTGTATTTATCTTTTAGTCTTCCTCTACGATTTTTAGCCCCCTCACTTCCGTCCAACCCATCCTATCTTCTAGTCAGTTTGTGCCACAAATTTCTTTTCTCCTCAATTTTCCATTCAGTACCTTCTATTCTCTCTTTGTCTAAACTGTTTATCGTTCACGTTTAACTTCCGTACATGGCTACGATCCAGACAAATACCTTCAGAAAAGACTTCCTAACACTGAAATCTACAGGGTGATCAAAAAGTCAGTATAAATTTGAAAACTGAATGAATCACGGAATAATGTAGATAGAGAGGTACAAATTGACACACATGCTTGGAATGGCATGAGGTTTTATTAGAACCAAAAAAATACAAAAGTTCAAAAAATGTCCGACAGATGGCCCTTCATATGATCAGAATAGCAATAATTAGCATAATAAAGTAAGACATAGCAAAGATGATGCTCTTTACAGGAAATGCTCAATATGTCCACCATCATTCCTCAATAGCTGTAGTCGAGGAGTAATGTTGTGAGCAGCACTGTCAAGCATGTCCGGAGTTATGGTGAGGCATTGGCGTCGGATGTTGTCTTTCATCGTCCCTAGAGATGTCGGTCGATCACGACACACTTGCGACTTCAGGTAACCCCAAAGCCAATAATCGCACGGACTGAGGTCTGGGGTCCTGGGAGGCCAAGCATGACGCAAGTGGCGGCTGAGCACACGATCATCACCAAACGACGCGCGTAAGAGATCCTTCACGCGTCTAGCAATATGGGGTGGAGCCACGCTGGTCATGATGCGATTCTGTAACATATCAGTGTACCTCTCACCTGTCACGGTAGCAGTTACAAAACCAGAATCACGCATTTCCTCGAAAAAAAAAATGCTCGATAGCGGTAGATGTGGTAAAACCTACTCATATCGTGACTTTCTCTTGGTGCAATGGAGTTTCCACGACAGTTCTAGGATTTTCGGTAGCCCAAATTCTGCAGTTGTGGGCCTTGACAGACCCTCGGAGCGTGCAATGAGCTTCGTCGGTCCACAACACTTTACTCAACCAATCGTCATCTTCCGCCATCTTTTGAAACGCCCACACCGCAAATGCCCTCCGCTTCACTAAATCGCCAGGTAACAGTTCATGATGCCGATGGATTTTGTACGGATAGCATCGGACGGTACGCATAAGCGCCAACCAAACAGTAGTGTATGGAATGCCGGTGCGACGTGCGACTGCACGAGCGCTGACTTCCCCGTGCATAGACGAACCCGCTACAGTCTCCCTTTCTTCCTGAACTGTCTCAGCAGCATTACGCCTTGTGCTCGGTCGGCCACTACGGGGTCTATCGTCTAAACAACCTGTGGCTTCGAACTACGAAATCTTTCTCGTCACAGCTGCTTTTACGGACCTTTACCGGTTCGAAACCTCTTCCTATGGTGATAGGATCGTAACTCTGAACTAGCACATTCCCCTTTCTGATAATACAGCTTCACTAAAAGCGCCTTTTCAGGTAACGTCAACATGCTGCGACTGCTGACGCATCTGATTCTCTCTCTCATTACGGGCTCCTTTTATACAGGATTGTCTTGCACCTTCACTGACGTTTTGATGTCTTGCGCCATCTGTCGGACATTTTGTGAACTTTGTTTTTTGTTTTCGCTTCTAATAAAACCCCAAGTCATTCCAAGCATGTGTGTTAACTTTTACCTCTCTATCTACATTTTTCCGTGGTTTATTAAGTTTTCAAATTTATACTGACTTTTTTATCACCCGCTATATTCTGAGTTAACAAATATCTCTTCTTAAAAAAGGTTTTTGTTACAATCGCCAGTCTACATTTTATATCCTCTCTACTTTGGCCATCATCAGTTATTTTGCTACCCGAATAGCAAAATTCATCTCTACCTTAAGTGTCTCATTTCCCAATCTAATACTCTCAGCCTCACCTGATTTAAGTCGACTACATTCCATTATCCTTGTCTGCCTTTCAAGACACTGTCCATTCCGTTCAAACGCTCTTCCAAGTCCTTTGCCGTTTCTGGCAGAATTACAGTGTCACCGGCAAACCTCAAACGGTTTATTTTTTCTGAGTGTGATCACCACTCGAAATTTTTTTGTTTTGTTCCCTTTACTCCTTGCTCTATATACAGATTGAATGGTGTCGGGGTAGGCTACAACCCTGTTTCACTCTCTTTTCAACCACTACTTTCCTTTCATGCCCCTCGACTCTAGTAACTGCCATCTGGTTTAATAAATAATATTTCGCTCGTTGTATTTTATCCCTGCTAACGTCAGAATTTGAAAGAGAGTATACCAGTCAACACTGTCAAAACCTTTCTTACTTTACAAGACAGCATAAGTTTATAGCGTTTGTAGACAACGCTATAAACTTATGCTGTCCTGTAAAATAAGTCCAAGGGTCAGCATCGTTTCGCATGTTCCTAAATTTCTACGAAACCCAAACTGATCTTACCGAGGTCGGTTTCTACCAGTTTTTCCATTCTTACGTAAAAAGTTCCTGTTACTATCTTCCATCCATGACTTATTAAACTGTCAGTTTGGTAATTTTGACGCCTGTCAACAACTGCTTTCTTTCGAACTACAATTACTACATTCTTCTTGAAGTTGAAGGGTATTTCGCCTGTCTCATACATCTTGTACACCAGCTGGAATAATTTTATCAGGCTATCAGTAGTTTCCGATGGAATGTCGTGTACTCCTCGGGCCTTGTTTTGACCTATGTCTTTTAGTCTGTCAAATTCTTCTCGCAGTATGATATCTCCCACCTAATCCTCATCTACATCCTTTTTCCTTTCTGTAATATTGCTTTCAAGTTCATCTCCCTTGTAGAGACCCTCTGTATACTCCTTCCACCTTTCAGTCCTTTGCTTCTTTACTTAGGATTGATTTTTCATCCGAGCTCTTCATATTCATACAGCTACTTCGTTTTCCTCCAAAGGCCTCTTTAATTCTTCTGTAGGCGATATCTATCGTTCGCCTAGTGAAATTTGCTTCTAAATCCTTACCTGTGTCCTCTAGCCATTCCCGCTTGGCCATTTTGTACTTCCTCTGAACCTAATTTTTTAGTTTGTATTTCCTTTCTCCTGCTTCATTTTCTGCATATTTAAAGTTTCTCCTTTCACCAATTACATTCGATATCTCCTGTGTTAACCATGTATTTCTACTAGGCTTGGTCTTTTTACCTGTTTGATCCTCTGCCTCCTACACTATTTCATCTCTAAAAGCAACCCATTCGCCTTTTACTGTGTTTCGTTTCCCTGTTCTAGTCATCCGTTGCCTATTGCTCCATTTGAAGTTTTTTACAACCTCTGTTCCGTTCAAATTATTCAAGTCCCATCTCTGTAATTTCCTACCTTTTTGCAGTTGTTTCAGCTTTAATCTAGAGTTCATAAACAATAAACTGTGGTCGGAGTGGCGGTCTGTCCATGAAAATGTCTTACAACTTAAAACCTGGTCCCGAAATCTCTGTCTTATCATTATATAATCTATCTGAAACCTTCTAGCGTTCCAGGTCTCTTCCACATACACGACTTTCTCAATTCTTAAAACAAGTGTTAGTGATGATTAAATTATAGTCTCTGCAAAATTATATAAGGCAGCTTCCTCTTTCATTCTTTTCCCCGAGTCCACATTCACCTATTATTGTTCCTTCTCTTTCTTTCCCTACTATCGAATTCCAGTCCCCAATCATAATTAAATTTTCGTCTCCCTTGACTACCTGAATAATTTCTTTTATCTCTTCATTCATTTCTTCAGCCTCTTCACCATGTGCGGTTCTAGTTGGCATATAAACTCGAATTAGTGTCGTGGGTATTGGCTTTGTGTTTATCTTGGCTATAGTACTGCATTCGCTATGCTGCTCACAATAGTGTACCAGCGTTCGTATTTTCTTATTCATTATTAAATCTGCTCCTGCATTATCCCTATTACATTTTGTATTTATAGCCTTGTATTCAACTGCCACGGAACTTCGCTAATTCCCAGTACAAGTAACTTCAACCTATCTGTTCCCATTTTTATATTGTCTAAGCTACCTGCCCGTTTAAGTTATCTGACATTCCACGCTATGATCCATAGAACACCAGTTTTGTTTCTCCTGGTGACACTCTCCTGAGTAGACCCCGCCCAGATATCCGAACGGAGGACTATTTTTCCTCCGGAATATTTTACCCAATAAGATGCCGTCATCATTTAAGCAACCAGTAGCGCTGTAGGACCTTGGGAAACATTACAGCTGTAGTTTTCCCATTGCTTTCAGCCGTTCGTAGTGCCAGCACAGCAAGGCCGTTTTGGTTGATGTTACAAGGCCAGATCAGTTTAGCATCCAGACTGTTGCCCCTGCGATTACTGAAAAGGCTGCTGCCCCTCTTCATGGACCACACGTATGTTTGGTCGCTCAACAGATACCACTCCGTTGTGGTTGCACCTACGGTACGGCCATTTGTATCGCTGAGGCATGCAAGTCACCCCACCGAGATGAGCGAGGGGTATGATTATCCTGTTAACTGTCTTGTTCCACATCATTTCGGTTAAAGATTCGTTCAAGTGATCTTGACAAGGTAGGGAGCACGGCACAATTCTGCTGGAGTGGAATGCTGAATCACAATTTGAGGCTACAGTAAAAAAGTAAAGAAAAAGAGATTTATTTGAAAAAACCGAGATGTAAACACTAGTAATAATACAGTCACAGAACAATACTATTATAAGCAGCCGATGGTATACTCATGGTTACAGAATTACCTAAAACAAAATTTTTAAAAATTTACCATTCACTGAAGCAAATAATTCTTAAAGGGATGCAAGGTATGGCACAAAACTTTACTAAAACTGTATTACTATTACATAAAATTAATTTCAAAATTAAAATTTAAAAAATGCTGATGTAAGTTGAATGAACGAATTTTGACCCAGGCAAATGATAATCCCTTACCAATGTCGATACAGTAATAGTTTATAGCAATCAAGGTTTCAAAGTATTCAAATTGTCTTGGAAGAAGAAGTCTGTCGCATCTGAGCAACCTGATTAATAAACAAAGAATCTGCAACTTATAGAGAAGACAATAACAACAAATATCGGCAATACAGTTTACAGCAAGCAAGGTTTCAAACTATTCAAATGTAAATCGTCTTAACAGCAAAAGTCTTTATCACATTTGAGCAACTTGATTACTCAAAAAAGAATATGCAATTTACAACGAAAAGAATAAAAACAAATATCGGATGTTCGTAACATAATGCAGCAGGGTGAAGAGAGTAAACACAAATTAGCACACTATTGACGGCTGGCGTTCAACTTCGGGCGCGAGTCTGAATTTCATGCGCAACACCCGACCGGAAACAACAACCAGCACGGGCTGTACACTGACAACAATTTTCTATAACACACACACAAAATCAACATTAACTTACAATTCACTTAAACAAATCACCACAACGGTAAAATACAGGATCATCAAGGTAGCAAAACAGATGCTGATAAGATTCGGCTCAAATTTTCTTGCGTTCGCTATTGCGTAATAAACTGTAGCTGCAGTTGACGTAAATTCTGCCGTTCCGACAGCTTGAATCGAATTAACATTCATATAATGTAATCTGCAGACTCACTCAGGACTTTGACTTTGTAAAGAACGAAAACCTGCACTCAGTGTTAACTACATACACCAAAAAAGTATGGCATCACCCCGGTTCCCATAACTCCTGACGGTAGACGTTGACTGTGGACATTGTATCACAGACACAGTCGCTTTGACTGTTCAGGGATGTGACTAAACCCACCAAAAGAGGTAAACAACCATGCATGAACACCGCCTATTAGACGGAGGGGTCCGACAGCCGATCAGTTGCAGTCATTCCACCAGGAAGGAAGTACACGGCTCGTGTTGTCTGTGCTCAATCATGCCTAGACGGTGAATTCGGCGGTTCAATCACGTCCGCATTGTTACTTTCTGCCAGGAGGGGCTCTCAACAAGGGAAGTGTCTAGGCGTCTCGGAGTGAACCAAAGCGATGTTGTTCGGACATGGAGGAGACACAGAGAGGCAGGGTCGATGACATGCCTCGCTCAGGCCTCCCAAGGGCTACTACTGCAGTGGATGACCGCTACCTACGGATTATGGCTCGGAGTTACCCTGCCGGCCGTGGTGGCCGAGTTGTTCTAGGCGCTACAGTCTGGAACCGCGCGATCGCTTCGGTCGCAGGTTCGAATCCTGCCTCGGGCATGGATGTGTGTGATGTCCTTAGGTTAGTTAGGTTTAAGTAGTTCTAAGTTCTAGGGGACTGATGACCTTAGAAGCTAAGTCCCATAGTGCTCAGAGCCATTTCAACCATTTTTGGAGTTACCCTGACAGCAACGCCACCATGCTGAATTATGCCTTTCGTACAGCCACAGGAAGTCGTGTTACGACTCAAACTGTGCGCAATAGGCTGAATGACGCGCAACTTCACTCCCGATGTCCAAGGCGAGGTCCATCTTTGCAACGACAAAACCATGCAGCGCGGAACAAATGGTACCAACAACATGCCAAGTGGAACACTGAGCATTGGCATCACGTTCTCTTCACCGATGAGTGTCGCATATGCCTTCAACCAGAGATTCATTAGAGACGTGTTGGGAGGCAACCCGGTTAGTATGAACGCCTTAGACACACTACCCGGCGACTGTAGCAAGGTGGAGGTTCCCTGCTGTTTTGGGGTGGCATTATGTGGGGCCGAACTACGCCGTGGTGGTCATGGAAGGCGCCGTAACGGCTGTACGATAAGTGAATGCCATCCTCTGACCAGTAGTGCAACCATGTCGGCAACATACTGGCGAGGCATTCGTCTTCATGGACAATTCGCACCCCCATTGTGCACATCTCGTGAATGACTTCCTTCAGGATAACGACATCGCTCGACTAGAGAGGCAAGCATGTTCTCCAGACACAGTCTATCGTAGATGCATGGGGTAGATTGAAAAGGGCTGTTTATGGACGAAGTGAGCCACCAACCACTCTGAGGGATGTACGCCGATTCGCCGTTGAGTAAGGCGACAATCTGGACCCACAGAGCCTTCAGGAACTTATGGATAGTATGTACGACGAATACAGGAATGTATCAATGCAAGAGGACGTGCTACTGGGTATTAGAGGTACCGGTGTGTACAGCAATCAGGACCATCGCCTCTGAAGGTCTCGCTGTATGGTGGTACAACATGGAATGTGTGGTTTTCATGAGGCATAAAAAGGGCGGAAATGATGTTTATGTTGATCTCTATTCCAACTTTCTGTACAGGTTCTGGAACTCCCTGAACCCAGGTAATGCAAAACTTTTTTTGACGTGTGTATTAAGGATACCGCGCTTTAACGGCACAATGTTTTCAACAAGCTACGAGGGTCATTTTGAAAGCAGCGCCTCCTATTTTTTGTAGTGACTTTGGATGTACGTGCCAGGTGTCGTTGGTGTAATGCTAATGCTTGAGCGTTCCTATTTTCATTTGCAGGTGGTTCCGTTGTTCTGCGATAGATGATGCCAGCATAAGAGTGTTCCAAAATGGAGTCTGATATAGACGCGCGTATAAAACGGCGAAGTGTGATTGAATTACTCACTGATAAAGAAATTGCGCCGATGGAAACCCATCGACGATACAATAGATGTGAGCAATGTGAGGCGATGGGTACGGCATTTTCAAGGTGGTGAAAAGGGTATGCATGACAAGCCACGGCCCGGTCAACCCTGCACAGCTGTCATTCCTCGCTGCTTGACCATTTCATCCATGCTGAACGGTGCATAACGACCAGAGAATTGTGTGAAAAGCTGAATGTCCTCTGTAATACCTTGGAGCCAATGTTGGAACATGTTGGTTATGCACAGCCTGGTAGAAAAAAAATGGTTCAAATGGCTATGAGCATTATGGGACTTAACATCTGTGGTCATCAGTCCCCTAGAACTTAGAACTACTTAAACCTAACTGAGGACATCACACACATCCATGCCCGAGGCAGGATTCGAACCTGCGACCGTGGTAGTCGAGCGGAGGCTGGTAGAGGTGGGTCCCGCAGATGCTTACAGAAGAACAAAAAACTCTTCGGATGGAAGTTTGCCGGGATCTGCTGGACCAATATGAAGGTGAAGGCGGTAATTTTGTAAATAGCATCGCCACCGGAGATGGGATGTGGTGTCACCACTACGCGCCCGAATCCTAAAGACAGTCCGTGGAATGGCGACATGCGAATTCTCCTTCAAAGAAGGAAATCAAGACACAGTCGTCTGCAGGCAAAGTTATGTGCACAGTCTTCTGGGATAGCGACGGTGGAGAAACTGTCAATTCAGCACGCTACAAGCCCACATTGACTAAGCTCAAAGCCCGAATTTCCAGGATAAGCCCAGAGAAGAAGACCAACTTTCACATGAAACATGATAACGCCAGGCCCCACACTAGGTTTGCGACCACTGCAAAAATCGGCTGGTCTGTCTTACAACATCCTCCGTACAGTCCCGATTTAGCGCCTTCAGGATTTCATCTCTTTGGTCCTCTTAAAGATGGCGAACACTATCAAGACTTAGATGCTATTGTCAAAGCTGTAAGGAGATTATCAGCCTCAGCTGGCTCCAATTTTTGTAAGCGCGGACTGCAGACTCTGGATCAAATGGTTCAAATGGCTCTGAGCACTACGGTATTTAACTTCTGAGGTCATCAGTCTCCTAGAACTTACAACTACTTAAACCTAACTAACCTAAGGACATCACACTCATCCATGCCCAAGACAGGATTCGAACCTGCGACCGTAGCGGTCGCGCTGTTCCAGACTGGCTATGATTCATCGTTGGCAAAATGCATAAAGAATGGTGGTGATTATGTGCAGAAATGATAGTCTGTAGCTGAAATATTGCTCTATGTAGCTGTGCTTTAGGGTTTTTTTTTAATAATCTCCTGCAGTTTCCACGAATAAAAATTGCAGGCATTACTTTCGGAATGACCCTTGCACAAACTCCCACAGGCAGAAAGCGGCACAGAAAAATTCAAATTCAGTCGAAAGTTAACGTTCAGCACGTTGTCGAGGACTTCATTGACAAATCGTGAAAGTAGCAGTTGACTCAGTTAAGTTACAAATTTGCCAAATACTGGCTGCAACTGGCAGCATCAATAACTGACAGCAAAATCAGTCAGTGCACAAGTCAGTTAATACCACTCCCGATTAAGAGTGATGCAAACTCAACATTCAAGCGATTTAGACAACCCTCGAACAAACAGAGCGGCCACGCGGAGTGATCACGGTTTGAAAACGATCCACCAGACAAATAGCTCACCATTTGAAAATTAATCCAGGGAGCGGGCGTAGATGTACAAGCCAGGCCAAACTCTGGGGGTCTCGTCACAGTGCAAAGGCGGAATGACTCTTGAACAGGGGCTGCGTTTACTGTCACTGCAGCCACACTGCAGTTCCGCTCGCCAACAGCCACTGACAGTCAGCACGGCACAGCAGTCGCGCGCGAACTGATCTACTTGCAAAGGCCTGTGCAGACTCTCTGCCTGCTCCTTCCTTCTGCAGAGCGCCGGGCCTCGCATATGGGGAGGACTCTCGCCAACCAGCGTCCGCAAAGCATATCGTTTAGACAGGGAAAGCAAGAACATCGCAGGAGGTCACGGGAAAGGTCTAGGGAACATGTACCTAACTAACTAAGGCCGATATTACAGTATCAAATTTCTTTGTCAAACATTTGATCAAAGATGTGATCAAATATTCGTCATATGTATTTGAGAAAGATCTTTGACGTGGCGCTAAAATGAGGTATTACACTGTCATCATATTTTTCGTCAGAGTTCAAGATGGCTGACAACAACATCTTGTTGTCAACAGCAGTTGCATGTACCACAGTTGTACTGCGTGCACGTGCGGAAGAAAAGCGGGGGAAAAAAAGGAAACGTTTCTGGGTAAAATGGTTCAAATGGCTCTGAGCACTATGGGACTTAACTTCTGAGGTCATCAGTCCCCTAGGACTTAGAACTACTTAAACCTAACCAACCTAAGGACATCACACACATCCATGCCCGAGGCAGGATTAGGCGCGGTTCCAGACTGTAGCGCCTAGAACCGCTCGGCCACCCCGGCCGGCGTACCTGGGGGAAACCGTGGGTTTGACGACGACACGATAAAAGCATTCAACAAAACTTGTTACGTGAGCTTATAGTGGAGGACGTTAAGTTCAAAAATGGCTCTGAGCACTATGGGACTTAACATCTTAGGTCATCAGTCCCCTAGAACTTAGAACTACTTAAACCTAACTAACCTAAGGACATCACACACATCCATGCCCGAGGCAGGATTCGAACCTGCGACCGAGGACGTTAAGTCGTTCATCAATTACTTAAGAATGGGTGAGCATACATTTCTGTATGTGCTCAGTGAAGTGTATCCTCATATCACAAAGCACAATACTCATTTAAGAACTGCTATATCTGCAGAAGTCAGGCTCACTGTAGCATTCAGATTCCTTGCTTCAGGAGAGGGTTAGGTTAGCTAAGGTTAGGTCTCCAATCTTCTTAACCTGTTTTTGTGTTCAGGGTGCATCACGTTGTAAAACATCTCATCAGCTTCATACATATCTATTAATTTTGTAGTTGCCAGTACACACGAATTGTATTTACTGGCAATGGTTCAAATGGCTCTGAGCACCATGGGACTTAACTTCTGAGGTCAACAGTCCCCTAGAACTTAGAACTATTTAAACCTAACTAACCTAAGGACAACACACACATCCATGCACGAGGCAGAATTCGAACCTGCGACCGTAGCGGTCACGCGGTTCCAGACTGTAGCGCCTAGAACCGGTCGGCCACACCGGCCGGCTTACTGGCAATGTTTATGAAAACACTACAGGTGACAGTACGCCAGGCCACTTCTTTGATCAAATCCACAGCGATGCCCTAGATTAGATCAAATATTTGGCGACAATTGACAATGTTCCCTATTCCACCAACAAATTTATTTGATAAAAATATTTGACAAAGATATTGGACAAAGAAATTTGATAGTGTAATACCGGCCTAACCAACAGCTGTGACATCGACCTAAGAGACGCATTTTATTCGATTAGACGTCACTTACTCCGCTCTTACTTTAATATCATGCGGAGTTATTTTGATAAAGGAGAAGTCCCATATTAGTTCTGAATGGTTGATAATACTGACATCAGAAGGGCATTTGCTGGTTTTGCTGCAGCTCAGGGGATATTTAAAAACCATAATTATTTGATTAACATGACTGTATCAGCTGGTTCGGCATATGCGCAGCGCACTAGCTTGTGAGAATGGGACGCGAACCTAGCCACGGATTAACGATTGTGGGCTGATATATAGACCAGCATGAATAAGGATTTTAGGTGGTTTCTGATGTTCGATTTTCCCCATGCGTCATACAGGTTTCTTCTTTCCGCAGAGCTCGAAGCTAGCTATCAACTCGGAAGCTCTTTGACGAGGATGTGAAACAGACTTTCACCAAAATGATGAATAAGAAGATTTTCTTCCCACTTGTCATCCTTTTCCCGTCACTCAGCGAATGACTCAAAGTCATTGTCCTAGCCTTACATTCGGATGTATTTTTTTTTTCTTTGGGTCATCCGTCTTCTGACTGGTTTGATGCGCCAAGAATTCCTCTCTTGTGCCAATCTCTTCATCTCAGCATTTGCAACCTACGTCCTCAGTTATTTTCTGGATATATTCCAGTCTCTGTCTTCTTCTACAGTTTCTGTCCTCTGCAGCTCCCTCTAGTACCATGGAAGTTATTCCCTCATGTCTCAAAAGATGTCCTATCATCTTGTCCCTTCTCCTATTTCTCAGTATTTCTCATATATGCCTTTCCTCGCCAAATCTGCGGAGGAACTTCTCATTACTTACCTTACCATTCCATCTAATTTTCAACATACGTCTGTAGCACCACATCTGAAATGCTTCGATTCTCTTCTGTTCCGGTTTTCCCACACGCAGTGCTTCACTAAAGTACAATGCTGTGCTCAAAATGTACATTCTCAGAATTTTTTTTTCCTCAAATTAAGGCCTATGTTTGATACTAACAGACTTCTCTTGGCCAGGAATTCCCTTTTTGCCTGTGCTAGTCTCCTTTTGATGTCATCCTTGTTCGTCCTTCGGTGTTTTGCTGCCTAGGTAGTAGAACTCCTTAACTTCATCTTCTTCGTCAACATCAATCGCCTGCCGGAGTGGCCAAGCGGTTCTAGGCGCTACAGTCTGGAACCGCACGACCGCTACGGTCGCAGGTTCAAATCCTGCCTCGGCCATGGATTTGTGTGATGTCCTCAGGTTGGATAGGTTTAACTAGTTCTAAGTTCTAGGGGACTGATGACCTCAGAAGTTAAGTCCCATAGTGCTCAGAAGCATTTGAACCATTTGATCATCAATCCTGATGTTAAGTTTCTCGCTGTTCTCGTTTCTGTTGCTTCTCACTACCTTCGTCTTTCTTCGATTTACTCTCCATCCATACTCTGTAGTCATTAGACTGTTCATTCCATTCAGCATATCATGTAATTCTTCTTCACTTTCAATCAGGATAGCAGTGTCACCAGCGAATCTTATCACTGATATCCTTTCACCTTGAATTTTAATACCACTCCTGAAATTTGCTTTCATTTCCATCATTGCTTCTTCGATGTACAGACTGAACGGTAGGGGCGAAAGTGGTGTAAGAAGTCCATCTGCTGGTTGGGCTCTAGCCCATACATGCGAAGAAAATGTAATTTTTTAACTTCTATTGCTACTCGATCTCATTAGCAGTGAGGATATTTCAAACACGTAACTATTTGAATAACACAGCTGCATCAGCTCGTACTGTGAATCCGTGGCGCAATAGCTTGTGACAGTGGTAGGTGAACTTAGCCCCGGATCCATTGTGGGCTGATACATTAACCAGCATGAGTGAGGATTTTAGGTGGTTTCCCGTGTTCGATTTTTCGCATGCGGCATCCAGGTATTTTATCTCCACAGAGCACGAAACTATCATCTCGGATTATGTTTGGCGAGGATATGAAATAGATTTTCACCAAAACGATTAAAAAAGGCTTTTCTTCCCATTTGTCATCCTTGTCCGGTCACCCAGCAAATTAGCCTTACATTCGGATGTAATATTTTAGGGGGAAATAGAAAAAACAGGTGTGACTCAACCGTTATACAACCAACTGCCTAGCACATACACGCACCAGTTCACTGTTGTTAGTCACGTCCGTGGTGGGGGAATGCATGACGACCTGCTATAAGTTCTACCACGTTTACGACGCTCCAGAGCTACGATTTGCTCTCTCAAGGGGTAATTAATATTTTCCCTAGCGAAGGTATTCTTTGTAGCGGCGTCACCGCAGAAGACAGTTTTCGTGTAAATTTGCGGCAGCGGGTGACAGCCGTACTCAAAAGTTAAGAGTGGGCATATTGATAATAACTTTGTGCAACATGAAGTAGCAAGGTATGTCGAGCCGACATGGGTGTAAGACCTGTCGAAATGGCGTGCCCAGTATTGTGTATTAAACTGGGGACCTAGAAATGATGGAGCGGCTTTGTCCCGCCGTAGCCCTTAGTGGTTCACAACCATACAATAGGCCACAGCAGTCCACCCACCCCACCGCCGCTCCACACCGAACCCAGGGTTGGACAGCGCCCCTCACCCCCCCCCCCCCCCCCCCCCCCCGCCGGGAACGTCTCATACCAAACGAGGGTAATCCCAAATTTTTGCGTAGTAGAGAAATGCAATTATGGCGTCCGTGTACGTGGAGACAGTGTTTGCGCAACAATCGCCGACGTAGTGTAACTCAGGCGGAATAAGGGGAACAAGCCCTCATTCTCCGAGGTAGATGGAAAACCGCCTTAAAGCCATGCACAGGCTGGCCGGCACACCGGGCCTCGACACTAATCCACCGAGCGGATTCGTGCCGAGTGCGGTGCGGCACGCTACATTTTGCGGCCCTGCCAGTGTCCAGCAATGTTCATTTGTCTAGCTAAAAGCTGTAGTAGAAAATACTAGACCACTACTGTCCATTGCAGGTCGCAGCATACATAGAATTGTCCGGTAAACGGGATGCTAGCTACTGAAATAAAAGTTTTAACTTCTCAATGTAAATTTTCAGGCGCATTTTTACGATAAAGATCACAGCTAATACTGCCAAGTCCGTACTAAGTGGCAACACAATGTAAAGCTCAGACGCACACCACAATCACACACGTAGCCAGTTTACCGAAGTTAATAATAGTTCACCGGATCGTTTAGTAATGAAAATGCTCGCTCAGATGTTGTGCACTCTGCTCTACACGTAATACCTGTTCCAGTCTTAGAGCGCACAACACGCCACGTGGTTTTAAACTAACAGTCAAAAGCAATAATTTTGACATTCCGTCCGAAATTCCACCCGACTTCCACTGTACCCTTCACTGAAATACACTTTGTACTACTTCTCGATCTCGTAATTAGCATTTTTCAGCGATTTTACAGTACTTTCGTTCGAGCTGCTTTCAGTGAGATGTTACCAGTTGGCACCCTCAGCCCCGACCTCCCTAGATCACACCAAAGGCCTTGTTCGCAGCATAGATTGACGCGAGCCTGCATTTTCCTGATTGGCTGATGTCACAAACAGCAAATCAGGTTGCAGTATTATCCCGAGCTAACACGCGCTTTACTTCAATGACCCATCATAGTAAAACCTTTCTATGGCAATTGCTAAATAAATAAATTTAGAAAAGTATCAAATATAAAATTACTCCTTCTGAAATTACCGATTAATTTGTGTTCTACTCACGATTTATTAGTACCATAAACTGACTGCACATTTAATTATAGTAAATCCCCTGTGTAGTTTAACTGGTACTTCGTGAATAAACAAAACAATTTTTATTTACTTCTGTTCTTCTTCACTCATACCACACTTACACTGCTTATTACTACACATACAAAACAATTATAATTATGCAAATACATTAAATAGTAATCAAACATAACTTTGCAACATTGTCTTGACTACGACTGCTAGCACTGTCCGTCAACTACTGACCTCTGCCGCCTACTAGTACAACTACGTGCAGCTCTGTAACTCAGGTCCATGTCAGCTGGTGACACCTGTCGATGACTCATGCCTATAACGATATCGTCCTAACAACTGGCAGCAGCGATGCGAAGGCGCTACGCCTCACAGGAACAGGCACTCCCTCCGGCTCAGGAAGCAGCATGTTAGACTGCGTGTCTAGCTGAGTGGGTGGGCTGCATGTAACTGTTGTTGCAAGCCGCCATCGAAACCAGCGTACTGGCGCTGATGTAATGCGTCTCAGTGCATGGATTGAGTAGATCCATTTGAAGACATATGCTCATTGCCGAGTATAAATAGGGGGCAGTCACGTGATAGTAGTACCGTCGACTCTCCTGGACCCCACATCTCCGGACAATCCAAGCCAAGGCACGCTCCCGTCTCCATCTCCTGAATCTCCTTTCCGGTCGTACGTGGGGTCTAGACCCCTCCACCATACTCCACACCTATAAATCCCTCATCCGCCCTATCCTTTGTTACGCCCATCCGGCCTGGATCTCCGCCCCCGCTACCTTTTACAAATCCCTCCAAATCCTTGAACGCCATGCTCTCCGCCTCGCCTATCGCATCTGTCTCCCCTCCCTTATGCGGATCCTGTGTGGTCTCATTCCATTCCCCCACCTCCTCCTTTTCCTTGAGAGGCTACAGATCCAGTACACCTCACGCAAACTCGATCCTCCTCACCCGCTTGTCTCGCCCATCCTCTCCCGCCCCCGCCCGCTGCCGCGCCTGTATTCCCACGTCCCACCCGGTCTCCATCTCTCTACCCTCCTTACCCTCTCCCAAGGTGGTTTCCGCCAGCTCCCCCTCCCTGATGATGTCCTCCTCCCCTCCATATACCCCTCCTACTAACTTTGATCCTCCTTCCCTCTTCCTGTCTCTGTTCCTTTGGGCATCCTCCCTCCCTCATCCCTTTCTCCCCACTCCTCCCCCGGGCTTCCCCTCCCCTGTCCCTCTACTCCTCCTCCCACCTCCTCAGCCATTGGCGTCTTTGTTCTCCCCTCTCCACCCCCCACCCCCCGCCGCCCTTCTTCCCCTCTTGGCAGGTCCCCGGACTCGCACACACTACGTGGACTTTTGCGCGCCGGAGATAATCGCCATCAGTGTCTCGTGTGTGCCGTCGTGTTTAGTGTTCAGTGTTCACCGTCGCACTCCATCGTTCACCTGTGCCATCGCCGTCTTCCGTGTTTGTGCGTCGTGTCAACAGTTTCAAGTGTGGACCATCGTCAAGTGTGAACGGCTCCGTGTTTGCCTTTCTGTGTCAACTGTTTTCTTGCCCACCGTTCTGTAACCTTTGTGTAATCTTTCTGTTTTTTCTCATTTTGTATCCTATGGCTGAAGAGCAGCATAGAACGCTGCTGACAGCCTGCCTGTTGTACAGGTTTTAAAATTACAATAAAGAAAGAAAAAAAGTGATAGTAGTGTCTTTAGTGTCACAGCTCTCATGGACGACGGTGCCGTGCTACAGGGTGCCCACATGAAGCTTCCGACGGAGACCGCCGTTCCAGTGTGTGGCGTGGCTATGGATGGACCCTTTGAGTTCTCAAGGGATTCGGAGCCAGCCCATAGCGGGCTAGACCGCGCCTTCCAACAGCGCGGTCGACTCCTGCCCGGATATGAAGGGGGATCGCATCCCGGCTGCTTCAGAGGAGTTCCACTCACCAGTGAGCCGTGGTAAACTTTGCTGTTTTGAAGAGCGCGCTGCAGCGCTTAGTGTGAAGCAGACGCCTTCCGTTTCTGGCAGTGGCGCCGCTGTGGCAGTCGCAGCTTTGGTGTCTCCCTCTGGTGGGAAAGGGGAAAAGTTGCCTGTTAACGTACATTTAAGGGCGCTATGAGCTCGGCAGGGGGTCAGTCTGTGAGTCGGAACGAGTCTGGTCAGATGGTCAGTCTGAGTGAGGCTAGCTCAGTCTCGCGTCACCAGTTTCTGGTCTGTTTCTCGTTCGCATTTGCGGGGCAGTCAGTGTCTGTCTGTCGCCCGTAGTGCTAGTATGTGTTAGGCCGCCAGTCTGCTCGAGTTTTGTCAGGCAATCGTCATTGGCGGTTGGATCAATCGGTCGGTCGGGCGCGCACTGGGATACGACTTGTCCGTCTTGAGCGTCGGCGCATGTGAGGTCGCCACGTCAGTCCAGTGGGCCGTGCCGTATAGCGAGGGGTAGTGGCTTCGCGGCCGACACGAGAGCAACAGGAGTCAACCCACGACATCGACCTGGCCGACGCGAACTACGACGCCGTGAGACGGGAGATCGGCGCGCCTTCCTGCGTCCATTGAAGCGGCTGGCAGCGGACGGTTTGGGAGAGCGTTTTAGGGGTGCTGCGCCAGGTCTTCGCCAGACATCGCAGTTTATTAGAAGTTGAGTGATTTATGATATGTTGTTTCGTTTGCTTGTTAAATTCTACTTGGTCAGTCTGTCGTCCCCAGTTGCTGATCTGTCACATTTGTTAGGCAGTTAGTGTCTGTCTGTCGGTTTGCCGTACGTTAATAGCTGCCTCTGTCAACTTTGTCGGATTCAGTGTTAACGAATTTATTGCTTAAGGTGTAAAGGCCGAATTCCTGAAATATGTTTTATCTTGCCTGTCATCTTGCCAGATGGTATATGCGTAATGTAGAGCATGTTGGTACATTTTATGTAAAACTGCATTTCATGGATTTTATTGATTCAAAAATGGTTCAAATGGCTATGAGCACTATGGGACTTAACATCTATGGTTATCAGTCCCCTAGAACTTAGAACTACTTTAACCTAACTGACGTAAGGACATCACACAACACCCAGTCATCAGATTTTATTCAAATGGTCATTTTAATATATACAGTTGCCACCCTTCCATCGTATAAGTTCTTTTAAAAAAAAAGTTGCACTTTCAGTGGCAGATAATTTTTAATGTGAGTGTTTTGTACCATTTCCATCCCTCTTAAGGGGTGCATAGTTTATGTGTTTGTGTGAGTTGTTACAATTTTTAGTTTGACGTAATCTGGTGTGTTGCCGATTTGCACCAGTGTGGTCTTTCAGTGATTGCTGTGATTACGGCCATGTTAAGAGGGAGTGGCAAGGTTCTCAGCCCGTAAGTTCATAAAAAAATTAATTTTTGCCTGTGAATAAATTGTAACTTGTAACTTGATATTTAGAGAGTGCTTTCTGAATATAATTTTTAAATATTTTTTTTTAAAAAAGAAAGTGTTTTGAGGAATAAAATTTCCATTTGTTGAAATTTAATTAGCAACTACTTTCACGCTCGCATAGTGTGATTAAATGTGTTAATGTTCTTGATGAATCGGTAGTAACTAAGGTAAATTCTTTAAGAAAAGATTTTTGAAAGTAAAAATCCACGTTTCAAGCAGCATCCGCCTTCCGCCGTCTCGGGAGCGGGTCGGCGTGGCGCAAGTGCAACTTGTCAGCGGTGGCCGGCGGGCGGTCAGCACTGAAGAGTCGGGTGGCCCGCCGTGGCTGTCGCGACCGGGCCACGGGCAACCGGGCTGCGTCCTCGGCAAGGCAGAGCGACTAAAGCGCCCAGCGAGCGGAATTCGACTTGAGCGGGACGACGGGCACCTTCTCCGTACCGGAGGATCAAATGGTTCAAATGGCTCTGAGCACTATGGGACTTAACATCTGAAGTCATCAGTCTCCTAGAACGTAGAACTACTTAAACCTGACTAACCTAAGGACATCACACACATCCATGCCCGAGGCAGGGCCGAGCCTGCGACCGTAGGCCGGCCGAAGTGGCCGTGCGGTTCTAGGCCCTACAGTCTGGAGTCGAGCGACCGCTACGGTCGCAGGTTCGAATCCTGCCTCGGGCATGGATGTGTGTGATGTCCTTAGGTTAGTTAGGTTTAAGTAGTTCTCATTTCTAGGAGACTGATGACATCAGATGTTAATTCCCAGAGCCATTTGAACCATTTTTGAACGGACGAACAAGGAGTACATGAAAAGGAGACCAGCACAGGCAAAAAGGGAATTCCTGACCAAGGGAAGTCTGCTAGTACCAAACATAGCCCTTAATTTGAGAAAGAAATTTCTGAGAATGTACGTTTGGAGCAAAGCATTGTACTTTAGTGAAACATTAACTGTGGGAAAACTGGAACAGAAGAGAATCGAAGTATTTCAGATGCGGTCCTACGGACGGATGTTGAAAATTACGTGGAATGCTAAGGTAGGCAAGCTAAGTCGCACAGTGCTCAGAGCCATTTTGCGACCGTATCAGCAGTGTGGTTCCGGACTGAAGTGCCTAGAACCGCTCGGTCGCAGTGGCCGGCACTCCGCCTGAGACAGAGGAAAATGAAATCTTCACAGTCTGCCGCGGCGTCTCTCTGCAGCCGTGAATTGCACTGTGCTCCGCCCCACAGCCTCTATTCCAGCATCCCCGTACCTCTGGCGACTTACTTCACCTTACAGACAAGTCTAGAAAGTGGTCGTGACAATGTGCTTTGACAGAGAAGATGGTTATTCCACATCGGCAAAAGAGAATGTAATATCGTGAACGAAGAAGTGCGTGTTGAAGGCATGCGAGAGATCGTTAATGCCACATTGCCCGTTCTGTGTTTGGGGGCAGCCCCGCCTGCACGTTGGCGTGGTCTCTCCATTACGGCGCGCAGTGCGCCAGGAAGAGGCGTCAATTAGCGGCGCGAGCTTTGCGCCCAAAGCAGGGAGGGGGTCACGCGATCCGCGCCGGCCTGCGCCGTTTTTCTGTGTCGAAGCGTCAGAGAGAAAGAGAGAGATAGAGAAAGAGAGAGAGAGAGAGAGAGAGATGCAGGCGGCGATGATTACCTAATGGACGGGCAGCGCTGACTGATTGCGATTAATCGTGTGCCGCTAATGCGGCAGCGAGCACCGCTGGCTCTGACTCATTCTTGACAGGCCGGCGCATCCCGCGGGATGTCCCACACGGCGCAGTTCATTGCCCTCGCCACCTGAAGTCGGTATTGTCTGTAAGCAGGCAAGGCATAAGTAGGTCTCTGAGGAGGAGCTGCGATTCCATGAGGTGCCTTCCGGATCGCCAGCGATCGTAAATACGAGGATGTCAGAAGGCAGATGACCAGGACATAAAATTACACTGAGGACATGGTTCAAAAAGTTGTGGGGGAGCAAGTACGTTGAGTAGCAGGTGCGAATTAACACCGGGAGGTACGCCCATATTCCCCAATAAACTAACCGCACAATCTACTGTCTGAACGTTTCGCCATACTCGTACGCAACAGCCTGCTAAAATTTTTGATAATTTAAAATTCGTTGCGAATATGGTTTAGATGCATGTAAACGTAATTAATCTTGAGTTTGGACCTCCTCAGTTCAACACGTCGCTAAAATCTGAAGATACAAAGCTGAAATTTTAATAGCACATGTGCTTCGGTATAAAACATTATGTAGCAGTTTATGTACAGTTATGCTGAGTATTTTACAAGTTGTCGACGCTTTACCGAAATTTCACATCCACTGAAATGTGAAGCTAAAGAGCCCACACTATAATAGTTGGGTGTTAAGTATAGAAACATCGTTTGGAAGTTTTTATAGCGTTATTTCAATATTTTCAAAGCTATCCCAAAAATTTTGGGTTGTGGTCGAAAATGTAGTATATTTATTATTTATTTTGATATTTAGAATTAAGTTGTCATATAGTTATTACAGAACCATATTCTCTGTATAACCTGACAAAAAAGTGCCCAGTTACCAGGAAATTAACGTATTGTTAGTGGTGTAGGGTGTATTATTTATGGTCCCCCCCCCCCCCCCCCCCATGAACCACGGACCTTGCCATTGGTCGGGAGGCTTGCGTGCCTCAACGATACAGATAGCCGTACCGTAGGTGCAACCACAACGGAGGGGTATCTGTTGAGAGGCCAGACAAACGTGTGGCTCCTGAAAGGGGGAGCAGCCTTTTCAGTAGTTGCAGGGACAACAGTCAGGATGATTGACTGATCTGGCCTTGTAACAATAACCAAAATGGTCTTGCTGTTCTGGTACTGCGAACGGCTGAAAGCCAGGGGAAACTGCAGCCGTAATTTTTCCCGAGGCCATGCAGCTTTACTGTATAATTAAATGATGATGGCGTCCTCTTGGGTAAAATATTCCGGAGGTAAAATAGTCCCCCATTTGGATCTCCGGGTGGGGACTACTCAAGAGGACATCGTTATCAGGAGAAAGAAAACTGGCGTTCTACGGATCGGGGCGTGGAATGTCAGATCCCTTAATCGGGCAGGTAGGTTAGAAAATTTAAAAAGGGAAATGGATAGGTTAAAGTTAGATATAGTGGGAATTAGTTAAGTTCGGTGGCAGGAGGAACAAGACTTCTGGTCAGGTGACAACAGGGCTATAAATACAAAATCAAATAGGGGTAATGCAGGAGTAGGTTTAATAATGAATAGGAAAATAGGAGTACGGTTAAGCTACTACAAACAGCATAGTGAATGCATTATTGTGGCCAAGGTAGACACGGATCCCATGCCTACTACAGTAGTATAAGTTTATATGCCAACTAGCTCTGCAGATGACGATGAAATTGATGAAATGTATGATGAGATAAAAGAAATTATTCAAGTAGTGAAGGGAGATACTTAAAGTAGTAAAGGAGTTTTGCTATTTGGGGAGCAAAATACCTGATGATTGTCGAAATAGTGAGGATATAATGTGTAGACTGGCAATGGCAAGGAAAGCGTTTCTGAAGAAGAAAAATTTGATAACATCAAGTATAGATTTAAATGTCAGTAAGTCGTTTCTAAAAGTATTTGTATGGAGTGTAGCCATGTATGGAAGTGAAACATGGACGATAAATAGTTTAGACAAGAAGAGAATAGAAGCTTTCGAAATGTGGCGCTACAGAAGAATGGTGAAGATTAGATGGGTAGATGACATAACTAATGAGTAGGTATTGAATAGAATTGGGGAGAAGAGAAGTTTGTGGCACAACTTGACTAGAAGAAAGGATCGGTTGGTAGGACATGTTCTGAGACATCGAGGTATCACCAATTTAGTATTGGGGGGGGGGGGGGCAGCGTGGAGGGTAAAAATCGTAGAGGGAGACCAATAGATGAATACACTAAGCAGATTCAGAAGGATATAGGCTGCAGTAGATACTGGGAGATGAAGCAGCTTGCACAGGATAGAGTAGCATGGAGAGCTGCATCAAACCAGTCTCAGGACCAGACCACAACAACAACAACAAGTCTAGGGGACTGATGACTTCAGATATTAAGTCCCATAGTGCTTAGAGCCATTTTAACCATTTCTTGTTCATCGTTTTCGAAGCAGAGATCTTGCAGAAAGATACGTAGAGACTTATTACAGGTTAAGGGAAAAGTTTTAGAGACCGTGAGACGTTAAGCCACAATATTCGGAAGCGGCAGCAGTCTAACAAGGAGGGCGATGACCAGCGGAGTTTGTTCAGCAGCAGTCAGCACTTCGGCAGATCAACGACTTAGCAGATGGGCAGTGCTTCCAAGGTGAACAACGACCAGTGCAGTTCGCACGTGAGCCGTCAATGCTCCAGGAACTGCCAGCATTCTGAACTCACGTGCGTGGCATATATGGCTATGTGGAGGAAGGCAGAGCCATGCCCCACCACGCCATGATAGAGGTAAAACAAGCATGGCCGGCACGTGTGTCGACTGTGGTCACGTTTTTGTCCAACGTGAGAAGCATAGATCAACGACCGAAGGGTGAGTAGCTGCCCTAGAAACTTGGCGACGTTAGCGAAAGCAAACGGGCATGAGGGGGTACTTCAAGGGAGACGAAGAGACGTCGCCTGGACGGATGGACCGATGGTTAGTCAGCGGACATCATACTTCGCTGCAGTGTCTTAGCAGCTATGCCGCGCGGTGTGGAATCCTTACCAGGTAGGATTGACGGAGGACATCGACAAACTGCAAAGAAGGGCAGCTCGTTTCGTGTTATCGCTCAATAGGGGTGAGAGCGTCACTGATATGATACGCGAGTTGGGTGTGGCAGTCATTGAAATAAAGGCGGTTTTCTTTGCTGCGATATCTGTTTACGAAATTTCAGTCAGCAACGTTCTCTTCCGAAGGCGAAAATATTTTGTTGACCCCCACCTACGTACGGAGAATTGATCATCATAATAAAATAAGAGGAATTGGAGCTGGAAAGGAAAGGTCTTTATCCCACGCGCCATTCGAAAGTGGAATGGTAGAGAAGTAGTATGAAAATGGTTCGATGAATTCTCTGCTAGACACTTAAGTGTGAATTGCGGAGTAACCATGTGGATGTAGATAGAAGAATTTGTCGGTACTGCGCCAATAGGTCAACACAAAGATGTTACTTACCCAGGTGGCTGGTGTGGACGAAGGGACTGGGGCCTCACCAAATGGGTCACCTGTGAACCAAGGAGTTGATGAACTCCGCCAGAAGACGCCAAACCTTAGAGTCGCTGGTTCGATTCCGGGATGGAACACTCCGCGCTACGCCGTAGCCGCTTGTTAATAACGCAACGAGCGAATTGACGAGGAGAAGATCACGCCGCCGACGCAGAGTGTCACGGACACCGAACTGAAAGGGAGAATACGCCATTTGGCGCTCCACTGCAGCATGAGTCGTCCCGTACCAGCGATCACTGGAATCTGCACACCACGACTCTGCGCCGCACCGCTCCCACAGGAAATTGAGCGAGTTAAAACACATCGTATTACTCTGTTTAAAGGATCTTATGCGTCAATAAATGTCTATAGTGGAGCCACCAACGTTTCACTCATACATCACCCACTGAACCAAGGAGAGAACCCATTCCATCGCCCACAAAGTGTCGCTTTCACTCTCCCCCCCCCCCCCCCCCCGCCCCCAATCCCTGACCAAACAATGACCTATGCTCCCCTCTATCATGTCACTGACGCTCAATATGTTGTTGTTGTTGTTGTTGTTGTTGTGGTCTTCAGTCCTGAGACTGGTTTGATGCAGCTCTCCATGCTACTCTATCCTGTGCAAGCTTCTTCATCTCCCAGTACTTACTGCACCCTACATCCTTCTGAATCTCCTCAGTGTATTCATCTCTTGGTCTCCGTCTACGATTTTTACCCTCCACGCTGCCCTCCAGTACTAAATTGGTGATCCCTTGATGCCTCAGAACATGTCCTACCAACCGATCCCTTCTTCTAGTCAGGTTGTGCCACAAACTTCTCTTCTCCCCAATACTATTCAATACTCCCTAATTAGTTATGTGATCTACCCATCTAATCTTCAGCATTCTTCTGTAACACCACATTTCAAAAGCTTCTATTCTCTTCTTGTCCAAACTATTTATCATCCATGTTTCACTTCCATACATACCTACACTCTATACAAATACTTTCAGAAATGACATCCTGACACTTAAATGTATACTCGATATTAACAAACTTCTCTTCTTCAGAAACGATTTCCTTGCCATTGCAAGTCTACATTTTATATCCTCTCTACTTTGACCATCATCAGTTATTTTGCTCCCGAAATAAGAAAACTCCTTTACTACTGTAAGTGTCTCAATTCCTAATCTAATTGCCTCAGCATCACCCGACTTAATTCGACGACATTCCATTATCATCGTTTTGATTTTGTTGATGTCCATATTATACCCTCCTTTCAAGACACTGTCCATCCCGTTCAACTGCTCTCCATGTCCTTTGCTGTCTCTGACAGAATTACTATGTAATCGGCGAACCTCAAAGTTTTTATTTCTTCTCCATGGATATTGATACATACTCCGAATTTTTCTTTTGTTTCCTTTACTGCTTGCTCAATATAAAGATTGAATAACATCGGGAATAGGCTACAACCCTGTCTCACTCCCTTCCCAACCACTGCTTCCCTTTCATGCCCCTCGATTCTTATAACTGCTATCTGGTCTCTGCACAAATTGTAAATAGCCTTTCGCTCCCTGTATTTTGCCGCTTCCATCTTCAGAATTTGAAAGAGAGTATTCCAGTCAACGTTGCCAAAAGCTTTGTCTAAGTCTACAAATGCTAGAAACGCTGGTTTGCCTTTCCTTAATCTTTCTTCGAAGATAAGTCGTAGGGTCAGTATTGCCTCACGTGTTCCAACATTTCTACGGAATCCAAACTGATCTTCCCCGAGGTCGGCTTCCACTAGTTTTTCCATTCGTCTGTAAAGAATTCGCATTAGTATTTTGCAGCTGTGACTTATTAAACTGATAGTTCGGTAATTTTCACATCTGTCAACACCTGCTTTCTTTGGGATTGGAATTATTATATTATTCTTGAAGTCTGAGGGTATTTCGCCTGTTTCATACATCTTGCTCATCAGATGGTAGAGTTTTGTCAGGACTGGCTCTCTCGAGGCCGTCAGTGGTTCCAATGGAATGTTGTCTACTCCGGAGGCCTCGTTTCGACTCAGGTCTCTCAGTGCTCTGTCAAACTCTTCACGCAGTATCGTATCTCCCATTTCATCTTCATCTACATCCTCTGCCATTTCCATTATATTGTCCTCAAGTACATCGCCCTTGTATAGACCTTCTATATACTCCTTCCACCTTTCTGCTTTCCCTTCTTTGCTTAGAACTGGATTTCCATCTGAGCTCTTGATGTTCATGCAAGTGGTTCTCTTATCTCCAGAGGTCTCTTTAATTTTCCTGTAGGCAGTATTTATCTTATCCCTAGTGAGATAAGACTTTACATCCTTACATTTGTAATCTAGCCATCGCTGCTTAGCCATTTTTGCGCTTCCTGTCGATCTCATTTTTGAGACGTTTGTATTCCTTTTTGCCTGCTTCGTTTACTGCATTTTTATATTTTCTCCTTTCATCAATTAAATATATATCTTCTATTACCCAAGGAGTTCTACTAGCCCTACTTGATCCTCTGCTGCCTTCACTACTTCATCCCTCAGAGCTACCCATTCTCCTTCTACTGTATTTCTTTCCCCCATGTCTGTCAATGGTTCTCTTATGCTCTTCCTGAAACTCTGTACAACCTCTGGTTCTTTTAGTTTGTCCAGGTCCCATCTCCTTAAATTTCCACCTTTTTGCAGTTTCTTGTGTTTTAATCTACAGTTCATAACCAATAGATTGTGGTCAGAGTCCACATCTGCCCCTGGAAAGTCTTACAGTTTAAAATCTGGTTCCTAAATCTCTGTCTTACCGTTAGATAATCTATCTAACCTGTCAGTATCTCCAGGCTTCTTCCATGTATACAGCCTTCTTTTATGATTCTTGAACCAAGTGTTAGCTATGATGAAGTTGTGCTATGTGCAAAATTCTACCAGACGGCTTCCTCTTTCATTTCTTATCCCCAATCCATATTCACCTACTACGTTTCCTTTTCTCTCTTTTCCTACTACCGAATTCCAGTCACCCATGACTATTAAATTTTCGTCGCCCTTTACAATCTGAATAATTTCTTGTATTTCGTCATACATTTCTTCAATTTCTTCGTCATCTGCAGAGCTAGTTGGCATATAAACTTGTACTACTGTAGTGTCACAAAACCCCGACCCGCTATAGTGGGTGCAGATACGGCAGAAAGCGCATTTCAGAGCACAATAGCTACTCAAAGTTCTGTTTAAGAAATCTTGTAAGGTATTTTCACTAGCATAGAGAGTAAAAACTTATGCGATTTGTTCTTTAAATATTTATGTACTGAAGGGAAAATCTGAGGTAAATTTGATCCCAGTTGGAACAATATAAATTTAAGGCATCCAGAAGGTTGCTTTTCAAGCACATCTACGTCTACATCTACATGGATACTCTGCAAATCACATTTAAGTGCCTGGCAGAGGGTCATCGAACCACCTTCACAATTCTCTATTATTCCAATCTCGAATAGCGGGCGGAAAGAATGAACACCTTCATCTTTGTGTACGAGCTCTGATTCCCCTCATATTGTCTTGGTGATCGTTCCTCCCTATGTAAGTCGGTGTCAACAAAATATTTTCGCATTCGGAGGCGAAAGTTGGTGATTGGAATTTCGTGAGAAGATTCTGTCGCAACGAAAAACGCCTTTCTTTTAATGATGTCCAGACCAAATTCTGTATCATTTCTGTGACACTCTCTCCCATATTCCGCGATAATACAAAACGTTCTGCCTTCCTTTGAACTTTTTCGATGTACTCCGTCAGTCCTATCTGGTAAGGATCCCAGACCGCGCAGCAGTGTTCTAAAAAAAAGGACGGACAAGCATAGCGTAGGCAGTCTCCTTAGTAGGTCTGTTACATTTTCTAAGTGTTCTGTCCACGATTGGGTGCACTGTCGGTTGAGGAGGTAGTGTTTCGTTTGCAGTCGGCACTGACGACATACTCGTATAGGTAGTCCGGCACAGTATTTGGGGTCAGTGTGTTGCAGTCGGTTATCGGATGAGTCCCATACCGTGATGAGCGGGTGTTGTGTGATGTCCTTAGGTTAGTAGTTGTAAGTTCTAGGGGACTGATGACCATAGATGTTAAGTCCCATAGTGCTCAGAGCCATTGAACCATTTTTTTTTGAGTCCCATACTATTGCCGCGCCGGGTAGCCGAGTCTTGTCACGGTGATCGCGGCTCCCTCCGTCGAAAGTTCGAGTTCTTCCTCGGGCATAGGTGTATGTGTCGTCCTTAGCGTAAGTTAAAGTTAGATTAAGTAGTGTGTATGCTTAGGGAACGATGACCTAAGCAGTTTGGTCCCATAAGATCTTACCACAAATTTTTAACCAATCCTATCAAAACCTCTTGATATGTGGAGAAACTGTAAGTTATCACGTGAGAGACTGAGACCGTGGTTGATTCACATTGCATAAAACTGAACTTTCGAGTGAATATTAGACAGCTATCTGCCTCATTCCTTCCTGTTTAACAGCTGTTTCAATGCCACTCGTACTCAAAAACTAGGTGGCGATTGGCTTGTTAAATTTTCCGCATTAAGAGAGTTAAAGTATCTTAGATTAGGCAGGCTGATGTTTGGTAGAGAAAGAATTTGTAAAACTGTGCTGATTTCGAACTGTGATGGCTGCTGAAGATAGCAGACAATAATATTTAGCTGAAACATTAGTATTTTGTGCTTAAATTACAAATGAGATGTCAGTATATGAATCCTTTCTTAGTTAAATTATTTCACCAGTTGCTTCTTCAAGACATCACAGTGTCAAGTAAGAATTTTTGTTTCAGCTGTAGGAAACAGGGATACGCCCAACTCGTTTACGACTCTTCGCAGGATACCTATCTCAGTAGCGTACAGGCTCTTATCGCGCAGTGGATAAAATGCTAGGACGAAGCCGAATAGCTTAAAATCAGACCATTCGCTCCACCACAGGGTATATACGCTGTAACTTCCAGAACACTTAAATAATACTTATATCATATTCGTGATGTTTAATTCATACCACTGCTCCATAACGGAAAGAACTGTGGAATCAAAATCAATAAAAACAAAAGAAATGAATAAAAGAAAAGAGTGTGGCTCAACTTCCTCCGAATTCTCTGTTTTTGTTCGCTTCTGAAATGTTCTCGTTCTGGTGGAGGCGCTGCGCTCGAGGCAGCAGCTCGGTTTCAGCGGCAGTGGCCGCGCGGCAGTACGGCGGCCGGAGTCATCGATGCAGGGGAGTCTGATGGAGCGGCTCTGGTGGTGTGGCAGAAGTGGTAGCGGGAGTTAATATGCCCGAAAGGTTTTCAGAGCGATAGGCCCACAGGTGTTTGCGTTCGGTTGAAAGGGGTCATCGTCCGCCCTGGCCACTTTCCACTACTTGCAAGGGAACCTCCCCATCTCACCCCCCTCAGATTTAATTATAAGTTGGCACAGTGGATAGGCCTTGAAAAACTGAACACAGATCAATCGAGAAAACAGGAAGAAGTTGTGTGGAACTATGAAAAAATAAGCAAAATATACAAACTGAGTAGTCCATGCGCAAGATACGCAACATCAAGAGAAATATGGGCTCAGCGGCGCCGTGGTCCCGTAGTTAGCGTGAGCAGCTGTGGAACAAGAGGTCCTGGGTCAGGTCATCCCTCGAGTGAAAAATTTATTTTCTTTATTTTCGCAAAGTTATGGTATGTCCGTTGTTCGTTCATTGACGTCTCTGTTCATTGTAACAAGTTTAGTGTTTGTGTTTTGCGGCCGCACCGCAAAACCGTGCGATTAGTAGACGAAAGGATGTGCCTCTCCAACGGGGACCGAAAACATTTGATCGCAAGGTCATAGGTCAACCGATTCCTACACAGGAAAACATGTCTGATATATTCCATACGACACTGGTGATGGCATGTGCGACACATGACAGGAATATGTTGTCGACCCACCTAACTTGTACACTTGGCGAATAGGTAAAAAGATTCTTCTACCTTGCCCGATTTAGGTTTCCTTGTGGATGTGATAATCACTCCCAAAAAAGTGATGAAAAGAAAAGAGTTTGTCACATAAACTGCAACAAATGGATGCAACAGTTTCACAGTCGCACAGTTTTCCCTGTGCCCTGTCAAAACATATGTTATTAATGTTTTCAAATTTTTCCGTGTGTAGACCGTCAAATCCTTCATATGTCCAAGCAAATCTGAACATGTCCTGGGATTTTGGAGGGCGAAGTTGATTATGTGTGAGTGCCTGAATTTGATAATTGCCCGAAAATAAAAAATTAAACTTTTCACTCTAGGGAAGACTTGAACCAAGGACCTCTCGTTCGGCAGCTGCTCACGCTAACCACGGGACCACGGCGCCCCTGACCCAATTGTACCTTTGATGTTGCATATCTTGCGTATGGACTACTCAGTTTGTTATTTTTTAATAGTTCCTCACTACTTTTTCCTGTTTTCTCGATTGATCTGTGTTCAGTTTTACAAGGCCTATCCACTGTGCCAACTTATAACTAAATCTGAGGGGCGGGGGGGGGGGGGGGGGGATGCGATGAGGAGGTTCCCTTGATAGTGATCTTCTTTAACTTATGGTATTCGGTGGAGTGGCTGTAGTGCTGTGATCCCGGACACAAATTTGATCCCAGTTCCAAAACTCTGACTTAGCTCAATTCCCGAAAGAATGAGCGTGGATACTGTCGCCTTGGTGCCAGTTGTTTCATGTTTATTCAGTTAATCTGAAGCCTCGCCCGGCGTACTCTTCTAGATATTTCCTGACATCTTTGAGATAACAGGTGTTTATTCCTAAACTCCTACCTTGAGCTGTCCAGATAGCTGTTTTCTCCAGATCTGATATAAGTTGGTTTAACCTCTGCATATGTCTGCCCTCTGCCATCTCTTGAGTTTTTCCGGGTCTCCGTGGCGTCTCTCCCGTGGTTCGGTTCGATACGGTGGCGTGGGGGTTACGAGCCTTCGTTTCTGCCCGCTCCCTTTTCAGCCTCTGGTAGCTCGGTGCTTTCACACAGACTGTGGTTTCACAAAGGCACTGAGCCATTTCGTACCAGAGTTATATTTCTCTACCGCCTGTATTTACTAGAACTATTTTTGGGCAAGTGGTATGGAAGCGACCGTTAACACACGCCTTAGTGTGTTCTAATTTTGCCGGCGTGAGGGCCACGCCTTGCAGAAGAGGACGCCGGTCTGACGGGGTGGAAGGACGCCCAGATCTGCCACAACTGAGGGACGACGCCTCTGCAACCGGCTCACCGAATCGAGTGTTACGTAACGCAGTTTGTATGCATTTCCAAAATTGTCTCTCAAATCGTTGATTATTTCTTGAATGGTTAATATCTTAAGAATTTTCGTGTTTGGTTCAAATGGCTCTGAGCACTATGGGACTTAACATCTATGGTCATCAGTCCCCTAGAACTTAGAACTACTTAAACCTAACTAAACTAACAACATCACACAACACCCAGTCATCACGAGGCAGAAAAAATCTCTGACCCCGCCGGGAATCGAACTCGGGAACCCGTGCGTGGGAAGCGAGAACGCTACCGCACGACCACGAGATGCGGACTTTCGTATTTTCTTAACTGAAAGACAGTGTAAGGTTTTATTAGGATTCATTAAGTGTGATGGAATCTGTGGGATCCTGCCCGTTAGTCTAACATAGGGTGCCTAGGGAGCTGTTTTCTCGGATAGCTAGACAACATACAAGCTAACTGCATGAATAAGAGTTTATTACAGTGAACTGAAGTGACAATACTTAACTTTGCCTTTTTACGACAGGGGTTGCAAGCAATTGGCGACACGCAAATAATCAATGTCCTTCGATATATACAATTTCCATGCAAGCAGAACATAAGTCAGACTAAAGAATTATGATGATGGCTTTTTTTTTTTTTTTTTTTTTTTTTTTTTTTTTTTTTTTTTTTTTTTTGCTGTGTGCAAATGTCGGTGGGAAAGTGAGAGCAGACTCAAAGCAACGGCTGAATAACATTAGGGCATAGCACGTTGAAGGTGTGGTGTTGGAACTTTTAAGTTCTGTGCCACCTTGAAAGTTTACCGTCTAACCTCTTTGCCTAGGGACGCCAGATGAAAGTTGATGTCGTCAAGCCCTGCATGAAAACTGCACAACGAATAACTGGGGAGGGGAGCTTGAGAGCGCTACCTAGAGAGCGTGCCCTTTCTGTACGATACTAGGCAAGGGGCTGGAGGACTCACACGTTGATGTTTGGGTCCCTGCATTCTATATCTTTTATTTTAAATGAATTCCTTTAACTTGACTTCTTTATGATATTTAAGGTATGATAAAGATTGATGACAACTGATTACCTATTTATTTTAAACATTATCACTCGACTTTACAGCGATTGCAGAAATTGTTCTAGTTTACAGATATTACAATTTTACAACTAATAGCTCGGGTATACTATATATTCATCTACACGCACATTTCTACGGGCAAGACGGAATTGCGTTGGCCAAATGTATACCTCGAAAGTCTCCCAATATTTTACATAGGACATCCACTATGTGAGGAGGATAACGGGCAAACTGGGGACCAGATGCATTAACACAGGGGGTCAAATTTCCGAAATTAAACGAGAACATTCATTTCCTTACACAATCCAAAGCTGGAAATAAAGGAATTAGTACAAATGTTCAAATACCTCTCTTCCACGCGTGAACATTAAGACAGACGCACTGACGGCACGTCTGCTCATTTACCCGTCTTCTGTAACACCTCTAGCATATGGCGGGAACCCGGAGGTTTTCCTGGGCCCCGGTGGAGGGGGTGGTCGAACCACTTGGCCGTGACCAACCTCTCCACCCCAAATCTTGTGACACTGGAAAGTCTTTGACTTTTACCTGCCTGTGCTGTCTCTCTGATCTCCTACCCAGGAGTAAGGTTGGCACTACTATACTACAGAACTACTCCCCTACAAAGATTTGGCCACGCTTTACGGAAAGGTGTGAGGAGGATTAGGAAAGTTCATGTGCAGATTCACATGCACGTACAAGAAATGCATAATACACGACACATATAAATACGTATTATGAAGCCTGACACATGTCTTTCCACCCGTCCACATGGGTTCTGTTGCACCCGCGGCCGGCCGCGTCGCGTAATAAAATTGGCTGCGGAGCCGCCTCTGTTTCTATTTCCCGGTGCGAGCGAGCAGCGAAACCTGCTGCTTATAGAGCGGAAACTACTGTACCGTTTCAACCTTCCGACACTGGAAGTTCAGAGAAGGAGTGCAGTAATACGCCAACTGTAAGGTGAAGGTCAAAAGTGGCTGGAAGGGAACGGGCTACTGCTAGTGACTGTACAAAACGGACAGAAAAACGTGGCCGTCAGTCACAGCCCGAATCCGAGTTCTCCAGGATGGTGAGAGGAACGGGGTGCCGGTGCCAGCACCGTGGAACTGTGGTGCCGATGGTTTGTAGTCCTGCGACTGTCTCTCTACTGGCTGACGTTGTCTCACAGCCTTCTCTGCGGTTACTTTCCAGGCCGACGTGCCGGCCCTTGATGTTACGCCGGGACAGAATCACTGAGACCTTAATATTTTAAAGTAATTGTACATAATGGGAAGTTTGTCTTCAAAACACATTGAGGTGTCCCTTAAATGGACGTTTTTCTTAAATGGTCATTACCTTTACAAAATTCCTGTTGCTTGTTTATCGCTAAACATTCTTGACACGTTAAGAGTTTTAAAGGATTTAAAAACATTTTTAGGGATGCTCTTAAATTGTTTTTTTCTCTTATGTCCCTTTAAGAATTGGATAGTTGCAAACCTTTCTCAAGCGCTTTAGTTCAAATGGTTCAAATGGCTCTGAGTACTATGGGACTCAACTGCTGTGGTCATCAGTCCCCTAGAACTTAGAACTACTTAAACCTAACTAACCTAAGGACATCACACACATCCATATCCGAGGCAGGATTCGAACCTGTGACCGTAGCAGTCGCACGGTTCCGGACTGCGCGCCTAGAACCGCGAGACCACCGCGGCCCCAAGCGCATTAGTACCCCTGTAATTACTCTACGTGTTTTTAATTTAATTTCTTCAAACCTTGTTATTATATTTATTAAAATACTAGAAACGTTTTCTTATTAAAACTTTTTGAGTCATTTTTAAATAAAGTGTATAAACTAAATGGGTGAAAGTTGCTTTCTCTGATCCTTGATTAGCCGCTCCATGTTCCCTTGGGCTTGTTCTAAAACTGTTATTACGTTTTGATTGGCCATCTCAAAAATAAACTGGCAAACGTGATGCTGAAAGAGTAAAACTGAGATCATGTACAAAGTTTTAAATACCTAAAAAGCACAGCAGAAAGCGACAGAAAGGGCAGCACAAAAAATTAAAATCTATATTTTGTACGGGAGATTTGTGGAAAAATTGATAAAATGTTTTGTATGCTGTATGTGTCTACATGACACTGAAAAGTGAACAGTGTAGGTAAAAGACAGAGAAAAGCTGAAGACTTCTGAGAATGGAGGGGGTGGAGGATCTGAAAAATAAGTGGCATGGAGAGTGGGAAAAATTAAGGTCCTGGGAAGAGTGGAAGGAAGGAGACGGATTGTGTAGCAAAAGATGTTAAAAAACTTGTTGAGGCATTCATTAAGCAAGAAAGAATGTCTTACAGAACCCTGACAAGGTTATGTGGAAGATGAGGTGAAGGACGTGGAGATTTAGATCTTCTATGATGTGCTAGACAGAAGCATATACAGTAGAGTTCACAAGCAGGCCAAAAGTAGAAATGCAATGTACACTCCTGGAAATGGAAAAAAGAACACATTGACACCGGTGTGTCAGACCCACCATACTTGCTCCGGACACTGCGAGAGGGCTGTACAAGCAATGATCACACGCACGGCACAGCGGACACACCAGGAACCGCGGTGTTGGCCGTCGAATGGCGCTAGCTGCGCAGCATTTGTGCACCGCCGCCGTCAGTGTCAGCCAGTTTGCCGTGGCATACGGAGCTCCATCGCAGTCTTTAACACTAGTAGCATGCCGCGACAGCGTGGACGTGAACCGTATGTGCGGTTGACGGACTTTGAGCGAGGGCGTATAGTGGGCATGCGGGAGGCCGGGTGGACGTACCGCCGAATTGCTCAACACGTGGGGCGTGAGGTCTCCACAGTACATCGATGTTGTCGCCAGTGGTCGGCGGAAGGTGCACGTGCCCTTCGACCTGGGACCGGACCGCAGCGACGCACGGATGCACGTCCAGACCGTAGGATCGTACGCAGTGCCGTAGGGGACCGCACCGCCACTTCCCAGCAAATTAGGGACACTGTTGCTCCTGGGGTATCGGCGAGGACCATTCGCAACCGTCTCCATGAAGCTGGGCTACGGTCCCGCACACCGTTAGGCCGTCTTCCGCTCACGCCCCAACATCGTGCAGCCCGCCTCCAGTGGTGTCGCGACAGGCGTGAATGGAGGGACGAATGGAGACGTGTCGTCTTCAGCGATGAGAGTCACTTCTGCCTTGGTGCCAATGATGGTCATATGCGTGTTTGGCGCCGTGCATGTGAGCGCCACAATCAGGACTGCATACGACCGAGGCACACAGGGCCAACACCCGGCATCATGGTGTGGGGAGCGATCTCCTACACTGGCCGTACACCTCTGGTGATCGTCGAGGGGACACTGGATAGTGCACGGTACATCCAAACCGTCATCGAACCCATCGTTCTACCATTCCTAGACCGGCAATGGAACTTGCTGTTCCAACAGGACAATGCACGTCAGCGTGTATCCCGTGCCACCCAACGTGCTCTAGAAGGTGTAAGTCAACTACCCTGGCCAGCAAGATCTCCGGATCTGTCCCCCATTGAGCATGTTTGGGACTGGATGAAGCGTCGTCTCACGCGGTCTGCACGTCCAGCACGAACGCTGGTCCAACTGAGGCGCCAGGTGGAAATGGCATGGCAAGCCGTTCCACAGGACTACATCCATCATCTCTACGATCGTCTCCATGGGAGAATAGCAGCCTGCATTGCTGCGGAAGGTGGATGTACACTGTACTAGTGCCGACAATGTGCATCCTCTGTTGCCTGTGTCTATGTGCGTGTGGTTCTGTCAGTGTGATCATGTGATGTATCTGACCCCAGGAATGTGTCAATAAAGTTTCCCCTCCTGGGACAATGAATTCACGATGTTCTTATTTCAATTTCCAGGAGTGTATCTGTTGAGTTCAGGTGCCGTAAATAATATAAGAATATAATAATTCCAATCCCATAGAAAGCAAGTGTTGACAGGTGCGAAAATGACCGAACTGTCAGTTTAATAAGTCACGGCTGAAAATTACTAACGCGAATGGAAAAAACTGTTACAAGTCGAACTCGGGGAAGATCAGTTTGGATTCCGTAGTAATGTTTTAACACGTGAGGCAATACTGACCCTACGACTTATCTTTGAAGATAAATTAAGAAAACACAAACCTACGTTTCTGGCATTTGCAGACTTAGAGAAAGCTTTTGATAATGTTGACTGTAATACTTTCTTTCAAATTTTGAAGGTGGGAGGGGTGAAATAGGCTATTTACAATTTGTACAGAAGCCAGATGGCAGTTATAACATTCGAGGGGCATGAAAGGGAAGCAGTGGTTGAGAAGGGAGTGAGACAGCGTTGTAGCTTATCCCCGATGCCATTCAGTCTGCATACTCAGCAGGGAGTAAAGGAAACAAAAGAAAAATCTGGAGTAGCAATTAAAATCCATGGAGAAGAAATAAAAACTTTGAGGTTTGCCGATGGCATTGCAATTCTGTCGGAGACGGCAAAGGACCTGGAAGAGCAGCTGAACGGAATGGACAGTGTCTTGAAAGGAGGGTATAAGATGAACATCAACAAAAGCAAAGTGAGGGTAATGGAACGTAGTTGAACTAAATCAGGTGATGCTGCGGGAATTAGATTAGGAAATGAGGCACTTAGAGTAGTAGATGAATTTTGCTATTTGGGGAGCAAAATAACTGATGATGGTCGAAATAGAGAGGATATAAAACGTAGACTGGCTCTTCGGAAGAAGAGAATTTGTTAACATCCAGTAGATTTAAATGTCAGGAAGTGCTTCCTGAAAGTATTTTTATGGAGTGTACCCATGTACGGAAGTGAAACGTGGACGATAATTAGTTTAGACAGGAAGAGAAGACAAGCTTTCGAAATGTGCTGCTACAGATGAACAATGATCTCGTAACAATTGACTAGTTACTGAAGAGAACTGGGGAGAAGAGGAATTTGTGGCACAACTGAAATAGAAGAGGGGATTGATTGGCAGGACTCTGAGACATCAGCGGATCACCAATTTAGTATTGGATGGAGGTGTGGAGAGTAAAAATCACAGAAGGAGACTAAGAGATGAATGCACTAAGTAGATTCAGAAGGATGTAGGTTGCAGTAGTTACTCGGAGACGAAGAAGCTTGCAAAGGATAGAGTAGCACGGAGAGCTGCATCAAATCAGTCTCTGGACTGAAGATCACAACAGATAATATTGAGCCCTTTCCACTATTTGTTACGGGCAGCTTAACGTAGGCGGTGGGTGGAATAGTTGTGCAATAGTACTATGCTCTGATACGGTCCCAGAGCATATAATTCTTTTAAAAAAAGACGTATTCATTATCTGTTACCAGTTTTTCTAGTCCTATTTAGTATACATAATGTCCTCATAGTGGCCTAATTTATTTTTCATACGACATTACCGGTTCACATGAATGGACATAAATTAAGAATAACTTCGGTAAAGAAACACCTGGGTTACAAATATAGTTAACTGAAATATCAGTCTTATTCAGGAGAGCTTCAAACTGCCCCTGCAGACTTTTAGTGACGATGTCTTCACTATATGCAGGATTGTTTGCCATAGTGCAACACTGTCGCACTTCGGAGATGTCTTCAGTTTTCTATTATACAATGAGTCTGTGTATTTGCCGTCTTTGTTTCTAATTTGATTTAGAATTAGTCAGGATTTTATTGGGAGATTAAAGCTAGTCTGTTTTTCTGAGATATATCAGAATTTCTTGGGTGTCACAATTTCAGTATGTTTCCAGGCTCTCTTTCAGTATTCAGCAATATCAAAATTTATTTTCTAGGCGTGTAGCTTCCACAAAAAGTAATTTTCTGTTCAAAATTGGTTTAATATCTATGTTTACAGAGAACAAATGGAAAGGAAGGCTTTGGTTGTCTTGTGGTGGAGATATACGACTTAGAACTGGTAGCTGTACGCTTTGTGTGCTTTACTTCGACGTCTGTTTTCTTCATAGGGGAGATGTTAAGTCGAATGAGGCAGCAGTATTCTGTTACTGAATAAACCAGAGGTAAAGCTGTTGTTCGTAATGTAGATACCGAAGAGCCCCAAATGACACTACGTACCTTCCGTACAATGTTATTGCTTGTACGGAGTTTTGCAGCTGTCTTTATCAGGTGTTCCTACTTACAGCTTAAAGTCCTGTCTAAAGTAACTTCTAGATAGTTAAGAGTTCTATTATGAGTTAGGGTGACGTTCTAAGTTCCATGTTCGTAATTTTATTATTCAAGTGAAAGCCGGAAACTTTTGTGTTAGTTGAAATGGGCGATGACTCCGTTTAAGGAAAGAGTTTCATATTCAACCAAATGTTTGTCAGAACATCCTCTGTTTTCTTAATCAGGCGAGCCCATTTTTTTATCTATTTAATATTGATTTCCATTTTAATTTTAATGTTTATCATTCCCTTTTACACTGTTCAGTTTATTATTATGCGTTGCCTGACAGAAAGGTAAGCACTCAGGAGACGAGGAGGAAACGAAAGGGAACTTCACGATTTGAAAGGGCATGAAGCCGTAAGCACGGGTACCGTGCTTTCGAACGTTAACCTTGACCGTGCCTATTTCAACGTATTGGTGAGCGCTCAGAAACGATGGGACTCGTGCGTTTGGTACGTGTGCCTCAACGCACTCCAGCGGCAGTTGTCGGCTGCAGCTGCCTCGCGGATCGCAATACGTACTGACACAATTAATTTTCGTATACAATCATTATCAGTTTCCACGTATTAATGTTGGAATGCGCTCTGCACGCTTTAAGACTTGAAATAAATAAATAATTACTTTCTGAGCAGCTCTCCTATTATTAATAGTGGGACATCACCTGGTCCAAATGACAGAACTTACTATTTTTATTGCAAATCAAAGATGTCTGCTGTTAGTTGGTGTTAACACGACCTCCCATCTTGGCTGTCGGAGGCGGCGGCTGGTGCTGTGACGCTCGTTGCAGCGAGGGGGCACGGAACGTGGGGCGTGGGGCGGCCTCTTCTGCTCGGCTGGCGGCCGCTCCTCAGGCTTCAGCCTCACTCCCCAATCATGGTGAACGCTCACCGGCGCAGCCCAGCGGCGCTCCGTCGATGCTGATGCGATTAGACGGCCGCCGCCACCGCCGCCCCTCCAGGCGGTGCCACGTCGCCGACACATCGCCGCCTTCGATCGGCAACTTCAGGGGACGCACTTGCCCTGCAGGAGTGCCCGACCAAAGGTCTCCACTAGCCGCAGGATAGCACGTTTTCACAGACACGGTGACCCAAAAGTACATTAACATCTAAAAATTCGATGCTCAACGGAATAATGTAGAAAGAGAGGTAAAAATTGACACACATGCCTGAAGCCAATTGGGATTTTATCGAAACCAAAGAAAGTGGAAAAAATGTCCAACAGATGGCGCTTCATATGACACAAAAGCAATAATTAGCAGAACCATTTTTAGCAAAGATGATGTTCTTTACAACATATGTCCAGCTTGGTTGTTCGGATGCTGTCTTTCAGCTATCCTGATGAGGCCGAACGATAGCGTTAGACTTGCGACTTCAGGTAATTCCACAATCGATATGTTGTAGTTGTTGTGGGCTTCAGTCCTGAGACTTGTTTGATGCAGATCTCCATGCTACTCTATCCTGTGCAAGCTTCTTCATCTCCCAGTACTTACTGCAACCTACATCCTTCTGAATCTGCTACCAACCGATCCCTTCTTCTAGTCAAGTTGTGCCACAAATTTCTCTTCTCCCCAATTCTATTCAATACCTCTTCATTAGTTACGTAATCTATCCATCTAATCATCAGCATTCATCTGTAGCACCACATTTCGAAAGCTTCTATTCTCTTCTTGTCCAAACTATTTATCGTCCATGTTTCACTTCCTTACATGGCTACACTCCTTACAAATACTTTCAGAAACGATTTCCCGACACTTAAATCTATACTCGATGTTAACAAATTTCTCTTCTTCAGAAACGCTTTCCTTGCCATTGCCATTCTACATTTTATATCCTCTCTACTTCGAACATCATCAGTTGTTTTGCTCCCCACATAGAAAAACTCCTTTACAACGTTAAGTGTCTCATTTCCTAATCTAATTCCCTCAGCATCACCCGACTTAATTCGACTACATTCCATTATCCTCGTTTTGGTTTTGTTGATGTTCATCTTATATCCTCCTTTCAAGACACTGTCCATTCCGTTCAACTGCTCTTGCAAGTCCTTTGCTGTCTCTGACAGAATTACAATGTCATAGGCAACCACACGGATTGAGGTCTGGGTACCTGGGAGGCCAAGCAAGATGGAAGTGGCCGCTCAGCACACCGTCCTCACCAAACGGTGTGGGCAACAGATCTTTCACGCGTGTGTCAGTAAGGACATACCCGTGGTCAAGGGGTGCCGGCACTGTATCTCAGTGGGTTTGGTCAACGGGCTAGCTGCCCTCTGCAATAACACTAACTAAATACAAATGAATGAAAAAATCTCAGTGAATGGACCAACGACGAACTTGAACGTGTTTCATGGGACGGCCTCCCCGAACAAAATGCGATCAATAAAAAAAAAAAAAAGGGAGGGGAGTAGCGTATTTAATTCGTAATCAAAACGTCCTCGGTCCCAGATTCGATCACTGCCACATTTTTCATTTTGAATAATAATCAGCATTGGCGGCAGAAGATTTGCGGCATAAGAAATCACACTCATTCTGCCAACGGCCCTGTCAAAGAGGGCGGAGAAGCGGATAGAGGTTCAGGGCACTCTCATGCCTTTCGGGTGGGAAACAGCCGCTATGGGTGTAAGAATCAGCAATGATCAACGGCATGAGGATGAAGAAGGCAGTGGAAACCAGTGCATTACAGGGTCTGTAACTAAAGAAGGTTCTTCACGACCTCTCCATTGCCAAAAGATTCCGGAATGGTAAACCTTTTGGATCTCCGGGAGGGGACTTCCAAGGAGGAGGCGACTTTGAGAAAAAGACTGAATAACGAATGAAAGGATAATGTTCTACGAATCGAGGCGTGGAATGTCAGAAACTTTAACGTAAAAGGGAGCTAGAAAATTTGGAAAAGGGAATACAAAGTCTCAATCTAGATACAGTGAGGGTCACTGAAGTGAAATGGAAAGAAGACAAGGACTTCTGGTCTGATGAGTATGGGGTAATATCAACAAAGGCAGAAAATGGTATAGCGAGAGTAAGATTCGTTATGAATAGGAAGGTAGGGCAGAGAGTGTGTCACTGTGAACGGTTCAGTGATAAGGTTGTTCTCATCAGAATCAACAGCAAGTCAACATCGACAGCGATAATTCAGGTATAAATGCCGACTTTGCAAGCTGGAGCTGAAGATGAACACACAGAGAAAGTATATGACGATACCGAATGGGTAATGCAATACCTAAATGGAGATGAAAATCTGATAGTCCTGAGGGACAGGGATGCGGTTGTAGGGGAAAACACAGAAGAAAGGGTTACATGTGAATGTGGGCTTGGTACTAGGAATGAGAGAGGAGAAAAACTAATTGAGTTCTGTAATAAATTCCAGCTAGTAGAAGCGAATACTCTGTTCAAGAATAGCAAGAGGGAGAGATATACTTGGTACAGGCCGGGAGGTACGGAAAGACTTCAGATAGATTACATCAGTGTCAGGCACAGATTCTGAAACCACATGTTGGATTGTCAACAGCACCCAGGACCAGATACAGACCCAGATCACAATGTAGTGGTGACGAAATATAGGCTGAAGTTTACGAGACTAGTCAGCAAGAATGAATTGGCAGAGAAGTGGCATATGCAAGTACTAAGGAATGAAGGGTTACGCTTGAAGTTCTCTAAGGCTACAAATACTGTGATAAGGAATAGCTCAGTAGGCTGTTCAGTTGAAGAGAAATGGACATCTCTAAAAATGGCAATCATAGAAATTGGAAAGAAAAACACTGGTACAAAGAAAGTAACTGCGAAGAAACCATGGGTAACAGGAGAAATATTTCAGTTTATTGATAAAAGAAGGAAGTACAAAAATGTCCAGGGAAATTCAGGAATACAGAAATACAGGTCGCTGAGGAATGAAACTGATAAGAAGTGCAGGGAAGCTAAGGCGAAATGGCTGCATGAAAAATGTGAACGAATCGAAAAACAAATGGTTGTCGGAAGAACTGACTCAGCATATGATGAAGTCAAGAGAACCTTCAGTGAAATTAAAAACAAAGGTGGTAAAATTAAGGGCACAACAGAGATTACACTGTTAAATGCAGAGGAGAGAGTGGTGCACGTGGCTGCTATTGAGAGGCGTGGTAGATGGACGGTATGTCATGAGGCACTCTCCCAGTTCGCCACTTGCAGGTTCCTCAGGGGAGCTGGTTGTAACCTGTGCACACCGGTGGTCGCACTAAAAGAAGCGTGACTTTTAACCCCTACGTATCACATCTAGTGACGCCATTGGCAGTGGAGGATACGGCGGTCTGTCGGTACCGAGCGGCCCTCTGGACAGAGTTTAGTTAGTAGTTCTTAAAAGCTGTGGTACATCCATTTGAATGATACAGAACGAAGTAAATTTCATTCTTAACATTGGCTCTTAGGATGGACTCGGTATCCGTTTCACTGGAGTAGACTTACGGAACCGGCATACTGTCATGGGATAGCGATACGCACATGTACAGTGGGTACAGAAGGGGAGGGGGGGGGGGGGGGGGGAGAGTATCGCGTACACAAGATACTAAAGGGCAGTGCGTCGGCGGAGCTGTTATTTGTATTTAGGTGCTTCGTGTGGAAAGATTTCTGACGTGATTATGGCCGCATGACGGGAATTAACAGACTTTCAACGCTGAATGGTAGTTGGAGCTAGACTCATGGACATTCCATTTCGGAAATCATTAGGTAATTCAATATTCGGAGATGCACAGTGTCAAGATTTTGCCGAGAATACCAAATTTCAGGCATTACCTATCCTCACGCAAAACGTAATGGCCGATGACCTTCAAGTAACGTCCGAGAGCAGAGGCATTTGCATAGAGTTGTCATCGCTAACAGACAAGCAACACTGCCCTGAAATAACAGCAGAAATGAATGTGGGACGTACGAGGAACGTATACGTTAGGACAGTAACGCGAAATGTGGCGTTAATTGGCTATGGCAGCAGACGAACTACGCAAATGCCTTTGCTAACAGCACGACATCGCCTGCAGCGCCTCACCTGGGTTCCTGACCATTTCGGTTGGATTTTAGGCGAAAACCTTGGCCTGGTCAGATGTCACGATTTCAGCTGGTAAAAGCTGATGGTAGGGTTTGAGTGTGGAGCAGACCCATGGAGGCAGGACGTCAAGAAGGTTGATGGTGGTTCCATGATGGTGGGGGTTGTGTTTGCATGGAACGGTCTGGGTCTTCTGGTCCACTTGAACCCATCATGTTCGGCTACATGGAGACCACTTGCAGCTATTCATAAACTTCCTAAATAATGATGGAATTTTTGTGGATGACAATGCGGCATATCGCCCGGACACAATACCGCATTGGTCTGAAGAACAATTTGTATAATTCGAGACAATTATTTGGTCAACCAGATCATCCCATGTGAATCTCATAGAACATTTTTGGGGCGTAATCGAGAGGTCAATTCTTTCAGAAAATCCTGCACCGTCGACACTCTCACAATTATGGAAGGCTAGAGAGGCAATCCCAAAGAAAGCAGGTGTTGACAGATGTGAAAATTACCGAACTATCAGTTTAATAAGTCACAGCTGCAAAATACTAACGCGAATTCTGTACAGACGAATGGAAAAACTGATAGAAGCTGACCTCGGGGAAGATCAGTTTGGATTCCGTAGAAATGTTAGAACACGTGAGGCAATACTGACCCTACGACTTATCTTTGATGAAAGATTAAGGAAAGGCAAACCTACGTTTCTAGCATTTGTAGAGTTTGAGAAAGCTTTTGCCAATGTTGATTGGAATACTCTCTTTCAAATTCTGAAGGTGGCAGGGGTAATTTGTACAGAAAACAGGTGACATTTATAAGAGTCGAGGGGTATGAAAGGGAAGCAGTGTTTGGGAAGGGAGTGAGACAGGGTTGTAGCCTTTCCCCGATGTTATTCAATCTGTATATTGAGCAAGCAGTAAAGAAAACAAAAGAAAAATTCGGAGTAGGTACTAAAATCCATGGAGATGAAATAAAAACTTTGAGGTTCGCCGAAGACACTGTAATTCTGTCAGAGACAGCAAAGGACTTGGAAGCGCAGTTGAACGGAATAGACAGTGTCTTGAAAGGAGGATATAAGATGAACATCAACAAAACCAAAACGAGGATAATGGAATGTAGTCGAATTAAGTCGGGTGATGCTGAGGGAATTGGATTAGGAAATGAGACACGTAAAGAAGTATAGGAGTTTTGCTATTTGGGGAGCAAAATAACTGATGATGGTTGAAGCTGAGAGGATATAAATTGTAGACTGGCAATGGCAAGGAAAGCATATCTAAAGAAGGAAAATTTGTTAACATCGAGTATAGATTTAAGTGTCAGGAAGTCGTTTCTCAAAGTATTTGTATGGAGTGTAGCCATGTATGGAAGTGAAACATGGACGATAAATAGCTTAGACAAGAAGAGAATAGAAGCTTTCGAAATGTGGTGCTACAGAAGAATGCTGAAGATTAGATGGGTAGATCACATATTGGGGAGAAGAGGAGCTTGTGGCACAACTTGACTAGAAGAAGGGATCGGTTGGGAGGACATGTTCTGAGACATCGAGGGATCAGCAATTTAGTATTGGAGGGCAACGTGGAGGGTAAAAATCGTAGAGGAAGACCATGAGATGAATACACTAAGCAGATTCAGAAGGACGTAGGCTGCAGTAGGTACTGGGAGATGAAGAAGCTAGCACAAGATAGAGTAGATATGAGATCTGCATCAAACCAGTCTCAGGACCGAAGACCACAACAAAAACAGAGAGGCAGCATGGCTCAACATTTCTGCGGTGGGCTTCCAAAGACTTGTTCAGTGTATACCACGTGGAGTTTCTGCACTTGGCCGGGGATAAGGAGTTACGACACGGTATTAGGGCTTTTGTCACCCCAGTGCGTGTAGTAGTACAGAGGATCACTCGACTGGAAAAGAAAAGTGGCATGCGGCCAGGCAGGCAGGACGGCCTAACAAACGAGGCTGCCCTGGAGGACGTATGTTCCCCGGGCGGCGGCGGTCCGTCCAATCAGAGGCCGCGATGGTATCGGTCCGCGCGCTGGCGGAGCCCGCCGTAGCGCTAATGAAATGACGGACGCCGGCGCTCTCTGTTAGCGGGCAGATTTTAATATCAATCACGCGCCGGACCACACCCACCTGCCGCCCACTGCCGGCTGACACCTGCTCTGCCGGCGAAACGTCGCTGTGGGTGGCGCCTCACGAGCCGGACAGCTACACAATCGAAAACAAGGCTACAGCATGTAAATATGGCCCGATTACTCCTCTGATAGTCATCTTTCTGAAAACAGTGTGACGTTTCCCGCTATCACAAAGGGATCTGACCTCACTTCACGGGGCTCCAAATAGAGTAGAAGCGTACGAAACACTGTGCGACGAAGAAGGCTGGGATAGTTTTTATTCCCCTCTTGGTTTGCCATCTGCCTCCTTAATTTCATTTTTTCACGTTTTACAGTTTACCATTAACATATGTGAATATGATCCGTATTTTCGTAAAAGAGGAAGGTTGGCTCTCAGTTTTTTCTAACCTTCCCCTCACTTATCGACCTTAATGACAGTGAAAAATAAAACCGCGTGCACCTAATGGAAATTTGGGAAAAGCAATCGTCACAGAAGTTAATTTGTCGGTGAAGAGGGAGTGTAATATCTCTTTATATTCGATGAATTATTCTGATACAATTCTACCCTTGAATGACGTTTACAAAATTTCTATTTTCATACTCGCAGAATCCATGCGCAAAATAGTTTCATACAATAGCTATGCCATGTGCGCATAATTATTCTTTTTAGTACTCTCTCTGGTGGTTGTTAGGAGAAAAAAAGCTTCCGAGATTGTCTTCCTGTCGATTAGCCTCAGCTATGTTTGAAGAACTGTAATCTGATTATTGAGATTTATGACCGAAATAACTGGTACGAAATTGTACGATTAAAAGGGAACTATATATATTGCTCCTTCAAACAAAGGTGTGTGTTTGGCAACTGGGAATTGATGATATTCATCGATATATTGCGTAGCTGTTAATCAGAAGGGAACTTCCGAAAAACTGGATACGAACCTGCATTTAATAATCCAAGAGCTCCACTACTTCAGAAGGTTTAACTTCCTCAAAGCCAAATATCCGCTTGATCTGAGGTTTCCCGACTGATTATACAACGCTCCCAAAATTAAGAGACATTTTATTTGTACAGATTAGCAGACTGCCGCAAAGCTCGAGCCACCAGAGAAGCAGGATCATCGCCTGATTTCATTCTAACAAGTACAATTTCTGAATCATTTCGAGTGACTGAGCTATGACTGTGTTTCATATCATGAATGATTGATTGCTCGAACGAATTGAGAACTACATAGATAGGAGGATATATTACAGGAGGAAAGGGTTACATCTAAATGAAAGGAAAAATGCAAACGACATTGGCAAAATTAATAAACAAAGTAAATGTGCGGTCGTTAGATTAACAAGTAATTGGCGTTAATTAGATATTTGAGATTTGGGGAAAATTAAGGTCTCCAGTCCTATGGACAACTACTATAATAACTGAAAATGAAAGATTAATGCACATATAATAAGCACTAAAAGCGTGGCAACTGAAGATTGACACGTGCTGAACACGCTGACTTAATTTAGCAAAAGAATTAATGAAACCGGAAAATTGAAAGCTAATTTAGTAACTGAAATTAATAGTGAACTTTGTTTCTGAAGCACTACGAAATTCAATAATATAAGGTTAATCTTGGGCTACCTCAACAATCATATCAAAAGCTACTTGAATCTACGCAATATAGAAATAAGAGATTTAACTTTGAACTTGAATTAAATGATTCTGAACAATTAACAATAGTAAAATTTAGTACATACCAAGCTGAGCTGCAGTCACAAGTAAGCTAAAATATGGCAACAAAGCTCGCACTCTTAATTTCTGCTTGTGTAATCTAAATATTGTAGCCAGCTATGAACACTTTAACTGAACTTTGAAATTACAGAAGTGAAATGGAATGATATTACTTTAATGCTGGCATATGAATTTCAACGACACTCGGGTTCATTGCAGAAAAGGAAAGGACCCTGTTTGGTAATGCAATTGGGACAATGAGCAACAAAGGTTCATGCTAAGTCGCTGCATTTTTGTGATGCAGCAGTTTGAAAAGCTGAGGTCTGGCATACAGTTCTAAAACTTTACGTGCTTTTAGTCTTCCTTGTTGGTTGATTGAAGGTTTGCAGTCGTCGATCGGGGAGGTGGCGACAGTCACTCATTGTCGGCCCTCGCTGTTGCAGGAGCTGGATGTTGGCGCGCTTTCTTCTCGACACGGGCACCAGGCGAAACGGGCTCTTCATGTGCGCCAGCTAATGCTTCCCGTTAGCGACACGTGTCAGAAACTATCATAGCAAGTCGAGCGCAATTACATGCTGTCAAACCCCGAAACCGCGGCAACTCGCGGGAGCGTCACACAACACACCTGCTCCACCGCCCTACTCCAGCCAGACTCTGCTCTGCCCGCGCTCCACGCGGCAGAGTCAACACTACCAAAGATCCTAAACACTTTGGTTCTCCACACAACCTATCGATGTAATCGTTCGATAGCATAGTTTTCCCTAGACAAGACCCAGCATAAAAATACAAATAATATCCACAAAACAAACCAATTATACATCGACATATGTATTAAAACCATTACCATATACAAAGACACAGAAATGTTATATTTTCAGGTAACAAAATAAGGAACAAATTTATAGTACAATAGATGGAAATAGGAGGATATGCTTTTCCGGCGTTAAAAGTTGTAAAGGAGTTAACACCAGATCTAATTTTGTGCTTAGTTTTATCTATGTATTTGATTTTGTATTTTATTTCGGTTATTCCTTGTTAGTATCTTTGTTATAGGGCGAAATCAGCAAATTGTTTCGGAACTTAAATTCCGTTGTTGACATGTAAACAAATATAAATTCTGTAATAACTGTAAACATTTGGAAGACGAAATGCTAGTAACCTTAAAGTACTTATTTGGCTGTATTCGAAAACATGTTAGCAAAGCCAGCCCTTAATTAATTTCAAAGTAATTAACAGTCTTGTCAAAAGTATTGTTTGCTTCACTATATTTGTTAATTTCACGATTTAAACAAATAATTTGGCATAACCCTTGTAGTAGAAGAAACTGCTAAAAAGAACCAATTTTTCGATTTATTCAGTTAATTTAATGAGTTAAGTTTTAATCATAATTTCTATAAATTTAGCTTCGAACGATGTGTAGTTTCATGGTCTATTATTGTGATGATATGTAAGGGACCGATTTTTGGTCACGTGGCAATCAGTCTACGGCTGAGTTTCAGACGAGTAACCTGTGCTGGTTAGAATAACAACAATGCTTCAATTCTACTGTGAAATAAGTGTTAAACAATTAGGCCGTGTGTAAGAACAGTGAGAGTGTCTGCTCCATACGTACCTTGTAAGTAGGCTGTTAGGTTTTTATGTTGGTAACGCCACGTAGCACTCTGTACGAAAATCACTGGCTGTGCTGTGTGCAGTCTGTGGCTGGTTTACATTGTTGTTTGCTATTGTAGTGTTGGGCAGCTGGATGTTAACAGCGCGTAGCGTTGCGCAGTTGGAAGTGAGCCGCCAGCAGTGGTGGACGTGGGGAGAGAGATGGCGGAGTTTTGAGAGCGGATGATCTGGACGTGTGTCCATCAGAGACAGTAAATTTGTAAGACTGGATGTCATGAACTGCTATATATATTATGACTTTTGAACACTATTAAGGTAAATACATTGTTAGTTCTCTATCTAAATCTTTCATTTGCTAACTGTGCCTATCAGTATTTAGTGCCTTCATTAGTTTGAATCTTTTATTTAGCTTGCAGTATTGGCGCTCGCAGTAGTTCGAGTAACGAAGATTTTTGTGAGGTAAGTGATTTGTGAAAGATATAAGTTATTGTTAGTCAGGGCTATTCTTTTGTAGGGATTATTAAAAGTCAGATTGCGTTGCGCTAAAAATATTCTGTGTCAGTTTAGTGTTGGTCAGAATAGGTAAAGAGAGATATGTCTGAGTAGGTTCAGTTCTGCTCAGCTGTTTGAAAATCAAATAACGTAAAGGGTTTATCAGCACAGCAATTCAATAATTTTTCTAAGAGGACGTATCAATCTGATTATTCTTCAAGAACTGTGAACTTTGTGGTTAGGTTTCACTGCTCGTAGATGTTCAACAGGAAACAATTGTAGCAGTATGTGGAGTTTCGACTGCTAACTTTTAATGAGGTTTATCAGAAGTTAAACAATAGTGCACTGTCCAATAACTGTGTAATAGTGGGGGTTGTCCAAAGTGAAAATTAAGTACTGTGAAACACAACTGTGCACCTGTCGGCTACATGATTTACAGTAGTCTGTGTCGGAATCCACAACCCATTTTTTCAGGCAGTCTAGCAACGCAGTACATCGACACCGAGGATAATCATCAATCGACGAATAAATAAAAGCAGGTGGAACTGCCACAACTGGCGATCGAAGAATGTGTTGAAGAAATTCCCATGGTACGCTGGGTGGGTGAGTTGTTTCCTGGCTATTTGCAGCGGCGCGCATACAGATCTGGGTTTCTCTTCTGGCTGTAGGCGAAACCCATGTCACATCCTGCCATGTGGTCGCCAAATTTCTGGCATGGTGGGTCCACCGGCTACCAGGTGGACTACCGGTTGTTCTATTACATCTACACAATCTACATTGAAACCTCCCCTTTGAAATAATAATGAATTACTGTGCTGGAAAACCTCTTACATTATTTGTTTTTCAAACAGCTGAGCAAAACTGATCAACACTACAATGGGGAATATTCCAACAATGCCAATCAGCCACGGACTGCACACAGCACAGCCAGTGATTTTCATACAGAGCGCTACGTGGCGTTACCAACATAAAAACCTAAGCAGCCTAGTTACATAGCCCTGTCATTGCTGTTTGTGTTAATTTGTTATGTGCTGCTGCATTTCCTCGTCCTTTAGTATATATCTGAGCTGAGTAGATTTAAGTTAGCTTAAGAGGGGTAGACAATATAAGAAACTAACTATGAAGAATAGGGAAAGAATGCATTGAGAAGTTATATGAAAAAGATTTGGGCAAAAATGAGTATTGTACAATGAGAAATATTTATTTTGAAAGAGGATACGTACAAAACAGTAGGGTTTAGGGACAACATGGTTAGATAAGATTTTTTTTTGCAGGAGGAAATGTTGAAATAAGAGGAAAGATCTATGGAATGAAGTTTTGGGTTGGACTGCAGTACCAAATGTTATACTGAAAATGAACCCTGTCCTTTCCTTTTGTGTTACTCCGCTATGTGTATTTTTGTTTTTCCTGTCTTTATGTGTTTAGCTAATAAGATTTATGTTGAAGAATTTTTTCTAATACTAAGCTACATTCACTATGACGAGGAATACATATATAATTTGCATTAATAATATCTTATTTACTTTGTAAAGACGTTTAGACATTATTTTCTGAAACTATTCTCATTATTTTATTTATTTACTTCTGTCATAATTCCTATAACACTGATGTACATGTTTATTTCTATTGTTTTGTAAAGCCTGTATTACTACAAATGTTATCTGTATTATTACGTTTTTAATGATGTTTTCTGTACCTTTGTGATTGTATTCTCATGTTATAAAACTGTAATTGACACAAGTTCATCAAATTAAGTAACTTGTAAGAATTCATTTCACTGCAGACATTTCTGTTGGTCACAGTATATGCACAATATGTGAAAAGCTGGGACTATTAGTGTTTGCACGTGTGTTAATAATTCAGCAACGGACTGGTTAACAGCATTGCTGGTTCTAAGGATAATTCCAAAAACTTTGTGAGTGCACTAGTGGAGGTTTCAACATCTACATCCATACTCCGCAAGCCGCCTGACGTGTGTGTGGCGGAGGGTACCTTGAGTACCTCTATCGGTTCTCCCTTCTATTTGAGGCTCGACGGAAAAAAAACTGCGACACCAAGAAGGCTTTGTGCAATATAAACGAAAGTTGTTAGGTCTCTTTCCCCATCTGAAAGGTGATGACTATTCAAATTTCGCACCAATCGCGTAAGGTTGGCTCTAGTACCATCACTAAGAGGATACAAATCAGGTCTGATTTAATGCTGTAACGGTCGTGAGCGCTAGTTGCCTTTGAGAGTGAACGTGGTGAGTTGATGTCAGTCAAGAATGCCTTTAAGGTGACAAAGACACCACTATCAACACCTCACTGAGTTTGAAACAGGTCGTGAAATAGAGCTCCGAAACGCTGGACGTTCTTCGTGCGATATTTCAGAAAGATCCGGCAAGAATGTAGCTACTGTATAGGGTTGCTGGCAGCAGTGGTCTCGAGAATGTACGGTCGCAAAAAGACCGGGCTCCGGGGGGCCACATGGCACTACCGAGGAGGAAGACCATCTTGCTCGGTGTATGGTTGTGGCGCGTGTTTAAGCATCTTCAGAAGCAATTTGAGCAGCAGTTGGCTCCACAGTGACTCATCGTAATGTTGCAAATCGGTTACTTCGAGAACAGTTACGAGCCAGACGCTTTGTCACGTACGTTCCGCTGACCCCAAACCACCACCACTTATGACTTTATTAATATCAAGGGTCAGCCCTTTGGAGAAATTATTTATTTCAAGTTTCTGCTACCAGTCACGTTTTATTTTATGCTTAATCTAACATAATGGAACACGTTTCGAACATGTTTTGTTCATCTTCAAGTGTTTGTACATACATACAGACATCGAGAAAAGTTACTTAAAAATAAACAGTCTTAAACTAGATTAATCTAGAACACTTTATTTTTTACTGTAGCTGCTGGTGTGGCATTTGGGGGGAAGGAGGGGGGCAGTGTATATCTAGAAATCGAAGTCAGTGATGTCTTCTGCTGTCTTTCTTCTTTGTTGTAGACTATGTATATCTCAGCAGTTACATCATCTTGCTGCCTCACTTGCATCACTGCGGCGGAGCTGTTGACTGACATTACACTACTGCACATTATATTTTGTCACTGACTACCACTGCACAAATTGCTTCGATGTTATACACAGAACACAATATGGCGGATTGTAGCATGTGAGTCTGTATCGATTATCGAGGTTTTGTATCTATATTCTTGGTTCTAGTCAATTATTTACATTGACATTTCTTGAATCTATTGAATTAGAACTGGCTTAAGACTGTTGAAGAATTTTGAGTTTTTGAATACGGTTAGTTCATTAAGAATGTTAACTCCATGCTTTGTGTTATGTATGAAAATTTCCATTTCTTCCATGATATCCATTCTTTACTTTTTCCTATTTTGTGTAAAATTTCGAGGTTGTCTTCGATTTTCAAAGGGTGGCCTGTGTCTTTTATGTGAGTTGCTACTGCTGATGTTACATTTATCAAGCCTTTAGCAGTCTAAATGTTCTTTGAATCGGGTTCTGAAATTTCTGCCTGTTTGGCCGATATAATATTTATTACATTGGCTGCAGCTAATTTTGTAAATGCCAGATGCATCAAGACTTGTATCTGGTGGTTTTATATTGTGAATAAGCTTCCTACTTAGTTTGTTGTTGGTGCTGAAGCTAATTATTGCTTCTGTGTTTTTGAATAGTCTTGCTAATTTGTCAGACACTATTCCAAGATATGGCATTTTTACATATTTGACTGCTGGAACACTGCCAGTTGTGAGCGTAGTTTGATGTTGTTTGTTCAGATTATTTTTTATATGCTGTGACATGGTATTAGTCAGAGAGGGGACATATCCATTGTTTATTGCAGTATATGTTACGGTTTCTATTTTTTGTTGGAGTTTTGTATGTTGAAGCGGCAATTTGTGTGCTCTGTACAGCACTGCTCTGTAAGCAGCTTTTTTTGTGGGAGGAGGGATGTGTTGAGGAGTTTGGTATAGTGGTGTCAGTGCCAGTAGGTTTTCTGTAAACATTGAAAGCTGCCTTTTGGTTCTGTTTTGATATTTTATGCCAAGAAAAAGTATGGTGTTGTCTTCTTCCTGTTCAAGGGTGAAGTGAATATTTTTATGGAGTCTATTAAATTTGTTAAAAAGGTTTGTCACTTCATCCTCTGTGCCATCAAATAGAATGAGGGTGACATCTGCATATCTCTTATAGAATTTAACGTTGCTTGTGATGCTATCAGTTAGTGTTAGAATATTATATTCTATATGGTTGATTAATATTTCAGCTAATGGGCAAATGAGAGGGCTTCCCATTGCTAGTCCTTGGTCCTGCTTGTAGCTTTTGTTGTTAAAAGGGAAGTAATTATGTGAGAGCACTACATCTACAAGTTCTTTGGAGGGTAGTTGGTGGTCTGTTATGTTTTCTGACGGAAGCTGGCCCTGCCTCGTTGCCAGTGACGACGGTGTGTTGGTACGAAGGAGGCCAACTGAGGGCGTGGAACGGACCTGTCTGCGTCCCGGACACACTGGACCCACACTTGGAGTTACGGCCTAGGGTGCAATGTCTTGTGATAGCAGCAGCACTCTCGTGATTGTCACACGAATGTTGAGTGCAAATTTGTATGTCATTCTGGTGATTCGAGCTGTTGTGCTGTCATCTATTAATAGTATTTCAGGGGGGCGTCTTCCAACAGGTTAACGCTCGGCCGCATACCGCTCTTGTAACCCAGCGTGGTCTATGAGTGTCGACATGTTGCATTACCCTGGTCGGTAACCGGGTCTGTCTCCAGTCGATCACATATGGAACATCATCGGACGACAGCCCCAGCCTCATCCACAACCAGTATTAACCATCTTGTATTGACGCAGAAAACTATAGGCCTATATCTCTGACATCGATCAGTTGTAGAATTTGAGAACAAGTTTTTTGCTCGCGTATCATGTCATTTATGGAAACCCAGAATCTACTCTGTAGGAATCAACATGGATTCCGGAAGCAGCGATCGTACGAGACCCAACTTTATTTGTTCATGAGACCCAGAAAATATTAGATACAGGCTCCCAGGTGGATGTTATTTTCCTTGACTTCCGGAAGGCGTTCGTTACAGTTCCGTACTGTCGCCTGATAAACAAAGTAAGAGCCTATGGAATAGCAAACCAGCTGTGTGGCTGGATTGAAGAGTTTTTACCAAACAGAACACAGCATGTTGTTCTCAATGAAGAGGCGTCTACAGACGTTAAAGTAACCTCTGGTGTGCCACAGGAGAGTGTTATGGGACCATTGCTATTCACAATATATATAAATGACCTAGTAGATAGTGTCTAAAGTTCCATGCGGCTTTTCGCGGATGATGCTGTAGTATACAGAGAAGTTGCAGCATTAGAAAATTGTAGCGAAATGCAGGAAGATCTGCACCGGATAGGCACTTGGTGCAAGGAGTGACAAATGACCCTTAACATAGACAAATGTAATATATTGTGAATACATAGAATGAAGGATCCTTTATTGTATGATTATATGATAGCGGAACAAACACTGGTAGCAGTTGCTTCTGGGAGTATGCGTGCTGAACGATTTGAAGTGGAATGATCATATAAAATTAATTGTTGGGAAGGCGGGTGCTAGGTTGAGATTCATTGGGAGAGTCCTTAGAAAATGTAGTCCATCAACAAAGGAGGTGGCTTACAAAACGCTCGTTCGACCTGTATTGCTCATCAGTGTGGGATCCGTACCAGGTCGGGTTGACGGAGGAGATAGAGAAGATCCAAAGAAGAGCGGCGCGTTTCGTCACAGGGTTATTTGGTAAGCGTGATAGCGTTACGGAGATGTTTAGCAAACTCAAGTGGCAGACTCAGCAAGAGAGGCGCTGTGCATCTCGGTGTAGCTTGCCTTCCAGGTTTCGAGAGGGTGCGTTTCTGGATGAGGTTTCGAATATATTGCTTCCCCCTACTTATACCTCCCGAGGAGATCACGAATGTAAAATTAGAGAGATTCGAGCGCGCACGGAGGCTTTCCGGCAGTCGTTCTTCCCGCAAATCATACGCGACTGGAACACGAAAGGGAGGTTATGACAGTGGCACGTAAAGTGACCTCCGCCACACACTGTTGGGTGGCTTGCAGAGTATAAATGTAGATGTAGACCGACCAAGTGCAGCAGGCATGGGACTCCATCTCACATAAAGGCATCCGGCACGTCTACAACACAGTTAATGCACGATTGCATGCTTTGAGTCAACATACCGGCGGTTACATCCATTATTACCCTACCAATATTTCACATTTGCAGTGGCTGTACTTGCGCTTACAGTTAACCCGTGATCCTGCAATGTTGATCACTGCGATATGTTACCTAGACAAACGTATTCCCGAAATTTCGTTGCTTTACAATTACTATTTTTTGGTGTTGTGCTTTTAGTTCCGTCATTGTGTATGGAAGTATTTAAACTCAGTAGAATGATGCCAAAAAGATAATCAGATTAAATGATGGAATACTAGTTTTGGTGACTAATGTTCCTGCTGCCATAACTGCAACCTTTTCTCCTATTTCCTGATATATGATAACTTGGCTAAGGAACTTCCTGTCTCCTTGACTGTTGCAGTATCAAAAATCGAAACTACAACAAGTGTTTCAGCCAGAAAATGTAGAATAAGGAACAGGGAGGAGGGTGGAAATTCTTAACATATTCAACCGTTCAAAACAATAAAATTCCAGGCAGCCTTTGCAGAATTGGACAACACTAATCAAAACTGTTGGTTTATCCCTAGCATTAGCCGTCCTCCGCAGGAACAAAAATTTATAAGAGAAAATATCCAAAAATGATTAAAAGATTCGTCCAATCACTAGGGAGGTTCTACGCAGTAAAACTGTGGGAAAGCTATCTCAGAGGAGGAATATGTTAGATGCTGTTGACCATGAGAGAAAAGAGATTTGGCTGCACAGGATGGCATGGCGTGCAGTCAGCTGACTGAGCAGACTGAAACGCGTGTAATTTTAGTGATCGCGATAGCCACATGCATCATTTCGCGTGACAACTGAATTGTTGGCGCATATGACTCTATGCATAAATGAACGCAAGTAGTAGAGGCCATCCATGCCAAGCAAAGCTGGAGATACAGCTCCAGAGTAATTGCAATCAGCGACCTAAAAACCAGAAGGGATCGATAAGAAACTATGTCATGGAGGGGCTGGAGAGTATGACTCCATTAGTTTTATTGCCTTAGTGGTTGCCTCCATAGGTTAAAATGTAGTAGGTGCAGACTGATGTCCCTAAATTGCCCCAGACAGAAGCTGGGATGGGTCCTAAGAAAGGGCACGGCCGATTTCCTCCCCATTCTTCAAATATTCCGAGCGTCTCGAATTACTTCAGTGTCGACGGGACGTTAAATCATAATCTTGCTTCCTTGCTGCGAAAACTCAAGTACTGCTGGGGCCAGGGTGACTCTCTTACCCGTAGATCGGCCATTCTGAAGTGGAGCCACTCGGAAACCCTCCCTAAAGGTAGTTCTCCGTCCACAATCGGGTGGACACACAATCAGTTTGTACTAAACAGCTATATTCTTCAACACTCCATGCCAGCTTGGAACTTTTAAAAGCAATATGCTTGGTAGGTAACAAAATTATTTCGGCCTTACCATCGTACTTCAGCAACATTTCGGTAAGTCCAGGAAACAGAGCAAAATTGGTTTTATTGCGGGAATTTGCGTATTAATGTTTTCGATTTACTAAATACGTGTGAAATCGACCCATCAATCCCCTTCTGTATGGATCTGTGATTGTATCTTATACTAGCCGAATAATTTTATTCGCTTCCTTTCTAAGGACTGGATGAACAGTCGCTGAGACCTCTGTATCTGTGTGTGAAACATCAAGGAAAAGTCTGACGCTTACAGCTTTTTCCATAGCAGATTGAGGAACCATTAGCTAACTGCAGGTGGTGCTGGATAAAACTATCTTGGCCAGAGTTAATTCATTCCCATTAATTTCATTTCTTTGTCAAATTTGAGAATGATTCTTTCATCTGACTCTTCCCCTACTGACTTTGAATTGTAATCCTGTTTCTTTGTTTCAGCGATTATCGGCGAGAGTTGCGGTAGTCAGATGGAGATAAAGTGTAGAAATGTTAATGGTGAACATATTCCAGGCCATCGGTCGGAACTCGTCATCTTCCCTTACAGTAGAGAGATAGCTACCGGGTTTGTAGTTACTGACTCTGGAATTGCAAGAATTTTTACATCTACATCTACATGACTACTCTGCAATTGACATTTAAGTGCTTGGCAGAGGGTTCATCGATCCACAGTCATACTATCTCTCTACTATTCCACTTCCTAACAGAGAGCGGGAAAAACGAACACCTAAACATTTCTGTTCGAGCTCTGATTTCTCTTATTTTATTTTGATGATCATTCCTACCTATGTAGGTTGGGTTCAACAAAATATTTTCGCATTCGGAAGAGAAAGTTGGTGACTGAAATTTCGTAAAAAGATCTCGCCACGACGAAAAACGTTTTTGCTTTAATGACTTCCGTCCCAATTCGCGTATCATATCTGCCACACTCTCTCCCCTATTACGTGATAATGCAAAACAAGCTGCCCTTTTTTGCACCCTTTCGATGTCCTCCGTCAATCCCACCTGGTAAGGATCCCACACCGCGCAGCAATATTCTAACAGAGGACGAATGAGTGTAGTGTAAGCTGTCTCTTTAGTGGACTTGTCGTATCTTCTAAGTGTCCTGCCATTGAAACGCAACCTTTGGCTCGCCTTCCCCACAATATTATCTATGTGGTCTTTCCAACTGAAATTGTTCGTAATTTTAACACCCAGGTACTTAGTTGAATTGACAGCCTTGAGAATTGTACTATTTATCGAGTAATCGAATTCTAACGGATTTCTTTTGGAACTCATGTGGATCACCTCACACTTTTCGTTATTTAGCGTCAACTGCCACCTGCCACATCATACAGCAATCTTTTCTAAATCGGTTTGCAACTGATACTGGTCTATATATACTGCTATATATACTTTCACTAATGAAATATTAAATGCTCTGAGTAACAGGAAGTCACCCGTTGGGATTTTTTGTGATATATCAAAAGCTTTTGACGGTGTAAATCATGGAATACTTCTAGATAAGCTCAAATACTGTGGTATGAATGGGACAGTGCTCAAATGGCTTAAATTTTTAGACCGTCTCTCGGGTGAAAGCAATACTGGCAACCCTAATTTGCAATGACTGGAAGTGTAACAGTGCGGAGAATTTATTTCCGTCCACGAGAACACGTGTCTGGTTACTAGGAACAGTTCGTCGCGCAGTTTGCCTCGCGCGACGCGCATCGCCGAGGGTACCGTGGATTGTGGGCGGTTCACACACTATGACGTCCCGCAACGCCTCGGAAGGAGCGTTTTAGCATGTTGCAGCCAATCAGAGAGGAGAGCGACTGCTCTTCCTGGAAGCGGGAGCAATGTGCGCCCACTCATCCTTCTAGAGTGCGCAAGCAGCTTATGTATCTAGCGATCGATGCTCTAGTAATTTTGTACAATGGGTGCTCCACAAATTGTATTAGAAGTGTAACATAGGCAAACACTCGGCGAAGTAAGAAATCAGGAAAAGAAGTGTCGGGTACGGCCTTTCTGCCATACATTCCCAGAGTGACGGACAGAATCGGCCGTATGTTTCACAAACACGGCGCAAAGACAATTTTCAAACCGACAAGGAAGATCAAAGAATGTCTTAGATCGGCAAAGTATAAAAGGAACCCACTTGCAATGTCGGGAGTATACAGCTTACCATGCACATGCGGAGAAGTTTTGTCGGAATGACTGATCCTCCAGTCAACACTAGGATCAAAGAACGTAAGAGACATTGCAGGTTGGGGGAGGTGGAGAAATCGGCCGTGGCAGAGCATGCCCTGAGTGAGACCGACCATGTAATACGGCCGTCTGCGCCTTCAACCACGTGGTTACCTCTTCTTGAAGCTGTGCGACTCATTACTCGATAGCATCGTTACTGGTGACGAAACATGGGTAAGCATGTGAACTACGAGACAAAAGTGCAGTCAATGCAGTGGGGGCACACAAATTCCCCCCAAAAACCCAAGAAATGCATGCAGACAATGTCGGCAAGGAAGATGATGGCGACTGTCTTTTGGGACAGAAAAGGTGTGATTTTTGTGGATTTCCTGGAAACAGGCACTACAATAAACTCTCAACGGGATTGCCAAACTCTGCACAACCTCAGAAGAGCAATACAAAACAAGCGCAGGGGAAAGTTGGGCTCAAAGATCTTGCTGATTCACGACAACGCCCGGGCCCACACGGCAAATGCCACTCGTGAAGTTCTCGAATCTTTTAAGTGGGAGTTGTTTCCTCATCCGCCGAACAGTCCCGACCTGGCACCGAGCGACTTCCACTTATTCCCAGCAATGAAGAAGTGGTTGGCTATGCAGCGTTTTGATGACGACGCACAGCTTCAAGAAGAGGTAACCACGTGGTTGAAGGCTCAGGCGGCCGAATTTTACGACGAAGGAATTTCCAAGCTCGTCCATCGGTACGATAAGTACCTTAATTTAAATGGCAACTACACTCCTGGAAATTGAAATAAGAACACCGTGAATTCATTGTCCCAGGAAGGGGAAACTTTATTGACACATTCCTGGGGTCAGATACATCACATGATCACACTGACAGAACCACAGGCACATAGACACAGGCAACAGAGCATGCACAATGTCGGCACTAGTACAGTGTATATCCACCTTTCGCAGCAATGCAGGCTGCTATTCTCCCATGGAGACGATCGCAGAGATGCTGAATGTAGGACGTGCATTGTCCTGTTGGAACAACAAGTTCCCTTGCCGGTCTAGGAATGGTAGAACGATGGGTTCGATGACGGTTTGGATGTACCGTGCACTATTCAGTGTCCCCTCGACGATCACCAGAGGTGTACGGCCAGTGTAGGAGATCGCTCCCCACACCATGATGCCGGGTGTTGGCTCTGTGTGCCTCGGTCGTATGCAGTCCTGATTGTGGCGCTCACCTGCACGGCGCCAAACACGCATACGACCATCATTGGCACCAAGGCAGAAGCGACTCTCATCGCTGAAGACGACACGTCTCCATTCGTCCCTCCATTCACGCGTGTCGCGACACCGCTGGAGGCGGGCTGCACGATGTTAGGGCGTGAGCGGAAGACGGCCTAACGGTGTGAGGGACCGTAGCCCAGCTTCATGGAGACGGTTGCGAATGGTCCTCGCCGATACCCCAGGAGCAACAGTGTCCCTAATTTGCTGGGAAGTGGCGGTGCGGTCCCCTACAGCACTGCGTAGGATCCTACGGTCTTGGCGTGCATCCGTGCGTCGCTGCGGTCCGGTCCCAGGTCGACGGGCACGTGCACCTTCCGCCGACCACTGGCGACAACATCGATGTACTGTGGAGACCTCACGGCCCACGTGTTGAGCAATTCGGCGGTACGTCCACCCGGCCTCCCGCATGCCCACTATACGCCCTCGCTCAAAGTCCGTCAAGTGCACATACGGTTCGCGTCCACGCTGTCGCGGCATGCTACCAGTGTTAAAGACTGCGATGGAGCTCCGTATGCCACGGCAAACTGGCTGACACTGACGGCGGCGGTGCACAAATGCTGCGCAGCTAGCGCCATTCGACGGCCAACACCGCGGTTCCTGGTGTGTCCGCTGTGCCGTGCGTGTGTTCATTGCTTGTACAGCCCTCTCGCAGTGTCCGGAGCAAGTATGGTGGGTCTGACACACCAGTGTCAATGTGTTCTTTTTTCCATTTCCAGGAGTGTATGTGGAAAAGTTGTATTTAAGTGTGGCTTTCATCTGTATATAATAAAAAATAATTCCAATACTTTATTTATTTTTAATTCCAAAACTTAATGTACTTTGTGGATAGCTCTCGTAAAATTCTCCGACACGAAAGTTCTGGCTGTAGAGAATCACTGTCACACCCGCTTGTTTAGAGAAGCTGTAGAAATACACAAACATTGAAACACCTTCAACCAGAAAGAGGAAAGCCTTAAGGTTAACGGATCTTGGCTTCCCGTACTGCAGCCAACGACCGTCGCAGGTAGCAAGAGGAGAACCGCACCGGAAATGACCGCGGAGAAGCCCTCGGACGTTCGCGCGCCAGGTAAATACAGTCTGCAGTCCCGAGCTCGGCTCCAGTTCACCACCGGCAATGGAGGGTGAAGCTCTGACAATGCCAGCCACTCGTGCTGCCGAAACGTCAGTAAAATCATCAGACGAACGTCGGCCGAAGAACCCGAGACAGTAGCAAATAGGCAGCTTGTCAACAACTGGTCGTGAAAGCCTTAACTATTTTGTAGTTTTGTACAGGTTTTGTAACCTTGTTTTTGCTGAGAAGCTGGGTAGTTAGGAAAGTGATGGGATCCACCGCAAAACTATCTGAAAAACTGTTTGCGTGTATCTAGAACTGTAGGGTCCTTAACGTGCCTTCCTGGGACACGCCCGATATTACTCTGGATGCTATTGACCAAGCGACATCCAGTATAACGTACTTGGTGCTATTAGGCGGAGACGCTTTAATAAAAACACAGACCAACAGGACAAACCCTCAGCTTTCACTGCCAAAATGGTCGGGTCACAGCCTTTGCTGCACTCTTTTCTATTAGCCTAAAGTAAACTCCTTCTTCATCCACCTCAGCAGACCAAGTGATCTTTCGTGCCGCTCCAAATGGTCCTTCTCTGCGTCCCAAGAAGTAATGTGTAAATATCCAGACTTCTTTGCCTCCACTTTTTTTGACCTGTGCAGGGGAATAGGTGGATGCTGGACAAAAGCAGAAATGATTAAAAGTGCATATAATCTGATGGACAGTAACTTTACTTGACTTGAACAGCAGATACAAGAGGTTCCATATACAGCGCTTCGTCGTCGTAAATAATCACGAAACAGAAACTGTACTGTAAACTGCTGATGCTTCGACTGACTGTAAGTCTGGTTGTGGTTGGTGTCGTTGCGGCTTCTTCTTATATCGGCTCGATTGTATGGTGGCGTTAAGTACGCATGCCACAGAAGTTGTGTGTTCATGACATCCGCGGACTGGCGAGGTAGTTACATGGTTTATTGCCAACCTTGATTACATTTTCACGCAATTTGGGTGCATAGATCCTGAGAAATCAGTACCCAGAACAACCACCTCTGGCCGTAATAACTGCCGTGATGCGCCTGGGATTTGAGTCAAACAGAGCTTGGATGGCATGTACAGGTACAGCTGCGCATGCAGCTTCAACACGATACCACAGTCCATTAGGAGTAGTGACTGGAGTATTGTACCGAACCAGTCGCTCGGCCACCATTGACCAGACGTTTTCAGTTGGTGAGAGATCTGGAGATTATGCTGGCCAGGGCAGCAGACGAACATTTTCTGTATCCAGAAAAGCCCGTACACGACCTGCAACATGCGGTCGTGCATTATCCTGCTGAAATGTAGGGCATCGCAGGGATCGAATTAAGGTAGAGCCACGGGTCGTACTACATCTGAAATGTAGCGTCCTCTTTTCAAAGTGCCGTCAGTGCGAACAAGAGGTGACCGAAACGTGTAAACAATGGCACCCAGTGCCATGACGATGGCGATGACGAGTACAAGCTTCCAATGTACGTTCACCGTGATGTCACCAAACACGGATGCGACCATCATGACGCTGTAAACAGAACCTGGATTCATCCGAAAAAATGACGTTTTGCCATTCGTGCAGCCAGCTTCGTCGTTGAGTACACCATCGCAGACGCTTCTGTCTGTGATGCAGCGTCAAGGGCAACCGCAGCCATGGTCTCCGAGCTGATACTCCATGCTGCTGCAAACGTCGTCGAACTGTTCGTGAAGGTGGTTGTTGTCTTGCAAACGTCCCCATCTGTTGACTCAGGGAACGAGACGTGGCTGCACGATCCGTTACTGCCATGCGGATAAGATGCCTGTCATCTCGACTGCTAGTGATACGATGCTGTTGGGATCCAGCACGGCGTTCCGCATTACCCTCCTCAACCCACCGATTCCATGTTCTTCTAACAGTCATTGGATCTCGACCAACGCGAGCAGCAATGTCGCGATACAATAAAGCGCAATCGCGATAGGCTACAATCCGATCTTGCAGTTTGTGTATGGGAAATCGGTTGGAAACCTTCCGCATGTCAGCACGTTGTCAGTGTCGCCATCGGCGCCAACCTTGTGTGAATGCTCTGAAAAGCTAATCATTTGCATATCACAGCATCTTCTTCCTGTCGGTTAAGTTTCGTGTCTATAGCACGTCATCTTCGTGGTGTAGCAATTTTAATGACCAGTATATACTCCTGGAAATTGAAATAAGAACACCGTGAATTCATTGTCCCAGGAAGGGGAAACTTTATTGACACATTCCTGGGGTCAGATACATCACATGATCACACTGACAGAACCACAGGCACATAGACACAGGCAACAGAGCATGCACAATGTCGGCACTAGTACAGTGTATATCCACCTTTCGCACCGCTGGAGGCGGGCTGCACGATGTTAGGGCGTGAGCGGAAGACGGCCTAACGGTGTGAGGGACCGTAGCCCAGCTTCATGGAGACGGTTGCGAATGGTCCTCGCCGATACCCCAGGAGCAACAGTGTCCCTAATTTGCTGGGAAGTGGCGGTGCGGTCCCCTACGGCACTGCGTAGGATCCTACGGTCTTGGCGAGCATCCGTGCGTCGCTGCGGTCCGGTCCCAGGTCGACGGGCACGTGCACTTTCCGCTGACCACTGGCGACAGCATCGATGTACTGTGGAGACGTCACGCCCCACGTGTTGAGCAATTCGGCGGTATGTCCACCCGGCCTCCCACATGCCCACTATACGCCCTCGCTCAAAGTCCGTCAACTGCACATACGGTTCACGTCCACGCTGTCGCGGCATGCTACCAGTGTTAAAGACTGCGATGGAGCTCCGTATGCCACGGCAAACTGGCTGACACTGCCGGCGGCGGTGCACAAATGCTGCGCAGCTAGCGCCATTCGACGGCCAACACCGCGGTTCCTGGTGTGTCCGCTGTGCCGTGCTTGTGATCATTGCTTGTACAGCCCTCTCGCAGTGTCCGGAGCAAGTATGGTGGGTCTGACACACCAGTGTCAATGTGTTCTTTTTTCCATTTCCAGGAGTATATATATATATATATATATATATATATATATATATATATATATATATATATATATATATATGTGTGTGTGAATTCCTTACGGGCCAAACTGCTGAGATCATCGGCTCGCTTCCTTCTCCGTCCTTCCGTAATCCGATGAGACCGATGACCTGGGTGTTCGGTCTTTTGCCCCAATCTACCTAGAGAATATCCAAAGAAACTAAACTAATCTCCGTCCGAACAGGCCTTGGAAGGCTCAACTGTAGCGACCGACCGCCGTATCACCCTCAGCCCATGGGCGCACTGGATGCCGATGTGGAGGGACATGTGGTCAGCACACCGTGTAAGTAGGCTGTTTAGGTTTTTATGTTGGTAACGTCACGTAGCGCTCTGTATGAAAATCACTGACTGCTGTGTGCAGTCTGTGGCTGGTTTGCATTGTTGGAATTTGCTATTGTAGTGTTGGGCAGTTGGCTGTTAACAGTGCGTAGCGTTGCGCAGTTGGAGGTGAGCCGCCAGCAGTGGTGGATGTGGGGAGAGAGATGGCGGAGTTTTGAGAGCGGATGATCTGAACGTGTGTCCATCAGAGAGAGTAAATGTGTAATACTGGATATCATATATTACGTCTTTTGAACACTATTAAGGTAAATACATTGTTTGTTATCTATCAAAATCTTTCATTTGATAACTATGCCCATCAGTAGTTAGTGGCTTCAGTAGTTAGAATCTATTATTTAGCTGACAGTAGTGGCGCTCGCTGTATTGCAGTAGTTCGAGTAACCAAGTTTTTTGTGAGGTAAGTGATTCATGAAAGGTATAGGTTATTGTTAGTCAGGGATTATTGAAAGTCAGATTGCGTTGCGCTAAAAATATTGTGTGTCAGCTTAAGAACAGTCATTTATAATTATTCTAAGGGGACGTTTCAACCGTTCTCCGAGCTGTTTGTCAGTCTGGAGCTGCTACTTCTCAATCAAACAGCCCCTCAGTTTTCCTCACAAGGGCTGAGTGCGGCTTGCCAACAACGCTCGTCAAACTGGATGGTCAACCATCCAAGATGTTGATGATGATATTTGGATTGTGGGACGCTCAACTGCGCGGTTAGCAGCGCCCGTACAAATTCCCAACCTTCGCAAAGTCCAATCTTGCCACTCGCAAGAATGATGATGAAATGATGACAAGACAAACACCCAGTCATCTCGAGGCAGGTGAAAATCCCTCACCCCGCCTGGAATCTAACCCGGGACCCCGTGCTCTGAGAGCGAGAATGCGACCGCGAGACCACGAGCGGCGAGACATCACCCATCCAAGTGCTAGCCCAGCGCGACAGCGCTTAACGTTGGTTGTCTGCGGCAAGGCCGTTGGCGAAAATATCCAAAGAAAAGCAGTACATCTCGTTACAGGTTCATTTAGTAAGCGAAACAGCGTCACGGAGATGCTCAGCCAAATCCAGTGGTAGATGATACAAGAGAGGCGTTATCCATCACGGTTCTAGGCGCTTCTGTCTGGAACCGCGCGACTGCTACGGTCGCAGGTTCGAATCCTGCCTCGTGCATGGATGTGTGTGATGTCCTTAGGTTAGTTAGGTTTAAGTACTTCTAAGTTCTAGGGGACTGATGACCTCAGATGTTAAGTCCCATAGTGCTCAGAGCCATCTTTTTTTATCCATCACGCTGTGGTTTTCTGTTAAATTTCCTAGAGAGAACACTCCACTCTGGAAGTCAACGACTCAGGTCCACCATGACAGAATGTATTCTCTGGTGCTACGAACATGCACTCTCACATTCAGCTGTTATGCGATACCTCATAACCTGTATCCGTTCTTTGGAGAGTTTGTGTATGAATAAGGCATGGTGTATTTTACACGAGTGGTTTCCCCTGAATCCATGCTGATTCTTAGGTAGGTCACCTTCTATACTGTGCTGTAGATAAGGACCACCGTATCACATCCTGCATCCATTCAAACTGGTGGGCCCTCGTTTGCAAGTAACAGATGGAAAATAAATTGGGATTTTGCGTGATTCTCTCCAGCTTTAATCAATCAGGCTGCTGCTGTAGTGTGACAGTCCGCATATCCTCCTTCCACGCAAAAAGTTCTAGTTTCGAATATCGTCAGTTGCTTTAAAATTTTTACTGTCTTGATGCATTTGATCGTTATTTTTATTCAATTAACTGATTAAAATTTAGTTTTCTTATTTCTATTCCTTTGTTATTAGGTCTACAACTTTGCTTCCTGCGTTTTGCCATAGACGGCAGTAGCGGCAAGTGGGGTTGAGGTGGTGGGTCATAGGTGTAATACAATAAGCTTAGGCATCTGCGAACATGCCACAAAATATTAGTCGATTTGTGATTGCATCATTAGGTACCTATTCCTCGCCATTTCGTGGAAGTTTTAATTTTCTGCTTTAACATGAAGAAATCTGTGGCTCTGGCTCTTAAAATACTGGGTAAGACCAACGGTGAGGGAACTGTTAGTGGAAGAACGTTCAGAGAATGTTTTCAATAACTTAAGAACGGTGATTTTGATGTCAAAGACCAGCATGGCGGTGGAAGACAGAACGCTTTCGTAGCTACTGAAACAGACGAAGACAGTCACAGGACATCATTATCGAAAGCAATTGATGCGTTCGAGCGCAGCACTGAACCACAGACGGCCACAATACAGCGATAGACACGTGAAGGTAATTTTGCAGCAGTCAGTGCTCGACCCCATGTCGCAAAAACCGTCAAAATATACATGGAAACGTTGAAATGAGAAGTCCTATCCCACCCGCCGTATTCTCCATACGTTGCTCTCTCTGGCTACCACCTTTTTCAATCAGTGGCATACAGTCTGACTGACCAGCACTTCCGATCGTATGAACAAGTGCAAAATTGAAGCGACTCTTGGATCCCCACAAAAGACGCCCAGTTCTTCCGCCACGGCATTCGTATGCTATCCGAAAGATGGGAGAATGCAGTGGCCAGCGATGGGCAATACTATGAATCATAATTTTTTTTAAGTTTCTCACAACAAAGCCCCGAGTTTCGAGATGGGCAATACTGTGAATCATAATTATTTTTGTAAGTTTCTCACAACAAAGCCCCGAACTTCGAGAAGAAACGGCGGGAGCAAAGTTGTAGACCTAGTTCATCATCTTAATCAACGAATTAACTGTTTCAATTGCTCTCCTTCTTTTTCCACTTCTAATCTTTGTTCATGTGAATTTAATTATCATCATTTATTGATTTCGATTTAATTTCTTCTCTTTTATCATCTTATATTCTCTACCATGTTATTGCGCTCATTATTTTTATTCCTCATTTTCCTGGAATTATGTTTTATTTATAGTCCTTTCTTTGGTTTAAATCTTTATATGCGTTACTTTTGTGAACGGTGGAATAAGAATTTATGTTTTAAATGTTTATACGACGATTGCCATTGGAACAAAAGTACAACTTGTAACGAAAAATACGTTTTTGACACCATTGTGGAGTCTATATGAACAGATTATTTCATTTTTCGTTTTCTGACTGATGAATCGTCGTTTTCAAATGTTTAAATATTATGGTAGATAACTAAAAATAACGAAATTCACATGCAAAAATATTTCAAGTGGAAAAACAATGACAGGTCGAAGAAAAGACAGCAACTGAAGTAGTTAAAACGCCGATTAAAATTACGTGACAAAGGAAACGAAATTTTAAAAAAATTAGTACCTGACGAAAATCGAACATATAACGTCTTGCATTTGAGGACTGCACAATAACCGTTTCGCTACAGCTGTCTGGCCAACATTGCTCTTTTTAAAGCTGCAGAGCATCACGTGAGATTCCGAAATATTTTTGTCGATTACTCGCAGACGGGCGCTCACTAAGGTAAACGAGTCCAGAGTCTAATCCTTGCACCATAACCTACATCATCGCGTAGGTGGTGCGAGTCGCCGGGTAGCAGTGTATTTAACACTAAATTCTTCTAGAACCTTCATATTGAAATGATGCTCTAAGCCTCCCCTTCTCTAACTCCGAATTTTGATGTTGCACATGGATTAAGAAGAGACGCGAACTGACTGTAATCGACCCTGCAAGTGGAGTAGAAAAGAGTTTGGCACCTGCAATAATTTAATTTGATAGAAATTAATTTTATAAAGGAAAGTTTCATTAACGTAATGAGACATGAAAGGGTTGCTTTACCGATACACAGAATGAAAATTCTGTCCAAAATAACAATTTGATTTATTATGACTAAACTCAAAATAATAAACAAAACACATGAAACATTTACATTACGTCAAATTGGATACTCAAATAAATGATGTAAAAGTGAAGCTGTCCATAAACTAGCTTGTGACGTTTATGACCAAGTGGTATGTGGAGCCAATTCCTTGCAACTCAAATCTTAAGAGAAACACCCAGCCAACCCAACATTAACTGCTGCTACAGTAGTGAGAACTCAGACAATGAACATCCAAACAGAACCACGTTAGAAAGAAGGGAACAGGGTCGCTCTGCTGAGCTCTGATTATCACAGAGCAAAATTCTCTAATCTGCCGGTGCTGCGGACATACATAACCAAGCTGTCTTGTTAAATGCAAGGACACGATCTGGTGTACCCGAGGCGATGGCTGGTTGCTTCGACGTCCCGTCGTGGTGATGATAATGTCGCCAGTATAGCCCGAAACAAATTATCCTGATCTGCTTGTTCCAGACTAAAGACTTCGTATCAATACAAATGCGCCTCTGAGGGAGACGAAGAAGGCTCGCAACACAATCACTGACGGTACAGTGAATGATTTTAACAAGCGAAGTCACGCAGTAACTCCGATACAGTCAACTTTAGCCAAAACTGCTCAAGACGAACAACATAAGCCACTTGTACGCAGAACGCTCAATCGGCAACTGTACTCGGAAAGTTACGTTGAAGTTGAAACTTCAGCAAATTCGTCAAACAGTTACAATTAAATGAAAGTATATTAGACAGCCAACGGAAGGCAGGCTGTCCAGAGCAGTGAGAGCTCAGTCTTGTCACCTACTCCGACCGAAAGATGAGAGCTGACTCTCTCAAGAGCACCCGTACAAGCCGAACACAGAACATTCCCGCCAACACGACAGTGGCCGTGGTTAAACGTTCCAATCAGCAACTCGAAAACAGGCGGAAAATTCCACTCTATTGCCAGAGCACTACCACTCCACAAATGGAGATTCTTGGCGCCAATTTCTGCCCCGATTTTGCTACGTCACGGAGCTATACCCTGAGCAAGCCAATCACAGTTACGATTTTGCAGAAAACTCGGGAATTTGCCCGCCAAGACTGCCTGGGAACAAAAGTCATTCCCACGCCTTGCTGGTAGCCCGCAAGAAAGTGTTTTCCCAAAGTTTCTGCGAAGTAACGGAATGTCTAGCCCAGCCGCTCCTTCTGGCCTCTCTGGGCGTGTCGCCCCCACTCTTATGACAATGTCGGCGTCTGGAAAGCATCCACTCGATTCCCTCACACCAGTCGGCTTAACCCTTCCAAGATCAGCAGAACCCGCCTGTCACCGGACCACCTGGGTGACGAGAGACGCTGCGTGGGAAGTCCGCGTGTGAAGGAGTAGCAACTTTTCACCGCATGCAATTAGAGACGAGAATCTAATTACTCAGAGTAAGATAGGAGTATGAGAGGGGGCTCATGCCACCTCTCAGTGGCTTCAAACATTTGGTCCCACAGAAATCGACGAAATTGGTATGCAACTCTGTGTGTGCGGTTGTTTACCGTCTTAGTAAACGGGAGTGCCTGCACTCTTTTCTAGACACTCGAGACTGTTGATTGCGCGGAAGATGCTCGACAACCGCGACCAGCTCTGTGAGGTCCGCAGCGGTGGAGGGGGGAGGGGGGTGGCGCAGACGGCGTCGTGACCACAGCTTTGTGGCAGTCGGCCGGCGCGCAGTAATAAGTCGCGGGCGGCGGGCGGGGAAGTCCCCGAGGACGCCGCAGCGCAATCGATAGTCGACGGCGGCGATCAGAGGAGCGCGGGCACGCGGCGGCGGCGTACGTGACGGCTTCATCTGCCGCCTCCGGGGAAATGCGGGCCGCCGCTGTCGTCCATTACTGGCGACAACGCCTGAGGGGGGAGGAAGGCAGGGCGCAGCACGCGCCGGTCGATACGTGTCGCTCATCGCTCTAGATCGCGCTCCGGCTATTAAGGGACCACACGCCACGCGTCTCCGTGGCTTGCAAATCCCGCACTGTTTCACTTTCCACGGATACCTTGCTTCCTGTCAGGTCTGCAGCCTTTCGGGACCGACTTTTTTAAAAATTCATCTGAACAGGAGACAGCGTCATATTGTAACATGATGTGGCGACGTTTCGACAGTATTATAAGTGGCCTTCATCTGGGTATGTAACACTATACGAGGAATATGATCTTCACTCCATACACTATAATTCCGTTAAACAAATCTAAATAAAATATGAATGCATGGTTTTGCGGCGGTATACGGGGTGAAAAGTATTTAAACCGACAAACTCTGGGAGGTTGTAGGGGACATCAAAATAAATATTTTTCCCTAATGCCATTTTTCCCTATGAGGAGTATTTAAACCAGCTGAGGAAGATTTCTCTGGCTCCAAATTAATTAAATCCACAAACACTTTTCCATTTTTTTATGACCAACAGACAACACATTAACACAACCCAATTTCAATTACAGTAGATTTTCAAAAATGCCTCAATTGATACGTAAACAAAAGTAAACAAAGGTTCCGTGTGACACGGGCAAAAACCCCAGGAGTATCTTAGCTCAAATGGTTCAAATGGCTCTGAGCACTATGGCACTTAACTTCTGAGGTCATCAGTCTCCTAGAACTTAGAACTAATTAAACCTAACTAACCTAAGGACATCATACATATCCATGCCCGAGGCAGGATTCGAATCTGCGACCGTAGCGGTCGCTCGGCTCCAGACTGTAGCGCCTAGAACCGCACGGCCACTCCGGCCGGCGGGAGTATCATGAATTGTTCCTGCTGCTGCCAGTATCCGGGCAACCATATCCTCTTCTGATGCAACAGGAGTTGCGTAAACAAGGTTGCGCATCTCTCCCCACATAAAAAAGTCCAGAGGGGACATATCTGGGGATCGAGCAGGCCATGGTACAGGACTAACTCTGCCAATCCACGTTTCTGGGAACCGTCGGTCCAGGCATCGACCCACACGACGACTGAAATGTGCCGGCGCCCCGTCATGTTGGAACCACATGCGTCGTCTTGTGGGGAGCGCGACGTCTTCCAGCAATTCTGGCAATGCTCTGGCGAGAAAATTGTAATAGTGTCTGCCATTTAATGGCCTAGGTAGCAGATACGGTCTAATTAAACAGCCCCCAACAACGCCGACCCACACATTAAAGAAGAACCGCACTTGATGAGCGCTAGTAACTGTGGAATGTGGGATATCCTCACTCCAAACATGCGAATTGTTCATGTTGAAGACTGCATCACGCCCGAACGTTGAATCAAAGGTAAACAACACAGAGGATGGAAATGTAGGATGTATTTCACACTGTTCCAGGTACCACTGCGAAAACTGTGCTCTGTGTGGATAATCAAGTGGTTCCAGGTTGTGGACAAACTGTAAGTGAAATGAAGGTAACAATTGCTCTCGAAGGACTGTTCTTACATTCGTCTGATTCGTCCCCAGGTTACGTGCAATTGCACGAGCGCTGATTGAAGGATCCCGCTCCACATGCAGCAAGACAGCTTCCTCAAATTACAGCGTTCTTACCGTGCGACGGCGTCTCTGTCCAGGTAATCTACTAAATTACCCGGTCTCACGCAGACGTTGGTACACAGCAGCAAAGGTCGTATGATGCGGGATATGGCGATTAGGATATTGTTGTTGATAAATCCGCTGTGCAGCTCGTCCGTTGTGGTGCGCTACGTAGTACGCACCAACCGTATCAGTGTACTCACTCCAGGTGTAGCGCTCCATTAGTAAACAGAGACAATGCACTACTACACTGGTGGACAGCAGTTGCCTACAACTGACAAGCGTAATACGCCCTCTGACAATTGAAGATCGTTATACGGCCTCTAACAAGTGAAGAGCGTAATACGACCTCCACCGGTTTAAATAATCCTCATGCGAAAAAATGACAGTAGGGAAAAATATTTGTTCTGGTGACCTCTACAACCTCCCAGAGTTTGTCGGTTTAAATACTTTTCACCCTGTATACTGATAAAATTCTCTCGTTCCTCCAGCCACGCTAGGTGGTCTAAAATCGACAAGCTTTTGGCCGAGTATTCCGTGGTCATCGTCAAGACTTCATTGTACAGCCGCACTGCATTCTGTGACGTCAGTGGTGCCATATAAGGTAATGTTGTCGTCGTACACTCGCCGAGCCCGCTTAAACGTTCCGACGGCTGGGTCGCAAGCCGTGCTGAGCTGCAGGCCGGCGTTGCGCTTTACCATACGTCAGACTTGCTGCTGCCCCATGATGGAGACAGATCGGTCTCTGTTGTCCTGTGGATTTCGAGCTGTTGAGCTATGCCTCCGAACTGACGATAGACGTGTTGTGAGCCTGGCGTCTTGGTGTCGTCCTATTGGCTGGCGTGAACGGTTTTGTCCAGGGATGCTTACGAATTCCCCGTCACGAAGCAGGTGAGACGCTGCACCAGACTGCGGATATGTCTATTTGTTGACTGGGCGGTCCTCTCGTAGAAAGTTTCTGTCGAAACCTGTCTTTGACGGTAGGTATATCTGAGACCCGTACGAGGTCGGCCGATGGAAATTCCCGTGGCAGATGTAACGCCAGCGGCAGAGCCCGTTTCTGGAGTCGCTACAGGCGTCCATTGTGAGTCTCCGTTGCGTTGTCCCAGACGACTGCGGCGTATTCGAATATGAGATGAGGGTGACGTAAGTCGCCACACCTAGGTGTGGAGGTAGTGTCGTCGATGAGTTCAGAAACGGGTGCAGTTGGATCAGTAGACCCCTGGCCTTTAGGACGATGTCGTCAATACGCTGTCTCCATGTTAGCCTCCTGTCCAACGTTACTCCCAGGTACCTCGCTGTAGTGCCCCAAGGAGCTGCGGTTCCCCTGATCGTAAGTCTTGGAAGGTGGGCTACCAGCCTTCTTCGTGATAAGGAGCGCTTGCGTCATAGCTCGACTGAAGCTAAATCACCACCTCCTTGTCCGCAGCTCGTAGTCTTGCGGTAGCGTTGTTGCTTCCCGCGTACGGGGTCCCGGCTTCGATTCAGCCGGCACTGTAGCTCAGCGTGTTCGGTCAGAGAGCCGGTTGGCCTCTGTAATAAAAAAACTGAGTGGAAGGATCAACAAACGATCTCGAACGGATGTCGTGTGACGTCCGCAACGACCAAACACAACGATCAACAACGGAAAAAAAAAATCCCGGCGGAGTCGGGGACTTTTTTTTCTGTCTCGTGATGACTGGATGTTGTGTGTCTTTCATCATCATTTTCATTATCATTGACTCGCAAGTCGTCGAAGTGGCGTCAACTAAAAAGGGCTTGTAATACGCCGGGCGAACTTCCCTGCATGGGGCCTGCCGGCCAACAATGCCATACGATCATTTCACGACCTCCTTGCCCACTGACGGAGTAGGGCAGTCGCTTCTTATATTCTTCGCTAGAGCCTTTGAAACTGTAAGAGGACAGCATCATTAAACAAGCGCGAGGCTATGTACATCGTGGAAACGGTATCATTTATTACCATTATTACCATCTTTAACATAACTCGGAACAAACCACTGATCTTACATGCTGATTACATGAGAACTGAGGCAGTTGTAAAGATACGTTCACAAGTCATATTCTCTTTCCTCTTGTCTGAGGTACAGACCAGACAGCGCAAATACAGACCTGGTATGTAAACAGTGGTAAGGGAAAGTCCATGAGAAGCAGAGTTAGTACATGTTAAACATGGTACATCGTGTACCTTATTCAAATTAATTGATAGTTCCACGACAAACCGAGAAATAGCAGCTCTATCTCTAATTATCTCACTAATAGCAACATTGTAAACAGTGACAAATGCCAGGTGCATTGCTGTTAGTAGTGGTAACATGTACAGTGTTCGTGCCACGAGGGGTTCTAGGCGCTTCAGTTTGGAACCGCGCGACCCCTACGGTCGCAGGTTCGAATCCTGCCTCGGGCATGGATGTGTGTGATGTCCTTAGCTTAGTTAGGTTTAAGTAGTTCTAAGTTGTAGGGGACTGATGCACTCAGAAGTTAAGTCCCATAGTGCTCAAAGCCATTTGAACCATTAAGTACGAGACTTTGTTGGAAATTTGCTGTGCAGTTTCTAAAAAAAAACAACTTGTCACTTCCTATTGTTTACAGCCGAGGAGTTCAATTGTAATCATACTGTCATGATATGATTTTACGTTTGTTGACAGAACACAGCAGTCTAATAATGATACTGTCATATACTGGCGGGAAAAAACCGCAGCACCGAAAAATAATTAATGTAGAGCAATGACATTTTCGGAATATATTTGTCTAAGTAACATTCTGAAGTGGTTAACTCTGCATGAACACAGGTTAATGTAAAAGCGAGATTAGTCATTGCAAATGTGAAATGCTGGGACATTAATAACCGGTGTAGCCGCCAGAATGTTGCAAGCATGCAGACGTATATGCATTGTGTTATAACCGGTGTAGCCGCCAGAATGTTGCAAGCATGCAGACGTATATGCATTGTGTTGTACAAGTGTCGGGTGCCAATTTGTGTAATGGGGTTCCACACCTATTGCTCTTGGTCGGTTAATACAAGGACGGTTAATGCTATTTTTCGATGCCACTGGAGTTGTAGTCCGATGATGTCCCATATTTGCTCGACTAGAGGCAGATCTGGTGATCGAGCAGGCCAAGGCAACTTCTCGACGCTTTGTAGAGAATATTGGGTTACAACAACGGTATGTGCGAGAGCGATATCCTGTTGGAAAACACCCCCAGGAATGCTGTTCGTGAATGGTGGTACAAGAGATCGAATCACCAGATTGACGTACAAATTTGCATCCAGGGTGCGTGGTATAGCCACGAGATTGCTCCTGCTGTCATAAGAAATCACACCTCAGATAGTGTCTCCAGGAGCAGCTCCAGTGTGTTTAACAAGCAGACAGGTTGATTGCAGACTCTCTGCTAGTCTCCTCCTAACCGCATGCGGCCATCATTGGCACCGAGGCAGAAGCGGCTTTCATCAGATTCCTTCACCCTGTTCACCAACGAGTTGACACCACTTAAGTCGCAAATGGCGGTGATTTGGTGCTGGAGAAATGCACGGTGCAGAGCGCCTAGATCGGAGCTGTCCTTGCAGTAATCCATTTATAACAGTTGATCGCGTCAATGTAGTGCCAACTGCAGATCAAATTGCTACTGCGGATGCAGAGCGGTGAGCTAGAGTCATACGCCGAACACGACTGTCTTCGCTGTCAGTAGTGCCACGTGACTGACGGAAGCCCTGTCTTCTTGAGACCAATCAGGGTCGATCCAGAAAATAAAGTCGATAGTTGCCAACCGCAAGGTGGAATGAGTATAACATCTTTGAGTAGGAGGATATTTGATGGTTAAGAGAGCTGGGCGCTCGCAGCAAAAAAACTCGGTAGTCACAGATAGGTGCCCGGAGGAAGCAGACGTGTGGTGACAGCTTTAAGGCAGGATTCGCGCTACGCATTTTTCAGGTTGTACACTGGGCAAACTTTACCACTTTAATGGGAGGATCTATAAAATGATGCCGGCCGCGGTGGTCTAGCGGTTAAGGCGCTCAGTCCGGACCCGCGCGACTGCTACGGTCGCAGGTTCGAATCCTGCCTCGGGAATGGATGTGTATAATGTCCTTAGGTTAGTTAGGTTTAAGTAGTTCTAAGTTCTAGGGGACTGATGGCCATAGCTGTTAAGTCCCATAGTGCTCAGAGCCATTTCAACCATTTTTTTTTATAAAATGATTTCAAAATGGTTTTTGTTAGATAACGTTCACAGTTAGGATTTGTATGTCCAAGTTTTGATGCAATAAGCGTTTTGTATTTTTTTTTGTAAGAGTGATTCGTGCTGCAAAAATGTTGGAAATGTATTTTAACTATATATACAAAAAAAAAAAATGGTTCAAATTGCGCTGAGCACATTGGGACTTAACATCTGAGGTCATCAGTCCCCTAGAACTTAGAACTACTTAAACCTAATTAACCTAAGGACATCACACACATCCATGGCCGAGGCAGGATTCGAACCTGCGACCGTAGTGGTCGCGGAGTTCCAGACTGCAGCGCCTAGAACCGCTCGGCCACCACGGCCGGCAATTATATATACAGGGAGTTACAAAAAGGTACCGCCGAAATTTCAGGAAACGTTCCTCACACACAAATAAAGAAAAGATGTTATATGGACATGTGCCCGGAATCGCTTAATTTCCATGTTAGAGCTCATTTTAGTTTCGTCAGTATGTACTGTCCTTCCTCGATTCACCGCCATGATTTCATACGGGATACTCTACCTGTGCTGCTAGAACATGTGCCTTTACAAGTACGACACAACATGTGGCTCATGCACGGTGGAGCCCCTGCACATTTCAGTCGAAGTGTTCGTACGTTTCGTAACAACAGCTTCGGTGACCGATGGACTGGTAAAGGCGGACCAATTCCATGGCATCCACGCTCTCCTGACCTCAACCATCTTGACTTTCATTTATGGGGACATTTGAAAGCTCTTGTCTTCGCAACCCTGGTACCAAATGTAGAGACTCTTCGTTCTCGTACTGTGGATGGCTGTGATACAATACACCATTCTCCAGTGCTGCGACGTAGGTTGGGTGCATGTATCCTCGCTAACGGAGGACAAAGTGTTCTGTTGCTGTGTGTTTCCATTCCATGATTAATGTGATATGAAGAGAAGTAATAAAATGAGTTCTAACATGGAAAGTTTGGCCATACCGTTCTGTAACACCCTGTATATTGAGATCAACATTGTGTTTAAATCTAACAGCCTGAACTTGTATTGAATATGAAAATGAGTAATAAAGTAAAGTTGCCCACCAAATGAAAGAACGTAAAGAAAATGAGGCCTCTATGCAACATATATGTGCTGTTCATGATTTGAAATCGATTTTGGTATAGCTAAAGTTATCAGAAACATGAAAGAAGGTTGTATACATGGAAGAACCCTGGAAATGCTAAAAGGTATCTGATATATTATATAATGGTAAGACAGAGCTTTAGGAACCAGGTTTCAAATTGTAAGACATTTCCAGGGGCAGATGTGGACTCTGACCACAATCTATTGGTTATGACCTGTAGATTAAAACTGAAGGAACTGCAAAAAAAGTGGGAATTTAGGGAGATTGGACCTGGATAAACTGACTAAACCAGAGGTTGTACAGAGTTTCAGGGAGAGCATAAGAAAACAATTGACAGGAATGGGAGAAAGAAATATAGTAGAAGAACAATGGGTAGCTTTGAGGGATGAAGCAGTGAAGGCAACAGAGGATCAAGTAGGTAAAAAGATGAGGACTAGTAGAAATCCTTGGGTAACAGAAGGAATATTAAATTTAATTGATGAAAGGAGAAAATATAAAAATGCAATAAATGAAGCAGGCAAAAATGAATACAAACGTCTCAAAAATGAGTTCGACAAGAAGTGCAAAATGGCTAAGCAGGGATGGCTAGAGGACAAATGTAAGGATGTAGAGGCTTATCTCATGAGGGGTAAGATAGATACTGCCAACAGGAAAATTAAAGAGACCTTTGGAGAAAAGAGAACCACTTGCATGAATATCAAGAGCTCAGTTAGAAACGCAAAGAAGGGAAAGCAGAAAGGTGGAAGGCGTATATAGAGGGTCTATACAAGGGCGATGTGCTTGAGGATAATATTATGGAAATGGAAGAGGATGTAGATGAAGATGAAATGGGAGATACGATACTGCGTGAAGAGTTTGACAGAGAGTAGACAACATTCCATTGGAACTACTGACGGCCTTGGGAGAGCCAGTCCTGACAAAACTGTACCATCTGGTGAGCAAGATGTATGGAACAGGCGAAATACCCTCAGAGTTCAAGAAGAATATAATAATTCCAATCCCAAAGAAAACAGGTGTTGACAGATGTGCAAATTACCGAAAAATCAGTTTAATAAGCCATAGCTGCAAAATACTAACACGAATTCTTTACAGGCGAATGGAAAAACTAGTAGAAGCCGACCTCGGGGAAGATCAGTTTGGATTCCGTAGAAATACTGGAATACGTGAGGCAAAACTGACCTTACGACGTATCTTAGAAGAAAGATCAAGGAAAGGCAAACCTACGTTTCTAGCATTTGTAGACTTAGACAATGCTTTTGACAATGTTGACTGGAATACTCTCTTTCAAATTCTAAAGGTGGCAGGGGTAAAATACAGGGAGCGAAAGGCTATTTACCATTTTGTACAGAAACCAGATGCCAGTTACAAGAGTCGAGGGGCATGAAAGGGAGGCAGTGGTTGGGAAGGGAGTGAGACAGGGTTGTAGCCTCTCCCCGATGTTATTCAATCTGTATATTGAGCAAACAGTAAAGAAAAAAAGAAAAGTTCCGAGTAGGTATTAAAATCCATGGAAAAGAAATAAAAACTTTGAGTTCGTCGATGACATAGTAATTCTGTGAGAGACAGAAAAGGATTTGGAAGAGCAGTTGAACGGAACGGACAGTGTCTTGAAAGAAGGGTATAAGATGAACATCAACAAAAGCAAAACGAGGATAATGGAATGTAGTCGAATTAAATCGGGTGATGCTGCGGGAATTAGATTAGGAAATGAGACACTTAAAGTAGTAAAGGAGTTGCGCTGTTTGGGGAGCAAAATGACTGATGATTGTCGAAGTGGAGAGGATATAAAATGTAGACTGGCAATGGCAAGGAAAGCTTTTCTGAAGAAGAGAAATTTGTTAACATCGAGTATATATTTAAGTGTCAGGAAGTCGTTTCTGAAAGTATTTGTATGGAAGTGAAACATGGACGATAAATAGTTTAGACAAGAAGAGTATAGAAGCTTTCGAAATGTGGTGCTACAGAAGAATGCTGAAGATTAGATGGGTAGATCAGATAACTAATGAGGAGGTATTGAATAGAATTGGGGAGAAGAGGAGTTCGTGGCATAACTTGACTAGTATAAGGGATTGGTTGGTGGGACATTTTCTGAGGCATCAAGGGATCACCAATTTAGTACTGGAAGGCAACGTAGAGGGTAAAAATCGTGGAGGGAGACCAAGAGATGAATACACAAAGCAGATACAGAAGAATGTAGGCTGCAGCACATACTGGGAGATGAAGAAGCTTGCACAGGATAGAGTAGCATGGAGAGCTGCATCAAACTAGTCTCAGGATTGAAGACCACAACAACAACAACAACCTATTTCGGCAACGTACCACGTAAAGTAGAACCAATAGGAAGAAAGAACGCTCGCTACGTCTCGAGCAGAAAGCAGGACAACAGAATCCCCATGAAAGCATTTGAAGGAACTCTCCAGGCAACAAGACCATGTGGCCGACCTCGTGCAAGGTGGGACAGTGACACAGAGAGGGACATCGCGGCATTGGGAATTTCCGCAGGGTGGAGAGAGGCTGCGAGAGATAGAAGGCGGTGGAAGCAGATCGTTGATGCAGCTCGTGGTCTACAGTGCCTGTGATCGCTGAGAAGAGAGAGACAAATTATCCAGTCACGTAACCCGTTATGGGCAAAAATCACCAAGAACGGAGGGAAATAATTTCTTTTCTGTTTGTCAGCAAGCCGCCCTCTGGCATGTTAGCGTTCTTTGTACACTTATGGCAGTATTCCTTACTAAACTGGAATTATTTTATTCCTGTTTTCAATCATATTTCTTAACACTCCTGTTCTCTGAGAATTTCAGGTTATTTTACTTCAGGTATTTTTGTTGTATAGAAACATGTGTAAAGTGGACGGTAGTCAGAAACTAGCAGTAGTGACAAAAAAAAAAAAAAAAAAAAAAGGAAAGCCAGTTACACCCTATCCTTGAACTTTCTGCGCGTAAACGTCATCAAAACCTTATGTTCTCAATGGAAGAAGAGGAATTTTATCGGGAGTGATGTGATAATACTATCTTAGTATAATCTAACATTTTACATAGAACACTTGAGAACAGAGATTAACAGCAAAGGATTTTTTTCACCTATCCTTACTTCGTAGAAACGTTAAAATCAGCACGTCTCGTTTTAATGCCTTTGCTTTTTTTGTGACTCATGTTAATTATCGCAAGGTCGCTTCTACCTTTTAAGCTGAAGGCGTTAATTCTGAGCTTCTGCAAAGCGATGGGTATAAAAGCGGTTAGTATAAATTTCTGAACTTATTAGCGGAACGACGTGACCCCAGCATAAAGTCGATTGGAATCTGCAGCAACACGCATGTCCGAGCACAAAGCGACCCTCGCGGCAATTATTTTAGCTTATATGTTAAACCCTTTGTTCCCGCTTTGATTCGGCAGAAAGTCACTCTCTGCTCTTCATTATATAAAGAGAACCGACAACCGTAGGTCGTGTGGGTCGTACGAGGAATCTGAGTATTGCCGCACGAGTGTGGAAAAGTTGTCGAGTTGCTCCCAGCAGATATTCATTTACGAGACACACGTAAATAAAATCGGGTTGTTTTCAGTAATTAATTGGATGCCAGAAGCTAAACTAATTGCATAAAATTTCCTCGTGACAAAGATTTAAAGAGGGAATTAATAATCGTCGCTGCATACGCAGAATCTAACTACATCACATGATTTTCACTGTGTTATTAAATTATTATTACGAACCTTCAAAGGGAGCTCAGGGTTTATTGATTTATCTCGCATTTTGTTTTTCTGCCTGGGGCCCCGAAAAGTTGCCATTCTATAACTGCAACGTTATCAAAGTTCTCGTTGTAAGTTTGAAATACAGATTAAACAATAAATCTAGGAACAATATATAAAATTAGGTAATATGTTGAATTGTTTCGTCTTCTCTGAAGACACAGTTAGTGCAACGCAATATTTCCGAGATGAGCTCACTTTCCGCGAAAATCTTACAGAAAATGGAATCATAACAACTTGCAAAAATACTTTCTTTCCTGAAATAATTTGTGTAAGATTTTCGAGGCTAAAATGAGTAAGAATTCACGTCCAATGAAAGAAATTCTACAAGGATTAAATTAATTATCGCGCAAATAGGCAGATTTAAACTGTTTAGGATAAGTCAGCGTTTGAATTAGCTTAGGACCAAATACATCGAAATCTTAATTATCTCTGTTGTTGCTGTTGTGACCTCTGATTTCAGTCAATAAAAAGCAAAACACGGGAACAATGATGCGATAAAATATTTACTGAAGAATCCAAATTGCTGAATGTAAGTTGATAACTAGTTTCTATATTGTCAGCATCCTCTGATAATGACAATGAAAAATGTATACGATGATTCCATGTCGTTTCACGTAGCGTTATTCAAAATTATTTGGACACTTTCAAGGGATCGTAATAAAAGTATGTAAGATAAGGTATTAAATGACTATATGTACGAAAACACTAACTCAGGAAATTTCTTACATCATGCTCACAAATGTTCAGTGGCTCAAAAACATGGCTCTGAGCACTATGCGACTTACCATCTGAGGTCATTAGTCCCCTAGAACTTAGAACTACTTAAACCTAACTGACCTAAGGACATCACACACATCCATGCCCGAGGCAGGATTCGAACTTGCGACCGTAGCAGTCGCGCGGTTCCGGACTGAAGAGCCTAGAACCGCTCGGCTACCGCGGCCGGCAAATGTTGAGTGTGTGAACCGTAAGTCACACTGCGCAATTCGATGCACTCTCGCCCCAAAGCGTCCGCATCGATCTCCGTCACCGCTGTCCTGTACGTGCTTGTAAGTCAGCGATGCTTTGGGAGAGTGGAGATGTGAGAAGAGGGTCGTTGCAGTAACCCACCCCACATGTAAAAGTGACCCAGTGGCAGGCCCGGTGAACGTCGGGGCCATGCCACCAACTGGAGACTGCCAGTCGATACACATCCGATCTATCGACGTAGTAGCGCAGTATCCGTAAACTCCTGGCAGGCGAACACATCTCTATTGAAGAATGAAATTGTCACTGTCGTCTTACAGTTGATGCATGAACCACGCAAAACGTCTTCTCCAAAGTTTTGCATCACATCGGTTTCGAGAGTTCCGGAACCTGTACAGAAAATAGGAATAGAGATCAACACAAACAACATTTCCGCCGTTTTTATTGCTCATAAAAACCATAAATTGCATGTTGAACCACCATACAGCGAGACCTTTAGAGGTGGTGGTTCAGAGTGCTGTACACACCGGTACACATCAGTAGCACGTCATCTTGCATTGATGCATGCCTGTATAGGTCTTGGCATACTATTCACAAGTTCAGTAAAGCACTGTTGGTCCAGACTGACCCACTCCTCAACGGAGATTCGCCGTAGATCCCTCACAGTGGTTGGTGACTCACTTCATCCACAAACCGCCCTTTTCAATCTATCCATGTTCGATTGGGTTCAAGTCTAGAGAACATGCTGGCCACTCCAGTCGAGCGATGTCGTTATCCTGAAGGAAGTCATTCACAAGATGTGCACTATGGGAGGGTGACTTGTCGTCCATGAAGACGAATGCCTCGCCTATATGCTGCCGATATGGTTGCACTTATCGGTCATAGGATGGTATTCACATATCATACAGCCGTTACGGAGCCTTCCATGACCACTAGCGACGTACCTCGGCCCCCATAATGCCACCCCAAATAACAGGGAACCTCCACCTTGTTGCACTCGCTGGATAGTGTGTCTAGGGCGTTCAACCTGACCGGATTGACTCCATACACATCTCCGACGATTCAATGGTTGAAGGCTTATGCGAAGAGAACGTGATGTCAATCTTTAGCGGTCCATTCGGCATGTTTTTTGGCCCATCTGTACCAACCTGCATGGTGTCGTGGTTGCAAAGATGGACCTCGCCATGGACGTCGGGAGTGAAGTTGCCCATCATGCAGCCTCTTGCGCAGAGTTTGAGTCGTAACACGGCGTCCTGTGGCTGCACGAAAAGCATTATTGAACATGGTGGCGTTGCTGTCAGGGTTCCTCCGATCCATAATCCGTAGGTAGTGGTGATCCACTTCAGTAGTAGAACTTGGGCGGCCTGAGCAGGCATGTCATTAACAGTCTCTGTCTCTCTGTACCTCCACCATGTCCGAACAACATCGCTTTGGTTCACTCCGAGATGGCTGGACACTTCCCTTGTTGAGAGCCCTTCCTGGCACAACTTAACAATCCGGACACGATCGAACCACGATATTGACCGTCTAGGCATGGTTAAACTACAGACAACACGAGCCGCCTACCTTCTTCTTGGTTGAATGACTGGAAAAGATCTGCTGTCGGACCCCCTCCGTCTAATAGGCGCTGCTCATGCATGGTTGTTTACATCTTTGGGCGGTTTAGTGACATTTCCGAACAGTCAGAGGGACTGTGTCTGTGGTAGAATATGCACAGTCAACGTCTATCTTCAGGATTTCTGGTGTCCTGTTGCCAACTATGTGGAAGGTGTAGTATACCGTTAGCAAAACCTGCTCTGTTGATGGTGAGGATGGAGCGGTCTGCTGCCTGTCCAATTTCTGGAACAGTTCTGTTAAAACAACTTTGATTTTGGTGTCCGGCCACCTGTGACCAGTCACCAACCCTTTGTACTTCTCCCTGCCCTCTACTGTTCCTTCATCTTCGGAATCAAATCAAAGTCACAAGGACTTAAGTCCGTGGAGTATGGTCGATGGTACAGTACTTCCCAGTTCTATCGACCGAACAGAGCAGCCACAGCTTGCGCTGTATACACCAGCGCATTGTCATGTAAAATTATGGGTGGGTTTAGCAGAAAGTGTCGCAGCTTCTTTCGCAAAACTGGTCGCAGGTGATGTTCCAAAAGCGAACAGTAGTACTGTGCCTTCACGGTCTGTTGTGGAGGAACGTAATGCGTTAGGATAACACCATCACAGTCGTACACGAGAATCACCTTAACTTTCACCATACTGGCGCTCTGACGCACTTTCGACTTTCGTGGCGACCCATAATGACCCCATTCGTTGGAGTGGCGTTTCAGTTTTGGCTTCGTGGCATACGCTTCAGAACTGTTCCAGAGATTCGACAGGCAGTAGACCACTGCATTCGCACCATCAACGGAACAGGCTCTGCTAACGGTGTACTACGCCTTCCACATAGCTGGCAACGGGTTCTTCTCAACGCTGGGGACTGCTTTGAAGGAAAGTAACAGGACAAAAAAACATGTAACTCTTTTGTATCGGTTGTGAATAAATAGTTGCCACTATTTAAGTTCGAACCCTCGTATATATAGAGTGCTTTCCATATAGTTCCTGACGTATTCAGTGTATCCAGATTTCCCTACGCTTTTTGGTGTCCCATATGTCTCTCAAAATATTCCGCTCCTCCTTCTCCAGCTGTATACAAGGTCTCTTGCCGAGTGTTATCTTTTCTGTATGCCTCAGACAGGATCACACTCGGCAAGACAGCTTGTATACAGCTGGAGAAGGAGGAGCGGAAAATTCTGAGAGACATATGGGGCACCAAAAATATAGGGATATCTGGATACACAGAACACTACAGGAACTGTATGAAAATATTGAACTCATATCGAGCAAGATACGGAAGAGGAGGTTACGATTTGATGGGCACATTATGAGGATGGACGAGGAGAGGTTGACTAAGAAGATATGGAATGCAACATGTCATACGGGAAACAACTGGGTGAAGGAACTCAGAGATGACTGTAAGGCTGTATGAATAAAAGAAAGGAATCTGCAGGCAATAGTACAGGGCAAGGAGAAGTATAAAGGGTTGGTGGATGATCACAGGTAGCGGGACACCAAAATCAAAGTTGTCTCAACAGAAGAAGAAAGAAACAGAAGAAACGAAAGAATGAAGAGGTATTGGGAAGAAAGAAGACGTACTAAACAAGCCACACGTGATCCTGAAGGGTCCTAACGAAGCAGAAGAAGAAGAAGCGTGGTATCCAAAATTAAAAGAAAAAAAACAGAAATTTTGGAAGGTTTTATCTATTGTATTGTATGGAACCAGGGACATAGAAACGACGGATAGGCTTCGTCCCCGCCCTAGCCGTCAATGGTTCACAACCTCACAACAGGCTATAACCCCATTCTCCCTGCTGCTCGCAAGTCTTGATGAGTGGTTGGTGAATGTTGACTTGATGCAACCCATCTACCGGCCGACGTGGCAGAGCGGTTCTAGGCGCTTCAGTCCTGAACCGCGCCACCGTACGGTCGCAGGTTCGAATCCTGCCTCGGGCATGAATGTGTGTGATGTCCTTAGGTTAGTTAGGTTTAAGTAATTCTAGATTTTAGGGGACTGATGACCTCAGATGTTAAGTCCCATAGTGCTCAGAGCCATTTGAACCATTCTTGCAACCCATCTCCGCAGTGCATCCAGACATGCTCTATGAGATTCAAATCGGAAGAGCAAGCAGGCAACGCCATGCATGCAATATCTTCCGTTTCCAAGAAAACATCAACAGCACATGCTCTATGAAGTCTAGCATTATTGTACATCAATACAAAGTCTGGGCCCAAGACCTCGTCACGGTACCTGACAGCAGTTAAACTTTACCGATTCACCCGTACAATTTCATGAAGAGCTGTTAGAGTGATCAGCATAATTGCTGCCCACACTGTTAGGGATCCTCCTCGATATCGATTTCTTTCCACAATGCTTGAGTCCCGAAATCGTGTTCCACTTTCCCTCCAGATGCGAATCCGTCGAGAACCACTCTCCAGACTAAATCGGGACTTATCTGTGAGAAGAACACTGGACCACTTTTCGATCGTCCAGGTGGCATATTGACGACTCCACTCAACTATTCACCGTAATTTTGTAATCTGTCAAGTCTTCGTTGACATTCTGCAAGCACCTACGAATATTTGCTATGATCTGGTTTTCCGCCAGAAGAAACTCAATAACAGCTCTCTACTTGGAACTCACCTCCGATACAGAAGACATATTTAAGGCTAAGTATAGCGTCGCCATGTATCGAAAATTCATGAAACTGTTGGGGTTGAAGCGGGAATATTCCACGATGCCCCACAGCAAATTCCACATTTTTTTCAAGAGAACTTGACTGAGGAAAAAAGTCTTGCATTTCTTATTGCACGTCCCTCGTACATAATTAGAGAACTTGCACTAATTCATTTTGACAGGATTGGAGACAAAAAGGAGACATGGAATATTCAAAGTAATGATCCCAGTATTCATCTGAAATGTTTTAAAAAATTACACCGACGGAAATAGAAATTGTTATATCATGAACACAGACGGAACGTTACCCAATTGACATTACAGTATTCCAGTGCCTATGGTATACTTAGAAATTGCATTACTATGCGGTATAATTGTCAATATTTTCCAGACAGAAAGGAAGTAATTTCTACAGAAGAAGAATGATCGTAAGTATATGGTGGCTGCTGGACATATCTCAACTCACTGGATGTTGTTGCTGGCTTCTGTACTGAAATTCAATGTTGGCAGCACGCTACGATGTGGTGTTGTAGAAACAGAGTTTCTCCATCAGAAGATGGTAGGTGGCGATCAACGAAAGCATTCAGCAGGTGAAGTCCGTCATTTTGAGTACATCGTCGGCTAGTTCACAGTCCGTGCTAAAACATCTAGGATACAGATTCACTGCAGTATTGTAATCATGGATTTAAATGGTTTTACTGTGAATCTCATCCATCCCAATGACCGACTCATGAAGAGAGCTGGAGAGTTGGGGTACTTAAACAGAGCTAGCGTGGGGTAATGACGCAGTGCTCTGTTCGTAATGACTCGATGCGTCCTCTGAAATATTCACTTAACAGTCTGCTAATTGCTGTGTGAATCCCTCAACATGTGCTGTAGTGAAAGACATAGTTTGCTGAAGAATGTCTTCCGAGCTGATGAATACGCTTGTCTCGCCTCCTTTGGTTTTCTGTGGCAGTCCCCTTTCTGCTCTATGCATATCCACGTTTGGTGTCATAATATGTCGATGACCTGGCCCACATGAGACATACTGGCTCGCTTCCGGCTTCCTCCTCTGTCTGTGACATTAATTGAGTTTGTTTGTGGCAATGAGGATCAGTAGTAATAAATTTTTTATGATTTATATTCCTTACTATTCTGTGTCTTAACAAAATGTTCTGTAAGTCACAACATTCTGTCGTAATTACTGAAATGGACTACGCGATATTTTCTGCAGAACACTTCCTCGTCTTTACAAACCCAGATCAAGGTCTATTAAAAGTTGTTAAACTTTCCATAGTGTTGAATGTTAACCATACAATACCTTTATGAAACGAAGCTTACTTCATCATTATTTTAAATAATATTGTCTAGGGGTATCACCTAGGACTAGTAATCAAAACGTCTTGGATCCCGGATTCGAAAACGGTCACTGTTTAGATTATGAATAAAAATCACCAGCAACGGCGGCCGATGCCTCCACTTATAAAGAGTCGCCTTCGTTCTACCAACAGTCTTACCAAAGAGGTTGGAAGAGCAGATGGAGTTTTTGGCCAACCTCTTGCTCTTGGGGTGTATAACTGCTTTAAAAGGAGAAAAAATCAGCAATGATCAAAGATATGATGACGCAACAGGGAACTACTGCATTAAAGAGACACAGTTTGTGTCCGTACGGAATGTGGCCTGTAATTGAAAATAGTGATGATCTCTCCATTTTCAAAATATTTCGGATTAGTCCCCCGTTCAGATCTTCGGGTGGGGACTCCACAGAAATGGACAATCATGAGGAAACAATTCAACAACCCACCAAAAGATAACATAGTACGAGGATGAGCGCGTAATATCATAACTTTGAACATGATAGGGAGGTTAGAATATAAAAAAAGGAAAATGCCGAGGTTCCACGGTCAGTGAACTGAAAACAAGGGTTTCCGGGCAGATGAATATAGGGGAGTATCAACAGCAGCAGAAAATGTCACAACGGGAGTGAGAGTCGTTATGAATAGGAAAGCAAAACAGAGAGTGAGTTACTGCAAAAAATTCAGTGATCGTGTTGTTCTCACGACAATAGCTAGCAAATCAACTCCAACATCAATAATTCAGTTATACATACCGACTCCGCAGGCAGAAGATGTAGAGAGAACTGAAGATTGCAAGAGCTGACAAGGGTGTGAATTATCGCACAGTCAGCTTAACAGCTCATGCATCCAAGTTGCTGACAAGAGTAATATAAAAAGGAATGGACAAGAACATTCAGGTTCTGTTAGATGACTATCGATTGGTCTTTCAGAATCGTAAAGGCACCAGAGAGTCAGCTCTGACATTTTGATAATGGAAACAACATTAAAAATAAATCAAGACACGTTTGCAGGACGTGTCGACCTGGAAATAGCGTTCGACAATGTAAAATGGTGGAAGACGTTCGAAATTCTCAGCAAAATAGGCGTAAGCTGAGGGGAAAGACGGTTAATGTACAATATGTACAAGAACCAAGAGGGAAAGTAAGACTGGAAGACCAAGAACGAATTGCTCGGACTAGAAAGTGTGTAAATGTTCAAATGTGTGAGATCGTATGGGACTTAACTGCTAAGGTCATCAGTCCCTAAGCTTACACACTACTTAACCTAAGGACAAACAAACACACCCATGCCCGAAGAGGACTCGAACCTCCGCCGGGACCAGCCGCACAGACCATGACTGCAGCGCCTTAGAAAGTGTGTAAGACTGCGACCAGGGATACAGTTTTTCGCCCCTTCTTTCCATCTATACATTGAGGAAGTAATAATGGAAATAAAATAGAAGTTCAAGAGTGTAATTAAAATTCAACATGAAAGAATGTAAATGATTGATTCGCTGGTGACATTACTATCTTAAGTGAAAGTCAAGAAGAATTACAAGACATGTTGACTGGAAAGAGGCAACGGCCTTGCCACAGTGGATACACCGGTTCCCGTGAGATCACCGAAGTTAAGCGCTGTCGGGCGTGGCCAGCACTTGGATGGGTGACCATCCAACTGCCATGTGCTGTTGCCATTTTTCGGTGTGCACTCAGCCTCGTGATGCCCATTGAGGAGCTACTCGACCGAATAGTAGCGGCTCCGGTCAAAGAAAACCATCGTAACGACTGGGAGAGCGGTGTGCTGACCACACGCCCATCCTATCCGCATCCTCAACTGAGGATGATACGGCGGTGGGATGGTCCAGATAGGTCGCTTGCGGCCTGAAGACGGAGTGATTTTGAATGAAAAGAACAGCCAAATGAGTACATAATAAGGATTGAAGGTAAATCGAAGAAAGACGCAAGTAATAAGAAGCAAAATTGAGGTCACAGAGAAACTTATCAAAGTTGGAGACCACAAAGTAGCCGAAGTTACGGAATTCTGTTACGCGAAAAGCCTGCTAGTATCAAACATCGGCCTTAATCTTAGGAAGAAATTTCCTAAAATGTACTTATGAAGCACAAACTTGTATGGTAGTTAATCAAGGATTGTGGGAAAATCGGAAAGAAGAGAATCGAAGCGTTTGAGCTGTGGTACTATAGAAGGATATTGAAAATTAGGTTGACCAATACGATACGGGATGATGAAGTTATCCACAGAACTAGCGAAGAAATGAACCTACTGAAAACATTGACAAGAAGAAGGAATAATGTGGCAGTGACAGCGGTGGAGAGGGGGGGGGGGGGGAGGGAAGGGAAGGGAAAAGGGAAGGGTGCTAACACATCCACATTCAAGATATCATAGCGAGTAGCAGACGCTCAAAACTGTATAGGAAGATAGAGAATGGACTAAATTGAGGAAATAACTGGGGATATAGGGTGCAATTGCTAATCTGAGACGAAGATATTAGCACAAAAGAGAAAAACCAGTCAGAAGACTGATGAATCAAAAAACAAATAAGTACCACATTCCTCAGCTTAGTAAATGTTGCAGTGAGTACTGTTTCTGTAAATGTTTCCAATAGAGTCGTCGATAGCATCTCTGATTTCAAATTAGACATTATTTATATGGAATGCGGCACATACGTGCTCCGTCCGTGATGTGAAAATTACAATGGATGTAGTGTTCTAGAACTGTCCGTAAGTCGCTCTGTGCCATCTATTTGCTATTTCAGAAATGTCTTCTGTTAATGTAAACGAAACAGGAGTGACTCAGATATAAGGCAGCTGTCAGTTCGACTGAAGCACGTTGTACGTTTAATTGACTGTGTGGAAAATCACGCGCATCGTCATGTCCCCATCTTTAGCCCTTGCAGATGTCAGAAACGCATCTAGCATTGAAGCCAATGCTGCACTATGTCCATAACGGATCATGATAATAATCATTGTTATCAATCGCTTATAATGCAAAAATGGAAGAAAATAGTTGTATTGGTAGCGTTCTATAAGTATTAACGACAAAGTAATTATTGTTTGGAAATAATGCGATTTAATTTCCTAATAACCAATCGCCTATTATAAAAGTAGTCAGTCAGAAGACCTGGCAACAGACTCGTTGAACCTAAACTAAATTGATATAATAAGTTTAATAGCGTACTTACTCAACTGACTAGTTCCAAAATTACATCGCATATTAATAATGCAAACTGTGGTACAACTGTCGTGGGTTCCAGAACCATAAAAGTTTCCCTTGAGTATTTTTCCCAGTTAACACAAAGTTCGAATTATGTTGTCGGAATTATTTTCACTTCACCCGACAATAAACGTCTCTGATCACTTCCTCAGACGTAATGTATTTTAAACGTGCTTCAAGAGTCTTTAAATAATCTTATTAACGAATTTTGCAGTCGCGTACCACTTTTTCATCGACTAGCCCGATCGCGATAACTGAAGGTAGAGAGCTCAATAATAAGTTACATGTACTTTTATATGTATTAAAAAACAAACGCGCCCCTATATCTTTCTGTTCCACTTGGTCTTTGCCACTTTGCTTTTTATTACTTTTCATTATATTGCTTCCTAGTAATACTCAGCAGTTATTAAAGTTTCGTATTACTATCCCCTTTTTAATTCTTCCCGATTTTAATTAATATGATGCTAATTGACAAGCCTGCCCGCAAAGTACCGTTATAAGGATGACGAAATATCTTGTTTTACCCATACAACTGTAACCCAAACGTATAAACTGAATTAGTATATCTAATATACACTCCTGGAAATGGAAAAAAGAACACATTGACACCGGTGTGTCAGACCCACCATACTTGCTCCGGACACTGAGAGAGGGCTGTACAAGCAATGATCACACGCACGGCACAGCCGACACACCAGGAACCGCGGTGTTGGCCGTCGAATGGCGCTAGCTGCGCAGCATTTGTGCACCGCCGCCGTCAGTGTCAGCCAGTTTGCCGTGGCATACGGAGCTCCATCGCAGTCTTTAACACTGGTAGCATGCCGGACCGCAGTGACTCACGGATGCACGCCAAGACCGTAGGATCCTACGCAGTGCCGTAGGGGACCGCACCGACACTTCCCAGCAAATTAGGGACACTGTTGCTCCTGGGGTATCGGCGAGGACCATTCGCAACCGTCTCCATGAAGCTGGGCTACGGTCCCGCACACCGTTAGGCCGTCTTCCGCTCACGTTCCCAACATCGTGCAGCCCACCTCCAGTGGTGTCGCGAATGGAGGGACGAATGGAGACGTGTCGTCTTCAGCGATGAGAGTCGCTTCTGCCTTGGTACCAATGATGGTCGTATTCGTGTTTGGCGCCGTGCAGGTGAGCGCCACAATCAGGACTGCATACGACCGAGGCACACAGGGCCAACACCCGGCATCATGGTGTGGGGAGCGATCTCCTACACTGGCCGTACACCTCTGGTGATCGTCGAGGGGACACTGAATAGTGCACGGTACATCCAAACCGTCATCGAACCCATCGTTCTACCATTCCTAGACCGGCAAGGGAACTTGCTGTTCCAACAGGACAATGCACGTCCGCATGTATCCCGTGCCACCCAACGTGCTCTAGAAGGTGTAAGTCAACTACCCTGGCCAGCAAGATCTCCGGATCTGTCCCCCATTGAGCATGTTTGGGACTGGATGAAGCGTCGTCTCACGCGGTCTGCACGTCCAGCACGAACGCTGGTCCAATTGAGGCGCCAGGTGGAAATGGCATGGCAAGCCGCTCCACAGGACTACATCCAGCATCCCTACGATCGTCTCCATGGGAGAATAGCAGCCTGCATTGCTGCGAAAGGTGGATATACACTGTACTAGGGCCGACATTGTGCATGCTCTGTTGCCTGTGTCTATGTGCCTGTGGTTCTCTCAGTGTGATCATGTGATGTATCTGACCCCAAGAATGTGTCAATAAAGTTTCCCCTTCCTGGGACAATGAATTCACGGTGTTCTTATTTCAATTTCCAAGAGTGTATTAATCATAATATTAGACAGACCACAACTTCGGAAATATTAAAGATTATCAAAATATAAAACCAGGCCTGCAATCGGCGTTAAGTTTTCTTTAAGTGATACTAGACATATCAGTCCGCAATTGTTTTAAATTTCGAAAAAATAAATTTTCATTCACTATGATGGCAGAAAGGGTATAAGAATAATAATGGACTGAAGTAAGTTTACCACATTCCGAGAAATTTCGTATGCAAAGGAAATCTGTTTGAAGCTAATATTAAGTTAAAATAGTGCCACACTTCAGGCAGCTTAATTTTATTATGAAGTACACATTTATACTTCGATTTTGTAACCTCAAGCCCATTGAAGTGTTTGAGAGAGGGGTATCCGAATTTGATTTTTAAAGAGTCACTAGAAGGCAGTTCAGACTGAACTGATGTTGTGATAGGTCGTGTAGATCTACACTTTTACTTTCTGTGAACGCCATCAAAATGTAGGTTGGCAACAGTTCGAAAACATATCCTGCTAAATTGTTTTATGAATTGTTTTACGTAATAAATATTATGATACGAAGTGATGCTTTGTCTTACCAGTATACACAGGGTACAAGTGAGCTCTGGAACCAGAGACATGCACCCTGTTTAATTCGTCACGTGATACTAATGAAACCTTCAAGTTGAATTTGTAACATCCTTGAGGACACACAGTTTATTTTATTGACACTAATAGTAGAAAGTGTCATAACCTGCAGATACAGCTGCGGGTATCCGTAACGACGCAGACTTTAATCCACGAAGCCAGTATTACTGTAGATGCAGACGAATGCATTGGTGGATATTCATATCGAGGCAGGCCTCGAATTTAACATCTTCAAATGGGAAAATCTTTCCCTTGAGTTTTGAGAGTTCAGTTTAGCAGGAGCGTTATGATGGTCGATCGGTATTTTAGGTTCTGACAACGCCTGCTCATTTTGAACGACAAACCCAAGTTCTGTTTCGAGATACGTATATGGATGGCTAGACAGAGTTTGCAGCTGTTGGGATTATCGAGTTGGAAGTCAGTATATACAACTTTCACCGATAAAATTCTTTCACGGCAAAAGATGTCCACGTTGTTGTGCAGAAATGGTAAGATTTTCTTGCTGTGGAACGTGGCTGCAGTCGTTGCAGGACGCAGTTGCAACTTCGGAGGATCTGAAGTTCAGTCGTGTGAGCCAGTCCCGAATGCGGGCGCATGAAGAGTTGAAACCAGTTGCAGGAATCAACGTGAATAAGCTGCTTCCTGTGCAGTACCTCGGCAACACGCGCTCCGAGATAGAGGTAAACAATTGCTTGCCAGCTCGCAGCGATACGCCGAGCAAATCCATAAAAGCTGTCGCTCCCCCGCCCAAAATTACCTCGCGTTATGCGCAAACAAGAACGATAACGAAGAGCGCCAGCCGGTATCTCCCTCGCGATATCGTCCGCTGTCTCGGCGCCCAAGTTTCACTATTACCGTAAAGAGAGCGCGTGTGTGTTGCGGTACAGTCTAACACGAGAATACAGGCGCTACCGTGAGCTGCAGGCACCGAGGGTGCTCGGGCAACAATGAAGTTTGTATCGCTAATTCTCTTCTTGAAGATATTAATCATGTCCGAATAGCACAGTGCCCTTAAAACACAAGAGACAGAATAAAACAAGTAATCGTTGTATTCTGGATATGAAGGAATATGCTCGCAGTAAACTGAGGGGTAGACATCTATCTGCTGTGCATGTGCATTTCCTCTCTGCCATCCGCTATTTTAAGAAAGTTGACGTGTTGGGCAAGGAAAGCAAGCTGCATCAGGAACTGTTCTCGATTTGAAATTGCCGTGTGCAAACTACTTAGGTGAGTTTAAGAAGCACGGAAGATATCAATTTTAAGAGCTGTGGAATGTGCTCTAACAAAAGAAGTAGTATTACAAACTCAAATTCGTTTACTGTTGTGGTTTACGAGGAATTATTTGAACCTATTAACGAGTTTAACAATTATTCAACTCCTTCTCAACTATGCCTGTTTTCCTTCAAATCCATACAGAATCAACATTTTCCGTTCTCTTGCATGTGCATGTGATCCTCCTTCACTCGCTGGTTTACACCACATCTTGTTTTGATGTCCAAATTTGACTGTGGAAGATCGGAATTTTTGAAGACATTGATGTAGGATGCAATTTCCCTCAGTCAGCTTCTTTTATTTTGTTTGCTAGAGGCATTAGGCTTTGTAAAGTGATGGTTAATTTCCTTAAGAGTATGAAAAAACCTGTAGTTTTTAATAGTATTCATATTTTCATTTTCCTGTATCGCTTATGATTAAATTTAAGAAGTAATGTGGAGTGGTGTTTCAGAAACGTCCAATTTACTTATCATGCGATTTGTTAAAAATTATTGTGGAAAAATTGTGAAGGCTTGAGTTTTTATTTATGTAAATATGCTTTTATGTATTGTAATCATACAGTTAAGTACACAACGTAAACATTTATTTTAGACAGCTAGATAGAGTAGAAACTCGAGAAACACTACTAAAAAAAGGTATTCTACATGTCTGAGGTGAGTTCAATGGCAGTGCTGCCAGTACTATGTTATGAAGAAATTTTCGAAAGTCCAAAACGTTCACCGTTATCGTACGTTAAATACAATAGCGAAATGGGATGATTGTTCCTGAACAGTGTTTCTAAAATGTTCCTGTGCAAGATAAGGATTAGCAATGTTATGTTTCGCCGAAAATGGCATAAAATTTTGAGAAATTCTGAAAAAGAAGACACAACTGCAAAACAAGTAACAGTTCAACAAACCATTAAAAACAGTAAAAGTAGTTCATAGAAGATACGTTAACTTTCTTTGCCACTCGTACTTGGAAATATCGTGACACACTCTCGTTGCTTCGGTTCAAGGACTTGGAAACTGTGGCTCCCCTTAAAGGACATGGCGGCCACTGAGTGACGCGCGTTTCCTCGGCTCGCGAGTTTTTCCGCTCATTGAAGGTGTTACAGAGAAGTGCGACAGTCCACAACGTGTGCATCTGACTAAACAAGTGTTACTTGCCGTGGTGTATTGTTCTCCGTCGATTACCACAAGTGATAAGTGATAAGTGAGTGAAAAATGGGAAGAGCACGAGTAAGCGGCAGCAGGCGAGGCTACAGGCGCGCAGGCAGCGCGGGCGCCCGGTCTCCGGCGGCAGGTGAGGCCCCGCTTCCCGACATCGGGGAGCTCGTCCGGTCCCAGGTGAGTGCGGCGCTGCACAGCAAAGACACGCTAGACGTAATCGTCCAATCCATCACGGACTCTGTGACGGCCGCGGTCATGGACAAACTGCAAGAGTCTGTCGGGCGCAACAGCACCGAAATCCAGTCTCTTAGAAAGTCCTTGGCCGCACAAGAGAAAAAAGCCGCCGAGCTAGAAGCTAAACTGTCTGCTGCCACCGATGAAATTGAGCAGTATCAGCGAAGGAACAGCTTGCGCTTGTTCGGGGTAGCTGAAAACGATCGCGAAAACACCGACGACCTGGCCATTAGCCTCGTGCGTGAGAAACTTGGCGTGCAGATCGACGTGGCCGATATTGACAGAAGCCATCGTGTTGGGCGCAGGATACCAGGCGCCACGAAACCCAGGCCTATAATAATTAAATTTGTGTCGTACCGGAAAAGAGCTGAAGTGTTTGCTCAGAAAAGAAAACTCGCCAAGAGTGGGGTTACCCTGAGGGAAGATCTGACGCGCGAAAGACTAAAAGTTTTGAACGCTGCGATCACACAGTTCGGCCTTCAAAATGTATGGACCCAGGACGGCAGGATCGTAGTCAAGACGGAAGGAGGGAGGAAAACGGTGACGAACATGTTCGAACTGAAAGACTGAGCGAAATCTCGCGAGACACAAAGTCTCATATTGTAATCTGTCTAATATAAGTTAATTTTTATTCTTTCTTTTCATGTTTTAGCTTAAATATAGCTCCGTTATTTCTATAAGTACCATAAGTACTCTATTTAAAATCAGTCAATTATTTCACATAAATATTGTTTCTTTATTTGTCTATCATAAGTGCTCATGTATACTCATATTGTCAGTTAAATGGGAATTAACATTCTCCATTAACAGGAATCTCCTTACAACCGCCTTTCTATATCTGTTATTTTCATCTTCGCCACTACTACTACTACTACTATTATCTTTTTCGTAACCACTACTGCCACTTTCCATCTTTCTTTTCGCTCCCTTCTCCGATACTTCCAGCGTGTTTTTCACCTTTAGTTCACAGACGCTTGAGTCAGTCACGACCTTGGACACCTGTAAACATGTCTTCCCCCGCGAAATCCAGCTTTTGTCCCTCTTCCGGCCAGCAGGTAAACGGAGCGCGCTCGGTCCTACAGGCGGCCACAATGGGACGGACCGGTTCCGGCGTCGGGCTCTTTGTGGCCCACGTGAACGCGCAGTCGCTAACGGCTCACTTCGACGAGTTCTGTGACCTGTTCTGCCAATCGCTGTTCCACATTATCCTCGTCTCTGAAACTTGGTTGAAACCAAACATTTCTTCCGACGCTATCCGAATCGCTGGTTACTCTCTCCTAAGGGCAGATCGTGAAACACGACGCGGGGGTGGTGTGGGTGCCTATGTTCGCTCTGATCTGACACCTACTGTACTATGCACATCGGATGCAAAGGGCGAAGGAGAAGCAGAGTTCTTGTTTTTCGAAATAAATACATCAAATCAGAAACTGCTAATTGGAGTAATCTATAAACCTCCAAACGTCGGTGCCATGTCCTCCTTTCAGTCTGCCCTGTCCTCACTCGTGACACAGTATGAACACATAATCATTATGGGCGACACAAACATCGACTTACAGTTAAAATCTCCCTCTGCCGAAAAACTAAGGCGACTGTTCCACTCCAATGATATGAGTTTAACACCGCTGGACCCAACTCACCACACGTCACACAGCCACACACTCATAGATATAATAGCAACAAAGCGACCAGATAAACTAATCCGCGCCAATCAGACATCCGCTCCGGGACTCTCTGCTCATGACGTGATATTCTTAAATTACTCAGTGCATACTACCAAAGAAAAATCTCACCTGGTAACCTACAGAAACTTAAAAAATGTTAACCATGACGCTCTTCAAAAGGATTGCTCAGACATCCCTTGGCATGATATAAGCAATGAACCGACTTTAGACGGAAAAATTCGGCAATTATGTAGCAAAATTATTGCACTGTATGATAAACATGCTCCTCAACGCACTGTCAAGGTAAAGAGAGCTCCTGCTCCATGGCTCACCACTGCATTACGCCAGTTAATGAATAAACGTGATGCTGCACACAGGGCCTTCAAGCGTAACCCAACTCCCGAGGCGTACGAAGCTTATAGGAAACTCCGAAACAGAACGAAGCAAAGCGTGAGAAATGCCAAAATCAGACATGCCCGCTCTGTCGTATGCGGCATATCAAAACCTGCTGCACTGTGGAAAAAGCTGCGCAGTTTCGGTATAGGGAAGCGAAGATATGACGCTGTTTATCAAGCGTCTGCAGAAGAATTAAACGATTTCTTCTCAACAGCTGTAATCTGCCACGCAGCGACAAATTACCAGCCCCAAGATATCAATCTCTTGAGAGACAAGTTTTTCCTAAAACATGTCACTACCGGCACAGTACACAAGGCAATTATGAGAATCTCTTCCGAGGCAGTAGGAAATGATGGAGTGAGCATTGGCATGATTAAAAACGTCGTAGCCACTATTATTCCAGTTATCACAGACATCTTCAACCTGTCTCTTGTCAGTAGTATATATCCTACTGAGTGGAAGCAAAGTTTAATCCAGCCTATACCCAAGACTGACAATCCTAAGTCGCCAGGTGACTACAGGCCGATCAGCATACTACCTGCAATATCTAAAGCCCTAGAATACATCGTCCATGAACAGCTGACGGATTACCTCAAAACTCATAACATCCATGACGAATATCAGTCAGGCTTTCGAAAGCACCATAGTACAGCAACTGCATTAATCAAAGTAACTGATGACATTAAACATGCTATGGACAGACGTGAAGCTACTATCCTAACACTGCTTGACTTTAGCAAGGCTTTTGACACAGTTGACTTCGATATATTACTAATTAAAATGAAACAGCTGAATTTCTCAATCAGCGCAATACACTGGTTCGACAGCTACCTCAAAAACAGAAGTCAACAAGTCGTTTGTGGGTCGGAAAAGTCATCATGGAAAAGCGTGCACTCTGGAGTTCCCCAAGGCTCCGTCCTTGGTCCACTACTCTTCTCACTGTATATTAATGATATTTCTTCAGTGATTCACTCCTGCAGCTACCATCTATATGCTGACGACATCCAACTGTACATAAGTGCAAGCCCCAAAAACATTGCTGGCGCAGTAGCGAGTATGAACGCAGATCTTTGCTCTGTTTCTCGATGGGCACAGAACCTAGGTCTGAAACTAAACCCCAAGAAATCCCAGGTCACACTTATATCTCATCCAAAGTTAATCAGCCGGTACTTTCGCGAAACGGTCCCTAAAATACTCCTCAATGGTACCCAACTACCATACCAAAAAACAGTAAAAGACCTTGGAATAATCTTGGATGAACACCTAAACTGGGAAGAACAAACAGTCACAGCTTGCCAGAAATCGCTCTCCTCCCTACATGCAATTCAAAAATTTAGAAAAATATTTCCAACCCATGTTAAACAAAAATTAGTCCAAACACTAGTCTTGCCTAATCTTTACTACTGCGATGTAGTTCAACACGGCACGAATAGTGAAAATTCTAGATGCCTCGAGCTAGTGATGAATGCTTGCGTCAGATACGTGTGCAATATTCGGTTGTATGATCATATCAGTCCTTCATACTCCCAGCTAGGTTGGATACGCCCACATAAGGCACGCGATCTCCACACGATGTGCTTACTTCATCGATTTCTTAGCCACTGGTGCCCTCAATACTTATCTTCTCACATTAAACATCTATCATCATTCCACAATCGCAATACCAGATCGGATACGTCTATCATCTTGGCTGTACCTTTACATAACACAAAATCTTTCTCCGTGTCATTCTCCATCTCAGCCATACGACTATGGAACGCACTCCCCTGTGATCTGCGTCTTATCCAGAACTACTCAACATTCAAGAGGGAACTCAAAACTTACATATTAGGGACGGTATAGCCACCATTGTGCCCCTAACATCTCTTTCTTTCTTCTCTCCATCACAGCTTCGAATTTTACCATTCTTTTTCTCTTCTTCAAACCTATCTACCTCTTATATATCTCTTTCACCCCATTCTATCGTCTTATGTCTCTGCTCGATGAGAATAACTCACAAGCTGCAAGAATATAACGAGAAAATTCCCAACTAACTGACATTCACAAAAGAAATGTATGTTTACTTTCATATACTTAGTCACTATTATTATTATTATTATTATTACTATTATCATTATTATTATCATTATTATCGTTGATTGTTATAATTATTTTTATTGTTATAACTATCATTGTACTACTGTTATAATCTCAATTTTTTTTTCGTTTGACATCAATACTGCATAATACGTTAAATGTTCTTAATGTTATTTAGTAACTGTAACTCGTTCAATCTGAGTATGCCTGGTTAGGTGTAAGAGAGGGCCTGAAGGCCCTAATCTTGCCAGGTAAAATAAATGCATAAATAAATAAATAAATAAATAAATGATATTTTTCCGATAAATCAGTCCTAAATAAGCGGCAAAGCGATCCGAAGACCTGATATGCGTCCAGAAACGCCGTTTTTACGCCCTAGAAACACGGAATCAAAGTAGTAAAGGCACACGTTGCAATATTCCTACACGTAAAACGCTGTCAGACGCTGTACTTCTAAAACCGGTTCCCTGCATAGCACGGTTATACATTGCACTTTTATTTGACAAAACCTTGTGGTTCGTGGTGTGGGTTCCTCTAGTCATGTCCTAGTTCATGAACCACGGGCAACGTATGAGTGGCCATAAGTGGTCCCGACAGTCAGGATACCAGTGACTTTGGAATAAGAATGGGCATCTCGGACATATTCTGAGTCGTGGTCACCTTTGTGCTCATGCGGCAAAGACTACCATATCCACCGGTTAGTCCCTCAACCGTTAGGGGTAAAACTCAATGGGACTCGGGGCAAGTGAGATTAGCAACCTGCTTCCCTGGTACTTTAAATATGATGCTGGCAACAATCAGAGCAAAATGCCTAGGACCTTTGGAGGAGACGGAGTCCCACCTCTAACTGATAAACCAGGGACTCCTAAGATACGACTTGGCAAACAAATGGTAATGAGATGGGGAGCTATTAATATCAATGGGAGCTACTCTGGGAAGAAGGGGAGAGCTGGCAGAGGGTGCAGGTAAGATGGGGCTGGACGTTTAAGGTGTAGTGACATTCGGGTAAGGGGTGAGAAAGAAGAGGAAGTGGGAGAATACAAGGTCTACCTGTCAGGAGTCAAAGCAGGAATAGCACAATGGGGTGTAGGGATTTACATCAGGAAAGAAATGGAATCCAGCGTAGTTGCAATAAGATGTGCAAACGAATGACTGATGTGGATAGATTTGACAATGTCTAGCAAGAAAATTAGGATAGTGTCAGTATATTCGCATTGTGAAGGGACAGATCAAGATAAGATGGATAGCTTTTATGAGGCACTCAGTGATGTAGTTGTTAGAGTGAAGGACAAGTACAGTGTTCTGCTCATGGGTGATTTTGACGCCAGGATTGGAAATCGAACAGAAAGGTATGAAAAGGTTATAGGTAAATCTGGAGAGGATATGGAGGCCAACAGGAACAGGAAACAACTCTTGGATTTCTGTGCCAGTATGGGCTTAGTAATCACAAATTCCTTTTTTAAACATTAGAACATTCACCGGTATACTTGGGAAGGCAGGGGAACCAGATTTGTCATTGACTATATAATAACAGATCAGGAATTCAGGAAGGCTGTGAGGGACACACGTGTATTCAGGGGATTCTTTGATGACACTGATCATTATTTAATCTGCAGTGAAATTGGGGTTGTGAGGCCAAAAGTGCAGGAGGTCAGGTCCATATGTAGGAGGATAAGAGTGGAGAAACTTCAGGATAAGGAAATCAGGCAAGTACATAACAACGATCTCATAAAGGTACCAGTTAGTTGAATGTAGTCAATTACAGTCATTTGAAAAGGAATGGACAAGGTACAGGGACACAGTACTAGAAGTGGCGAAGGATGTCTTGGAAAAGTAGTGTGTAAAAGTAGGATGAAGCAAACAGCTTGGTGGAATGACACAGTCAAGGCAGCCTGAAAAAGGAAAAAGAAGGCGTATCAAAAATGGCTACATACTAGAACTCAGGTAGACGGAGAAAGTTATGTTGAAGAAAGTAACAAAGCTAAACAGATAATTGCAGCATCCAAGAAGAAATCTTGGGAAGACTTTGGAAACAGGTTGGAGACTATTGGTCAAGCTACTGGAAAACCATTGTGGAGTGTAATTAGCAGTCTTCGAAATGGAGGTAAGAAGGAAATGACAAGTATTTTGGTCAGGTCAGGAAAACTGCTGGTGAATCCTGTGGATGCCTTAGGCAGATGGAGGGAATATTTTGAAGAGTTGCTCAACATAGGTGGAAATACGATCAGTAATGTTTCAGATTTCGAGGTAGAATGGGACAGGAATGATGATGGAAATAGGATCGCATTTGAGGAAGTGGAGAAAATGGTCAGTAGATTGCAGTGCAATAAAGCAGCTGGGGTGGATGAAATTTAGTCGGAACTCATAAAATACAGTGGAATGTCAGGTATTAAATGGCTACACAGGATAATTGAAATGGCCTGGGAGTAGGGACAGGTTCCATCAGACTGGACAAAAGCAGTAATCACACCAATCTTTAAACATGGAAACAGAAAAGATTGTAACAACTACGGAGGTATCTCTTTAATCAGCGTTGTGGGTAGGTGGATTCAGATTACCTTATTGATAAGGTTGAGGTTACGGATATGAAAGTAGCTAGGATGATTGCAGGTACTATTAGATGGGAACAATGGCAGGAGGGTGTCCACAATGAGGAAATCAAAGAAAAACTGGGAATGAACTCTATAGATGTAGCAGTCAGGGCGAACAGGCTTAGATGGTGGGGTCATGTTACACGCATGGAAGAAGCAAGGTTACCCAAGAGACTCATGGGTTCAGCAGTAGAGGGTAGGAGGAGTCGGGGCAGACCAAGGAGAATGTACCTGGATTCGGTTAAGACTGATTTTGAAGTAATAGGTTTAACATCAGAAGAGGCACCAATGTTAGTACTGAATAGGGGATCATGGAGGGATTTTATAAGGGGGCTATGCTCCAGACTGAACTCTGAAAGGCATAATCAGTCTTAAATGATGATGATGATGATGATGGTGATACCTTCCGCACGCTGTCACTGTGACAATATTTGTTCAAAGCTTAATATGAATGAACGCATGTTTCGTCTGAGTAAACCACTGGCAACCTTAATTCTGAAGCTTAATTTTTTGGTAAAATTCTAATGTATTATGTTACTTGAAACTATTTTGTTTCGTTCGTATATGATGACTTTTTGTCATGGAACCTTCTGAAACCAAGTCCTTTGCATGGAACAATTTCCTCACTTTTTTTCTTCCTGGCTTTGAGTGATAAAAGCTGTAAGGTTTTCGCAAGGTTGGTGTTGCTGTGTATTGTTCATAATGTCGCAGAAATTTCTGCCTGACAACATATTTATATCTGTCATTAATACGATGTTTTGTGCGTGCATTTTCTTTCTTCTGCCTATCAGATACTTGAATAGCTCCACTTTCAGCGTCATGTCGCTTCTGCTGTGAATTGCACTCAGTCGAATTGCCTAACGTGAAAATTTTGCTTCCAAATTCCATGTGCTTTTACGTCCACACTGTTACTAGTTTCTCATTATCAAATCCTTAACGAGATGAAGAAGCTATCTGCTATGGCACTTCGGCGATCACCTTTTTGGTGCTTCCAGTGCGAAGTGGCGTCATATACTGCTTGGAACTTGTAAATAATAAAATAATATATATATATATATATATATATATATATATATATATATATATATATATATATAGAGAGAGAGAGAGAGAGAGAGAGAGAGATTATTTATATTATTATTTTTATAATTTTTGTTGAACTGAATTGAGATGGATGGAAATATTTAAAAATCAGTGAATATATTTAAACCATGATAAGGTGGCATCGGGCATATGCTTTGAGAATTTCGTCGTCGTAAGAAGGAGGTTCGTGGGCCACGTTATTTCTGAGCTAAAATGAGATAAATACTGAAAATACAGTTTACATATAATGTTGAAATTTTAGGATCATGGATTAAACAAATAATGAAATCACAATAGCGTTAATCGTAACTATAATTACTGAAGTGCACTATGCTACTTACATTGGGAATACAATATTAATCACTAGTGATATGTTGATTATCCGCACGTAGGTATCTCCTCCGTGCGCAGTGGAAATTTCCTTATACAATTACTAGTGTGCGCGAGTATGCGCCCTGCAGTACGCAGTGACTTTTATAAAATTAAAGAGTTTAAATTAGAGCGGCCAGTCTAACGCGCGAAGCTCTCCCTCGACTCCCTTCCAGAAAAGATAAAAGAAGAAGTAATTAACAAAAGACTAGACATCCTTTCTGTGTCTCACCAGCGATCACATGCGACCGCGCGCAAGATAACTTGCATTTGCTTTCATTCTTTACTAAACAGGGTTCTCTGACTAAGAAAAAATAGAGTTACATGCTATGGCTAAAAATGTGCTTTTAAAAACTGGAGAGAAGGATTCATCGTCAAATGCCCACAGTTATCATATTGGGAGTGGAATCACCTTGCTTACGATTCCAAGCAAACTGATCGCGCGGATCTTCCTTAATAGAATCACGTTACAAGATAGATCAAAGAAACTCGCTTGAGAGTGGTAATGGAACAATCAAAGGAATTCGTCACTAGTCGTCACATTCGTTTTGTTGACGTTGAGAAAGTCTTCGTCTACATTAATTCATTTGCGCAAAATTTCTAAGAGTACGCGATGCCAGACAAGACAGTAAAGGTTACCAGGGCGACTTATAATAACCATATGCCGAATCAGTCAGGAGGGTAATGTTACAGAGCCCTTCGTATGGAGCTCGCCAATGATGTGTTTTATCTGCAACTATGTTTTTACTGGTGCTGAATGAAGTGGTAAGGAAAGTTGTGGAGAAGAAGAAAAGAGGGATACAATGCGGAATCAGTAAGCGATTGGAAGATCTTGAGTTCGTCGGCGACATCAGCCTCCTCTCGCGTAGCTGTGTTAACATGGAACGAAAGTTGCGGGACGTTGAGCATGAAGCTAAGAGTTTTGGGCTGAAAGTGAATGTCACCAAGACAAAGATTATGAAAATCAATACAAGAGACAGGAGAAAGCTAAGAGTGACCTTGAACATGAAGCCAAGATTGTTGGACTGAAAGCGTATGTCACCAAGACGAACATTATGAAACTTAATACAAGGGATAGGAGAAAGTTAAGAGTGAACATTGAGGATGTTTGAAAGATAAGCGAGTTCACATTCCGTGAGTCTTGCTACTGAAGACGGAGGAGAAGCTGCCGAAGTCAAAGCAAGGATCAGAAAGGCGAATGAGGCCATTACCCAGCCGTATCCGGTATGGAGGGCAAGAGAGATTTCCATAAGAACTGAACTACGAATATGTTGAACAAAGGTGAAAGCAGTACTGCTATACCAACGCTAAACTTATAAGGTTAGCCGTACAGTGACGAAGAGTTTTAAAGCCTTCCTCAGTGGATATCTTAAGAAAATTCCTAAAATCTTTTGAACAAATGTGATACCAACGAAGATTCTCTGAATCGAATAAGAGAAAAACCTATCAACGTCTAAATCAAGAGAAGGACGTGAAGCTGTATCAGACACACCCTCCGAAAACGTCGGGATGCTGTAGATAAAAACATTTCTCTGCAGGAACCCGCAGTGTAAAAGGAATCGAGGAAGATCGTGGAGATCAAGGAGGAAGACAGTGCAGGCAGAGTCTAAGAAGGAGGGGAAAACACAGAAACCTTCCCGTCTCCTCTATATCACTTTTTTTTTTTTTTTTTACTCAACCTTCCCTTCTACAATAACCTATGAAACATTTCCTTAGGATTTCTACCTCTTGCTTCATAATAAAAAAAAGAAATCTTCCCTTTGAAATTTATTCTCTTTCTCAATCTTTGCATACAAATTTAATTGCTGCTTATTAAAAGTGATTTCTTGATTATTTGGACGAAACATAGAATGTGTCGTCGTCGTGGCCCTCAGTCGTTATCTGCAATAACCCAAAGCTGTTCCTTACCTTTTTTACTGTTACTTGATCGCCATCTGACTGCTACACCGAACTGCTACATGAATATACTTACTCTGGTTTACTATACTCTATTAACTGCTGGTGGGCTCTCATAATAAGAGGCTGTATTAATTACCAAAGCTGGCGTTATTCTTCAGTAGCAAAGCTGAAGTTATTCTTTAATTAATTTGACTGAAGTTACGTAATTCATAGTTACACTTTTTCTTGACAACAATAAAATTTTTGCAAAGTTTTACGTTGATGGTTATTTGGGATGGATTATAATCAGTAATGCAACATTGCTGGCAAAAATTAATTATATTGTGAAAACGATTCAAATGTTTACTGTTGGTAACGAAATGATTTTAAAAACGTTCAAGTGGTACTTACTTTTTACAATAATCTTACAACTAGCATTGCGGGAACATACCTTCAGTAGTCTTGAGTTCCGCAAAGAAAATAATTCAATAATATTAGTTTCTCTTGTGATAATAGTTAGCTGATGTCTATGTACATCCGTTCATAATCGCTTGTAAATCATAGCAGGTGCCTGGCAGGCACACAGCTTTTCTCAACCTCTCGCTTCAGACCTGCTACCGACTCACTTCACATCTCGCTCACTACTGACTTCCTACGAACGCTAAAATGCTTTCTGGTGCAGACAGTCCCTGCTACCATTACAAAATGTATCAATGCGCGGTCTTTCCCGCTCTTTTCTTAAAATGTATCCATACGCGGTCTCTCCCGCCCTTTTTAGAATTATATCAATTTCCGGTCTCTCTTGGCAACAATACTTTGATGCAGACATTCCCTGCTGCCACAATTATTTCCAACATGACAAATATTAATTATTCCTACTCAATACTATTAATATAAAATAAACATCTTTCATAAATTGTGGTTTGACAATAGACAATAGAAATATACACGTCTTACAGCATTTGCAGAATTGAAGATCCTCACCGAAAATCGAGTGCGCTGACGGAGTATCGTCGACGTACTATGCTCTGCATAAGGGCAACAGGAAGTAAGTCAAGTAAGTTGCAACTGGAACGCAGTGTAATCAACCTACTTCCCATTACAGGTATTCGCAGTTGCGAATATGAACTACCTCAACCTGTATAATGGAACCGCAACAAAGAAAACATGTGCCAGACCAGGAGTTGAACCTAGATCTTCCGCTATACGGGAGCAGTCGCCTTAACCACTTTGGCTACCCGAGCACAACTCACGGCCTCACCAAACAGAGCAGAGACATTTTATTTGTAAGTCGCCGGCCCGGTACGGGCTGATAAATACGAAATTTCAGTGCGTGTATTGTGAAGAAGTACGATGCAAAAAAAAAAAAAAAAAAAATCGGTTCAAATGGCTCTAAGCACTATGGGACTTAACATCGGAGGTCATCAGTCACCTAGAACTTAGAACTACTCAAACATAACTAACCTAAGGACATCATACACATCCATGCCGATGCAGGATTCGAACCTGCGACCGACCGTAGCGGTCGCTCGGTTCCAGACTGTAGCGCCTCGAACCGCTCGGCCACAATGGCCGGCAAGTACAATGCAATGTTCCTTCAAAGATGCCTTCACAAGACAGGCACTGTAATTTCGTATTTATCGTCTCGTGCCGGGCCTGTGACATACATATAAAATGTTTCCAATTTACAAAAATAGCATTAGTGGGATGTACGAGGACAGGTACGACACATGGACGAATTACATATGGAAGTTCGGGCCTGAGCGTGAGCCGTGCTCGGATAGTCAAAGCGGTTAAAGTGAATGCTCGGTTAAGGCGGGAAATCCGGGTTCGAGTCTCCATCCGGCACAAATTTTCAATGTCTTCATTCCATTATACAGCTGGTTCATATCCGCAGGTGTGAATACATTTCATGCCTTAAGTCTTTCACTTTACTTCTTCATAACCACATTTCAAAGCTTTCTAAATATCTTTCTTTTTCTTTGTTTTTAACTGTCTGTCATTCTCTGGTGTGTAACACTACATTCCAGACATACCAGGACATCATCTTTTCAGCGCTATTGGAATTCTCCTCGCCACAAAGAAATTGAAAACCATCCTTTGAACCAGAAACTAATTTATATAAAAATACAACTTATCACATGACCACTTTTCCTTCTTCCATCACGATGGAAAGATTAAATGAGCTTAAACTAGTTTTTAATGGAATCTTTGCTCGACTATTTTACGAACTACACTTTGTTCAAAGTAATTAAAATAAATTATGTTCCGAAAAAATTAATTTCTCTTGGAAAATTTACTCTTTCTGCATCTTTGCGAATAAAACATGATCTTTGTCTCATTTTATTTATCCCAGGTGAAGTTCTCTGATTGAAATATTTTGTAGTATGTTCAAATGCGTATTTCTCATTGAAACTGATGAATATAGGTTTGGAAGTCGTTTCTCTGCTCTACGTAAAACGCTAAAGTCTTATCAACCTGCACAATATTTGGTATGTAGGACATCCGCAACTGAGAGGCATGACAGTTAATTTAGAGAGATCCACTTGAGCTGTACTAACTATTTATTCAAACCATGACCGATTTCGGGATTTTTTAATCCCTTCTTTAGGTGTCGGGAACTGTAACATACAAACGAGAGGAGGGTAGAAATATAATGCATCGTATCTATAAAACATTTACGATGCAACATACCCGTACAGATATGTTGCATTCCGTTTCTACGCTCCTCTCCTTTGTACGATAGTTTACCTGAAGAAGGGATTTTAAAATCCCGAAACCGGTCGTGGTTTGAATAAACAATTCGTATAGCTTAAGTGGATCTCTCTGAAACAGGTATCTTATGAATCTGGTTACTGATAGTGAAAATGCCCCTCTCAATTCACTTGCTATTAGTAGAAACATTCCCAAATAGTTGCCCAGTGCTTCACAGTAATGAGTTACAGGAGGAATCGTCAAGAGCAGATTTTTGGCCTATAACAAAGGGTAATACTTCAATTGGTGCGTTAATTTAATTAACGTACACTTATATACAATTTTCTCCCTTCGCTGATAATGCGGTTCTTGACTAATAAGATCCTGTTCTCGAACCACACAATGGTTCTCAATTTTTTGTCGCTTAATGGTATGGTAGCCCGCCTGTATCAGATCGCCAGTGTGTTAAAAAAAAGTAGCTGAATACAGTATGTGAATTCACGCAAGGCCGCCAAAGGACAATACTAATAAGATCCTGGCCCTGGTGCGAGGACAAATAAACGGTCCCAACAATGGGCGTTACTTTCTTTCGTGCCTCATTGATTGTTTTTCCAGGCACACTACCCCAATTCTTCCGCGTGCGAAGCCTCTAATGAGGTTTCTTAGCACGAGAAGAATGCCCACACGAGTGACTGTGGGGGTCGGCTGCTGGGAGCCGATATCGGCGGTGAAAGGGCAGGCTTATTACGTCACTTCCGGCGGTCTTTGTGTCGCGGCCGCCGGGAGGTACCGACCTGCTGTCTCTGCCTAACGAGCACTGTGCGACCCGAGTGCACAACTTGGCCGGCAGCTCTCTGCGGTGGAGACCTCGTTTCACAATGGAACCATGAAAACTTTGCTAGTTTTCGTAATACGCAGAGATCCAATAGCAATGTTACAAATCCCTGTTAGGTTCACCTACGATACCATTTCGTTTCAGGTCATGGCGCATTTGAGGAACATTATCGTGCCTGATTCTAAACTATACTCCCAACCAATTACGGTTTCAAATATTTCCAGTAACTCAAGGCAACATTTATTTACATCACTAATGAGTTGTTGTTATACGGGGTGTTCAAGAAGTCTCTCCGCAGTGCCGTATGATTTGTTAGCCGCGCGTGCCATATGCCGCAGTGAATATACCGAAATGAAACTCGGTGAAATGCAAGTCATTAATTTATTGAATATTCATTTCTACATACAAATTTTCATATTAAACGTTGAAAGTGTCCTCCCTGTTGTTGAATACACAATTCAGTTCGTCTAATCATGTTTCCAAACGCAAGCTGCAACATTTCTTCTGTAACAGAAGCAGTGAAAGTCAATATAGCAGTTTTCAGTTCATCGATGGATTTGGACAGTTTTTATAGACAGTTGCTTTCACTGCAGCCCAGAAGAAAAAAGTCAGGTGGTGTTAGGTCAGGCGTTCGTGGAGACAAAAGCCCCTGTGAAATTATGCGATCACCAAAAACATCAGCAAGCAGTGACACTGAAACGCGAGCTGTATGCGCGGTTGCACCATCTTGTTGAAAATAACCGTTCTCCTATGAATGGGCACAGAATATCACTGCAGTATCGTTGTGCGTTTTTTGTTTCGTTGAAAAATATGTGACCCACAATCCGACCTCTAGAAATTGCAATCCAAACTCCTATTTTCACAGAATGAAGTGGTTCCCCATGAATACACAATGGATTTTCAGTACTCCACATACGAGAATTTTGCGAGTTCATGTACCCGGATAAATGAAACCAAGTCTCATCAGTGAAAAACGTTTCATTAAGTATATCCCTTCCATTTTGTTGAAAGAAGTTTTTGAACCACTGACAATAATGCAGTCTCTTGCCATGATCAGTAATTTTCGGCTCTTGCACGACTGTCACTTTGCATAGGAAAAGTTCAAATTTTTTCCTTACACCTGTATGGGCCGTTCCGACAGTAACATCGATTTCCTGGGCGAATGTTCTTACTGACTTGTTCGGACTCATGGACATTTTATCGGAAATATCGAGTAGCTTGTCCTCAGACAAAACGCTACGACGATCACATCTCGGTGCATCTGTCACTAAACCCGTACTTCGAAATTTGTTAGTCAAATCTCGCACAGTAGCGCGATGTGGGAGTTTTGTCTCCGGGAAAACTGAATTAAATGTTTGACGAACTGAAACTGTATATTTACCTCCAGCTTTGAACACTTGGTCGACTAAAAACACACGTTCTACAATGGTTAGCATTTTAACAAAGGCAAAAACGAAACAAACGACCAAAGGAACTAAAATGTTCACATCAACACGTAACGACACACACCAACAATACTACTGACGCTGGCTGAGATAAACGAAACAGAAGAATATTGGGAGAGTCCACTTGAAGGGAAGTAACCCTGGCAGGCGAACAATCATACGGCACTGCAGACAGACTTTTTGAACACCCCCTAGTAGTCGGTCCAAAGAGTGGTCTGATGAAGCTCGCCACCTCATCTATGCTGCACGAGTCTCTTCATTTTTGAACAACAGATGAAACCTACAGAGGTTGGACAAAACATACGGAATACCGCGAGAAATGCAAGCTTGTACATACATGCAGATGCTAGCCAAGCGTGCAGATGTTGCTGTTGCGTTTGACCACAAACGGCACTTACGCAGTTGCGAGCGTCAGTCGTGTCGGAACTGTGTTCTGTGTAATTAGTAAGAGCGTAATGTCAGAGCTAAATGAATTTTAAAGCGGGCAAAGTGTTGGTACTCGTGTGATGGGTGCTTCCGTTATGAAAGTAGCCGAAGAGTTTGCTGTTTAAAGAGACGCTGGGTCGAAGATTTATACCACTGTGGTGTGCGTACTGTAAGACCTTCAGTACACACACCATCAGATTATCTGACGTATCGCTCTAACGAAGTAGGTGAGTGTCAGCCATATGTCTCGTGGTCTTAACGTGGCGTGTTTATCTTCTGCTGTTAGGTCAGACGATAGAAATGCCACTTGCACGCTTACAGTAGCAGATTGACAGTAACCAACTTTAAACAGAACTTGATTAATTTTCACACACATTTATTAAAAATAATAACAAGCATAAAAATTACTTAACTCGGTTCTGGATGCTATTCATAATTGACAATCTGAAGTTCCTTAGTTATTGGTACATTAATCTTATTCTCACATATATCTCTGATACTTGACAAAAGTGTCGATGTATTTATCTTCATGGCTATGTACAGGAATATGGTAATCTTATTAGGCGCAGGCTGAAACTTGACTACAGACTGGTGCAGACAAATGCAGACTGACTAATCAGAGGTCTGTACACTCGTTATAATACCTCGCGCGTTCAGGTATCACTGCGCGAGTGTCATCTGCGAGGAGAAAAGGTTCTACGTTAGCAGCAATCTCATTGGCTGCATTACATATTAATACGCGGATCGCCGAAAGCAGAATTTGGTCCGTCTCTATGGCAGCGCCATCTCGTAGTGCGGAGATGGACGAGCGCTGTGCCTGCGCTGTTGTGCTTAGCGGCGCGCGCTCTAGAGGGAAATTTGTGCACGCGCTGACTACGCGGAACTATGTAAACAACCACCACTTACAGGAAAAAAGGAAAAACTTTGTCTGCTAAGCCACAAAGTGGACGAAAGTGTGTGTTGAATGATCGTGACAAACGGTCACTGAAGAGGATTATGACGAAAACGAAGAGGACGACAGTTGAAATACACAAGTGAATATCGCACACGCAAACCATGTCAGCACCAAAAGAATACGAAGAGTGCTGGGAATTGAAGGGCGAGATTGAGTTCCAGAACAACACACAATTATGCAAATGCCCGTGACAGGAAACCGCCGTTACCGAAGCCATAAAACCTGGGCTATACGTCAATACAAGAAAGACGTTTGGTCGGGTGAGTCTTCTTCCACACTGTTTCCAAGTCTTGCCCTACTTAACGTGCCCTGCTGCAACATGACGGGGGTTCGGTGATGGTTTGGGCAGACATATCATGGTATTCTGTGGGCCTGATGTTTACTCTGATGTGTCACACTACTGCCAATGACAATGTGACCATTCTGGCTGATCCTGTGAATCCCATGGTACACCAGTGTTTATCAATTCCGAGACGACTGTATGCTGTTTTGAATCCCAATGGTTTTCCTCCATCGTATTAGACATGATATGTGTTATATTTTTTGAATTTCCATATTTTTGTCCATCCCCTGTACATCCAACAATCCCTGCCTATTGCAGTCAAGCCTTTGTATGTTTTAAAATTTATTCCCTTAACGCTTCCTTGAATTACCAAATTAACTGTTTCTTGATGCCTTGCTTGTGTCTTATCAACCAATTCGTTCCTCAATTCGATTCAGTACTTCTTCATCAATTACTCGATCTACCTGACCAATCTTCATGTTTCTTCCATAACATCAGTTTTTAAATCTATTCGCTTGTTGTGTGTATCAGTTATTATTCATGTTTCAGTTTTATGTAAGCCTACACTACACACAAGTACCTACCACATAGACTTCCTAATACGTAATCTGTTATGATCAGAAGAAAGTACTGTCGTCTGGCCATAAGTGTGGGCTCTTTCACTGCTCTGGAAGAGGACTTGTTGGCTCTACAACATGTGAAATATTAGTTCACTTCATTACACGAGTGAATGAAAAGATTTACATAAATTGATACAAAGCTTTTCCACAGGTGTGCTTGACAATTTTCAACTGTTACTGACTATTAAAGCAACATTTGATGCACTAATTAACGAACTCTTCTCTTGAAGTGCAACGTTCAACATTTACAAAAATGCAGTTCCATCTGAGACTTGAATAACTTTTTAGTTCTACTTGATGAGGCTGACTGCCTTAGCTGGGATCACATACTGGACAGAGCGCTTCCAGGCACTGCTCCATATTGACCTCCATGCGAGAGCGCTGCCGTGCTGAGAAGTACGGCGTCTGTTCTCTGCCATTCGTCGTTACGGATTACAGCGCGGAATCACTAATGTCTGTGGTATCGATGTGCGTTGCCGACTTTGTTGTGGCGGCGTGATCTTTGGGCGATGCCACATAAATAGTTAACTAATAACTTTGGTTACAAATTGATGACATTTTTTCCATTATTAATTTCACTGTATGTCTGGATTAGCACAACAGATGAAATAAGTACGCCAACCACTGGAAAGATTTTTCAGTCACTTCATTCATATTAAAAGACAACCCTCTTTTCTACAATATTCAACACATGGTGTGGTTCAAATGGCTCTGAGCACTATGGAACTTAACATCTATGGTTATCAGTCCCCTAGAACTTATAACTACTTAAACCTAACTAACCTAAGGACATCACACACATCCATGCCTGAGGCAGGATTCGAACCTTCGACCGTAGTGGTCGCGCGGTTCCAGACTGAAGCGCCTAGAACCGCTCGGCCACCGCAGCTTGCTTGAAGAAGAGAAACTTCGACTAAATTTCCTTTGGGTTCTAGAACGTACAGTTTTGTAGAAGGGTGTACCGACATTTCGGATGCTATTAATAGTGGCCTTCATTGAGGTTCACACAACACCCAGTCATCACGAGGCAGAGAAAATCCCTGACCCCGCCGGGAATCGAATCCGGGAACCCGGCACATTGTTTGACTTCTACATGTAAAGGCTACTATGATACGGTCCATTTGAAATCATTAACTTCTCTATCAAATCAATACGCAAACAAGAAATCTTCAGGCACATTTGTGATTAATATTCTTCTATATCAGAGGCTGCTGAATTTTTTATCTGGAGAAAAAATATTATGTTTAAGACTATCAACCTGTTTTGGTTCCTTTCACTAGGATGACAGTTGATTTTAATGTCCTGTCCACACACCAACAGCTAGAAATGTGTGCTGCTGTAGATGGCTCATATTTCGAACTGTTGATGACATAAATGGCGTTTTAAAGAAATGGTTATGGCCACGTCCTTCATTGAGTTACACCCGAAGCTACTTTTACATCTGAAGATTTATCTGTTTGTATTTGGTAGGAATTCTTCAGTTCAATCACAAAGCTAGTCCCGTATTCCAGAGTCATGTATTTTATTTATTATGTATCAGCGCGGAATTCCATGGAACACTTTCTTGCAGAACTGTTCTCTCAGGAACATGACGTCAACTTGGGCGCTGGTATTTGCTGTCTTTTGGGTCTCGCATACGAACAGATTGAGATGGTTGCAGACGATCGTTGTTTCGGGGATATATGCTGCTCCTTTGCAGGACACTTTCGGTCTCCAGAAACAGCAATGCTAAGGGAATAAATAAAAAAGTAAAAAGAAACGTCCTGTACACAAAAAGTAAAAGTTCTCTTGACACGCTATTGGTCGTGCGGTAGCGTTCTCGCTTCCCACGCCCGGGCTCCCTCGTGATGACTGGGTGTTGTGTGATGTCCTTAGTTTAGTTAGGTTTAAGTAGTTCTAAGTTCTAGGGGACTGATGACCATAGATGTTAAGTCCCATAGTGCTCAGAGCCATTTGAATCTTTTTTTTTGTTTTTTTTTTTTTTTTTTGACACGCTATTCAGTTAAGACTAGTACATGATGTACGTGTTTGATCTATTGAGCGACAAACAACGGACTCTTCGTATGAGCTGGCAGCGTGTTCCAGGAAGTTCTGGAATAGACTGTGCTGCCCACGTAAAAGGCGGTTAGGACGGCCCATATACGGCTCAAGGCTGCAAAACCCGTTGCCCGCGAAAGTACAGTATGGAAATTACTTGTTTGCGCTAAGGAGGCAAGTTTGAGCGACGGCGTTACAGAAGATGGCGGTGTGCGATAGCTGAAGCCCTTTGCCTTGCAGAGGCCGAAATACGAAGTCTACAGCCGCGTCGCCTGCGCTAGTCGGGACCCTGTTGAGGGCGACTGCTGTAGCTGCAGCCCGTGTCCCGCTCAGGACTCTGGACGTCGCTTCAAAGGATCAGGCTTGACAAAGGCAATAATAATGTCGGTTCAAGAAGTCAGCAAAAGGTGGCAATGCAGTTACATTGTTACTGAAATCTGCGTAATGTTTAGTTACGTGAGTTTTATTTAATCTGATGTCCGAAAAAGCTTTGTCAGACCACGGTTACTTAGGGAAATATTAAACATAAGACTAAAAAGAAAACTTTTGTATGTCCGTTCTTTTGACTGGAGGTCTGGGGTACCACTGCCGTTCACTATAGTAAGAAAATGTAACGCCTACAGCAGTCCTTGTAATCTTATGTATTGTGTAGCTACAATTTCGGCACTTCAGTGCGCCATCTTCAGGCCTTAGCTGATGTTGAAGGGGTTATCACTATCCATAAATACGGTGCATCAGCGGCCAACAAACTGGTTTACTCAGATTATCTGTAACTGTGATGTCGTCTGTACTACATCACAGTTACAGATAATCTGCGTAAACTAGTTATGTTGGCCACTGATCCACCGTTTACATGGATCGTGATAACCCCTTCAACATCAAATAAGGCCTGAAGATATCGAACTCAAGTGCCGAAACTGATAGCTATACAATAAGTAAGATCTTAAAGACGGCTGTAGGCGATTCATTTTCTTGCAAAAAAGAAAATTTGTCGAAGCACTGGTTATAGGTAAGGTTGCCTGCAGAAGTGGCAAAAGTGTCAAGGATGGAGCTATCTCATCTGTCACTTAATAATGGAAGCAAGAATGAATAAAAATCAAGAAACCTTTGCGGAATTTGTCGAGCACTATATTAGAAACACTGAGAGTAACATGGATTAAAAAAAGCAGAATGTGAGGACATAACGAAATAACCAGTTTTTTATTTGATTTGTACTGCGTCAATTAGTATGCCTTTACTTCTATGCTTAAGCGAACTCAGGTAAGCCCTGTTTATGAGAATAATTTTTGTAATCATTTTATGTTAAAATATGCAGTAAAATTTTTTTTTGGTGCATGTATTCGAAGAAGTATCCTGCAAGGTATTCCAGCTGCGTCCCAAATCTATGGAGTTGTTAAAGAACTGTATCGCAAAAATGTTGTAAAATGTAAAGACTTCTAGTTTGATTTCTGAAATATACAGATGTTAAAATTTATGAGAGTACGTTGTATTGCGAAAACTGAAACACTCAGTTCATCGTTAAAGTTATGCTGATGTCGAAGCCTTTATTTGGCTAAGGTAGTGAAAAATTATTTTTCCGAACACTGTCTTTGTTGAAGTATCTGCAATAACTTCAGGTTGAAATGCAATGCTGAGATGTATCGTGAAACAGAGGCCTGCTGAAGTTGCTGAAGACAGTTCTTGTAATTAAACTGTGTTTTCTTAAAGTTTCGTATCAAACAATTCACGGAGTTGAAGCAGGTTGAATGTTTTCATGAATTTGAGACTGGGACAGTTTTGAGGGAAAGTGTCTTAATAGCAGTGATTTCATTAATTTGAGAATGGAAAAAAGTGATGTCAGAATTTTTTAAAGTGTTTTGTGATAAATAATTGAAGAGCTTAATTATCAAAAAGTCCTTGAGGTCAAATTTGATCTACGTAGTGACTAATTATCGATCTCTTATAAGCTACGTACAAGAACTTTATCGTTCTTTTCGCGAGATTTTAACTGTCGCAGCAAATCAGAAGAGACTTTCCAAACTAATTACAGGCATAAACCGTTGTTTAATCAAGTTATAATGACGAAATATTTACGTTAAACGATGTTTGAAAATTTGAAATTAAAGGTTACGTTACAGTGTAGTTAAACAGTATCGCTGATAGCGAGAATTTTGCTGACTCGACGCTGCATTGTTTCACGTAACATTACACAACTAGCGACTTACAACGCAAAGTAAGTCACAGTTCGAACCTCTCTTTCTCTTTAGGTTAGAAAATCGATTCCCTTAACTTTAATCAGCTCAGTCCGGAGTAAAATTACCAGTTACATTCATCCCAAAGCAAAGTTAAAAACTTCGAGTGAGGGTTCGTCCCATTCCTATACACACGATGAAGATTGTATGAATAAAAGTATAGAAGTATATTACGGAAAAAGAAAGCTTCTTAACGTCATAATTCAGCAGTTAGCGGAGCGGGGTTTCTCAGATTTAACAGAGATAATTGTTGCTGCAAAGCTACGTTAAGTATTGTGCAGAGAGCTCGTAGCCGGCATGGCTGCTCAGCGTGTTCGGGCAGAGGGTTACCTGCCCTTTGTAATAAAAAAACTGAGTTAATCGATCATCAATGAACTTAAATGAATGTCTTACGACATCCGCCACGAGCAGATGCAATGAGCAACACCGAACAAAAATGAGATTAAAAAAAAAATTGGGGTAGCGTCTTTGATTCATAGTCAAAACGTCTTCGGTCCCGGGTTCGATCCCCGCCACTGCCAAAATTTTGATAAATAATCAGCATTGGCGGTCGAAGACTTCCGGCATAAGAAGTCAGCCTCATTCTGCCAACGGCCTTGTCAAAGAGGGCGGAGGAGCGGATAGAGGTTCAGGGCACTCTCTTGTCCTAGGGGTGAGAAATTGCCCCTAAAGGCGGAAGACTCAGCAATGATCAACGATATGAGGATGCAGAAGGCAATGGAAACCACTGCATTAAAGACACGTAACGTGTATCCACATGACATGTGGCCTGTAGTTGAAGAAGTGTCATGATGATCTCTCCATTGGCAAAAGATTCCGGAATAGTCCCCCATTCGGATCTCCGGGAGGGGACTGCCGAGGGGGAGGTTACCATGAGAAAAAGATTGAATAATCAACGAAAGGATAATGTTCTACGAGTCGGGGCGTGGAATGACAGAAGCTTGAACTTGGTAGGGAAACTAGAAAATCTGAAAAGGGAAATGCAAAGGCTCAATCTAGATATAGTAGGGGTCAGTGAAGTGAAGTGGAAGGAAGACAAGGATTTCTGGTCAGATGAGTATCGGGTAACAACAACAGCAGCAGAAAATGATATAACAGGTGTAGGATTCGTTATGAATAGGAAGGTAGGGTAGAGGATGTGTTACTGTGAACAGTTCAGTGACCGGGTTGTTCTAATCAAAATCGACAGCAGACCAACACCGACAACGATAGTTCAGGTATACATGCCGACGTCGCAAGCTGAAGATGAGCAGATAGAGAAAGTGTATGAGAATATTGAAAGGGTAATGCAGTATCTAAAGGGGGACGAAAATCTAATAGTCATGGGCGACTGGAATGCAGTTGTAGGGGAAGGAGTAGAAGAAAAGGTTACATGAGAATATGGGCTTGGAACAAGGAATGAAAGAGGAGAAAGACTAATTGAGTTGTGTAACAAGTTTCAGCTAGTAATAGCGAATACTCTGTTCAAGTATCACAAGAGGAGGAGGTATACTTGGAAAAGGCCGGGAGATACGGGAAGATTTCAATAAGATTACATCATGGTCAGACAGAGATTCCGAAATCAGATACTGGATTGTAAGGCGTACCCAAGAGCAGATATAGACTCAGATCACAATATAGTAGTGATGAAGAGCAGGGTGAAGTTCAAGACATTAGTCAGGAAGAATCAATACGCTAAGAAGTGGGATACGGAAGTTCTAAGGAATGACGACGTACGTTTGAAGTTCTCTAACGCTATAGATACAGCAATAAGGAATTGCGCAGAAGGCAACACAGTTGAAGAGGAATGGACGTCTCTAAAAAGGGCCATCACAGAAGTTGGGAAGGAAAACATAGGTAGAAAGAAGGTAGCTGCGAAGAAACCATGGGTAACAGAAAAAATACTTCAGTTGATTGATGAAAGGAGGAAGTACAAACATGTTCCGGGAAAATCAATAATACAGAAACACAAGTCGCTGAGGAATGAAATAAATAGGAAGTGCAGGGAAGCTAAGACGAAATGGCTGCAGGAAAAATGTGAAGACATCGAAAAAGATATGAGTGTCGGAAGGACAGACTCAGCATACAGGAAAGTCAAAACAACCTTTGGTGACATTAAAAGCAACGGTGGTAACATTAAGAGTGTAACGGGAATTCCACTGTTAAATGCAGAGGAGAGAGCAGATAGGTGGAAAGAATACATTGAAAGCCTCTATGAGGGTGAAGATTTGTCTGATGTGATAGAAGAAGAAACAGGAGTCGATTTAGAAGAGATAGGGGATCGAATATTAGAATCGGAATTTAAAAGAGCTTTGGAGGACTTACGGTCAAATAAGGCAGAAGGGATAGATAACATTCCATCAGAATTTCTAAAATCATTAGGGGAAGTGGCAACAAAACGACGATTCACGTTGGTGTGTAGAATATATGAGTCTGGCGACATACCATCTGACTTTCGGAAAACCATCATCCACACAATTCCGAAGACGGCAAGAGCTGACAAGTGCGAGAATTATCGCACAATCAGCTTGACAGCTCATGCATCGAAGCTGCTTACAAGAATAATATACAGAAGAATGGAAAAGAAAATTGAGAATGCGCTAGGTGACGATCAGTTTGGCTTTAGGAAAAGTAAAGGCACGAGAGAGGCAATTCTGACGTTACGGCTAATAATGGAAGAAAGGCTAAAGAAAAATCAAGACACGTTCATAGGATTTGTCGACCTGGAAAAAGCGTCCGACAATATAAAATGGTGCAAGCTGTTCAAGATTCTGAAAAAAAGTAGGGGTAAGCTATAGGGAGAGACGGGTCATATACAATATGTATAACAACCAAGACGGAATAATAAGAGTGGACGATCAAGAACGAAGTGCTAGTATTAAAAAGGGAGTAAGACAAGGTTGTAGCCTTTCGCCCCTACTCTTCAATCTGTACATCGAGGAAGCAATGATGGAAATAAAAGAAAGGTTCAGGAGTGGAATTAAAATACAAGGTGAAAGGATATCAATGATACGATTCGCTGATGACATTGCTATCCTGAGTGAAAGTGAAGAAGTATTAAATGATCTGCTGAACGGAATGAACAGTCTAATGAGTACACAGTATGGTTTAAGAGTAAATCGGAGAAAGACGAAGGTAATGAGAAGTAGTAGAAATGAGAACAGCGAGAAACTTAACATGAGGATTGATGGTCACGAAGTCAATGAAGCTAAGGAATTCTGCTACCTAGGCAGTAAAATAACCAATGACGGACGGAGCAAGGAGGACATCAAAAGCAGACTCGCTATGGCAAAAAAGGCATTTCTGGCCAAGAGAAATCTACTAATATCAAATACCGGCCTTAATTTGAGGAAGAAATTTCTGAGGATGTATGTCTGGAGTACAGCATTGTATGGTAGTGAAACATGGACTGTGGGAAAACCGGAACAGAAGAGATTCGAAGCATTTGAGATGTGGTGCTATAGACGAATGTTGAAAATTAATTGGTCTGATAAGGTAAGGAATGAGGAGGTTCTATGCAGAATCGGAGAGGGAAGGAATATGTGGAAAACACTGATAAGGAGAAGGGACAGGATGATAGGACATCTGCTAAGACATGAGGGAATGACTTCCATGGTTCTAGAGGGAGCTGCAGAGGGCAAAAACTGTAGAGAAAGATAGAGATTGGAATACGCCAAGCAAATTATTGAGGACGTAGGTTGCAAGTGCTACTCTGAGATGAAGAGGTTAGCACAGGAAAGGAATTCGTAGCGGGCCTCAGCAAACCAAGGCAGTAGACTGATGACAAAAAAAAAAAAAAAGTTGCAGTAGGTACTGGAATATGAAGAATCTTGCAAAGGATAGAGTATCATGGAGAGCTACATCAAACCAGTCTCAGGGCTGAAGACAACAACAACGACATCCTAGCAAGCGTGCCAGAACCAACGTTATCATTTGTTCGATCGTTCCTCCTCTATTCTTGCACGCACACTACATTCCGACTGCTTACAGCGCCATATTTTCATCTGCTGTCAGTATGTGGAACTATTTTTTGTTTGAGCATATTCCGCGGGAACAAAGATTAATGGACATACCTACGATGTTTCAGAATCCTGCCATGTATACAGCCGTACTGCAGCACTCCAGACACCGTCAGTTTATATGAACGCATTCGTATAACTTATTCGCCTAGATGAGTATTGGATCCATCTTCCTCAGTGTGGATGCACAACTACCTCCGGCCTCCTTCGCGAATCTCAAAATAGCGGGGGAGATGGAAATGGACAGGGACAGCGGATAGTGGGTGGCGGTCGGTCGGACTATGGGTTGGCCGTGAGGCGTGAAGAGAGAGTCCATGGAGGGGCCATAAAACTGTGTCCCGGATGGTGCAGTGGTTTACGCAACTACCTAGTAAGCAGATCTGGTAAACAGTTTCACTCGTCGAAGCTGATCCCGTATTATGTCCCGATGCAGCTGATATCACTAACCCCTTTACTGCACTTTCCATTCTGCCCCCTCCACCTTTAATTTGCAGAGTGGAAACCGTTGAAATATACAAAAAAAGTAAATTAGTTACAAACAACGGCGTGCACACACGTTTTTCAACATGGAAACGCCAGTACAGATATTCGGATTTAGGTTATCACATGTTCGATATGCCTGCCATCATTGGCGATGATGTGGCGCAGACGAATAGCGAAATTTTGCATGGCCCGCTGAAGTGTCGGAACATCGATGCTGTCGAAGACTCCTTGAATAGCTGGTTACAGCTCAGCAGTGGTTTTGGGTTGATTGCTGTACACCTTATGTTTAAGGTAGCCCCGCGAATATAGTCGCATGTATTCAGATCTGGAGAACAGGGCACCTAATAGAGGTCCATCCTAGTGGTCTAGGGTACCCCAGAGCCAGAATGTGGTCCAAAAATCGCTCCTCGAGGATGTCAACCACTCTCCTGCTTCGATGGGGTGGTGCTCCGTCTTGCATGAAACACATCTTGTCGAAATCAGGGTCACTTTGGATAATAGGGATGAGATGATCTTCAAAAAGCTTCACGTATCGTTCGGTAGTCACTGTGCCATCAAGAAATATCGTACCGATTATTCCGTGATTGGACACTGCACACCAGACAGTCATCCGTTGAGAGTAAAGATACTTCTCGATCGCGAAATGCGGATTGTCAGTCCCGTAAATGAGCCAGTTTTGCTTATTGACGAAACCATCCAAAGGAAAGTGGGCTTCGTCGCTAAACGACACGATATGAGCATTCTATTTCTGATCGTGCCCCGCGGCCAACCGTGCAGTTAGAACGTCCTAATGCAACCCCTTCAGAAGTCATTACGATTTTTTTTATACAGTTCAATAATTTTCACCCTGTACATATACCGCAGTACCGGCCTTGCCGCAGTGGATACACCGGTTCTCGTCAGATCACGCAAGTTAAGCACTGTCGGGCGTGGCCGGCACTTGGATCGGTGACCATCCGGGCCGCCATGCACTGTTTCCATTTTTCTGGGTGCATTCGGCCTCGTGATGCCAATTGAGGAGCTACTCCACCGAACAGTAGCGGCTCCGGTCAAAGAAAACATCGTAACGGTCGGGAGAGCGGTGTGATGACCTCTCGCCCCTCCTATGCGCATCCTCAACTGAGGATGAACACGGCGGTCGGATGGTTCCGAACGGGCCACTTATGGCCTGATGACGGAGTGCTTGTACGTATACCATCAGTTTAATTACAAGCGCCTGGTACACTGATGAACGCCTTTTGCAGTTTGACAGATTCAGTGAATGTCTCTTGATTTTTCTTAAGCCTTGCTTCCATGATGGAGGTCAAGGTCAGAGCTTCCTCTGTAGTACCTTTAACTTTGCTAAATTCAAACTGATAGTTACCTAACAGATACTCCATACGATAAATAAATGTTGTTGTTGTGGTCTTCAGTCCTGAGACTGGTTTGATGCAGCTCTCCATGCTACTATATCCTGTGCAAGTTTCTTCATCTCCCAGTACCTACTGCAGACTACATCCTTTTGAATTTGCTTAGTGTATTCATCTATTGGTCTCACTCTACGATTTTTACCTTCCACTCTCTTCTCCAGTACTGTATTGGTGATTCCTTGATGCCTCAGAACATGTCCTACCAACCGGTCCCTGCTTCTTGTCAAGTTGTGCCACAAACTCCTGTTCTCCCCAATTCTGTTCAATACCTCATCATTAGTTATGTAATCTACCCATCTAATCTTCTGCGTTGTTCTGTAGCACTACATTTCGAAAGCTTCTATTCTCTTCTTGTCTAAACTATTTATCGTCCATGTTTCACTTCCGTACATGGCTACACTCCATACGAATACTTTCAGAAACGACTTCCTGACATTTAACTCTATACTCCATGTTAACAAATTTCTCTTCTGTCGTGGTTGGCAGGAGAGCCAATCGTGTTTTTCTAAAGGAGGCCGAAATGCACGCGTCTTAGCTCACGCAGGCTTGCGTGAGGTTTGGAACATGACAAGGGAATTAGAATTGAGAAAAACGCACGTAGCTGGTGGAATACTTAAATTTAATCCATTAATGGAGAACGTCGCTCTTTATGGTACATGATTCACAATATCAATAGTACGGATACTGGCGCCTTGCTAGGTCGTAGCAAATAACGTAGCTGAAGGCTATGCTAACTATCGTCTCGGCAAATGAGAGTGTAGAAGTCAGTGAACCATCGCTAGAAAAGTCGGCTGTACAGCTGGGGCGAGTGCTAGGAAGTCTCTCTAGACCTGCCGTGTGGCGGCGCTCGGTCTGCAATCAATTAATGGTGGCGACACGTGGCTCCGACGTATTCTACCGGACCGCGGCCGATTTACAGGCTACCACCTAGCAAGTGTGGTGTCGGGCGGTGACACCACATTCCTCCCCCGCAAATCGGCGTACGGTTGTGGAGTAAGACTTCCGCCTGCCGTGGGGAGGACCCCATGTTGACGTATGCGACGAGGTGGGGAGCCTAACAACAGGCGAGGCTGTGCCACCCGCACCCTGCCATTCGGAGCGCGGGGAGCTAGGAAACGCCTAAAAACCTGCTCCAGGGTGCACGCCAACATGCGTTGTATGCGCCCGTAGAGAGACAGGAGGGGCCGAAGGGTCGACCTCCATCGGGCCGGGGCACCCGACGGGCGAAGACGACATATGGTCCGGAGCGGGCAAGAGTTCTATGTTGGACGACAACTGGTCACTGGAAGCGATCGGCGGCGCGTGACCCAGGGAGGCGCCCGGTGGTTGCAGCGACGCGTCCACTGCGGGCGTCGCCGGCGGGAGAACAGGCGGCGGCGGCGGTCGCAGCGGCGCGTCGCCATGGGGCATAACGGAAGGCAGCGTCGGTAACACTTGGGGCTGAGGCGAGCTAGTAGATGGGTCTCCGGGGTGCTGACCGGACGGCACCGTCGCTGAAAGCAGACAGCGAGCGCCAGATCCCGTGCGACGACAGAGGCGCAGCTGATTGAGATGCCGACGCACCTCACCAGAGGCCCCCAAAACCAGATACATAGCGCGTCCGAGGCAGCGAAGAATGCGCCCTACGAGCCAACGCCGTGAACCTCGATAGTGGCGATAGTAGAGAACGTCGCCTGGAGCAAAAGCAGGTGTCGGCCGCTGCACAGGAACCTGATGCGGCGGATGTAGCAAAGATATCAAGGTTCGATGATGACGACCGTGGAGCAACTCAGCCGGCGAGCGACCATCTCGAGGCTGAGAGCGATACGAGGACAAAAAGAGCAATAACGCGTCCTCCCGAGAACGCGACTCTTTCAACTTCAACATCTGTGACTTGAACGTCCTGACCAATCGTTCAGCGGCACCGTTTGACTGGCGAAAACGGCACTGACGTCAGATGTTGAATACCATTAGCCTTGCAGAATGACTGAAATTCTGCGGACATGAATTGTGGGCCATTGTCGGAAACAATAGTCTGTGGAAAGCCTTCAATGCAAAAGATAGGGGATAACGCTTGGATGGTTGCAAATGACGTCGTGGAAGACATCCGGACAACAAAAGGAAAATTACTGAATGAATCTACCACAACCAACCATCGAGCATTCCAGAATGGACCAGCAAAATCGAAGTGTAAGCGTTGCCAAGGGGAAGTGGCTTTTGGAAATGCAAAGAATTTCCGCGGTGTTGCTGATTGTTGTTCGGCACACACCAGGCAAGAAGAGCACATATTCGTAATCGCGGCATAGATTCCGAACCAAGTACAGTGCTGACGAGCAAGTTGTTTCGTTCTCACTATAACCCAATGTCCTTGGTGGAGAAGCTGTAAGACAGAGGACTGTAACGAACGTGGTACCACGATCCTGGACTGATCATTATCAGAACGCAACAGCAAAACACCACGTCGTACAAAAAGTCTCTCCTTGTGAGCAAAAAATCGGCGAACCAACGGGTCCCCGATCCGTGACTTTGACAAGGGCCATTGTGTAGCAACAAAACGCAGAACTGTAACAAGGACAGGGTCGGCAGCTGTGGCTATAGCTACGCGACGAATATCAATCGGAAACGATTCGACCAAGTCATCGGTTTCCGCATCTGTGTATGAACATGCAAGCAAGTTCGGAGGAATTGAAGGCCCTATCCTCAGCAACAGGCAAGCGGGACAACGCATCGGCGTTTCCGTGCTTAGCAGTGGACCGATACACGATATCGTAGCGGTACTGCGAGAGGAAAATAGACCAGCGAATGAATTTCTGCGCTGTACGTGGAGGTACAGGCTTGGTTGGATGAAAAAGCGATGTCAAAGGTTTGTGGTATGTGATTATGGTAAAGCGACGACCATACAAGAAATCATGAAACTTTGTAACACCAAATACGAGAGCCAATGCTTCTTTCTCGATCTGTGAATAATTTCTTTGCGCAGACGAGAGCAATTTGGACGCAAAGGCAATAGGGCGATCGTGCGATCCATCTTTGTGCGCAAGCACAGCTCCGATCCCGAAATCCGATGCATCCACCATCAACAAAAGGGGCTTCTGGGGATCGAATGGCGTAAAGCAAGTATTGGAAAGCAACGCCGATTTCAACTGGCGAAAGGCGCGTTCGCATTCCGTCGTCCAGACGAACGGAACACCCTTACGGCGTAAGCGATGAAGCGGAGCTGAAATGGAAGAGGCGTGTGGTATATAACGTCGATAATAATTAATTTTTCCCAGCACACTCTGTAGCTGCTTCACATTCTGCGGCTAAGGCAAGTCGTGTATGGCACGAAGGTGCGTGGGACTAGGATGTATGCCTTGGACACTGAGTACATGTCCCAAGTATGGCAAGAACCGAGCAAAAAACACACATTTGTCCTTCCGCAAGCGAAGACCATTTTGTCGCAAGACCTGAAATAATGTTCTGAGATTGGCCAAATGTTCTTTTTCTATCTTTCCAGAGATCACAATATCGTCCAGATAATTTGCTGCAGTAGGGACCGACGCACAAACAGTTTGTAGATATTGCTGAAACTATGCAAGGGCGGATGCACACCCGAATGGCAGTCGTTGGAATTGATACAACCCAAGATGCGTGTTAACCTTTGTATGTTGCAAGAAGGCTGCACTGTCCTAACACAGGGATCTCTTGTCCGGAATAGCTACTTAACGTAACATTTGCGGCACGCAACGGAGGTGTGCCCATCAGTTTGTAAGTGTCTTGATTGATCAGTGAAACTGTAGCTCCGGTATCGAGCTGGAATGGTATCACTTTGCCGTTAATGTCCAAGTCTACAAAAAGTTTATTGTCCTGCTGACGACAAGAGCGACTGTCTCTAGAGATAGTGGCACTGGGCGGAGTGGAATGAACTACATGAATTTCCAAGGGCGAGCCTGAGTATCCTTGGTTCGATTCCGATTCCGGCGCGAAGCAAAGGGCCTGGAGCGGTTTTGAGCTTCCGATCTTAGCTTTTTCTGGCAAAACACTCTAAACATGTCTTTTTTTACGACAATAAAAGCAAATAGCTTGGCGTGACGGGCAATTCTCACGCGAATGTTTAGGAGCACACCGCGGGCATGATTTGATCGCTGCATTTTCTTGCTGGCGCGGCACACGTGGCTGAGAGCCTGGCGGCAGCGGCGCAGCCGGGCGCGAGGGCTGTTTATCGCTCCGTGCAGCTCGCCCGGCGGGCCGGTTATCCTGACACACTGCTGGCGAAGTTTCAAATGATTCCTGAGCAAAGTCAAGTGTGTCCTGCCGATCCAAGATGTCCATCACTTGTTGAAGGGAGTGATTGACTAGTTTCAAAATCTCTTCCCTTATACGAACATCAGAAACGTTCTGTGCAATTGCATCACGTACCATAGTATCTGAATAAGGGAGGCCACATTGACACTCAAAAGCACAATTCCTAGTAAGGCCTTGCAAGGTTGCAACCCACTCCCGAATAGTCTGTCTGCCGTACGTTTTGTACGAAAGAAGGTATACCGTTTGGCAACTACATTGACTGATTCTTTGAAATATGCATCTAATGCAGACAAAATTTCTTCGTAGGACAGAGTTGCTACGTCACGCTGGGGAAATAATTTGACTATCACACGGTACGTATTCACACCAACGGACGAAAGGAGAAAAGGCTCCCGCTCGTTACCTTGAATTCTGTAGGTGGCGAGATGGAATCCAAATTGGCGTGACCACTCCGTCCAGCTTTCCAGTGCAGCATCAAAAGGTCGAAAAGTGGGTGCAACAGCGTGTTGTGGCTGCGTTAGCGGTGAAGCGGCTGCTGCCGCATCGTTTTGCATCGCACGTAGACCGTGGACAAGCCGTCCAAGGGCATCCAGTAAGGCCTGCGTCTGCTGATTCTGTAAGCTATAAAATTGGGACAGTACATCTGGAGATTGTGGCGAAACCATTACACAAGTAAATCAGAGCAATATCGATACAAACGCGGTTTTGCCTCGTCGACAATGTTGTGGTTGGCAGGAGAGCCAATCGTGTTTTTCTAAAGGAGGCCAAAATGCACGCGTCTTAGCTCACGCAGGCTGGCGTGAGGTCTGGAACATGACAAGGGAATTAGAATTGAGAAAAACGGACGTAGCTGGTGGAATACTTAACTTAAATCCATTAATGGAGAACGTCGCTCTTTATGGTACATGATTCACAATATCAATAGTACGGATGCTGGCGGCTTGCTAGGTCGTAGCAAACAACGTAGCTGAAGGCTATGCTAACTATCGTCTCGGCAAATGAGAGCATATACGTCAGTGAACCATCGCTAGCAAAGTCGGCTGTACAACTGGGGCGAGTGCTAGGAAGTCTCTCTAGACCTGCCGTGTGGCGGCGCTCGGTCTGCAATCAATTGATAGTGGCGACACGCGGGTCCGACGTATACTACCGGACCGCAGCCGATTTGAAGGCTACCACCTAGCAAGTGTGGTGTCTGGCGGTGACACCACATCTTCTTCAGAAACCCTTTCCTTGCCATTGCCAGTCTACATTTTATTTCGTCTCTACTTTGACCAACGTCAGTTATTTTGGTCCCCAAATAGAAAAACTCCTTTACTGCTTTAAGTGTCTCATTTCCTAGTCGAGTTCCCTCAGCATCACCCGACATAATTCGATTACATTCCATTATCCTCGTTTTGCTTTCGTTGATGTTCATCTTATATCCTCCTTTCAAGACACGATCCATTCCGTTCAACTGATATCTAGGACAGAATTACAATGTCATCGGCGAACCTCTAATTTTTTATTTCTTCTCCATGGATTTTAATACCTACTCTGAACTTTTCTTTTGTTTCCTTTACTGCTTGCTCAATATACAGACTGAATAACATGCCCCTCGAATCTTATAACTGCCATCTGGTTTCTATACAAATTGTAAACAGCCTTTCGCTCCCTGTATTTTACTACTGCCACCTTTAGAATTTGAAAAAGAGTATTCTAGTCAACATTGTCAAAAGCTTTCTCTAAGTCTACAAATGCTACAAACGTAGGTTTGCCTTTCCTTAATCTTTCTTCTAAGATAAGTCGTAAGGTCAGTATTGCCTCACGTGTTCCAATATTTCTACGGAATCCAAACTGATCTTCTCCGAGGTCGGCTTCCACCAGTTTTTCCATTCGTCTGTAAAGAATTCGTGTTAGTATTTTGCAGCCGTGACTTATAAAACTGATAGTTCGGTAATTTTCACATCTGTCAACAACTGCTTTCTTTGGGATTGGAATTATTATATTTTTCTTGAAGTCTGAGGGTATTTCCCCTGTCTCATACATCTTGATCACAGATGGTAGAGTTGTGTCAGGACTGGTTCTCCCAAGGCCGTCGGTAGTTCTAATGGAATGTTGTCTACTCCCGGGGCGTTGTTTCGATTCAGGTCTTTCAGTGCTCCGTCAAACTCTTCACGCAGTATCGTATCTCCTATTTCGTCTTCATCTGCATCCTCTTCCATTTCCATAATACTGCCCTCTAGTACATCGCCCTTGTATAGACCCTCTATATACTCCTTCCACCTCTCTGCTTTCCCTTCTTTGCTTAGAACTTGGTTTCCATCTGAGCTCTTGACATTCACACAAGTGGCTCTCTTTTCTCCATAGGTCTCGTGAGATATGCCTCCAAATCCTTACATTTGTCCTCTAGCCATCCCTGCTTAGCCATTTTGCATTTCCTATCGATCTCATTTTTGAGACGTTTGTATCCCTTTTTGCATGCTTCACTTACTGCGTTTTTATATTTTCTCCTTTAATGAATCAAATTCAGTATTTCTTGTGTTACCCAAGGATTTGTACTAGCCCTCGTCTTTTTACCTACTAGGCGCTCTGCTGCCTTCACTACTTCATCCCTCAGAGCTACCCATTCTGCTTCTACTGTTTTTCTTTTCCCCATTCCTGTCAATTGTTCTCTTATGCTTTCTCTGAAACTCTGTACAACCTCTGGTTCTTTCAGTTTATCCAGGTCCCATCTCCTTAAATTCCCACCTTTTTGCAGTTTCTTGTGTTTTAATCTACAGTTCATAACCAACAGATTGTGGTCAGGGTCCACATATGCCCCTGGAAATGCCTTACAATTTAAAACCTGGTTAATAAATCTCTGTCTTATCATTATATAATCTATCTGATACCTCCTAGTATCTACAGGATTCTTCCATGTATACAACCTTCTTTCATGATTCTTGAACCAAGTGTGACCTATGGTTAAGTTATGCTCCGTGCAAAACTCTACCAGGCGGCTTCCTCTTTCATTTCTTAGCCCCAGTCCATATTCACCTACTATGTTTCCTTCTCTCCCTTTTCCTACTCTCGAATTCCAGTCACCCATGACTATTAAATTTTCGTCTCCCTTCACTACCTGAATAATTTCTTTTATCTCATGATACATTTCTTCAATTTCTTCATCATCTGCAGAGCTAGTTGTCATATAAACTTGTACTACTGTAGCAGGCGTGGGATTCGTGTCTATTTTGGTCACAATAATGCGCTCACTATGCTGTTTGTAGTAGCTTACCCGCAAAACTATTTTTTTTATTCATTATTAAACCTACTCCTGCATTACCCCTATTTGATTGTGTATTTATAACCCTGTATTCACCTGACCAAAAGTCTTGTTCCTCCTGAAACCGAGCTTCACTAATTCCCAATATATCTAACTTTAACCTATCCATTTCCCTTTTTAAATTTTCTAATCTCCCTGCCCGGTTAAGGGATCTGACATTCCACGCTCCGATCCGTAGAACGCCAGTTTTCTTTCTCCTGGTAACGACATCCTCCTGAGTAGTCCCCACCCAGAGATCCGAATGGGGGATTATTTTACCCCCGGAATATTTTACCCAAGAGGCCGCCATCATCATTTAACCATACAGTAAAGCTGCATGCCCTCGGGAAAAATTACGGCCGTAGTTTCCCCTTGGTTCCAGCCGTTCGCAGTACCAGCACAGCATGGCCGTTTTGGTTAGTGTTGCAAGGCCAGATTAGTCGATCATCCAGACTGTTGCCCATGCAACTACTTAAAAGGCTGCTGCTCCTCTTCAGGAACCACGCGTTTGTCTGGCCTCTCAACAGGTACCCGTAAGTTGTGGTTGTACCTACGGTACGGCTTTCTGTATCGCTGAGGCACGCAAGGTTCATGGGGTCCATGGTTCACGGGGAAGTCGCCCTTGTGTAGACCAAGTATATACTTCTTGCACCTCACTGCTTTCCCTTCTTTGCTTAGAAATTGGTTTCCATCTGAGCTCTTGATTGATATTCGTACAAGTGGTTCTCTTCTCTCCGAAGGTCTCTTTAATTTTCCTGTAGACATTATCTATCTTACCCCTAGTGAGATATGGCTCTACATTCTTACATTTGTCCTCTAGCCATCCCTGCTTAGCAGTTTTGCACTTCCTGTCGGTCTCATTTTTGAGACGCTTGTATTCCTTTTTGCCTGCTTCATTTACTGCATTTTTATATTTTCTCCGTTCATCAATTAAATTCAGGATTTCTACTAGCCCTTGTCTTTTTACCTTCTAGGCCCTCTGCTGGCTTCACTACTTCATCTCTCAAAGCTATTCATTCTTCTTCTACTGTATTTCTTTCCCCCATTCCTGTCAATTGTTCCCTTATGCTCTCCCTGAAGCTGTGTACAACCTCTGGTTCTTTCAGTTTATCCAGGTCCCATCTCCTTAAATTCCCATCTTTCTGCAGTTTCTTCAGTTTTAATCTGCAGTTCATAACCAATAGATTGTGGTCAGAGTCCACATCTGCACCTGGAAATGTCTTACAATTTAAAACCTGGTCCCTAAATCTCTGTCTTACTATTATATAATCAGTATCTCCAGGGGTCTTCCATGTACACAGCCGAAAAAGCTTTTGACAATGTTGACTGGAATAGTCTCTTTCAAATTCTGAAGGTGGCATTGGTAAAATTCAGGGAGCGAACGAAAGGCTATTTACAATTTATACAGAAAGCAGATGGCAGTTATAAGAGTCGAGGGGTATGAAAGGGAAGCAGTGGTTGGGAAGGGAGTGAGAAATGGTTGTAGCCTATCCCCGATGTTATTCAATCTGTATATTGAGCAAGCAATAAAGGAAACAAAGGAAAAGTTCGGAGTAGGTATTAAAATCCACGGAGAAGAAATAAAAACTTTGAGGTTCGCCGATGACATTGTAGTTCTGTCAGAGACAGCAAACGACTTGGAAGAGCAGGTGAACGGAATGGACAGTGTTTTGAAAGGAGGGTATAAGATGAACATCAACAAAAGCAAAACGAGGATAATGAAATGTAGTCGAATTAAGTCAGGTGATGCTAAGGGAATTAGATTAGGAAATGAGACACTTAAAGTAGTGAAGGAGTTTTGCTATTTGGGGAGCAAAATAACTGATGATGGTCGAAGTAGAGAGCATATAAAATGTAGACTGGCAATGGCAAGGAAAGCGTTTCTTAAGAAGAAAAATTTGTTAACATCGAGTATAGATTTAAATATCAGGAAGTCGTTTGTTAAAGTATTGCGCCCAAAAATCAGAGTTACAAGTACGTCAAAGATCATAGTGACGAAAGAGTACACATAAGAATAATATCATTGCAATATAAATATATCGATGTATCACAAATTAAATCAAATCTGAATGTTGTCTCAGAAATATGTCAACTACTTTGCAGAAACGCAGTGGAATATTACTGGTATCGAGAGGTTCAGGTGAGCTGGCTTAATGGTTACGTAATTCAAGTACCATTACAGGCTGTCTCGCCGTGTCAGGTACCCCCGCATCCAATTACCCGCAGGTAGCCGCGGCGAGTACCTTCAGAGCGCCGCCAGGTGGCCCGGGCTCGCTGCGAGCGGATCGCGGCGAGTGACGGATCCGCGGAACGAGCCAGCCTAACAAGTAATCTCATTATAAGCAGCAGTCGCGGTCCGATCCCTGCCCCTCAAATTGGCAGCGGGCGGGGAGCAGCCGAGCCGGGCTGAAGGCCCGCCTAACAAGGCGAGGCGGCCGGCGTCTTCTTCTTGTCGACCGCCCTCTGCCCGTCTGCCGACGTCGGAGCGGAGCTGCGGGGCCGCCGGGATTGGCCCGCCGCCGTTTGGAAGAAGCGAACCATTCAAATTGAGTGCCACCGGAGGAGCAAGTGAAGGGCGAGGAATTTCCTTTCGCTCGGGTCCTCGCGCAGCGCAGCGCCGGGCACACGGCGCGCGGGTCTATTGGAGCCGTGAAGAGGCGAGTCATCCCCAGGAGGGGTCAGGCGGGCCTCGGCAAGCGCCTCCCTCTAGCCGGCCGTGCGACAGCCCAGACGCGTCTTCTGTGCTTCCTTCTCCTGCCCTGCGCCCGGCTCTTCTGCACCATTCCTCCCGCCCCACCCCTCCCCCCCCCCCCCAAATCTTCTCCCCCTCCCACTGCCATGACAGCCCTCACGCGCGCAACTTTTATTCGAACAACATTTTCCGCCGCGCGATTTACATGTGATTTCTCTCTTTCCCTCTCTGTCTCTTATTTTCTTGCGGCATTTACCGCTACGAGAAGTCAACGAGACGAGAGACAGGCATTGTGCTCCGCCTGCGTGTATGTATAGAAATATACATACGAGCATCAAAAGAAGGCTGCGGGGAAAGACTGCCTGCAGTCCGAGCAGCGAGCGGAAGCGAGAGGGTAGGGGCGTATAATCGGAAACTAAATAAGAATGGCAAAAGTATAAATCTGTCATTCGTATTATGATGCCGACCCGAGGACTGTCGTGAAGGAACAAGTTTGCGTACGCCTCAGGAAGTTCGCTTCTTTCTTCCGCTGTGACTTCGTTGCTGCTCTGATGCTGATATTTCCGTGCATTTTACGGTTGGAGCGCGTTGATAGGAAATGCCTCTGTCTTTTCCCCCGCGGACTTATTTTAATGTGCCTGCATATTTGCTGTACTTCAGCGACTGCAATTGTTGCGCATTTGTGAGATATTTGCAAGGCTAACAACATGCGTACTTTCACGATACACCAATAATTATTTCTTGGAAATTAAATACACTACTGGCCATTAAAATTGCTACACCACGAAGATGACGTGCTACAGACGCGAAATTTAACCGACAGGAAGAAGATGCTGGGATATGCAAATGATTAGCTTTTCAGAGCATTCACAGAATGTTGGCGCCGTACAACGTGCTGACATGAGGAAATTATTAGGGTTGGTTCGTATGGGCGAAGATACCAAACAGCGTGGTCATCGGTCTCATTGGATTAGGGAAGGATCGGGAAGGAAATTGGCCGTGACCTTTCAAAGGAACCATCCCAGCATTTGTCTGGAGCGATTTAGGGAAATCACGGAAAACCAAAATCAGGATGGCCGGACGCGGACATGAGGAAAGTTTCCAACCGATTTTTCATACAATGACTGTTAGCAGAATATGGAATCGCTGGGTTCGGAAGTATAATACGGAACGCCGGGCTGGATCACAACGGCCTCGTATCACTAGCCGTCGAGATGACAGGCATCTTATCCGCATGGCTGTAACGGATGGTGCAGCCACGTCTCGATTCCCTAGTCAACAGATGGGGACGTTTGCAAGACAACAAGCACGACGTTTGCAGTAGCATGGACTATCAGCTCGGAGACCACGGCTTCGGTTACCCTTGACGCTGCATCACAGACAGGAGCGCCTGCGATGGTGTACTAAACGACGAACCTGGGTGCACGAATGGAAAAAAGCCTTTTTTCGGATGAATCCAGGTTCTGTTTACAATATCATGATGTTAGCATCCGTGTTTGGCGACATCACGGTGAACGCACATTGGAAGCGTGTATTCGTCATCGTCATACTGGCGTATCACCCGGCGTGATGGTATGGGGTGCCATTGGTTACACGTCTCGGTCACTTCTTGTTCGCATTGACGGCACTTTGAACAGTGGACGTTTCATTTCAGATGTGTTACTAGCCGTGGCTCTACCCTTCATTCGATCCCTGCGAAACCCTACATTTCAGCAGGATAATGCACGACTGCATGTTACAGGTCCTGTACGGACCTTTCTGAATACAGAAAATGTTCGACTGCTGCCCTGGCCAGCACATTCTCCAAATCTCTCACCAACTGAAAACGTCTGGTCAATGGTGGCTGAGCAACTGGCTCGTCACAAAACGCCAATCACTACTCTTTATGAACTGTGGTATCGTGTTGAAGCTGCATGGGCAGCTGTACGTGTACACGCCATCCAAGCTCTGTTTGATTCAATGCCCATGCGTATCAAGGCCGTTATTACGGCCAGAGTTGGTTGTTCTGGGTACTGATTTCGCAGGATCTATGCACCGAAATTGCGTGAAAATGTAATCACATGTCAGTTCTAGTATACTATATTCTTCCAATGAATACCCGTTTATCATCTGCATTTCTTCTTGGTGTAGCAATTTTAGTGGCCTGTAGTGTATTATCACCTAAAGTAAATTAATACTAAACATTTTTTTCATATGCTATAGTTCGGAAGGCAGCGTTTTATTAAAAAAATTCTCAGTAGCCTAGCTTAGTTTCTTAAGACAATTGTGTTTAGTATATTCGTTATCCACAGATGAAAATGAAAACTGTCATTTCTGCGCCATAAAGTTTTAACTATCACCCAAAATACATAATATATGTTTTTTGCAGCTATATATGCTTAATTATTATAAATATTTTTCAGCCCAGTTTTATTGTGTGCAACATAAATTACTACAAGTATTAATCTGATAAAAACATCATATAATTTCATTCTTTGTGAAAAGTCTGGGACTGCAACAATCACTGATGAACCAAAACATTATGAACACACAGTTAATAGAGTGTTTCTCCACCTTTGCAAAGCAGCAATACGACAGTAATTCTACGTGGCATGTATTCGACCTTGGTAGTGTACACAGCAAAAAAATGGTTCAAATGGCTCTGAGCACTATGGGACTTAACTTCTGAGGTCATCAGTCCCCTAGAACTTAGAACTGCTTAAACCTAACTAACCTAAGGACAGCAGACACATCCATGCCCGAGGCAGGATTCGAACCTGCCACGGTACCGGTCTCGCGGTTCCAGACTGTAGCGTACACAGCACAAATGTATTATGGACAAATGTAAAAAAGTGGTCAGACAGGATGCTTACTTACGTGTCACCTGTCAGAGTCGTCTCCTAACGCATCAGGGGTCCTGTATCACCTCAATTGCACACGCCCCACATCATTATAGAGCCGCCACCAGCTTGAACAGCCTCCTGCTGAAATGCAGGGTCCATGGATTCACGAGGTTGTCTCCATACCTGTAAACCTCTATCCCCGCGATATAATTTGAAACGAGACTCGTGTAAACAGGCAATATGTTTGCAGTCATCAACAGTACCAATGTCGGCATTGACGGATGCAGGCGAGGCGTAAAGCTTTGTGTCGTGCAGTCATCAAGCGCACACGAGTGGGTCTTCGGCTCCGAAAGCCCATATCGATGACGTATCGTTGAATGCTTCGCACGCTGACACTTGTTGATGACCCAGTATTGACGTCTGCAGTGATTTGCGGAAGGGTTGCACTTTGTCACGCTGGACGATTCTTTTCAGTCGTCGTTGGTCACGTTCGTGCTGGATCCTTTTCCGTCGTCAGCGACGTCGGAGATTAGATGTTTTACCGGATTCCTGATAGTCACGGTACAGTCGTCAAATGGTTGTATGGGAAAATCCCTACTTTGTCGCTACCTCGGAGATGCTGTGTCCCATCGCTCGTGCACCGTCTTTAACACCACGTTCAAACTCACTCAAATCACGAGAATCTGCCATTCTAGCAGCAGGAAGCGATCTAACAAATGCGTGAGACACTTGTTGCCGACCACAACGCCGTATTCTGCGTGTTTACATATCTCTGTATTTGATTCTGCATGCCTATACCAGTGGCTTTGTTGCTTCAGTACTTCCCTACTGTGTGATTTGCCCGCCAAGATATGAGGCAGTATTCAGTCTCACAGGGGGCTGTGATCATAATGTTTTGTTTTACATTTGATGACAGACTACAGTTTCAAATATTGAATTTTATTCCTGAATTTCAACTTAACCGTAATAGGTACAGATGTACTACCTTAACCAATATGAAAATTCGTGCCAGGTTGCAACTCGAACCCCGATCTACTGCGCGTGATAAACGGCATATCTGGGTTCGAGACCCAGTCCAGCACAAAGTTTCATATGTCACTTCAGGTAGAAAATCTACAGGGTGCACCAGAAATGCAGCGACAATCTACGAGGGATTGCAGAGAATGTTTGGAGAAACAAACCGCGGATAGGAAATCGTGTCTGGAAACGTCATCTAACGAGGCTACAGAACGTCGAAGTTACAGGCGCCTGTCATTGGGCCACCCATTCGGCAGAAATGAGACTTTATAAGCTGACGGACTGTAGGCGGAAAGTCTCGCAGTGTTGTTTGTTATTCAGTGAGCGCGTCTGATTGCCACGATCGCCAATGGAGAAGCTGGAGCTGCTTGCTGTGTAGACATGCATGCCTCGTTATGAATGCGATGCTCTCTTGCTTTTGTGCATGACGGATATGGACACAGGTTACATCTCCAGCTTTATTTTTCTCCTGTTCACAGAAAAACAATGAAGATTTTGTAAGAAAGTAAGGATAATAGTAAACTGAGGATGGAAACCTGTATCCGAAACCATCATTCACGTAAGCAGTACAGAAGAGCGTTCATAGGAGACAAGGCATGTCTACTCAGCAGCCAGCTCGATGTGCTTCACTTGCGATCGTGGAAATCAGTCGCGATCACTGAATAACAAACAACTTTGCGAAACTTTCCGCTTACAGTCCGTCAGCGTACAAAGTGACATTTGCTGCTGAAGGAGTGGCTTAGTACAGGCGCCGGCGCCTACAACGTCGACGCTCTCTGGATGACATTTCTGGACACGGGTTCCTATCCTTGACCTGTACCTCAAGACACCCTGCATAACCCCTCAAAGTCTGTCACGACATTTCCAGGACATCCTGTATACCTGATACAATTAACTGGAATCTGGGGAAGCCCGCCGGTGTGGCCGAACGGTTTTAGGCGCTTCAGTCCCGAACCGCTCGACCGCTACGCTCGCAGGTTCGAATCCGGCCTTGGGCATGGATGTGTGTGATGTCCTTAGGTTAGTAAGGTTTAAGTAGTTCTAAGTTCTAGGGGACTGATGACCTCAGATGTTAAATCCCATAGTGCTCAGTGCCATTTGAACCATTTGAATCTCGGGACTAAATTTTGTAATGTTTCGACTTTATTACATATCGCTGTGTTATACCCGAAATTACAACTGTGTTCCATAAATGACCTATCCCGGGTAATATTGTAAGCTCTGCACATTATGGAGTCCTCATGCAATGGTTAATTTCCTAGATATCCTATGAAGACATTGTTCCGCAAATGACTGAACTATTCCGGTTAGAAATTATTATGGAAACTAGTACCATGGCAAATAGACAAAAGCGGATGTCCCAGTATCAAGTTTCTTTCAAATAAAATAAAATTTAGCTTAATATTTCCATTTCATTTATCCATGCCTCGGCTTTCTCGTAGGTCTGTCATTCGGTAAAAGATAATGCGTTTCAGATGGGGGAAAGAATAATTTAATGTAAACGACAGGAATGGGTTCAAATGGTTCAAATAGCTCTTAGCACTATGGGACTTAACATCTGAGGTCATCAGTCCTCTAGGCTTAGAACTACTAAAACCTAACTAACCTAAGGACATCACACACATCCATGCCCGAGGCAGGATTCGAACCTGCGACCGCAGCAGCAGCGCGGTTCCTGAATAAAGCTCCTAGAACCGCTCGGCTACAGCGGCCCGCGACAGGAACGGAGGGAGAAGCTATAGCAAATAATGTAGTGAGTGTATTGGAAGACACAGCAGCTTGTTCAATAATTATGTATCTCTGGTCAGAGTAATAAAAGAAAAGCAAGATCTCTATCCTCACTGTCTGAACGTATTTAAAAATGTATAGGACTACTTCGTCACGCAGTTCGAAATAATCTGTGTAATTTATCGCTATAAAGGATTTGCGTGAGCGGAAGTTTATGATAGCTTTATCAGGTACGACTACGGCATTAATGCCAATAAATAATGGGACACTCGTGATGGTGATGTAATCGGGAGAACATTATACACAAACGCAATAACGTTTGTTTTCCTTCCACGCTTCATTGAACGAGGTCATTGTACACATCTATTAATCACTTGTATGGATTCGTACTGTATCCTTTATTGACAACGGTTTTACTAAAAGCATATCGGAAAAAATTTCCCTTGCTATAAATGAAAGAACATTACAGTTTTGATAAGGTAGTGCGAATTAAACACTTCAAATGGTTCAATGCAAAAAAAAAAAAAAACAATAGTAATTAAATTCGCAACCGGGAAAGCTAAACAGTTCCATCATATTGGTCTCCATGGAACCTTAGGTATAGATCATGCCTCCCACACATGTGTCTACTGCTCTTGGATACAACACTGCTGTGGTATGAGAAGGTATGCTATCGAACCCTTCTCTTGCCTCATGTAGGAATTATGAACGCCTATACTACATTTAATTTCGTTTTAATCGTAGCAGGTAAACGGAATATCCAGGGAGATTGGTCCATACCGAAAATGTTTTCTAAATTACGAACCACCGAATGAGGTACAGGAATTGTGAATCAGCAGATAAACCCATTCAAAGGATAGAAAGTAATTTGTTAAAACACCTTCTATAGTATTTAGATGAAAAGTTCCCGAACATGGTAAGGTTTAACTTGTCAGTTCATGTATAAATATTGCTGATCATACTAATGCACAAAACTATGGAAAAGAAATGGAATTCTGGCAAATAACGACCCGCTTGACTTTAGGCAAAGTAAAGGACCATGATAAAAGCGTCCTGAGAGATCCCCTCTCTGTTTCGACCAATAAAATTAATTTTGTAAGTTGCGATCGAAATAGCAGAGCATGTAGTAAATATGGAACCTAGCAGAAAATCAGCCTCAACAATATTATACATCTCTCATTTGATCACCCTTTGGCTTACTTTATTGTGGAGTCGTTCAATTTTTGCTGAGTATACTACCAACTGAGGAGATTTGCCAAATATGGCAGGTAGCATTTGCCAATAAAACTATGAAATGCGATGGTTACCTTGAGTAATTGAAGGCGACAACGACTTGGAACTGAAAATAAACAGAACAAATGTTATTAAATATAGTAATGTACTAAATGTTCTGCGTATGGTGGCCTCACAAAAGAGACATAAAATAAAGCGGTCAGCCGCATATTTCATAAAAGCGTGTTGTAGGAAAACTAACAGTATATGATATTAATTTGGATTTCGGAGAAATGCTGAAACACACCTGACAATGCTGATCCTACGACTTATCTTAGGTTAAGGAAAGTCAAACATGCATTTATACTATTTGTGTGTAAAGGTTTTGACAATTCTGACTGGAATACACTTTGAAATTCTGAATGGAGTAGGGATAAAATACAGGTAGCTAAACGCTATTTACGGTTTGTACAGAAATCAAGTGGCGTTTAAGAGTCGAGGGGCGTGAAATGGAATCAGTGGTTGAGAAGGGAGTGAGGCAAGGTTGTAACCTATCCCCAATTTTACTCAGTATGTACACTGAACAAGCTGTAAAGGAAACCAAGAAAAATCTGGCGTACGAACTAAGCATTAGGGAGCAGAAATGAAAATTTTGAGGTCTGCCGATGACATTGTGACTCTATGAGAGACAGGAAAGGTCTTGGAAGAGCTGTTGAACGGAATGGGCAATGTCTTGAAAGGAAGATACAAGACGAACATCAACAAAAGCAAGACAAGGATAAAGGAATTTAGCCGAATTAAATCAGCTTATGCTGGGATAATTAGCGTAGGAAACGAGAAACTTAACGTAGTAGATGAGCTTTGCTATTTGGACAGAAAAATAACTTACGATGGGCGAAATAGAGAGGATATAAAATGTAGACTGGCAGTAAGAAGGAAAGCATTTCGGAAGAAGAGAAATAACATCGAATATGGATACAAGTGCTACGAAATCTTTTCTTAAGGTATATGCCTGGAACGTAGCCATGTATGGAAGCGAAACACGGACGATAAACAGTTCAGACAAGAAGACAATACAGACTTTTGAAATGTGGTGTTACAGAAGAATGTTGTTGATCAGTTGGGTAGGTCACGTGACTAATGTCGAGGTATTGATTACAGTTAGGGAGAAAAGATATTTGTAGCACAACTTGGCTATAAGAAGGGATTGGATGATAGGACACATCTGAGACATCGAGAGATGACCAGTTTAGTATTGGAGGAAAGTGTGGGGGCAAAAAATCGTAGAGGGAGACCAAGAGTTGAAAACCGTAACCAGATTCAGTAGGACGTAGGTTGTAGTAGTTATTCGTAGATTACAGGACAGTGTAGCATGGGGAGCTGCATCGAACCAGTGTTCGGACTGAAGATCACCACCACCACCACCACCATCACCACAACAACAATAACAACAACATAATATCTAAACACGGCGAACTCCCATTCTATCATAGATGAGCGCCCAATTTGAAAGTCAGTAAGTATCTTAATTGTAAGAAAATAGGAAATTAAAGAGGTACTATAGTCATTGAATAGCAGTAACAAGACTGCCCAATAGGAACTATTTATCATGAACGCTAATAATTTACGAGGAAATAATTTAAATAATCTGCCATTCACTGCGGCACACTGCAGCACTTCGCGAAAGGTAAAATTTTAGCTCGCTTCAGAATCCAACACTCATCTAAAGTAAAAGCTGTCTCAGTCCACTAACACCTGCGACTGATGACATAAAAGGGAGACCAACATCACTCTTTTTTTACACATGCCGTGGCTGACATGCGGCACTGCCTCCTGGAGAACTCTCATTAACACATTGCTGGAATGAAGATGCTGCTGGAACGCGAATCTGCGATCAAAGATCCGCAGCACTGGTGCATCTCATTTACATTTACAGAGTGGACGTTAATAAAACGGACAAACTGCAGGGACGGATTCCTGAGTAGACATGGAGGGAAAAAGTCTTGCCCGCCGTAGTGGCCGAGCGGTTCTAGCCGCTACAGTCAAGAACCGCGCGACCAATACGGTCGCAGGTTCGAATAGTGCCTCGGGCAGAAGAATAGGAATCCGTGTCTGAAAATGTCATTCAAAGACGCAACAGATCCTCGAAGTTACAGACGCCTGTCATTGGGCCACCCATTCGGCATAAAATGTGACTTTATAAGCTGACATACCGTAGGTGGAACTTCTCACAATGTTGTTTGTTATTCAGTGAGCGCGTCTGATTGCCATGATCGCCAGTGGAGAAGATGTAGCTGGTTGCTGCGTAGACATGCATGCCTCGTTATGAACGCGATGCTCTCTTGCTTTTGTGAATGACGGTTACGGACACAGGTTACATCTCCAGCATTATTTTTCTCCTGTTCACAGAAAAACAATGAAGATTTTGTAAGAAAGTAAGGAGAAAAGTAAACTGAGGATGAAAACCTGTATCCGAAACCATCATTCACATAGGCAGTAAAGAATAGCGTTCGCTCGATGTGCTTCACTTGCGATCGTGGAAATCAGTCGCGATCACTGGATAACAAACAACTTTGCGAGACTTTCCGCTTACAGTCCGTTAGCGTACAAAGTGACATTTGCTGCTGAAGGAGTGGCTTAGTACAGGCGCCGGCGCCTACATCTTCGACGCTCTCTGGATGACATTTCTGGACACGGGTTCCTATCCGTGACCTGTACCTCAAGATACCCTGCACAACCCCTCAAAGTCTGTCACGACATTTCTAGGACATCCTGTATACCTAATACAATTAACTGGAATCTGAGGAAGCCGGCCGGTGTGGCCGAACGGTTCTAGTCGCTTCAGTCCCGAACCGCGCGACCGCTACGCTCGCAGGTTCGAATCCGGCCTTGGGCATGGATGTCTGTGATGTCCTTAGGTTAGTAAGGTTTAAGTAGATCTAAGTTCTACGGGACTGATGACCTCAGAAGTTGTGTCCCATAGTGATCTGAGCCATGTGAACCATTTTTAAAACGTCCTACCAACATGTTTACGGAAATGCATCAAAAAAATGGTTCAAATGGCTCTGAGCACTATGGGACTGAACATCTGTGGTCATCAGTCCCCTAGAACTTAGAACTACTTAAACCTAACCAACCTAAAGACATCACACTCATCCATGCCCGAGGCAGGATTCGAACCTGCGACCGTAGCGGTCACGCGGTTCCAGATTGAAGTGCCTAGAACCGCACGGCCACGCCGGCCGGCTGGAAATGCATCGTTGCTACGTAGATAGCACTGACGAATGAAAGTACCGCCGCGCGGGATTAGCCGAGCGGTCTCAAGCGCTGCAGTCATGGACTGGGCGGCTGGTCCCGGTGGAGGTTCGAGTCCTCCCTCGGGCATGGGAGTGTGTGTTTGTCCTTAGGATAATTTAGGTTAAGTAGTGTGTAAGCTTAAGGACTGATGACCTTAGCAGTTAAGTCCCATAACATTTCACACACATTTGAACATTTGAATGAAAGTTCCTCTGGCCACGTGGCGTGTGTTCCTTACGTGTTACAGGATGTAAGCATCAGAAAGGTCCGCTATTAGTGTCGGTAACAAGCCGAGGTGGTCTTTTGTATAAGGCCAAGCAGATTAAAACCGTCGTGAGACAGCACTTTTTGTGGAATCCGGCCCTCCAAATCTGGTGCACGCACAGTCCGTCGCCTCTCTGCACGTTCGTCTCTCTGAAAGGACTCATGATCACACGAACGCCCCATACGTCAGCGCCATCAGCCGTGGCAACCATGCATTTCCGGACAAATGTTCATAGGACCTTTTTCCCTCCATATCCAGTCAGTAACCCGTCCCTGCAATTCGTCGGCTTATTAATGTTCATCCCGTATAGTGTCGCTGATGCCACTATCCTGAGATTTTCACTTTGCAGCGAAGTGTGCGCTGATATGAAACTTCCTGGCAGATTATAACTAGGTGCAGGACCGAGAGTCGAACTCGGGACCTTTGCCTTTCGCGGGCAAGTGCTCTCCCAACTGAGCTACCCAAGCACGACTCACGCCCCGTCCTCACAGCTATACTTCTGCCAGTACCTAGTCTCCAACCTTCCAAACTTTACAGAAGCTCTCCTGCGAACCTTGCAGTTACAATTTTCTTGTTGTCTTCTGGTTCTTTCGTTAATTATAAATGCTATTTGAACCTTTTTACGTCGTGTTTTATGAATTAACATAAAAAATATGTAGGCAGGTATTCCGATTCGTATTTCGGTGACCTTTCACCTGTGCAGTAGTAACTCTCCGTTGAGAGCTGTATGAAACCAGTCTTTAGACAGAAGACCGCAACAGCAATGTGGTATAAATTTTTGAAAGACGTAACCACCATTTTACTGTAGAACATGTTTTATTCCACAATCTAGGCCTTGGATCATTATCAAGTGTTACAACTGCAACAGATTAAAGGACAGTAAAAGCACAAGTATCAGAAAAATAGCAGAGTAAACAACTAAATTAAGGCACGGGCTTCATTATTTGCTCTGCTACTTATGCATCAAGTGAATGTGATAACCTTTTTTCTTTTGACGAAATTGGTTTATACAACAAAAGATAAATATTTTGACGATGACTTGTGTTCTACTCAAGTCTTATGATTTTGTATACGTAACTAAGAGACCAAATCGTACAACCCACACATTAATTTAACTGTTTGCCTTGCTATTTTTCTGACACTTGTACTTTTATTTTGCTTTTTCTGTTGCAGTTGTAACATTTGATAATAGCCTAAGGCCGAAATCTAGATCGTGGAATGAAACATGTTCTACAATTAAATGGCGGTTATATCTTTCAAGGTTCGCCGATGACATTGTAATTCTGAAGAAGAGAAATTTGTTAACATCGAGTATAGATTTAAATGCCAGGAAGTCATTTCTGAAAGTATTTGTATGGAGTGTAGCCATGTATGGAAGTGAAACATGGACGATAAGTAGTTTGGACAAGAAGAGAATAGAAGCTTTCGAAATGTGGGGCTACAGAAGAATGCTGAAGATTAGATGGGTAAATCACATAACTAATGAGGAAGTATTGAATAGGATTGGAGAGAAGAGAAGTTTGTGGCACAACTTGACTAGAAGAAGGGATCGGTTGGTACGACATGTTCTGAGGCATCAAGGGATCACCAATTTAGTATTAGAGGGCAGTGTGGAGGGTAAAAATCGTAGAGGGAGACCAAGAGATGAATACACTAAGCAGATTCAGAAGGATGTAGGTTGCAGTAGGTACTGGGAGCTGAAGAAGCTTGCACAGGATACAGTAGCATGGAGAGCTGCATGTCTCAGTCTCAGGACTGAAGGCCACGACAACAACCACAACATATCTTTAACAAAGTCATTGTGGCTCGACACCAAGGTAAAACCTTTAATGGTACGAGTTGCATACCTGTCTAACAGTAAGATTCATTTATGGCACTGAAAGTCTTTTTTTATGTCATAAGTGCCAAAACAAATAGCAAGTACTGTCCAGTTAGGAAAGGTTGGAACATATTCATAAGAGTGATCTATTTCTGTCGACATGTGGCAACTGTGGTGTGATTTCAAAGAGCCTGAGCCTTGCACGGCTCGCGTTCATCCCATTAATTGTTTGTCATCTTCTATTACGGTAGTACCGCCTCGTTTTCTTATTCCGTTTACTGGCGTCACTTAAGTTCCTGCCCTAGTTGCCCATGAATGGCAGCAGCAGCAACGCGTATTTATAAGCACACTGTCGTACCGTCTCTGGAGTGACTGATAGTATTTCCGAGTGGTCGTGTGGCGGGTAGTGAGTGAGTGGGAGACGCCCCAGCAGTGCAGATGCGACGGAGCAGCAGTCCAGTCGGGCGGTCGGCATGGAGCCGTAAGCAAGCCCCCTAGTGTGGAGTCAGCTGGAGCTGCTGGCGGCGTGCATGCACTGTTGGAGTGTGAGGTGCTGCTTGCGGGGCCTTAGGAAGTCACAAATGAACCAAAAATATTGGTATCTTAACTAAAAAGGCCAAAATTATAAAAACATAAAGTATGAAATAATAAGAACCAAAATCAACCAATAAAAGAAAATACAAAGTATTAAAAAAATCATTAACCCTAAATAAAACTAACAACTAAGGTAATCTAGCAACCAAAGTATAAAAAATTAAATAAACACCAGCCTGCAACATGAAAGTTCAGTCCTCACTTAACTTACTGTCGAGCCTCAGTTGTTTACATTTCTTTGTTTCATCCTGGCTGTCACTTTTGGTTCATTCCCACGAGCAACAACAGATTCCTGCCACGTTCCTGTGAAATTTAACTTAATTTATTCCCTGTTATGGAAGTTCACCAGTGGAATCTTCTGCCTTGTGGCCGTTGACGTTCCCGCTACCTGCCCTGGTCGTTGACGTAATTTTAGGCAGTGTATTTTGCTCTTCCAGCGCGGCGTGTAGTTCGACAACTGAGGTGTTGTTTGTCGTTGTGGGCGCCAGTATTCTGCGTGTCGTGTATTGAAATCTTGTGGTTGTTTTGCTGGTTGCGTGGAGCGGAACTGATTTGGTTGATTGGTCGGTCAGCTGTCTGTTGGTTGGGTTGTTTCCAGATTAAGAAGCCGTTGGACAGCTGCCTGTCTCACCTAAATGAGCGGTAGTGTTACAATCCCAGGGCGAAGCTTGGAAAGTTCTGAGCGCCGTTCCTTGTGTCTTATGTAGTAATTTCCCTGATCGGATTTTAGTTATTTGGTTGATGTATGGCTTTCAGCTGAGTATCAATATCTCTTAAATTAATGGGTAGGTAGGTGGTTAGTATTTAACGTCTCGTCGACAACGAGTTCATTAGAGACGGAGCGCAAGCTCGGGTTAGGGGAGGATTGGGAAGGAAATCGGCCGTGCCCATTCAAAGGAGCCATCCCGGCATTTGCCTGAAACGATTTAGGGAAATCACGGAAAACCTAAATCAGGATGGTTGGAGACGGGATTGAACCGTCGTCCTCCCGAATGCGTGTCCAGTGTGCTAACCACTGCGCCACCTCGCTCGGTTTAAATTAATGTACTTGTTTTGTCCTTAAGGCACGAATTTGTTATATTTTTATATGAGGCCTTCAGCCGAATTTTACTGGAGAGGTTTTAAGATAAGGCCTTCTGCCTTTTAGATTGAAACTGTTTCTAGGCCTTAAGCCGTTAAACATATTTTGTTGATATGTGGCCTTCAGCCAAGTATTAATATCTCTTAAATTACTGTCCTTGTCTTGCCCTTAAGGCATGAGATTGTTATTCTTTATTTTATATGAAATGTTTTAAGGTATGGCCTTCTGCTCTTTAGACTTGAAACTCTTCTTCTAGGGCTTAAGCCGTTAAATTATTTGTTGGTGAGCAGCCTTCAGCCGAGTTTTAGTATCTCTTAAATTACTCTTCTTCTCTTGCCTTTAAGACATAAGATTGTTGTGCTTTGAATAGGGCCTTCAGCCCAATTTGCATGAAATGATTTGAGATAAGGCCTTCTGCCTTTTGATTGAAACTCCTCTTATTTATTAATATGCAACCTCCAGCCTAGTTCCGTTAAAATTAAATTGCTAAGGCCTTCAGCCGATTGTATTGAAGGTTTAGAACATATTCTTGGTGAAACCTCCAGAAGAACCTTGTATTTCAATTTTGCTTAAGCCTTGTGTCTTGATCTAAAGTTAATCAAAGGAGGTCGACTAAAGTTTTGAGTGTTTTACATCCTTGTTGTAATACTGTGTGTTGATAAACAAAGTTTGTATGTTGAGTACAACTGACAGCAACTCATTTTGGCCCCTTTCCACAACTAATCCGCTCTATCCTGCTAGCCCAGGCATTTCAGAGTCCTTTATAGGGGACTCCGTCTTTGTTTAATAATTATTTCAGTATCGGCGGTATATAAATAATTCGTAATGGACATCACAGCACGGTTTAGAGAAAACATTCGCTGCCTGCTTCGGCCACTGGAGACATTACGAGCTGCCCCGCGCCACGGGCTGCGTCACATTTGTTTACAAGCAGTCCACGTCTTCTTTATTAATCCGTCCTGCAGATTACACTACTTCCCCTTTTACCTTCCTTGCGAGTTCAAAGAACTAAATTACACGCACTTGGTATTCCGGAAGCTGTTGCGAGCGGCGCGGTTCCTGAGCTGATATTACAACGTCGGATCTGCGCGCAGTCGCCTTGGCTTGGCTCTACGCGACGTCGCATTATGGCGGGGGTGGGGGGTGGTTTGGGGAGGGCTGGCAATCAGGACACGGCCCTCCCCCTCGCGCCGCTACTGTGTTTCATGTTCCCTTTTTTAATTTCAAACAAAATAAGACAATTTAAGTAACTGAATTTTTGTTAATATTTTAGTCCCTTGGACGACATACACCCCCGCTCCGCCCCCCTCTCTCCTTCCGCGTTCCGGCCAAGTGGAGAAGCTTGCCCGCGTCCTTTTTCGTGTTTAAGCTCGATATGAAAGTGGAGGCAGATCTCCTTTTTTCTGTCTGTCTGTTGCCGTGGAAACGCAAAAAAGTGCGCGTAAGAATAATAATAGGAACAATTTTAATTTTACCCCGTGGCGCTCACTTCCCTTCCTCCCATTCTCATTTTTTTATTTTTTTCCCCGCCCCCTGTTGTAAATGTGAGTCTTTAAGAAACACGTCACATCCGGGGGGCTTTCCCCACGCGGGGGCGGTGGGGCGCATTTCCTCTAACTCAAAGGGGTGGCTTAGTTTCCTCATTAGGCCAGGCTAAGCTTCAGAACTCATTAAGCCGCTGCCCGGCTGCGCAGTGGCCGTCCAGCACCAATGTGTGTGTGTGTGTGTGTGTGTGTGTGTGTGCCCTAGGGAGGCGTGACGATTCGAATGTTGCTCACTGAATTCAAATTTGCACATCTGTTTTCAGCACAGCCTTCTTCTTGAGGAATTCGTTCTTTCTGGACAAGATTATCCTATAGTACACAATTAAGTGTCGTTAGTTGCATACGAGATTTTAGTAATTTGGAAGAGCGCTTGCAAGCGATATATGTCGAAAGTGCAACTGTCAGGGAGCCAGATATCGACTATGAGAATTGACGTAATGTGTAGCAAAGCGAGCGGCTTTTCGAATACGACATGAAACTAACATCTTGTGTAAAGTTGAGGTTCCCCACTGCATTTGTTTCTGCGTGTAATTTAGCCCAACTTTACTTCCCACTCTATACAAGTCTACGTATTACCACAAGTACGTACTCACGAACTGTTATCTAACTTAAACTCGTATGCCAATTTTGACTAAACAGAACCTAATTTGAACTGCACTGTAACTGATCTGAATACAACTAGTATTTATATTAACTCAAGTAAAACAATTATATGGCCCTAATCAAAATTTCTACTTGCCTCGCGTCTTGACAACGTTGTTGCAGATATCTTGAAAGGATAACAGCAGATGGCAAGCAGGCAGCGGCTAGGCTAGATTACTGTCTCTAAATACATATTCAGACTGTTGCATCTATTATAATTACTCAATTATAAACACTGAGATATGGAGAGTAACTATTCCTATGAGATGACATTCCAATACAACGATTTTAGAATGAAATATGTATTCAAAAACACAGACTAAAACTTCACTTCCTCACATAACACTGATCTGAAGAATACTATGCTTAAGTAGGTGAACAATGATTTAAAGAGAATTCAGTGTTATAAACGAATTTCTATAAAAGTCAAACGGCTTAATCAATTAATACGTTAATGCTTGACTCGAGGAAGTGGGGTGGTCTTTCTCTCAGCTCTTAGCGAGTTACCTAGCTGACAGTAATCATTCCTAGCTACACAGTGCTGCAGTCTTACCTCAGACTTCTTCTCTTCAAAAATAATAACATTATTCACAATTTATATCCTTTTCGCCTTCCAGCATATACATCATATTCATCCATGCTGTCCTTTACGATAAATCTTTCTTCATCACAAATCATCACAACACTACTGAATACGTCCTTCACCTACCACACTACATTTAAGAATGTAACAGATTGCTCAGAGGCAAGGACGGTGCCATGACAAGGCCGAAGGCTGTTTAACAGTAACATAGCTTGCTCTCTCTCTCTCTCTCTCTCTCGACATCGATGACATACCAAAAATTAAAATAACATGACCACCTTACTACGTTAATATCAGAACAGAGTAATAATTGTATCGATTTGATATATTTAAAAATAGACGCGGCTTTATATATTGGAAGTATTTTTTAATTACTTCTACAAAATAGAGCGCTATAATAAACTCCGAGAAACGAGCTCACTTACGTTTTTAATAAGCTTCTATACTCTATACACCTGTACACACACTGAAGACCATGCGGCTGCCGTGCCAAGCAATCTCCATTTCAAATTATCAACGTTTTGAATGATTTATTTCTTTAAATTAAATCATGGGGCTTGGTACGTGGACGGGTGAAGGTAAGTGACAGAGGTTTTAACTATCAAAAATAATAGCACATTCGGAGGAGAAGGAAGACTGTAAGAACGATTGCCGCCTGTTTCAGTCGCAGCAATTAAAGCTGTACTATTACTTTCCTGCCCAACCGCATCCTAGGAAATCGTGACATATTGCTGCGACTGAATCGAGCAGCAATCAAATTTACAGTCTTGCTTCTCCTCTGAATGTGTTATTACTTTTGACGGTAAAAACTGATCCACTTACCTTCACTTGTCCATCCAACCAGTCCCATGACTTAATTAACAAAAACAAATAATTACAAAGACCGATCATTTGAATGGGAGATTGCTTGACAGACTGTACACAATATCCATATCGTTCATCTTTTGTCGTTGTAGTTGTCATCGCTGTAAACAAAACTGATATCTGGCTGCGTGACTGTCACATCTTCGATATATATCGCTTGCAAGCGTTCTTCCAAGTTACCAAAGTTTTGCAAATTTCTTGGAAAAATGTACTTCTTCTACCTCTTTATTGACAGTCTCCACCTTACAGAAAGCTGATCGTCAACGAGCAATGTTCCACTCGGTCTTCATCTATATCTGTCTTCAAGCACAATTATACACTCCTGGAAATTGAAATAAGAACACCGTGAATTCATTGTCCCAGGAAGGGGAAACTTTATTGACACATTCCTGGGGTCAGATACATCACATGATCACACTGACAGAACCACAGGCACAAAGACACAGGCAACAGAGCATGTACAATGTCGGCACTAGTACAGTGAATATCCACCTTTCGCAGCAATGCAGGCTGCTATTCTCCCATGGAGACGATCGTAGAGATTCTGGATGTAGTCCTGACACATTCCTGGGGTCAGATACATCACATGAGCACACTGACAGAACCACAGGCACATAGACACAGGCAAAAGAGCATGCACAATGTCGGCACTAGTACAGTGTATATCCACCTTTCGCACCAATGCAGGCTGCTATTCTCCCATGGAGACGAACGTAGAGATGCTGGATGTAGTCCTGTGGAACGGCTTGCCATGCCATTTCCACCTGGCGCCTCAGTTGGACCAGCGTTCGTGCTGGACGTGCAGACCGCGTGAGACGACGCTTCATTCAGTCCCAAACATGCTCAATGGGGGACAGATCCGGAGATCTTGCTGGCCAGGGTAGTTGACTTACACCTTCTAGAGCACGTTGGGTGGCACGGGATACATGCGGACGTACATTGTCCTGTTGGAACAGCAAGTTCCCTTGCCGGTCTAGGAATGGTAGAACGATGGGTTCGATGACGGTTTGGATGTATCGTGCACTATTCAGTGTCCCCTCGACGATCACCAGATGTGTACGGCCAGTGTAGGAGATCGCTCCCCACACCATGATGCCGGGTGTTGGTCCTGTGTGCCTCGGTCGTATGCAGTCCTGATTGTGGCGCTCACCTGCACGGCGCCAAACACGCATACGACCATCATTGGCACCAAGGCAGAAGCGACTCTCATCGCTGAAGACGACACGTCTTCATTCGTCCCTCCATTCACGCTTGTCGCGACACCACTGGAGGCGGGCTGCACGATGTTGGGGCGTGAGCGGAAGACGGCCTAACGGTGTGCGGGATCGTAGCCCAGCTTCATGGAGACGCTTGCGAATGGTCCTCGCCGATACGCCAGGAGCAACAGTGTCCCTAATTTGCTGGGAAGTGGCGGTGCGGTCCCCTACGGCACTGCGTAGGATCCTACGGTCTTGGCGTGCATCCGTGCGTCGCTGCGGTCCGGTCCCAGGTCGACGGGCACGTGCACCTTCCGCCGACCACTGGCGACAACATCGATGTACTGTGGAGACCTCACGCCCCACGTGTTGAGCAATTCGGCGGTACGTCCACCCGGCCTCCCGCATGCCCACTATACGCCCTCGCTCAAAGTCCGTCAACTGCACATACGGTTCACGTCCACGCTGTCGCGGCATGCTACCAGTGTTAAAGACTGCGATGGAGCTCCGTATGCCACGGCAAACTGGCTGACACTGAGGGCGGCGGTGCACAAATGCTGCGCAGCTAGCGCCATTCGACGGCCAACACCGCGGTTCGTGGTGTGTCCGCTGTGCCGTGCGTGTGATCATTGCTTGTACAGCCCTCTCGCAGTGTCCGGAGCAAGTATGGTGGGCCTGACACACCGGTGTCAATGTGTTCTTTCTTCCATTTCCAGGAGTGTACAAGTGTTCGAACATGTGTGAAATCTTATGGGACTTAACTGCTAATGTCATCAGTCCCTAAGCTTACACACTACTTAACCTAAATTATCCTAAGGACAAACACATACACCCATGCCCGAGGGAGGACTCGAACCTCCGCCGGTACCAGCCGCACAGTCCATGACTGCAGCGCCTGAGACCGCTCGGCTAATCCCGCGCGGTCACAATTATACATAGCAGTAATCATATCGATACAAATAAAGTATATGCTACCACTGTTATGAGGAAAATACTCAAATTCGCTCGAATGTAGCAAATCACTTAGAAACTTTGAAGTATTGATGTTAAACAGAAATAGTTTCAATGAGATTGATACAAACGAAATGCTATAAGTGAAATAAGAAGAATAGTTACGTAAGTTCACGCCAGTCAATAGATTTTACAAAGGAAAAAAGAAAAAGGATAAAAAAGACCTAAAATGAGCGCATAAAATGAACAAGTGACCTTAAAATTTAGCTCTCGCTGCTTTCTTTTTAATATCTCTACGAGGACAAATAAGTGCTAGAACCATCGCAAAAACAGCTCAGCGGATCATGGTGCTGAAAATAATAAACAGAAGAATGGGAAAGAAAGTTGAAGATCTATTGGATGATGATCAGCTTCGCTTTCTGATAGGTTGGGGCAATTCAGAGGCAGGTCCGACGTTGCAGTTGATAATGGAAGCCAGGCTTAAGAAAAATCAAGACATGTTCATATGATCTGTCGACCTGTAAAAGCGTTCTATGATGTAAAATTGTACAATATCATCAAAATTCTGGAAAAAAGAAAATGAGAGTAAACTGTAGAGAAAAGCGATAATATGTAACGGGCACTCAAATGAAAACTATATAGATGGAAAAAGTAAGTAAACTGTTCATTATTTCCAAAGGAATAGTGATAATTGTTAATACATTTATCCCGTCATGAGATGAGACGATCAAGACCTTCATGGAAAAAATGTTAGCTGTTGCATACGGAACCATCATTGCACCCAATGGTGCACCTCTTCCCCCGAAGCAAATCGCGTATGGGCGGGTATTATCCTGCAACATAATGATGCCATTTGTCAACATGTCTGAGCGTTTGGACTTGACGCCATGCTTCAAATTTTTCAAAGTGTCCACGTACCGATGTGCGTTAATTGTGGCACTGTGTTCCATAAAGTCTATGGGCAGCGAGCTCTTGAAGTCAAAGAAAACGGTCATCACTTCCTTCTCGAAGCCTGCTTGCCTGTTCCGACTACGTTGGAGAAGTTCCGCTGGGAAGTCCTTACACATCCTCCATACAGTCCCAATTTCTCGCCATGCGGTTTCCATATTTTTTGGCGCCCAGAAAAATACTGTCTTCACTGTCGATATGCTTCGAACAAAGGGATGCACGTCTGGGTACAATTACGATTCCGTAGGCAATCGCAAATATTTTTCCTTGAAAGCCTTCTCTCCTAATGGTGAATATAGAATCGAAGACGTAATGATGAAAATAAAAGAAAGGTGCAAGAGTGGGTTTAAAATTCAAGGTGAAAGTATATCAGCCGTAAGATTCACTGATGAAATTGCGATCCCAAGTGAAAGTGAAGAAGAATTACAGAACTTGTTGAAAGGATATAAATAAAGAATAAAGATGATAGTAATAATGAGTAGCAAAGACAAAGTTAGCGATAAACTTAACACCGAAACGGGGGCCCAAGAAGTGGACAAAATTAATGAAATCTCCTACCTCGCAAGCAAAATAAAACAAGACGGATAAAACAAAGAGTTCATGAAAAGCAGACTTGCACAAACAAAGAGGGAGTTCTTGGCCAAGGGAAGTCTACTAATATCAAACACGTCCTTAATTTGAGGAAGATGTTTGTAATAAAATGTGTTTGGAGCACGAAGTTGTATGGTAGTGAATGATGAACTGTGGGGGAAACAACAGTTGATGCGTTTGAAATAGAAGAGTGCTGAACATTATATTCAGTGACAACAAAAGGAGTGAGAAGATTCTCTACAGAAACGGTGAAGATGTAACATATGGAAAACTCTGACAAGAGAAAGGGACATGATAGGACAAATGGTTCAAATGGCTCTGAGCACTATGGGACTTAGTCATCAGTCCCCTAGAACTTAGAACTACTTAAACCTAACTAACCTAAGAACATCACACATATTCATGCCCGAGGCAGTATTCGAAACTGCGACCGTAGCGATCGCGCGGTTCCAGGCTGTAGAGCCTAGAACCGCTCCTCCACAACGGCCGGCCATGATAGGACATGTGTTACGACATCCGGGAATAAGTTTCGAGGGATTAGAGGTAGCTGAACAGAGTAAAAACTGTGGGGGAAAAACGACTTTAAAATTATTCACTTTTTTTTAGAGTCATCACTCTTCTGATAGGTTTGATGCGTCCCGCCACGAATCTGAGAGTACCATTTGCAGCCTACGACCTAAATTACATGTTGGACGTAACACTTCTATCCGTTATGATGTGCAACACTGCGGCTGTGATGAAAAAGGTTTCCACAAATTACTGCAGTCAGTCCCAGTTTGTTTTATTTTAAATTTTTATTTTCCGTTTCCTATTTCGAATCAAAGAGCAGCTGACATCATGATAACGTGCTCCATTGAGTGTAGGTGGACGAAATTAAAATGAGGTTTAACATGGAAAGTAAGCGTTTCCGGACACATGTCCACATAACATATTTTCTTTCTTTGTGTGTGAGGAATGTTTCCAAAAAGTTTGGCAGTATCTTTTTGTAACACCCTGTATAACAGCGACTTATGAACTTACGTGATTGCTTGCATGGATATTATATAGATCGAAGGACATTGATTATTTGCAAGTCGTCAATTGCTTGCGACACCTATTTCTGAAAAGGCAAAGTTAAGTATTGTCAATTCATTTTTCTGTAATAAGCTCCGTTAGTAAGATTTGCTTGAGTGTTGTCTAGCCATCCGAGAGAAAACAGCTTCCTAGGCTTCCTATGTTAAACGAGAGGGCAGCATCCCACAACTTTTACTTAGGATAGCAAAGCCATCAGCGAATCGTATCATTGATATCCTTTCGCTTTGAATTTTAATTCCAATCTTGAACCTTCCTTTTATTTCTATCGCTGCTTCTTCGATGTATAGATTGAACAGTAGGGGAGAAAGACTGTAGAGTGTATATCACTGCTCGTCTTCTAGGCCGAGGCTAGCTGGAGCGGCGCTTATATTCGTATAGGGCCGCTCCTGTCGTGGTGTCACCAGAGTCCGCGTTGTATTAGCTGGCGTCGTCTCACAGCCTTCTCTGGGTTACGTTCCATGTCGACGTGCCGGCGCTTGATGTTACTCCGGAACAAAAGTGAAGAAGAATTATGTGATCTTGTTAATGAAAAGAACAGCTAAATGAGTACAGAATGTGGACTGAGAGTAAGTCGAAGAGAGACGAAAGTAATGAGAAGTAGCAGAAATGAGAACAACGAGAAGCCGGCCGCGGTGGTCTCGCGGTTCTAGGCGCTCAGTCCAGAACCGCGAGACTGCTACGGTCGCAGGTTCGAATCCTGCCTCGGGCATGGATGTGTGTGATGTCCTTAGGTTAGTTAGGTTTAAGTAGTTCTAAGTGCTAAGGGACTCATGACCATAGATGTTAAGTCCCATACTGCTCAGAGCCATTTGAATCAATTTTTAGAACAACGAGAAACTGTTCTTGTTGTGGTCTTCAGTCCAGAGACTGCTTTGATGCAGCTCTCCATGCTACTCTATCCTGTGAAAGCTTCTTCATCTCCCAGTACCTACCGCAACCTACATCATTCTGAATCTGCTTAGTGTATTCATCTCTTGGTCTCCCTCTACGATTTTTACCCTCCACGCTGCCCTCCAATACTAAATTGGTGATCCCTTGATGCCTCAGAACATGTCCTACTAACCGATCCCTTCTTCTAGTCAAGTTGTGCCACAAACTTCTCTTCTCCCCAATCCTGTTCATTACCTCCTCATGAGTTAGTGATCCACCCATCTAATCTTCAGCTTTCTTCTGTAGCACCACATTTCGAAAGCTTCTATTCTCTTCTTGTCCAAACTATTTATCGTCCATGTTTCACTTCCATACATGGCTACACTCCATACAAATACTTTCAGAAACGACTTCCTGACATTTAAATCTATAATCGATGTTAAAAAATTTCTCCTCTTCAGAAATCCTTTCCTTGCCATTTTATATCCTCTCTACTTCGACCATCACAGTTATCTTGCTCCGCAAATAGCAAAACTCATTTACTACTTTAAGCGTCTCATTTTCTAATCTAATTCCCGCACTATCACCCTATTTAATTCGACTACATTCCATTATCCTCGTTTCCCTTTTGTTGATGTTCATCTTATATCCTCCTTTCAAGACACTGTCCATTCCGTTCAGCTGCTCTTCCAGGTCCTTTGCTGTCTCTGACGGAATTACAATGTCATCGGCGAACCTCAAAGTTTTTCTTACTTTTCCATGGATTTTAATTCCTACTCCGAATTTTTCTTTTGTTTCTTTTAGTGCTTGCTCAATATATAGATTGAATAACATCGGGGATAGGCTACAACCCTGTCGCACTCCCTTCCCAACCACTTCTTCCCTTTCATGCGCGTCGAATCTTATAACTGCCGTCTGTTTTCTGTACAAATTGTAAATATCTTTTCGCTCTCTGTATTTTACCCGTACCACCTTCAGAAACTGAACATCATTATTGATGGTCACAAAGTAGATGAGATAGGCAGCAAAATAACCAATAACGGACAGAGCAAGGAGGACATCAAAAGCAGACTAGCACTGGCAAAAAGGATATTACTGGCATAGAGAAATCTATTACAATCAAACATAGGCCTTAATTTGAGGAAGAAATTTCTGAGAATGTTCGTTTGGAGCACGGCATTGTGTGGTAGTGAAACATGGACTGTGGGAAAACTGGAAAGGAGGAAATCGACCCATTTGACATGAGGTGCTTCAGATGAATGTTGAAAATTAGGTGGACTGATAAGGTAAGGGCTGAGGAGGTTCTGTGCAGAGTCGGAGAGGAAAGGAATTTGAGGATAAGACCTACAAAGAGAAGGGAGAAAATGATAGGACACCTGTTAAGCCATCAGGGAATGACTTCCATGTTAGTATAGGAGCCTGTAGAGGGCAAAACCTGTAGAGGAATACAGATATTGGAATACATCCAGCAAAAAAGGGAGGGAGAAATTATCTCCTCTTTTTAGATCGACGAGTACCGTTAAAGTATCTTGATGTTTCTTCAGTCTCGTCTTCATTGTCAAGTGCACCACTTCCTTATATTTGCGGAGATCAAATACAAACGTAGACGAAGCTGATGTTGCATCTATTGCTATGAAGCTGAAAATCACGGTCATAAATATGACTTGGATTAATTGTTGCACACGAAATCAGACTACTAAGAATGGAAGCCAGTAATGGTAGGGCAGATAACAAAGGCAGAAGTCCTTTCATGACGGCAGTAATGGAAGGGTGGCAGGGATAACTGTGCAGAAGGAACGGCGACGGTCGATCAGCGTCCTGGATGTCAGATGCCTCTCCGTCAGGCAAAGACTGCGAGCGAAAACCCGTTTATCGCGGCCGGAGATCGGCGACGAATAAATCGCCAGTTAGCCATCTTAATGGCGGCGCTAACCCATATTAGCAAGCGGGCGCGGCCGGCACGAGAGGCAGCCGTTAAAATGCCTTCCGCTGACAGCCGCCCCCGCCGCCCACGCAGTGTGCCGCCAGCCACAAGTGTAGGCCCGGTTGCCGGCAGCTCTAAACGAGCCGCTTCCCGAGCCCTACAGGTCCCTCTCCGGTTCGTGGATTCTTGGTCACACGTCAACCTATAAACATTTAGTTGTTGTGATGTTTCTTTTCAGTTGCACCGAGCAAAGTTCCGTAATTAAGCTATTACATCCTATGATAGTATCCCTAGTGGACACCAAAAATTTGTCCACGTTCTACCTTGGCAACTTCCGAAAGACGAACCACCTGTTTCAGTGACCAGTAGACTCCCGGCTAGAGGCAAATGGTGAACGGGTTGCGGCAGATGCAGAAGCTATTGCACCACAGGGGAACAACCGAGTACCACAACCGAGCACCGAAGCCTGCAAGCGAAGAAAAATGACACCATAGAAGCCGAGAGATATTGTCATATTGTCATACATCTACATCTGCATCCATACTCCGCAAGCCACCTGACGATGTGTGGCGGAGGGTACTTTGAGTACCTCTATCGGTTCTCCTATTTCAGTCTCGTTCGTGGAAAGAAAGATTGTCGGTATGCCTCTGTGTGGGCTCTAATCTCTCTGATTTTATCCTCATGGTCTATTCGCGATATATACGTAGGAGGGAGCAGTATACTGCTTGACTCCTAGGTGAAAGTATATTCTCCAAACTTCAACAAAAGCCCGTACCGAGCTACTGAGCGTCTCTCCTGCAGAGTCATCCACTGGAGTTTATCTGTCATCTCCGTAACGCTTTCACGATTACTAAATGATCCTGTGACGAAGCGCGCTGCTCTACATTGGATCTTCTATATTTCTTCTATCAACCCTATCTGGTACGGATCCCACACTGCTGAGCAGTATTCAAGCAGTGGGCGAACAGGCGTACTGTAACCTACTTCCTTTGTTTTCGGACTGCATTTCCTTAGGATTCTTACAATGAATCTCAGCCTGGCATCTGCTTTACCGACGATCAACTTTATATGATCATTCCATTTTAAATCACTCATAATGCGTACTCCCAGATAATTTATGGAATTAACTGCTCCCAGTTACTGACCTGTAGCTAAATGATAAAGGATCTTTCTTTCTATGTATTCGCAGCACATTACACTTGTCTGCATTGAGATTCGATTGCCATTCCCTGTACCATGCGCCAATTCGTTGCAGATCCTCGTGCATTTCAGTACAATTTTCCATCGTTACAATTTCTCGATATACTACAGTATCATCCGCAAAAAGCCTCAGTGAACTTCCGATGTTATCCACAAGGTCATTTATGTATGTTGTGAATAGCAACGTCCTACGACACTCCCCTGCTGCACGCCTGAAACCACTCTTACTTCGGAAGACTTCTCTCCATTGAGAATGACATGCTGCGTTCTGTTATCTAGGAACTCTTCAATCTAATCACACAATTGGTATGATAGTCCATATGCTCTTACTTTGTTCATTAAACGAATGTGGGGAACTATATCGAACGCCTTTCGGAAGTCAAGAAACACGGCATGTACCTGCGAACATGTTTCTATGGCCTTCTGAGGCTCGTGGACGAATAGCGCGAACTGGAGTTTCACATGATCGTCTTTTTCGAAACCGATGCTGATTCCTACAGAGTAGATTTTTAGTCTCCAGAAAAGTCATTATACTCGAACATAATGCGTGTTCCAAAATTCTACAACTGATCGACAAATAAGCATACCAGTGACAAAGCAGAGTGTCGTAAGGAGGCCTAGGTACAATGCAATAATAAGTATTCAGGTGCCGAACCAGTTGAAAGAGGCTCGAAAAAGTGAAATTATGAAAGTCTGAAGTCACAAGGAAAGCTAACACCGAGAGGAAAACCATGAAACATGATGCCATTGCCACCTCCAGCGCTGCAATGCACAAGGGAACCGCTAATACAAATACCTCACCATTCTTAATTAATAGCTAATTGCTGAGTGTTGACTGCTGGCTACCCAGTGTGTAGCCTCAGCCCTTGGGTCTGTTGCAGCTATCCATTGAGTGAGGAGGCTGTTGAGATCGAAACTCGGCATGCATAACTGTCTTCGAACGCCCATGGAGTCACATGAAATGAAATGAGCGTATGGCATTTTTGGGCGGGAGGCCCCATACGGTGAAGTGCAAGTCTTATTTCAGTTGATGCCACATTGGGCGAATTGCGTGCCGATGATGAGGATGGAATGATGATGAGAATACAACACCTAGTCCACGAGCGGAGAAAATCTCCAACCCGTCCGGGAATCGAACCCAAGCCCACTTGCATGGGAGGCGAGCACATTAGGACCAGGTAAGCAGGTGGACTATGGAGTCACAAATCTAGCATGAAGGACGCTGCTGCCAGGCATCACTGGTTGGTTGTGGAGGCCACCATCACCCTGCAGACCTAATTGAGGCTTTACCTGTGTGACTAGCATGTTGTCCATCAGCCGCCTCCCAGAGGGAGGGCACTGCTGCTGCTGCTCATCCTAGTCCTGAGGCTGGCACAGATGCTGCCGGCACCTCTCTTCAATGGGGGCTGAGAGCCAACGTATTAGTCAGCGAGTACTTCAGTTCGGCCAGAGGGCTTGGCTCCTGAGTGAAAATTTTCGTCATCAACGAAAATATGTAGAGCAGGAGGCCGCCAGCATCCATAGGTTGACGACCAATTTGCGACATAACTTGAAACGTCCCCATAGAAAGATTTCTAAATTACTGTGCTGGTAAACCTCTTCCGTTATTTGATTTTCAAACAGGTGAGCAAAAACTGAACGTGCTTAGACATTTATTCTAGGTTCGAATCCTGGCAGGGTCGCCATATGAAACGGCCCCATAGAAAGATTTATAAATTACTGTGCAGGTAAACCTCTTACGTTATTTGGTTCACAGTTTTTTAAAAGTGTTTCTAAATGCAGTCTTATCATGTTTCTGATTTTTACCTTTTTATTACAACTGTTTTTACCTAAAAGCGAAGGAAATCATGTCTCTTATAGATAAAAACTTTTATTATATTTTCACCTTTAAAATTTTTAAATTTACTGGAATATATCGTCTTCCGTTCACTATTCTTTCATCTCATTTAGATTTTCTTGTCAACTGGCTAAAGAGCAGGTTGGCTCTACCGCTGACATCCCCGCTCCCCACCCACATGGAAGAAGCAGGCTGAAATAACAATAAAGTTGACCTCAGATGGTAGTATCTCTCCATCTGTTCCAGGGCTGTGAATCTCCCATTCCCAGCGTTGGGCAATGACACCTGTTCTCAGAGGTCGGTGAGTCCACTCTCGACCAAGCGATGTCTATTCACGTAACAGGCATTACAGTTTGGGCACTCCATCCTGTACACACCTGATTCGTGGTGCACATTTCTTTTATCAACGCCAATAGCCCAAACATGTCCAAGGTTGTTTGTGGTTGAAAAGTAAACTTTTATGTTTTGTTATTAGAAAACTGATGTCATTTTTGTGCCAAAGGTGCCAAAGTAAGTCAAGCGAATATTTTTGTTATTTGTGACTTCCATTTTATTGTCGCCTACAGATTAGTTTATATTCTGATACTTTTTTGTAGTCTCTTGTAAATTTTATCTAAGGAATGAGGTGGGGGAGAGGGTAGCTGTCGAATGGTGCCCAAGTCTTTTTCTCGTTCAGCTGCAGAGAGTAGGATCCTAAGAATACTGTTTGTAGAAAAATAAGAAAAACGAACTCTTATGCTCATTTGGGTGATGCGAATGGTAGTCAATCATAATATAATTTTCTGAAAATTCCGAATCCGTATTTCTCTGTTTTATTTTTGGTACTGAAATCTAGGAAGTTAACGGAATCGTTGGTTCCATTTCACAGGCGACTTTGATTTTTTGATGTAGTTTTCTGAACTTACCTACTAATGTATGGATTACATCATCATTGCCGCTAACCAACACAAGACTGTCGTCAACGTTCCTAAAGTGGTACTCTATCTTTATTGCTAGATCTGGATTTTCAATAAAAACTTGTTTTCGAGATATTTAATAAATATGTCTGCTAATAAGCCAGATTTGGAGGTTCCCAAGCATAGCCCATCGTTTTGAGGACACATTTCTCCACTAAATTTAAAGTAATAGTCCTTCAAATCCAGCGACAACAAACCATTAAATTCGTTAACTTCATCATTATACAGCATATTTTGATCGCACAATTTTTTCTTAATAGTTCCGATAGTACTGGTAAACGGTAAATACGTATAAGGGTTCCTGTATCCAGAGATATAGGAGTGTTCTTGGTCATTTCGTAACTATTTTTGATTGAAAATAGCCTAATACAGTGTTACTGTTTCTTTAAAGAATTAAGAGCTTCCTAACAACTTAACTGAACGGGCTCTCTTACCATCAGCGATTTGTCTTTGCAAAGAATCTTTGGCTCTGAGCACTATGGGACTTAATATCTGAGGTCAGCAGTCCCCTAGAACTTAGAACTACTTAAACCTAACTAATCTAAGGACATCACACACATCCATGCCCGAGGCAGGATTCAAATCTGCGACCGTAGCAGTCGCGCGGTTCCGGACTGAAGCGCCTAGAACCGCTCGGCCACCGCGGCCGGCAAAAGAATCTTCACAGACTTAAATCTGCTCTGTAAGTAACTATAACATCGTCACCGTTAAATCTGAGGTTAAGGTTGTCTACAATAGTTTTTCTTTAATAGAAGTAGGCCTCTTGAATTCATGCGTAATTATTTTATTCAATGCTGCAGAAATTTTACTCGGATCAAATTTTGAAACCCTTAGAGTATCTGTTGCATATTTCACATTCACAAGTGTGTGCGTGGTAGCTCTATTTCCTCTGTAGGTGTTCACATTGTACTTCAACCTGACACTACTTTTTCCTGTTCATTAAACATAATTTTTATCAGATTAACTACTTTTGGATAGAAGTCAATGATCTGTTCCCTGCCCGTATTAGTGCATTCTGGTTGTCCCATAGGACCTAGAGTTTTCTTATGTCTTACCCTTGTCTCGTTAGCTGTTCTGCTAACAATGTCACTTACAACACTAAATAACGTATCAAACGTTAAAGAGGTTAGTAGTTCAAAATACAACTTATACAACTCATAGTTAATCGTTTCTTTTTGATAAATAAGTCTCTGATTTCACTTCGTATAATTACCACGTCACATTTATGTTTGCGCTTTAACGCATTTGCATTCCTGCATTTTCTGTTTCGCTTTACAAGCACATACCTTAGTGTAATCACATTCACAATACGTGCTTTGCTAAACGCAATATGTTCGGTGGTTTTCACCAAATTTGATTCTTAAATTTTTGTATTCACAATAAAATGCAATTTCGCAGCTCGGTAGACTGCTTATGAAATCAAAGTTGATTCTTTCCTTTCTGCACAGTGTCACCAGATTCTATGAACATAAGGATCGACGATGATATGGGCAGCCGGTCGCTTCTCTGCTAAGGATTATGTGATCATTTTGGCTGATCAGGGACCTCCCATGGCGCAGCTTTTGTTCCCCAGAGATGGTGCTGTGTTGCAGTAAGACAGCGCCCCTGGTCACGCAGCTGGCGTGGTTCAGGACTGGTTTTGTGAGCACGACGATGAACTGTGGAATCTCCCCTGACCACCATAGTCACCAGGCCTCAGCATTAGTGAGCCTTTGTTGTCTACTTTGGAGAGAAGAATGACGAAAACAATGCCAGTGATGAAAGAAATACGGGTAGTGAGGTTAACAGAGACTTAAGTGAAGACTGTGATCACATGACTTGCATAAGTATTACTATCTGCATTGCAACATAAAGAAATGCAGTTAAAAGTGGCGAATTGTGTCTTGTAAATTCAGCTATATGACAAATGCTGAGTTTCTCTCCCCCAGAATTAAAGGCACGGCTTATATCCGTGCAAATGCGGTGTTTCAACAAGAGGCACCTTATCGAAGATTTACACCGCATGCAGGGAAAGCAGATGCGCAGTAATGAGAATCACTCCGGAGAGTTTCTGTCGCTACGTCTGGTGCCTATTTTGATTTAGAACAAATTTTTTTAATCTCGTATTAGAAGGTTAACGATTTATGAAAAATAATACGGGATCTTATGTATGCTTCAAACACTTGGTAATGAACATAAAAGAAAGATGCTTTTGGGAGAGAGATCCTTGGAAGAACCGTTGGTCCAACCTGTGAAAGAGAAAGGTGCAGAAGGATGTACAATTATGAACTGTGTATTGTAAATAAAGATACACCTATTAAAATAATGTTGGAATCAGCCAGATTGAGATGGGAGGGACACGTGGAACGTCTAAGTAATACAAAGCCGGGCATGTTGGTCTATTCGTAAAGTGCATTCTTACAGAAGTTGCGGGATCGAATATCGATGGGATCACCAAAATTTTCAGTCTGCTTTTAATCTAGGCTTCACCTTTCAGAGATGAGAGGAGTCCATGTCAAACCGCAGGTTCTCTTTCCCCAGTTAGATAGTTCTGGTAGATTAGAGACAAAAAATGGCTCTTAGCTCTATGGGACTTAACATCTATGGTCATCAGTACCCTAGAACTTAGAACTACTTAAACGTAACTAACCTAAGGACAACACACAACACCCAGCCATCACGAGGCAGAGAAAATCCCTGACCCCGCCGGGAATCGAACCCGGGAACCCGGACGCTGGATGCGAGAACGCCACCGCACTACCACGAGATGCGGGCGATTAGAGACACGTAAGTCGTGGATGTGGGATGCAATTGGAGGACTTGCACCCGGACACCAAGTCACACAAAAATTATTGATTAAAAGCTGTTACCTGCGGTTGCTCGTGCTATCAATAGTTTAGTTTTGACGAGTGATTATGAGTAACTAAGTTGCTATACGTGCAATAACGCCAGCTGTGCTCACGCCTGTTAAAGTAAGCTTAGCTCATGATGTGCACCCACTCCAATTGCCTCAACATTTGGCGACGCGGCGCTTTACCTTTCGAGATTTCTGTTTTTTTCCCCTATTTCCTAAAGCAGCCTACATTCTTCTTCGGCATTCAAGGTGTCTCCATACCAAATGCCATCGACATTAGTTTAGAGGTTTAGTGCGTAATGAAAACGTAACAGACGAACACACTTTCCCATTAACAAAATTTTTTAATTTACCTTACGATATCTTTCATTTCGTGATCCAATTTTGATGAAATAGAACCCATATGTTGCCCCGAGCTACTTTACACGCAGAGCATCCATAGCCGAAATATTCCAAGATTTGAGTAATTAAAGGTACTGCGACTGTTAAAATTCATTATTAGAGAACACGCCCGGTTTCGCAAATTAAATTTGCACCTTCAGGTTTACAGTTTTATTATTAGTATAGATATTTGACAGACAGCGGTTAGTTGGCGTCAGCAGCAGCAACTCTTCCTTGGAAATTTGTGGTAAGGTCTTATGGGACCAAACTTCTGAGGTCATCGGTCCCTAAGCCTACACACTAGTTAATCTAACTTAAACTAACTTACGCTATGGACAATATACACACCCATGCCCGAGGGAGGACTCGAACCTCCGACGGAGGGAGCCGCGCGAAGCGTGACAAGACGTCAGAGCCCGCCGGCTACCCCGCGCGGCATTTATTCCTTCCCAGTCTGTCTACAGTGGAGGTTGGGGATGGTCTCAGCCCGTAATATTTTATCATAGACGCTCGCACATTCGTGAGTCTGAAGTTTTAAATACCTGGATATTAATCTTGGGAATGGCGTTATCCGGTTTAAATAGAAACTTTCGTCATCTGAGTTGAGGCACCCTAAGCTGCAAATTTAATTTGCGAAACCGGTCGTTTTCTCCAATACCGAATTTAGCAGTCACAAGGGGCTCGTTTATTCAAATCGTACGCTGAATTAACTGCGAAAACCTCATGAAGATTTGTCTTGTAGTTTTGGACATGGTTCAAATAGACAAACAGACACGACGGTTTTAGATGAAATTTTAAATTACGATAGCTTCAGTTTCGTGATCCGATTTTGATGAAATAAAGCCTGTGTGTTGCCCCAGGCTATGCTTAAGTAACCTGTGGAAATCTCATGAAAATTCGTCTAGTGCTTTTGGGGATTAGCGAGTACAGACATACTCGTACACAGCTACGGTTTTACAGTTTTGCTATTGGTATAGATTTTTGAAAAGTTAGTATTTGAAGCGATATTAAATGAAAATCCAAGCATCGAAGAAAAGGGCATCGAATGAGAACGAGACAGGTAGACAGAGTCACAGAGAGCTGGCGGGCGGTTCTAGGCGCTTCAGTCCGGAACCGCGCTGCTGCTACGGTCGCAGGTTCGAATCCTGCCTCGGGCATGAATGTGTGTGATCCCCTTAGCTTAGTTAGGTTTAAGTAGTTCTAAGTGGATTGGGCTGGGGTGGGTTGTTTGGGGGAAGAGACCAAACAGCGAGGTCATCAGTCTCATCGGATTAGGGAAGGATGCGGAAGGAAATCGGCCGTGCCCTTTCTTATTTATATAAATGATATGCCTTCTAGTATTACAGGTGATTCAAAAATATTTCTGTTTGCTGATGACACCAGCTTGGTGGTGAAGGACCTTGTGTGTAATATTGAAACATTATCAAATAATGTAATTCATGAAATAAGATCGTGGCTTGTGGAAAATAATTTGATGCTAAATCACAGTAAGACTCAGTTTTTACAGTTTCTAACTCACAATTGAACAAGAACTGATATTTTGATCAGACAGAATGGGCATATTATAGCCGAGATGGAACAGTTCAAGTTCCTAGGCGTTCGGATAGATAGTAAGCTGTTGTGGAAAACCCATGTTCAGGATCTTGTTCAGGAATTAAATGCTGCTTTATTTACCATTAGAACAGTATCTGAAATAAGTGACAGTTCAACACGAAAAGTAGCCTACTTTGCATATTTTCATACGCTTATGTTGTATGGTATTATTTTTTGGGGTAATTCTTCTGATTCAAAAAGGGTATTTTCGCTCAAAAACGGGCTGTTCGAGCTATATGTGGTGTAAGTTCGAGAACCTCTTGTCGACCCCTATTCAATAGTCTGGGAATTCTGACATTGCCCTCACAGTATATATTTTCTTTAATGTCGTTTGTTGTTAGCAATATTAACTTATTTCCAAGAGTTAGCAGCTTTCACTCAGTTAATACTAGGCAGAAATCAAATCTGCATGTGGAATGCACTTCCTTGACTCTTGTGCAGAAAGGTGTGCAGTATACTGCTGCATTAATTTTCAATAAGCTACCACAAGAACTCAAAAATCTTAGCAGTACCCCAAAAGCTCTTAAGTCTAAAATGAAGAGTTTCCTCATGGCTCACTCCTTCTATTCTGTTGAGGAGCTCCTGGAAGAGCTGAAAAATTAAGCAAATTCCAGTGTTACGTTGTTGATTTTCTTTATTTAAACTTACGAATTGTCGCCTGAATAAGTTTCTTGAATTTCATTATATCTGTTTCTACTATCGTGTTATAATTTCATGTACTGACTCGTTCCATGACCATGGAGCCTTCTCTTTAATTTGGCCCCAAGGAACAACAAATAAATGAATAAAATAAATAAAGGAATCATCCCGGCGTAGTTCTAAGTCTAGGGGTCTGATGACCTCAAATGTTAAGTCCCATAGTGCTCAGAGCCATTTACACCATTTTTGAGAGTCCCCGAGAACCTGCAGAAAATGTGCTTTTGGTGGTTGGAGACTCGAGCATTAGATCGTGATAACTGGTGGAGAGGTGTCTCCGAGGGCCGGCCGTTGGGGCCGTGCGGTTCTAGGCGCTTCAGTCTGGAACCGCGTGACCACTACGGTCGCAGGTTCGAATCCTGCCTCGGGCAAGGATGTGTGTGATGTCCTTAGGTTAGTTAGGTTTAAGTAGTTCTAAGTTCTAGAGGACTGATGACCACAGATGTTAAGTCCCATAGTGCTCAGAGCCATTTGAACCATTTTGTCGCCGAGGACAAGGTTTGCAGTGGGCTCTAGAGCGACAGAAGAGGAAGAAGAAGAAGAAGAAGTAGTTTGGCCTGTGGTTGTGTGGTCCTTAATGGACGAGTGAGGACAAAGTACTGTCGGGTGCCGTCGTCACAACAGCCGCAACTAGAAATTATTTTGCACTTAGAACGTCAATAACACTTAACAAGTCGGTCCCTACACAATGTACTGATTTGTTTTCGCTGGGAAAAAGTGAACGATGACCTGTTTAAATTTATTTATTTATTTATTTATTGTTACTTCGGTGCATGGGAGCGGTAGGGGAAGTACCGTACTCGTTGCTGGACATATGGCACCTGACAGATGGCCGCCCCTTCTGAAGAAGCTAATGGAATCTACCGGAGCTTGAGATAAAAACATCTCAGTATTGGCAAATTATTTTTCGAACCGGAAAATTCACGTATAATACCTTTCACGAAACAGAGTAGTTTGATAGGACTGCCTGTAGACAGCAGCGAGAAAATGCGCGAAGGGCAGTAATTTAGCTATAGAGGGCGTCTACGCTTAACATTGTGCAGACAGAGTCACGGGGAGCCGGCCGTTGTGGCCGCGCGGTTCTAGGCGCTTCAGTCCGGAACCGCGCTGCTGCTACGGTCTCAGGTTCGAATCCTGCCTCGGGCATGAATGAGTGTGATGTCCTTAGGTTAGTTAGGTTTAAGTAGTTCTAAGTGGATTGGGTAGGGGTGGGTTGTTTGTGGGAAGAAACCAAACAGCGAGGTCATCGATCTCATCAGATTAGGGAAGGATGCGGAAGGAAGTCGGCCGTGCCTTTTCGAACTAACCATACCGGCGTAGTTCTAAGTCTAGGTGACTGATGACCTCAGATGTTAAGTCCCATAGCGAACAGAGCCATTTGCACTATTTTTGAGAGTCACCGAGGAAAAAAAAGTGTGTGAAATAATATGGGACTTAACTGCTAAGGTAATCAGTCCCTAAGCTTACACACTACTTAACCTAAATTATCCTAAGGACAAACACACACACCCATGCCAAAGGGAGGACTCGAACCTCCGCCAGGATCAGCCGCTCAGTCCGTGACTGCAGCGCCTTAGACCTCTCGGGTAATCCTGCGCAGCAGTCACCGAGAACGCGCAGAAAATGTGCTTTTGGCGGTTGGAGACTCGAGCATTAGATCGTGATAGCTGGTAGAGAGGTGTCGCGGAGGACAAGGTTTGCAATGGGCTCTAGAGCCACAGAAGAAGTAGAAGAGGAAGGAGGTAGTTTGCCCTGCGGTTATGGTGGGACGTGTGAGGACAGAGTAGTGTAGGGTGCCGTCGTCACTACAGCCGCAAGAGCAAGTCTGCCCGGTTTACACGCGCAGCAGGCGAGCCGTCTGATACCGTGGACAGCGTCGATGGCGCGCAATCGCCGCGTACGATCGCGGCCGGAGCCGACGCACGGTAGCCAAGTTGGCCTCGGCGCCGCGGAGGAAGCGCCGGCTGCTGGCGGCGCTGATTAGCCGCGGAGGAGGCGAGGCGGTGTCGCGCGGCGGCCAGATCAATAGCAGCAAGTGGCGGCCGCTATCTGGCCGCCGGCGCCACTCGTTTGCATACAAATCCGATTCCTCGTGCCGTCAGCGCTCCCAGCACGGCACACCACGGGCTGCCCGTCTTATCGCCGGCTCGGACGCGCCGTGGCGACCTCCGCGCTCCGCCTATCTTGCAACTAACCGCTGCCACCGTGTAAGCCCGAGCCGAAGAGGTGGCTGCTATCACTGTGTAACACTGTTGAAAATCCTACTTTTCTTTCTGAATGAGTGGCGCTCTACCATGCGTGTAGTCCATCAGCAAAGGCGGTGGCTTACAAAACACTCGTCCGACCTACACTTGAGTATTGCTCATCAGTGTCTACATCTACATCTACATCCATGCTCCGCAAGCCACCTGACGGTGTGTGGCGCAAGGTACCTTGAGTACCTCTATCGGTTCTGCCTTCTATTCCAGTCTCGTATTGTTTGTGGAAAGAAGGATTGTCGGTATGCCTCTGTGTGGGCTCTAATCTCTCTGATTTTATCCTCATGGTCTCTTCGCGCGATATACATAGGAGGGAGCAATATGCTGCTTGACTCCTCGGTGAAGGTATGTTCTCGAAACTTCACCAAAAGCCCGTACCGAGCTACTGAGCGTCTCTCCTGCAGAGTCTTCCACTAAAGTTTATCTATCATCCCCGTAACGCTTTCGCGATTACTAAATGATCCTGTAACGAAGCGCGCTGCTTTTCATTGGATCTTCTCTATCTCCTCTGTCAACCCTATCTGGTAGGGACCCCACACTGCTCAACGGTATTCAAGCAGTGGGTGAACAAGCTTACTGTAACCTACTTCCTCTGTTTTCGGATTGGATTTCCTTAGGATTCTTCCAATGAATCTCAGTCTGGCATCTGCTTTACCGACGATCAACTTTATATGATCATTCCGTTTTAAATCACTTCTAATGCGAACCCCCAGATAATTTATGGAATTAACTGCTTCCAGTTGCTGACATGCTACACTGCAGCTAAATGATAAGGGATCTTTCTTTCTATGTATTCGCAGCACATTACACTTGTCTACATTGAGATTCAATTGCCATTCCGTGCACCATGCGTCAATTCGCTGCAGATCCTCCTGCATTTCAGTACAATTGTTACAATCTTTCGATATACCACAGTATCATCCACAAAAAGCCTCAGTGAACTTCCAATCTCATCCACAACGTCATTTATGTATATTGTGAATAGCAACGGTCCTACGACACTCTCCTGCTGCACACCTGAAATTACTCTTACTTTGGAAGACTTCTCTCCATTGAGAATGACATGCTGCGTTCTGTTATCTAGGAACTCTTCAATCCAATCACACAATTGGTCTGATAGTCCATATGCTCTTACTTTGTTCATTAAAGTCGGGTTGACAGAGCAGATTGAGAAGATCCAACGAAGAGCGGCGCGTTTCGTCACAGGGTTACTTGGTAAGCGTGATAGCGTTACGGAGATGTTTAGCAAACTCAAGTGGCAGACTCCGCAAGAGAGGCGCTCTGCATCGCGGTGTAGCTTGCTCGCCAGGTATCGAGAGGGTGCGCTTCTGGATGGGGTGTCGAATATATTGCTTCCTCCTACTCATACCTCTCGAGGAAAAAATAGTTCAAATGGCTCTGAGCACTATGAGACTTAACATCTGAGGTCATCAGTCCCCTAGAACTTAGAACTACTTAAACCTAACTAACCTAAGGACCTCACACACATCTATGCCCGAGGCACGCGTAGGGGTCGCGCGGTTCCAGACTGAAGCGCCTAGAACCGTTCCGCCACAGCGGCCGGTACTATCATCGTGTTTTAAGAGCAATAATGCCATATCGTACAGCTATCACAACCCGGATAAGAGGGCTTATGAGCCCAAATTTGTCAACACGAACCCGTTATTAGACTAGGACTACGGGCACGCACAGCTCTAGCCCATCTTCCTCTCACGCCACAGCATCGATGTGTACTGCCGTCAGAGGATCACTTGGAAAATGGAATGGAGTGGATCCTGCCTGCACCCAAGTTATGGTCATCTGCGCATACGACATATAGACCTGGTGAGCGCTGTCTTGTTGAGTGCATTCGTCCAAGACGCACTGGCACCGTCCCAGACTTTATTGTCTGGGGTGCGATAAGCTACAACCCTTTTCACCTTTGGTGTTTCTGGAGGGGACGCCAACCAGCGCTCGGTACCTACAGAATGTTGTTAGACCCATTCTTTTGCCGTTCTTGGAAAGGGAAGGTGATGTTTTATTCCAAAAGGCTAAAGCTTTCGCATGAACTGTCCATGAAACTCAAGATGCTTTGCAAGACGTGCAGTAACTTCTCTGTCCAGCACGATCTTTGAACTTGTCTGAAATGGAGCATGTGTGGGGTATGATGCGACGAGAAGTGATTCATGCGACTCGCGAACCAACAACCCTTCTAGATCTACGTGGACAGGTCGATCAGGCGTGGCATAACGTATGTAAGTAGGTTTTTTAGGTTTTTTTATTGGTAATGCCGCCGCCACGTAGCGCTCTGAATAAAAATTACTGGCTGTGCCGTGTGCAGTCTGTGGCTGGTTTGCACTGTTGTCTGCCATTGTAGTGTTGGGCAGCGGCAGCTGGATGCTAACAGCCCGTAGCGTTGTGCAGTTGGAGGTGAGCCGCCAGCAGTGTTGGACGTGGGGAGAGAGATGGCGGAGTTTTGAAATTTGTGAGAAATGGTGTCATGAACTGATATATATATTATGAATATTAAGGTAAATACATTTTTTGTACTCTATTAAAATCTTTCTTTTGCTAACTATGCCTATCAGTAGTTAGTGCCTTCAGTAGTTTGAATCTTTTATTTAGCTGGCAGTAGTGGTGCTCGCTGTATTGCAGTAGTTCGAGTAACGAAGATTTTTTTGTGAGGTAAGTGATTTGTGAAAGGTATAGGTTAATGTTAGTCAGGGCCATTCTTTTGTAGGGATTTTTGAAAGTCAGATTGCGTTGCGCTAAAACTATTGTGTTTCAGTTTAAGCACAGTCGTGTATAATTGTTCAAAGAGGACGTTTCACATAGACCAGTCTTGTATAATTTTTCAAAGGGGACGTTTCATATGTCGACCCTTAGCCAAGCATACCTCACTGGAATCTTCTGATTTTTTCTTGTAGTTTGTGTAATTAATGTAGATTTTGTTTATTGCTAGTGCGTAATTGTAGAGAGAATCTCCTTTGTAGTTGTAGTCTTTCATTGTTGTACAGTACAACAGTTGTAGCATGCATGTAGAGTTGCACCATGTATTTCGCAGCTGCGCTTGCAATTAACTAGATATTATTTTCTATGTTAATGTATTCTCTTATTTTTGCTCTTCAAATTGTTTTTTTTTATGTGTTGTCGTGTGAAATATTGTGACAATAATGGCGTGTGAAAAACGTAATACTAGGCTCCAAAGTAAATTGAGAAATGACAGTGAAGACGAAAGCAGTGTGTTAGCGCCACCGAGTAATGAATTAACTAATGTTCAAAGTAGTAATTTGGTAATTGTACATAGGGAAATGGAGCGGGCTGCAAACAATGGTGTAGACAGTCAAATAAGTAGTGAACAGGGAACAATTATCGATCGATCAGTCGGCAACAGCTCGCCTCAGAATTCCGAAATGACAGGACACATTCTTGCAAATACTGTAGTTTCAGGTTTTGCGTCCTCACCGCTTTCTCAAATAAGTCAAGACACATTTTCTGTTTTTCAAACTGCGAATATTGCCGGTTCAAATGCATTGCCGAATAGCACTAAGGAACATGTTTCAGACACCAGTGCATTGTTATTACAATTAATGCAACAAATGGGACAAAAGCTTCAAAAGTTAGACACAATGGAACAAAATCAGAGACAAACACAGCAAAAGCTTCAAAAGTTAGACACAATGGAACAAAATCTTCAAAAGTTAGACACAATGGAACAAAATCAGAGACAAACACAGCAAAAGTTAGACGCAATGGAGCAAAAGCTTCAAAAATTAGACTCAGTGGAACATACGCTTGAACAAACACGTGAAGATTTAACTACTGAATTACATAAAATCGAATCGAAATGTCAAAAAGTCTGTAATGACGTAAAAACACAAATTTGTGAGCATTTCCAACCTATTTTTTCGCTGCATGAAAATGCATTACAGAATCACGAAGCAGCCATAAAAGAACTGCAAACAATTGTTCATGAAAATCATGAGACCTTGCAAGCTAAAATTGACTCAGTTGCATCTACCGATTCGGTTACGCAACTTGCAAAAACTCAAGAAAACTTAAAGGACACAGTAGATACTCTGAAAATTGGTTCAGAAAGACACATGGAGGACATTAGTTCATTATCAGAAAAAGTAGTTGAGCTTTCGGATCAGCTAAATAATTTATCTATGAAGGTAGATGATAATCTGAATGACACAAAACCGGTAGTCTTTAATGACACAGAAGAGTTCGAACAAATTAGGAAATTCAAACAAAATCAGAATCAAATTAATACGCAACACCAAAGAGAAATCCGGGAAGTACAAGAACAGCTGACACAGGTAATACAAGAATTACGTATTTCAGAGGACACTCGCACTCCAATACGGAAAGAGGGATATAAAAATACGGAACTGCCACAAAATAACAACACAGGGCACTTTGGAGATTATGAAAGAAATTGGCAAAGTACACCGAATTTTGAGATGGAACCGCCGAAACGACGTAACAATGACCGATATGCGACCCGCCGACACGATGATTTTGACTATAAGCTGTTCATTACTACACGTAAATTCAAAACATTTAAGAATTCTGGCAACGACATTCATCCACAAGCGTGGCTCCATCAATTCTCTCATTGTTTTCCTCCCAACTGGTCACTAGAGCACAGATTAGAATTTATGTGTGGCTATTTAGAGAATGAACCAGCTGTAAGAATGCGATCGGTCATTCACAATTGCCACAGTGAAGGAGAATTTTACCATGCCTTCCTCTCAGCATATTGGTCTCAAGCCACACAAGACCGAGTAAAACATGGCATCATAATGATGAAAAATTTCGAACAATCTGAATTTTCAAGTTTTGTGAAATATTTTGAAGACATGTTACATAAGAATCAGTATCTTTCAAACCTATACAGCCCTTCAGAACTCATCCGCATTTGCTTAATCAAATTGCCTGAACATTTACGGCTTATTATTTTGGCAGGCCGTTGCAAAGACGACATTGAAGCTTTTCAGGGACTCTTACAAGAATTAGAAATTGACACTGACAATCGCGGAACGCGAAAACAGGAACACAACAATTACAGGTCACATCCGTCGCAATTCCGCGATGAAAGAAATAATAAGTGGACACGACAAGGCTATTCTCACAACACAAATCGTGACCAAAACAGACACCACCCGTATGACAGGGAAAGGTCACCTCTCCGCGGTAGTGACTATCACAGAGACAGAGAAACAGACAATATGGGAACCAAAATAATTATTATCAAGGGAGACAGAATAACTTTAGACGTAACGGTCCACCACGCAGTTACGATTCAGGGAGAAATTCTCCACCACATGACCCACAAACAAGAAACTATGTAAACTACCGACAAAACGACAGACCTGAATTCCATCAGAACTGGCGAGCTTCAAACAGAGCTGGGCCTTCTCGTCAAGGTGAATTTGTGGAAGTTAGGTCTCCTAATCCCGATAACGGCGCGCGCCAACAGAGACAATAACTCGCACCGCAGGCAGCCGCGTGCTCCGGCTGGCGCAGAGAAAAATAACATAGACGCTAACCTTGAGAAAAACTCCAGTATTCTTTACCGACGTAATCACATGATAATTGCTTTTCAGTTGACAGTCCGCGTACTAGAAAGAGTAAAGGTTTACACCACATTTCATATTTAAAACCGTTTATTGAAAGATAATCTGCTTTTTAACTTTGTCTTTGCCATAAAACATTTCACTTCACATTTCTAGTATGCTTTGTCACACTGATAAACTGTTAACATGCAACAATGTTTGAAGTTTACTATCCAGTCTAGAACCTACGGAACATATTTAGACACTATTTACGAGTGCATTGTTATAGTGAACAGACAATATTAAGGTAAATACATTGTTTGTACTCTATTAAAATCTTTCATTTGCTAACTATGCCTATCAGTAATTAGTGCCTTCAGTAGTTTGAATCTTTTATTTAGCTGGCAGTAGTGGTGCTCGCTGTATTGCAGTAGTTCGAGTAACGAAGATTTTTTTGTGAGGTAAGTGATGTGTGAAAGGTATAGGTTAATGTTAGTCAGGGCCATTCTTTTGTAGGGATTTTTGAAAGGCAGATTGCGTTGCGCTAAAACTATTGTGTTTCAGTTTAAGCACAGTCGTGTATAATTGTTCAAAGAGGACGTTTCACATAGACCAGTCTTGTATAATTTTTCAAAGGGGACGTTTCACGTATCCCAGGGCAGTAATCGCCATATGCTGTACGTCATAGTGAGCGCCTGCATTGCCGCACGTGGAAATTACACCACACCCTAATACAGGTGTTTCAGCATGGGACCTGGTACCTCAGAACCGCTTGTGCTATTGATCTGCAAATGTAATAGGTTAGTTAGGTTTAAGTAGTTCCTAAGTTCTAGGGGACTGATGACCTCAGATGTTAAGTCCCATAGTGCTCTGAGCCATCTGAACCACAATGATCCTGGCGAGCGCCTGTGCTGCGTGGACGTCCAGAACCTCGTCTACGGGTGCGGAAATGTTCACAGGACCACTGATATCAATATCGTTGAACAATTGACGTAGCACGTCCAACTTGAGTGGCAGTTTTCCGAAAGCACCGTCCCGTAACTCGAAATATCACAGTTTGACGCCTTTGAAACTCGCTCATTTGTTTGTACAGCGTGTTTCAAAAATGACCGGTATATTTGAAACGGCAATAAAAATTAAACGAGCAGCGATAGAAATACGCCGTTTGTTGCAATATGCTTGAGACAACACTACATTTTCAGTCGGACAAACTTTCGAAATTACAGTAGTTACAATTTTCAACAACAGATGGCGCTGCAAGTGATGTGAAAGATATAGAAGACAACGCAGTCTTTGGGTGCGCCATTCTGTACGTCGTCTTTCTGCCGTAAGCGTGTGGTGTTCACAACGTGCAAGTGTGCTGTGGACAACACGGTTTATTCCTTAGAACAGATGATTTTTCTGGTGTTGGAATTCCACCGCCTAGAACACAGTGTTCTTGCAACAAGACGAAGTTTTCAACGGAGGTTTAATTTAACCAAAGGACCGATAAGCGATACAATAAAGGATCTGTTTGAAAAATTTCAATGGACTGGGAACGTGACGGATGAACGTGCTGGAAAGGTAGGGCGACCGCATACGGCAACCACAGAGGGCAACGCGCAGCTAGTTCAGCAGGTGATCCAACAGCGGCCACGGGTTTCCGTTCGCCGTGTTGCAGCTGCGGTCCAAATGACGCCACGTGCCAGAGTTTACACCTCTATACATACAAAATTCAAACGCGGCAACCCCTCAGCGCCGCTACCATTACTGCACGAGAGACATTCGCTAACGATATAGTGCACAGGATTGATGACGGCGATATGCATGTGGGCAGCATTTGGTTTACTGACGAAGCTTATTTTTACCTGGACGGCTTCGTCAATAAACAGAACTGGCGCATATGGGGAACCGAAAAGCCCCATGTTGCAGTCCCATCGTCCCTGCATCCTCAAAAGGTACTGGTCTGGGCCGCCATTTCTTCCAACGGAATCATTGGCCCATTTTTCAGATCCGAAACGATTACTGCATCACGCTATCTGTACATTCTTCGTGAATTTGTGGCGGTACAAACTGCCTTAGACGACACTGCGAACACCTCGTGGTTTATGCAAGATGGTGCCCGGCCACATCGCACGGCCGACGTCTTTAATTTCCTGAATGAATATTTCGATGATCGTGTGATTGCTTTGGGCTATCCGAAACATACAGGAGGCGGCGTGGATTGGCCTCCCTATTCGCTAGACATGAAACCCTGTGACTTCTTTCTGTGGGGACACTTGAAAGACCAGGTGTACCGCCAGAATCCAGTACATCTCATCTGCATGTGAAGCCATTCCGCCACACACATTGAAAAAGGTTTCGGGTAATTTCATTCAGGGACTACGCCATATTATTGCTATGCATGGTGGATATGTGGAAAATATCGTACTATGGAGTTTCCCAGACCGCAGCGCCATCTGTTGTTGACAATTGTAACTACTGTAATTTCGAAAGTGTCTGCCTGAAAATGTACTGTTGTCCCAAGCATATTGCAACAAACGGTGTATTTCTATCGCTGCTCGTTTAGTTTGTATTGCCGTTTCAAATATACCGGTCACTTTTGAAACACCCTGTAGGAAGCACGAGTGCGTGTCGGTGACGTGGTAGCCTGCTTGCTGCGCTCATTTGCACCACACTGAGCCTTCTGGCTGTGACCATTTCCTTTTAAAGGGTAGACATAGCGGGCTCTCTGGTAGTACATAATAATTCCATACCTTGAGGAAACTTCTTCTTGATGATACCCCCCTCCCTCCCCATAAGCATGAAAGGAAAAAAAATTTACCACGTACTACTATCAAGCAGTAAAACTGCAGCATCAGGTATAATGTTTTAATTTACTACTTCTTTATTACTAACTGCATTCACTATACTTTTTCACAGTGTTGTCTCACACCACTGAATGTACCTGCAGAACTATATTATTTTTTTGTCCGAGTCTTAGTTCATGGCTCCAAATGCATTGGGATGCGCCAAGACCTGCCGCGTCGTGCATAACGTTTAAAATTATTACTTCTCTGTTACTAACTGTATTCGCAACAAATTTCGCAAACACCGTCCACCCTTGCCGCTGAATATACCTACAATATTTTATTATTCTACGACACGTACTTCACAAAATATGAGCCATAAACACTGAGAAGCAGAAAAAACTGCCACATCATGCATGATGTTTTAATTTCGTTACGTCTTTACTGCTAACTCTATTCGCAACACATTTCACAGGCATTGAAAATGTGTGCTGAAAGTACCCGTAAAATTGTATCGTTGTATGAAACATTGTTCACGTGAAATGACATCATACAGATTGAGCTGCCTGAAATTCAGTCTACAGGACGAAATTCGCTACAGATACAGATCAATACAAATTTGTGCGAAATGTGTTAATATACGAGGGTCACTCCGAAAGAAATGCACTCTATTTTTTTAAAATCCATCTTTTATTCTACATATTTGAGAGTTTTACAGTGTGTAGATACATCCTTTACTAACAATATTTTCATTTCTCCAGATAATTTCCATCCCTCTCAACTGCCTTACGCCATCTAGGAACCAGCGCCTGTATACCCGCACGGTAAAATTCTGGACCAACCTGTTGGAGCCACTGTTTGGCAGCGTGCACAAGGGAGTCATCATCTTCAAACCTTGTTCCACGAAGAGAGTCTTCCAGTTTGCCAAAGAGGTGATAGTCACGTGGAGCCAGGTCAGGACTGTAAGGCGGGTGTTTCAGTGTTGTCCATCCGTGTTTTGTGATCGCTTCCATGGTTTTTTTTATCTGACATCTGGCCGTGCATTGTCGTGCAACAGCAGAATATCCTGCTTTTGCCGATGTTGTCGAACACGACTCAATCTACATCAGTAAACACTTCCGGGATAAATTGCAGTGGTCGATCTGTAGATCTTCTTCTCCCTGACGTTTCGTTCTCAACTACGGAGAACATCTTCCGAGGTGAGTCGACGACTGGCTGCTAGGAGCTCGGGTCGCCGCTTATATGGAGATTGTAGAGGGCGCCACCGCACGTCACGTGGCCTCGATGTGTGGCTATCTCTGGCTATCGTCTGTTCTCCCGATTGCAGGCAGTCGAATGTCACGTGACTGATGCAACGTCGACAGCCATATTTTGTCCAATTTTAATCCTTCTTCTTTACGATTAAAATTGTATTGATGTTTATGGATTTCAATTGCCTCTCTATACATACGTGTATAATAATGCGACGTCCTCGCTAGCACGCTTGTCTCACCGAATTTTATTTCGTGATCTCCACCCTTAAAAACATGTTCCGCTACTGCCGATTTGTCGATATGTCCCAAGCGACAGTTTCTTTTGTGCTCCGTCAAACGTGTATTGATGCTTCTTTTTGTAGTTCCTATGTAAACCCTGCCACAACTACACGGAATTTTATATACCGCTGGGGTGGCTAGGGGGTGACGAGCAAAAGAAACTGTCGCTTGGGACATATCGACAAATCGGCAGTAGCGGAACATGTTTTTAAGGGTGGAGATCACGAAATAAAATTCGGTGAGACAAGCGTGCTAGCGAGGACTTCGCATTATTATACACGTACGTATAGAGAGGCAATTGAAATCCATAAACATCAATACAATTTTAATCGTAAAGAAGAAGGACTAAAATTGGACAAAATATGGCGGTCGACGTTGCATCAATCACGTGACAATCGATTGCCTGCAATCGAGAGAACAGACGATAGCCAGAGATAGCTACATATCGACGCCACGTGACGTGGGGTGGCGCCTTCTACGATCTCCATATAAGCGGCGACCCCAGCTCCTAGCAGCCAGTCGTCGACTCACCTCGGAAGATGTTCTCCGTAGTTGAGAACGAAACGTCAGGGAGAAGAAGTTCTACAGATCGACCACGGCAATTTAGCCCGGAAGTGTTTACTGATGAAGACGCCGGCCGTGAAAGCCTACATGGGATGATACGACTCAATCTAGTTTGAAGTTTCTTCAGTGTTGGCACATATGCATCAGGATTTATGGTGGTTCCACTTGGCATGATGTCCATAAGCAAGAGTGGTTCGGAATCGAAAAACACCGTAGCCATAACTTTTCCAGCTGAAGGTGTGGTTTTGAATTTTTTTTCTTGGGTAAATTTGCATGATGCCACTCCACTGACTGCCTCTTCGTCTCTGGCAAAAATGATGGAGCATGTTTCATCACCTGTCACAATTCTTCCAAGAAATTCATCTCCACCATTCTCGTACTGATCCAAAAGTTCGCTGCATACCGTTTTTCATGTTTCTTTGTGAGCCACTGTCAACATCCTGGGAACCCACCTGCCATAATCCTTTTTTAACGCCAACACTTTCAGTATTCTGCAAACGCTTCCTTCCCCTATCACAACGTAGCGTGACAATTCGTTCACTGTGATGCGTCTGTCAGCAGTCACCCACTCGTTAACTCTCTGCACATTGTCTGGAGTGTGTGCAGTACGAGGCCTGCCGCTGCGAGGACAATCCTCAATATTGCCGTACCCGCCGACTAACTGTACTGCTATCGACAGCAGCACCTCCATACACCTTTTTCAATTTCTTGTGGATGTTTCCCACTGTCTTGTTTTCACAGCACAGTAATTCTATGACAGCACGTTGCTTCTGACGAACGTCAAGTGTAGCAGCCATCTTGAAGACATGCCGTGACGGCTCCACTCACGGGAACAGGTTGAACTAAGATTGAAAATAGGTGTGAATGATGTATCTACACACTGCAAAACTTTCACACATGCAGAATGAAAACTGTATTTTTACAAAAAAGTGTGTATTTCTTTTCGCGTGGCCCTCGTATACGTACACGCTCTCCGTGTGCCACAAAGTGTGATCTCAAGATTATGATAACGATTCCAGCAGACAAGAAACGTGTCCAGGCGTTACAGTACGGTACGTCCAACAGATATCTCACCATCAGTGCCCACAGCCGGCCACGGAATACTGCAGGCAACCTTGCTCGGAACCAGCCACTGGAATAGTTGTCTCCAGACACACAGTCTACAGACGACTCAACGGACATGGTTTATTCCCTCGGAGACGTGCAAGGTGCATTCCATTGACCCCTGGTCACAGGAGAGTCCGTAAAGCCTGGTGTCAAGAACACAGTACATGGTCATTGGAACAGTGGTCCCAGGTTATGTTCACGGACGAGTCCAGGTATAGTCTGAACAGTGATTCTCGCCGGATTTTCATCTGGCGTGAACCAGGAATCAGATACTCCTTAATGTCCTTGAAAGGGACCTGTATGGAGGTCGTGGTTTAATGATGTGGGATGGGATTCTGATTGGTGCACCTGTACCCCTGCATGTCTTTGAGAGAGGAACTGTAACAGGTCGGGTGTATCGGGACGTCATTTTGCACCTGTATGTCCGCCTTTTCAGGGGTGCAGTGGATCCCACCTTTCTCCCGATGGATGATAACGCACGGACCCAGTGAGTTGCCATCGTGGAGTACCTTGAAACAGAAGATATCAGGTGAATGGAGTGGCCTGCCTATTCTCCAGACCTAAACTCGATCGAGCACTTCTGTGATGCTCTCGGTCGACGTATCGCTGAACGTCTTCAAACCCCTTGGACACTTCAGTAGCTCCAACACTTACTGGTGCAAGAATAGGAGGCTATATCCCATCAGCTGCTCGACCAGCTGATCCAAAGTATGCCAACCCGTTGTGCGGCCCGTGTACGTGTGCATGGTGATCATATCCTATATTGATGTCGGGGTACGTGCGCAGGAAATAGTGGCGTTTTGTAGCACATGTGTTTCGGGACAGTTTTCTCAACTTGTCACCAATACCGTGGACTTACAGACCTGTGTCGTTTGTGTTCCCTATGGGCCTATGCTATTAGCGCCAGTTTTGTGTAGTGCCACGTTGTGTGGCACCACATTCTGCAATTATCCTTAATTTATGAGCATGAGTGTATATATTCAGGGAACGCTGGGTCCTCAGCTAGTTCAGAACAAGCACACCGGATTAAAAATGAATGTATTCACAGTTGCAAATATGCACAACCGTCAGCTCTATAATGGAATGACGACAATGTAAATTTGTGTCGCTGGGACTCGAGCCCGAATTTTCCACTTACCGCAAGCACTAAGCGAATCATTAGGTATCCGAGCACGTTTCACAGCCAGACCCAAACTGTAGTCGCCGTAATGCAGGTTCCTTCGGACATGCATGCATGTTCGAAGGAACATTGCATCATGTTCCAGAACATCACAGGCACTGCAATAGCGTTAAAATCAATCATCCGCTGGGAAGCATTTGAGTGTGTATGTGCCGAGGACCACGTCTAGAAGACGTTCCATTCCTAAATCAATGTGGGAGAAGGTCTGGTGTTTCCCTTAAGGCGGCCACGACATTTAATCCCCTTATTTTTCTCTGACTGACTTTATGTCGACATTATATTTACACTCTGAGCTACCAGGTGGTGCAGCGAAAGGGAAGTAAGCACGTCGGGCACAAAATTAGTGACTCCTACGAGACATCACACTAATACCGTGTAACACTGCCTCTAACCTTAATGGTAGAGCTGATGAAACGTGAGGTTGTTGACCGCTACTTTTCAACTTATGATCCTAACAGTTCCAGATATATCCAATGGGATTAAGACTGGGTGGTCCAATCGATGTGTGAGGTGCCGAATGTTCGTCACATCAGGGACGTATCCGTCCAGAGATGCGAACACGGCTGTTGTCGTCTCTAGCGATGGGAGTGTTCACAGTGAAGCCATCATGAAGGTGTACAACCAACTCTTGCTCATCGAGAATATTGAAATAAACATCCTGATTCATTGAGAATAAAATTCTTCTGGGCCATTGTCCTCGTTGTCAGTACATAAAATTCTGTGGCGTTTCGGCCACTATTGCAACTGTCCTTTCTAAGGGCTTTGTGCCGCGTTGGGCTGACTGCCAGCCAACTAAGCTCAGCACTAGGCCCTGAGGAAGGCCACATGCAATAGTGGTAGAAATGTCGGAGAATTTTATATACTGAAAACGCGGCCAACTACCAAGATGAATTTTACTGACAGCGGAAGCCTACGCTTATATCCTGATTCATGCTAACGGTAACGAGAAACACCTCAAAAACATCACAGAATCACCTCTGGCCAGAACTACAAAATACTGTGTGTTGAACGCCACACTGGGCCATCTCTATACTGGACACCTCCCGTCATTTGAAAAGAGGCAAAATCACGACTCGTGCGAACACATCCAGCTGCTATCTACTTTTGTGTTCTTGGAGCCATTGAAGATGTGCGGTTTATAAAGTGTCAATCCACTTCCGTATACTGTCTTTCTGTTATAATATCCCCCGTCACACTTCATGTTATGAGGTACACTCCAATTAATTTTCGGGTTTATAACTGACTTTGCCGGTCGCGGTGGCCGTGCGGTTCTACGCACTTCAGTCCGGAACCGCGTGACTGCTACGGTCGCAGGTTCGAATCCTGCCTCGGGCTTGGATGTGTGTGATGTCCTTAGGTTAGTGAGGTTTAAGTAGTTCTATGTTCTAGGGACTGATGACCACAGATGTTAAGTCCCATAGTGCTCAGAGCCATTTGAAACCTTTTTTTATAACTGACTTTGATTAATGCTTGGAATTTGTAATATTCATTGTGGCTTATAGTAACCAATCATTGTTGTCTTTTCATCACTGAAATCTATTTCTTTATGTCTTGCGTTGGCAAGACGTGCTCCTGCCTCTAGTTGTGTTAGACCGAACGTACACGTTATGTTGTCTTTGGATGTGTGTAAATAAGTCATACCTCGCGATGTTTGTGAATTCCAGTAACCCTGCATCTTCGGAGATGTCCTTTCGCTGCAGTGGAAGTTCTCGATGATGACCTCACATAGGATTCATGAAACGTAGATGCAGATTGCGAGTACGATACCACCACAGCTGTCCGCGAATCACATAACTCTGCGAGCACTATGGGTAGCAGACACCACGTGCTCAGATAGCCGAAGCGTTTAAGGCGACCGCTCGCTTAAATTGGGAAATCGGGCTTCGAGCCCCGTACGACACGAATTTCCATTTGTTTCCAGTGGATTGTGTAGCTGTGGTGGAATCGTACTCGCAATCTGCATCTACGTTTCATGAATCCTATGTGAGGTCATCATCGAGAACTTCCACTGCAGCGAGAGGACATCTCCGAAGATGCAGGGTTACTGGAATTCACAAACATCGCGAGGTATGACTTATTTACACACATCCAAAGACAACATAACGTGTACGTTCGGTCTAACACAACTAGAGGCAGGAGCACGTCTTGCCAACGCAAGACATAAAGAAATAGATTTCAGTGATGAAAAGACAACAATGATTGGTTACTATAAGCCACAATGAATATTACAAATTCCAAGCATTAATCAAAGTCAGTTATAAAAAACGGGTTCAAATGGCTCTGAGCACTATGGGACTTAACATCTGTGGTCATCAGTCCCTAGAACATAGAACTACTTAAACCTAACTTACCTAAGGACATCACACACATCCAAGCCCGAGGCAGGATTCGAACCTGCGACCGTAGCAGCCACACGGTTCCAGACTACGCGCCTAGAACCGCAAGACCACCGCTGCCGGCGTTCAGTAATAACAGACTGTTTGCAATTACGACATGTTTCTATGTTTCCGGTATGTCCGACTGGTTTCTAAACTACATTCCGTATCTGCAGTGTGTCTCAAATCTTTTTGATCAGATTGAAGCAGATGATACTACGTCCAGTACTGCTTATATTGAGATAAGGAACCAATGGTCGGAAATGCATATTTATTGCCTTATGGACGTACGTAGTGTGCACCACATAACAACAACGTAGCTCGTAGTAAATGTTCAAAGTGATGACAGCGAGTCTTAGTGCATGTATGAAAACAGCGCATGCAGTTCTGTCGCACTCTCGCAAATATCTCGTGTGTATGTTGTGCACTGGAACAGTCAGCTGGTGATAAACAGCGTACGCCCCTGACCACCAAACAGACGTACTGTACACAACTTAGCTCGTAGCACGTGTGACATGTGACGACCGCATGCATCGCACCGGCGAATTAACCTGTGCCGCACGCACACCACTAACGCTGATGTCAGTTGTCCATTGCATCAGACGGCTTGTGATGTGTTCATTGTGAGGCGTGGTGCTGTGTCCAGTGCATGACGCATAGTCAAAGATAGAACGTTACTTGTCACTAGAGCCGGCAGACATGCATTTAATATACGGTGCGGCAGGATGCAGTGCCTGTAAAGCAACATGAATACACAGTGAATCCTTCCCAACCGACTTCATCCTAAGTGGAAGAAGTTTATCTCCGCGGATACCAGCTTACAATAGACAGGGTCGTTCACGCCACAGAGACCTGGCCAAGGTTCTCACCGAAGACATACCCACACACCAGAATTTGAGGAGATGGTGTTGGATCGTGTGGTCGACCACTCAGCAATAAGCACCTTTCAACTTTTCCGTGAAACGCATGTTTCGAAGGATACGGTACTGAGGGAATGGGCGTTACGCTCTATCATAAAGAACGTATGTAATCATTGTGACCAATGGGTTTTGAGCCCCGCGACCACTTCTGTCAATGGATAGTTATCAAATGCAGTGCTGTAGTGCCGAGTTTCGTACAGTTTGTATTGTTCAGGGATGAGGCCTCATTAATCTGTGATGGTGTTTCCAACAGCTGCAGCAGTCATGCCTGGAGTGAGGACAATCCCCACGCCACCCACATTGGTGGCCACCAGCAACGATTCTCTGTCAGCGTATGGGCTTTCATTGTCCAAGATCACCTAACTGCTTATTTGCTACGTCCCTGTTTGAGTGGTCCACGTCACCTGGTGTTCCTGCGGGATTTGCTACCACACTTCTTGGAGACTGTATCCCCTGTTGTCCGCGAAATGATATGGTTTCGACACGACAGTGCACCAGCTAACTTCGGCGAGCACCTAACAGCACGTGCCCTCATGTTACTTTGGAAGGGGAGGTCCGGTCCCATGGCCAGCACCATCCCCGCATCTCACAACTGTGGCCTTTCTCCTCTGGGCTTACGTCAAGACGCTGGTGGATGAAGCCCTCACAGAAACGGATGAAGACATGCTTGCTACGGTCTAAGCTGCCTTTCTCCTGGTACAATGGACACCAGGAATCTTTGAAAGAGTAGGGCAGAAGTTCATGGGCTGTTGTCAACCTTGCATTGAAACTGTCGGTATTCACTTTGAACAATACTATGGGCTACCTTGTTGTTACGCAGTGTATTCTGTGGATGTCTACAACACAATTGTTAGACATTTCCGACCATCGAACCCCCATATCAGTATAATTGGTTGTGGACTCACTATCACTGTTTCAACTTGACCTGGAAGGTCTGAGACACTATGTAGAACTACAGTCTGGGTTTTCAGTTTCCACCTACGGACGCTTAAAGATTTGAAGGTAAATATGGCCAGAGTAATCTGGGATGCAAAAGGGATTACTCTTACAGACTCCGTTCAAAAGGAATGACTGACGACTATTGCACAAGTCATCTGTACCAACTGCGTGAAGAAATTAGAGAAAAAAAAGCGTCCTTCATAAAGGTAAACAATCCCCAATACAAATTTTCGATGGGAATACTGAGAGATTTAATGTGCGAATTGTTCGCGTGATTTAGTGCCCTATAATTTCTGGTAGCTCCAACACCTAAGGATGATTGTGGCCCGAAAATAGTTTGATTCAGCTGTACTGACGACGGCGGCAGAATAAAACTTCAGATGTGAAGAGTGAACAAAAGGATTGACCCTAAACGAGACTACGTCAAAAAATGATTTCGTTCCTTCTGCCACTGAACGACTGAGAACATTTCATGGATTCCTGGAACGCGGCAGTATTGCAGTACACGTAATTTCTTCCGCTTGAAAAAGTTTGCCGAGGTAGAGTCCATCTGCCTCTTTGTAACAGGAACAGGAACACAATTTCATATCGTATTATGATCAAAAAACAAAATTTTACAAGACAAACAAATAACTGATTACTCCTAGGATTTTTTTTACGGATTTTAAAATATGAAGTTATTGTGTTTGAGGCTTACTTCTAGAAACATGAAAAAGTGAAATGAATTTGCAATTCTGTTCTTCAGATTTCAGGAAAATTTGTTGGAATTAATACTGTAAAAGCGATTAATAAGGTAAATACATAACTAACCAATTATTTTATTGTTACTATCTTTTAATACAAAATGAAGTTTTCTGCAATAAACATTTCTTGCTGCTAACTCAGTAAAATATCCTTTATATCAAATTAACATATGTTATTATTGAAAAGCATATTATTACACAATAAAAATTCAAATTTATCAATTTCATATACAATTCTCAAGGTGTTTTTGCCAAAATTCTGCAATGATGTACTATACTACTTAAATGCTACTTTGTGTGATTATTAAACAAAACTGTTAATCAAAATCTTAATCTTATAGTTACAAGTTTTGATTTATAAAATATTCATAATAGCCATCGTATTGATTTCTCTTCAAATTTTTTACCATTCTCCTTCTTTTTCCAAACAGCCTCAAGCTGACATACTAACTTATTCCTCAGTGCCAGTTACCATAGCAACTGAATCAATGATGTTAGCATATAAGTGTAAATCTTCTATGATACTCCAATCATCCTCAATATGCTTACGTAGCAAATTATTCACACCAGTCTTCTTTGCTTCCATCAATCTACTCTAAGCTGATTTAAATTCATGGGCATGTTTGCTTTTCTTTTGGTTCCTCTTGAATTGTTCCCTGCAGAAATTTCTTCCTCCACAAACGAAAAAGCTGGTCCCTCACATACAGTGCATAAGTGAAAGATAACAATATCTTTGAACACCTAGCATTGTGGAAGAAAGTGTGCTCTCTGTCAGTGTAACCAGTTGAGCAAAGCAATTAGTGAGCTTGATGAGATGTTAATATTGGACACGATATGATTTGAAACACACATTATAGAGGACTGAATTTGATTTGATAAACAACTAGTTTTCAGAAGCTATTTATACTGTTAGTGAATAGGAATTGTTAAAATCTTATTTTACAGCTTGAAAAATCGCTTCGGAAACTATACGAAAATGTACGTAGTATTCTCAGTTTTGTCCATTGGTGGACATAATACGATCTGAAACGACACTCCACCGGTCTTCCTTCAAATGTGAGCCTTGTCAGCTGTTCGCATAGAGCGATTGTCACTACATTTATCAACAAAATCACTCTAGTACATAGCTGTAATCCGGCATTATTTCCTAGAGACTGTACCGCATGCGGATGAAATATTTTCCATTTCCTGGGCACGGGAACATGATTTTATTAATGCAGGTTCCGCGTGAGACGACTCGACGGCAGAGGAACTGGAGGGGTGAGAGGGGGGGGGGGGGGGGGAGGTGGATGATAAAAACACAACAGGTCCCGCCCCGAAAAGAGCGTCAGGCGCGCCCATTTCATTAGCCCGTATCAACTCCTGCGGCCGAGGCCTCCGACGATAATAAATAAACCTAATAAGCAGGAAAGACAATGCCCTTCACAACAATACCAACTTAGACAATCGCCGCTCCGCGCAGCACGCAGAATGGCTCACGATAAAATTTTTTCGTTCCTAATTCCGGAAATACAACGTAATATGTGTAAGAACGCTGCAGGGCAGTATATCGCATTTTTGCCGACTGCGAAATAATTATTTTCCGTTTCATTGTCGACCGTTGCTTCCGAGAAATAAAAATAACAAAAAAAGGAGAGATGAGTTGGAGCTGGGGTATAGCATGAGATTGGGGAGGAAGGGAAGCTGTGGCGAATTTACTTTTGTTCCCAGTTTCGTGAATACGTACTCACATGTTTTTCGCTCTGCATTATTGTTAGTAGTGCAGTATTTTTGCGGGCGGCAGCGGAATGGTGGCTTCTTCGGGATATGTGGATGAAAATTCCGTGACCAGACATGCTTATTTCTTTTTTAATTATGCGCATTACGAACCATACGCTTCATCGTTAGGCACATGTACAGAGTAATTTTTTGTTTTGTTTTTGTTTGGCGAATTATATGTAAGCCTATTGCTGCAAACAACATTCACAAAAATGTAAGAAAAATGATGCTGTGCAATGGCAAGAAAGCACACACGAGAATTGTCGAAATGAGCCGACATCCTTGCGAAAGGAATTACTTTTGTCATATGCGATGATAAAAGTAGCCCGATTCTATTTTGAACATCGACATCTACATTTACAGAGACACTCCGAATAAGACCGTACGGCGCGTGGCTGACAGTATCCTGTAACACTACCAGTGATTTCCTTTTCTATTCCACTTGCAATTACAGTGAGGGAAAAACGACTATCTATGCACCTCCGTATAAGCACTAATTTCTCGTGTCTTATCTTCGTGTCCCTACACACAATATATGCTGGCGGCAAAAGTTTTTGCTTCCCATTTTTGAAAACATATATTACGATGCTTGTACCTATGTGAACAGAAATATATACTTCCAACAGAGGTATAGTCTTTCAACTCTGTTTATGCATAGATCCTGAAATTAATCAACAGGAAGAAAGAAAAATACTATTAATACTTCGCCTTTTTCCTCCCATTTACGTTTTGCAGTTATTTAATTCCTGTCATTTGGTGCCACAATGTATTAAGAAAATCAGCGTTATTTATAGCAGCACTAAACTTCAGAAATTTCGGTTCTTTGAAAACTATAATTACGAGCGGCAGACATCGTTTTCATACTATTTTGTTCCATATTTGAGTGGTATTGGCGCTCCTAGAGAGTTTTATTTAGTGCTCGAATCTAAATAAAAATGTTCTACTCTTTTTTAGGCTTCCTAACATCCGCTCTGTCTTATTTATGTAGTTCGTTTCCGTCACTGAAAACATAAAGTAAAGTGAAATTCTTTATTATGTCAAATAAAGTATTATCTGTCCTTAACATTTCTTATACCTGCTGATTGCTACTATTATTTCCGGATATGATTAGCCAGAACAAACTAGATGAGAGTGTTAGTGTATTATGAGGCTGTTGTTGGTATTTTTTAAGCAAATGCCTACACGAAATTCGAAGATAGGCGCCACAATAAGTTTCTGGTTCATGAATACTTCGTATGTGTAAGTGGAGCTGCGCCATTAAAATAATCCCTACAACATCACTAAGTCTGTGAATGAAAGTATGGACCATATAATAAATTTCTAATACTTTCGTCACCAAAATCTGAAATTACACGTAGAACAAATGTTACTGGACTCAGGTACTTTAGAAGATCTATAACATGTGGTTTCCAGTTCAAGTTCTGGTTAATACATATGCACTCTTAGAAATTTTGAGCTATCAGTTTTACTAACTTTATTGTTTGTAGCCTCGTATCAAAACGTACTAAGTGTGGTTTTTTTGTATGTTAAGTACTGAAGACCAGTCTTAACATTTTTAATTTTTTTTATTGCTCTTTCTCTTGTTGCGGCTCTGCTGCTTTGCATCATCAACAAAGATAACAGTTTCTTCCGTATCAGTGTACACACCAAGAACTATAGTGGTCCAAGAATTGAAACCTGTGGGTTTTCAATAGCAATTTGTCCCGATTCCAAAGAAGATTTATCATGACAGCTGCAATAGATATCTAACATGTCAGGCTTTCTATCATTTAAATATGAAGTAAACTATTTACTAATAACACTTTCAAAAGGCATAAACTTTTAACTTCTCCAAAAAAAGTTGTTATTTGCACAGCCAAATGCCTAGATACAGGGCAGATGACAAAAAATTTTGGTAAGTAAAATCTTATCATTCAGATAACTTAACATACACATATCAAAATGATAGATGGCCTGGTCAATGAAGGGATCCTTTTGAAATTCAATTGTGACCGACTAAATGTCTTACATTTACGTAAACTTCACCTCGCTTAAAACATCTCTTCAAGGACTTTTGAGGATGAAGTTAATAGTGAAACTGGTTCGAGGTTATTAAAATCTGTACTATCATCTACAGGGTGTTTCAAAAATGACCGGTATATTTGAAACGGCAATACAAACTAAACGAGCAGCGATAGAAATACACCGTTTGTTGCAATATGCTTGGGACAACAGTACATTTTCAGGCAGAGAAACTTTCGAAATTACAGTAGTTACAATTGCCAACAACAGATGGCGCTGCGGTCTGGGAAACTCTATAGTACGATATTTTCCACATATCCACCATGCATAGCAATAATATGGTGTAGTATCTGAATGAAATTACCCGAAACCTTTGACAACGTGTCTGGCGGAATGGCTTCACATGCAGATGAGATGTACTGCTTCAGCTGTTCAATTGTTTCTGGATTCTGGCGGTACACCTGGTCTTTCAAGTGTCCCCACAGAAAGAAGTCACAGGGGTTCATGTCTGGCGAATAGGGAGGCCAATCCACGCCGCCTCCTGTATGTTTCGGATAGCCCAAAGCAATCACACGATCATCGAAATATTCATTCAGGAAATTAAAGACGTCACCTTGCGATGTGGCCGGGCACCATCTTGCATAAACCACGAGGTGTTCGCAGTGTTGTCTAATGCAGTTTGTACCGCTACAAATTCACGAAGAATGTCCAGATAGCATGATGCAGTAATCGTTTCGGATCTGAAAAATGGGCCAATGATTCCTTTGGAAGAAATGGCGGCCCAGAACAGTACTTTTTGAGGATGCAGGGACGATGGGACTGCAACATGGGGCTTTTCGGTTCCCCATAAGCGCCAGTTCTGTTTATTGACGAGGCAGTCCAGGTAAAAATAAGCTTCATCAGTAAACCAAATGCTGCCCACATGCATATCGCCGTCATCAATCCTGTGCACTATATCGTTAGCGAATGTCTCTCGTGCAGCAATGGTAGCGGCGCTGAGGGTTTGCCGCGTTTGAATTTTGTATGGATAGAGGTGTAAACTCTGGCGCATGAGACGATACGTGGACGGCGTCATTTGGACCGCAGCTGCAACACGGCTAACGGAAACCCGAGGCCGCTGTTGCATCACCTGCTGAACTAGCTGCGCGTTGCCCTCTGTGGTTGCCGTACGCGGTCACCCTACCTTTCCAGCACGTTCATCCGTCACGTTCCCAGTCCGTTGAAATTTTTCAAACAGATCCTTTATTGTATCGCTTTTCGGTCCTTTGGTTACATTAAACCTCCGTTGAAAACTTCGTCTTGTTGCAACAACACTGTGTTCTAGGCGGTAGAATTCCAACACCAGAAAAATCCTCTGTTCTAAGGAATAAACCGTGTTGTGTACAGCACACTTGCACGTTGTGAACAGCACACGCTTACAGCAGAAAGACGACATATAGAATGGCGCACCCACAGACTGCGTTGTCTTCTACATCTTTCACATCACTTGCAGCGCCATATGTTGTTGAAAATTGTAACTACTGTAATTTCGAAAGTTTGTCCGCCTGAAAATGTAGTGTTGTCTCAAGCATATTGCAACAAACGGTGTATTTCTATCGCTGCTCGTTTAGTTTTTATTGCCGTTTCAAATATACCGGTCATTTTTGAAACACCCTGTATCTTAGATAAGGGCCTAACAATGGCATACTTTAATGTGTCTCGACAGGTATGTAGTGAGTGTTTAGCATTAAATATGTGGCTATTACAGTAGCTGTATGAAAAGAATATGCTTTTAATATTTTTCTGGAAAAGTTATCAACCTCACAAGGATTTTTGCCGAAAAGAGAGTTCATTATTTTACTGCTTTCGGCGGAAGAAGTTGGAGTGATTGCGAACTGACTGAATTATTGTGACACTGATTGTCGCTTATACTGCTATGCTTTGTGTTTTGAGCTGACTGTAATCAGTCTCTAATTTAATTTCAAAAGTGATTAGCAAACAGGTTTGCTGTAAGTTTGGTGTCATGAAACATTTGGTCATTATTTTGGATTACTGACATACTTTTCCAGTTCCTTCTGACTATGATACAGATTTTTTGATTTTATTTTCAGAGTAATTAATCTCTGACAGTACACACAAATCGTTTTTTTTATTTTCTTGTAACTCATCTCAATAAAGAAGAATATATTTTATAATATGAAATCAATTGCACATCTGTGCTTATCTTGGCCAGTGAGTATAGTTCTCTCTTTCTGCTACACGAAACTTTAATGCCTTTTGTTGGACCCAGTTCCTCTGATATACCGTAGGTGTCATCTTTCACGGTTTTCATCGGACACAGATGTAAAATATGGAGAGAAATTTGTTTAGGAATGCATTAAATTAGCATTTATATCCATTGCTTCATATAATCCAATTCAGCCTTGCTTTTCGTGTTCCTCCTAAAGGTGTTTTTTCTGAGTTCATTAACTACGCTAATGGTTTGAGTAAGTAACATATTCTCTTCATTGTTAGAAACATATACCGGACGTTCCTGATAACTATGGCAGGGGACTGGGGTGTAATAAGTATCCGCTAAGATATTATATTGAAAATGATGTGGAATGTGTTTGAGGGATGTAGGTGTTAGGACTTGAGTGTGATGCCAGTTGCACTAGTGAAGAGTGAGTTAGACTCTTGTGAAAGGATATGGAGTGTTTTGACATAAAAGGAAAGTGAGATGTGTCGATAGATGAGCTTCTTATGCTGGGGGAGGGTACTGGGTGCTGGGACTCACCTTCACAGGAGATTTAGGACAGGCGAACATGTTCCTGTGTTTGAAGAGTTGTAGGAACTGCATGAGCTGCTACAGGATATGGATGGGAGAAAGTAATTGGATATGGAAAGCGGGGCAGAGTGTTTGTATCCCAGGATTTCGAACTTGGGAATGGCATCAAGCCATAAAGCTAAAAATAGAAATTAATTTGTGAAATCATGAACAAGAGCAGACCATGTATGATGGAATAAATACTAGAGAAGATGTGGAGACACATTCTTGAGGGATGATGGGAAAAATTTAGAATTAATTAAGCTAAAGAAAATGAAAATATGGAGACCAAAATTTAATTCAGAAGTTTCAGTAACTAAAGAGTGGGAAAATTGCTATTCCGACTGCAGGCTTGACATTGAAATGCAGAGAACAAACAAAATGCTAGGGGAAGCAGAGCAAGTATAACGACTGTAGGTAATTTACTTGACATCTTTTCGTCAAGTAAACCAATTATAACAACCGATGCCGAGGAGGACAGAATTTCAGTAAAACATTCAGAATTATTAAGCCACTCTTCACAGATAGTTTCATTCTGTTCAATATTCTTCTAAATAAGTAACCTGAAAATGGCTTCGTTTTCTTCCCTTAGTGTAAGGGATATAATATACTTCTTGAAACATTTAAACTTGGTCGTATAGTAGTTAGTAGAGATTCTGTAGCGAATTTGATCTCGGTGTTGCCTACAATCAGGGCAGGGGCAGGTGCACCTTCGACCTTGAATGCATTAAATAGCCTTTCCCCTCCCACCCTCATCCCTCCACCTCTCCCTCTCTAGCCAAACAAGGTATTAAAACGAGGCAGCCAAACAAATTGTAGTGTCAACAAATATATAAATTAATAAAGCAAAGAAATAACGAATGGTGGAAGAGGCCCAGTTCTGCTTTGTTCCCTATGACACCCTCCCTCTCTCTACATAATCATAACATAGCATTAAAACTAGACACCCAACCGTGATGTAGTTTCCATAAATAAATAAAATAAATGTAGAAACATCCAATATAGCGGAATAGCCCAGTCGTGCTGATGGTAAAAGAAACAAATCGAAGGTGGTGGAAGTTGCCCATTTTAGGTTTGTAACCTCTCCTTTCTCCTCCATTCAGAGCCTAGTATTTTAACTCCCATTAAAATGAAATAACTAATTATCTTGTAGCATTTTAGCAGCCATTAAAAAGAGGTCACAATGTAGATCCAGAGCACCCATCTGTATTCATTAACACCCTGAATTATTTGTCAAAATATTATGTTTAATATTTTCTCATCGAACTCAGGGGAGAGAACTACCAGTACCGACCAACTTACAGTACCGGCCATAGCTAGTTCTCGTTTATAGTATTAGGTGGAAGCCGTTACAAGGGATGAGCTGATAGATGCCATGATCGCACTCATGATACTTCGGAAGGTGAATCTGCAGTGATCGCTGTCTCAAGAACCTATGGATGCCAGTCATAGAATTCTGGTCCCTATTTTGACTCGACAAGAGGTGGGAATCTTCCTATACTTCCGTCAGGGGGCGTGAAGATGGCGAAATAAATCACCGAAACTGGTCGGTCAATAAAACAACGATTTGGTAGTTGAGACATGTCATAAATGGGGATCCGCATGGCGCCCTGCGACATAAGATTCGGTCTCTACGTCACTTCAAACAACAATGTGTCGACACATTCCGAAAAAATTCCGGAGCTCAGTTCACGTGACGTGTGAGGCGGGTTGATGACACCAAATATCACCGCAAATCTGCCAGCGCAACCGCAGACGTGCCATACGATGGGGAGGATGACACACGCCACGTGCCCTCATTTCACGTCTACATTCGACGCCTCAGCGATAGAGGTCAGAACGCGACAACCAGCGTTGATATCAAGCATTTTCTTACAACTGGTCGAGAAAGCATTTCAGACACTCGCCTCTCAGAATCTACGAGAAAAAAGCCTCAGGAGGTAGCATAAATAGCGTCAGTGAAACGATCGCTTGCCTCGGGCGTTGATTTCCACACATATCGCGGTCGAAACAAGCTTTGACGCCACTGACACCCCCAGACCTTTCATCTTCTCTCGAAAGACATTTTGTGGTCGCACCCCCACTGAATGCGATCGCACTCTTTCCGAGTGCAGCGCGACCGCAATTTTCGCTCTCGTGTATGGCTTGAAACCATTACGGACCGTTCAAAATCATTTGACGACATTTGAACGTAATCCAGAGAAAAAAGCGTGATCCGCATTTTCAGCCCTCCTTTTTTCGCGCCGTCCTGTGTGTGATCAGGGGGGGGGGGGGGGGAGTTGTAACATCAACGCATGTGAATTAAATGACAAAGGATCCCAATTTTAGACATTACCCTCCATGGCACCAGCCCACCTTCATTGAAAATATTAAAACTGTATCTTTATAGAGACAGGTCGCGTTCATAGGTACAAGAAAGGAGAAAACTCTTTGATACCCCTCCAATTCCAGGTGCCTGCCTGCAGGCATCTAGAACTACCTTGCAAGTTTTTCAGGAAAGACACATTTTTAAATTACTCAAACGTGAGCGGGTGCCACCGAGGGTTTTGTCAACCTTGAGGGGAGGTGGTCTCAGACGGACTCTTTGCCGTTTTCTTCACGCCAAACATGACGCCCGAAGAAGCATAAGTCCCTTTGCTGCTTCGAGGCACGTTCAAATTTTGTCGAATATTTTTGAATACTCCCTAACGGTTCAACCCCTGTACTCCTTCCACTTTTATATTTTCCTTTTTTTTGCTTAGGACTGGTTTTCCATCTCAGCTCTTGATGTTCATGCAGATGGTTCTCTTTTCTCCAAAGACCTCTTTCATTTTCCCGTAGGCAGTATCTACTTTACCCCTAGTGAAATTTGCTTTTGAATAGTTACATGTGTCCTCCAGGGTGAACACTAACGAAATCTACAAACTGAAGGGACGGGTTACTGACTGGAAAAGGAAGAAAGAAGAAGTCCAACGAACATGTCGACTGTACCCGTGGTCTAGGGGTAGCGTTTTTGATTCATAATCAAAACGTCTTCGGTCCCGGGTTTGATCACAGCCACAGCCACAGCCTAAGTAATCAGCATTGACGGCCGAAGACTTCTGGCATAAGAAGTCAGCCTCATTCTGCCAACGGCCTTGTCAAAGAGGGTGGAGGAGCGGATAGAGGTTCACGGCATTCTCTTGTCCTAGGGATGGAAAATTGCCCCTGAAGGCAGAAGAATCAGCAATGATCAACGACATGAGGATGCAGAAGGCAATGGAGACCACTGCATTAAAGACACGTAACATGTGGCCTGTAGTTGAAGAAGTGTCGTGATGATCTCTCCATTGGCAAAAGATTCCGGAATAGTCCCCCATTCGGATCTCCGGGAGGGGACTGCCAAGGGGGAGGTTAACATGAGAAAAAGATTGAATAATCAACGAAAGGATAATGTTCTACGAGTCGGGGCGTGGAATGTCAGAAGCTTGAACGTGGTAGGGAAACTAGAAAATCTGAAAAGGGAAATGCAAAGGCTCAATCTAGATATAGTAGGGGTCAGTGAAGTGAAGTGGAAGGAAGACAAGGATTTCTGGTCAGATGAGTATCGGGTAATATCAACAGCAGCAGAAAATGGTATAACAGGTGTAGGATTCGTTATGAATAGGAAGGTAGGGCAGAGGGTCTGTTACTGTGAACAGTTCAGTGACCAGGTCGTTCTAATCAAAATCGACAGCAGACCAATAACGACAACGATAGTTCAGGTATACATGCCGACGTCGCAAGCTGAAGATGAGCAGACAGAGAAAGTGTATGAGGATATTGAAAGGGTAATGCAGTATGTAAAGGGGTACGAAAATCTAATAGTCATGGACGACTGGAATGCAGTTGTTGGGGAAGGAGTAGAAGAAAAGGTTACAGGAGAATATGGGCTTGGGACAAGGAATGAAAGACGAGAAAGACTAATTGAGTTCTGTAACAAGTTTCAGCTAGTAATAGCGAATACCCTGTTCACGAATCACAAGAGGAGGAGGTATACTTGGAAAAGGCCGGGAGATACGGGAAGATTTCAATTAGATTACATCATGGTCAGACAGAGATTCCGAAATCAGATACTGGATTGTAAGGCGTACCCAGGAGCAGATATAGACTCAGATCACAATATAGTAGTGATGAAGAGCACGCTGAAGTTCAAGACATTAGTCAGGAAGAATCAATACGCTAAGAAGTGGGATACGGAAGTTCTAAGTAATGACGAGATACGTTTGAAGTTCTCTAACGCTATAGATACAGCATTAAGGAATTGCACAGAAGGCAACACAGTTGAAGAGGAATGGACGTCTCTAAAAAGGGCCATCACAGAAGTTGGGAAGGAAAACATAGGTACAAAGAAGGCAGCTGCGAAGAAACCATGGGTAACAGAAGAAATACTTCAGTTGATTGATGAAAGGAGGAAGTACAAACATGTCCCGGGAAAATCAGGAATACAGAAACACAAGTCGCTGAGGAATGAAATAAATAGGAAGTGCAGGGAAGCTAAGACGAAATGGCTGCAGGAAAAATGTGAAGACATCGAAAAAGATATGATTGACGGAAGGACAGACTCAGCATACAGGAAAGTCTAAACAACCTTTGGTGACATTAAAAGCAACGGTGGTAACATTAAGAGTGTAACGGGAATTCCACTGTTAAATGCAGAGGAGAGAGCAGATAGGTGGAAAGAATACATTGAAAGCCTCTATGAGGGTGAAGATTTGTCTGATGTGATAGAAGAAGAAACAGGAGTCGATTTAGAAGAGATAGGAAATCCAGTATTAGAATCGGAATTTAAAAGAGCTTTGGAGGACTTACGGTCAAATAAGGCAGAAGGGATAGATAACATTCCATCAGAATTTCTAAAATCATTAGGGGAAGTGACAACAAAACGACTATTCAAATTGGTCTGTAGAATATATGAGTCTTTCGACATAACATCTGACTTTCGAAAAAGCATCATCCACACAATTCCGAAGACGGCAAGAGCTGACAAGTGCGAGAATTATCGCACAATCAGCTTAACAGCTCATGCATCAAAGCTGCTTACAAGAATAATATACAGAAGAATGGAAAAGAAAACTGAGACTGAGCTAGGTGACGATCAGTTTGGCTTTAGGAAAAGTAAAGGCACGAGAGAAGCAATTCTGACGTTACGGCTAATAATGGAAGCACGGCTAAACGAAAATCAAGACACGTTCATAGGATTTGTCGACCTGGAAAAAGCGTTCGACAATATAAAATGGTGCAAGCTGTTCAAGATTCTGAAAAAAGTAGGGGTAAGCTATAGGGAGACACGGGTCATATACGATATGTACAACAACCAAGAGGAAATAATAAGAGTGGACGATCAAGAACGAAGTGCTCGTATTAAGAAGGGAGTAAGACAAGGCTGTAGCCTTTCGCCCCTACTCTTCAATCTGTACATCGAGGAAGCAATGATGGAACTAAAAGAAAGGTTCAGGAGTGGAATTAAAATACAAGGTGAAAGGACATCAATGATACGATTCGCTGATGACGTTGCTATCCTGAGTGAAAGTGAAGACGAATTAAATGATCTGCTGAACGGAATGAACAGTCTAATGAGTACACAGTATGGTTTGAGAGTAAATCGGAGAAAGACGAAGGTAATGAGAAGTAGTAGAAATGAGAACAGCGAGAAACTTAACATCAGGATTGATGGTCACAAAGTCAATGAAGTTAAGGAATTCTTCTACCTAGGCAGTAAAATAACCAAGTACGGACGGAGCAAGGAGGACATCAAAAGCAGACTCGCTATGGCAAAAAAGGCATTTCTGGTCAAGAGAAGTCTACTAATATCAAATACTGGCCTTAATTTGAGGACAAAATTTCTGAGGATGTACGTCTGGAGTACAGCATTGTATGGTAGTGAAACATGGACTGTGGGAAAACCAGAACAGAAGAGAATCGAAGCATTTGAGATGTGGTGCTATAGACGAATGTTGAAAATTAGGTGGACTGATAAGGTAAGGAATGAGGAGGTTTTACGCAGAATCGGAGAGGAAAGGAATATGTGGAAAACACTGATAAGGAGAAGGGACAGGATGATAGGACATCTGCTAAGACATGAGGGAATGTCTTCCATGGTACTAGAGGGAGCTGTAGAGGGCAAAAACTGTAGAGGAAGACAGAGATTGGAATACGTCAAGCAAATAATTGAGGACGTAGGTTGCACGTGCTACTCTGAGATGAAGAGGTTAGTACAGGAAAGGAATTCGTGGCGGGCCGCATCAAACCAGTCAGTAGACTGACGAAAAAAAAAAAAAAAAGAACGAACATGTGCCCGGAAATGCGTCGTTGCCACGGTAGATGGTGTTGACGAACGACTGTTCCTCTGACCACGTGCCGTGTATTTCCTGTGTGTTGTAGGCCGTGTGATTGACGTAGCCTACTGTAAGCAGCGGAATGGTCTGGTATTCGTGTGGGAAACAAGCCGAGATGGTGTTGGTGTACGGCCAAGCAAATGGAAACGGTGGACAGTGAGCAAGGCTATACCAGAACAAATTTCCTTACGGACACTAATCACATCATACCACATTTCAAGACCTTTTTGAGCGTTTGTGTGATCATGGGTAGGAAAATTGAAAATTTGTGGTAAGTTCATATGGGACTATACTGCTAAAGTCATCGGTCCTTACGCTTACATACTACCTAATGAAACTTACGCTATGGACAACACTCACACCCATGCCCGAGGGAGGACTCGAACCTCAGACGGATGGAGCCGCGCCGGCTGGGGTGGCCGAGCGGTTCTAGACGCTTCAGTCTGGAACCGCGCGACTGCTACGGTCGCAGGTTCGTATCCTGCCTCGGGCATGGATGTGTGTGATGTCCTTAGGTTAGTTAGGTTCAGGTAGTTCTAAGTTCTAGGGGACTGATGACCTAAGATGTTAAGTCCCATTGCTCAATAGCAACTGAGAAGGAACAACCACAGTTAAACCACGACCATTCAGACCTCGTCTACTGACGAAAAGGGAGCGTCGAACACTGTGGACGGTGGTTGTAAGAAATCGCATGATACACTCCTGGAAATTGAAATAAGAACACCGTGAATTCATTGTACCAGGAAGGGGAAACTTTATTGACACATTCCTGGGGTCAGATACATCACATGATCACACTGACAGAACCACAGGCACATAGACACAGGCAACAGAGCATGCACAATGTCGGCACTAGTACAGTGTATATCCACCTTTCGCAGCAATGCAGGCTGCTATTATCCCATGGAGACGATCGTAGAGATGCTGGATGTAGTCCTGTGGAACGGCTTGCCATGCCATTTCCACCTGGCGCCTCAGTTGGACCAGCGTTCGTGCTGGACGTGCAGACCGCGTGAGACGACGCTTCATCCAGTCCCAAACATGCTCAATGGGGGACAGATCCGGAGATCTTGCTGGCCAGGGTAGTTGACTTACACCTTCTAGAGCACGTTGGGTGGCACGGGATACATGCGGACGTGCATTGTCCTGTTGGAACAGCAAGTTCCCTTGCCGGTCTAGGAATGGTAGAACGATGGGTTCGATGACGGTTTGGATGTACCGTGCACTATTCAGTGTCCCCTCGACGATCACCAGAGGTGTACGGTCAGTGTAGGAGATCGCTCCCCACACCATGATGCCGGGTGTTGGCCCTGTGTGCCTCGGTCGTATGCAGTCCTGATTGTGGCGCTCACCTGCACGGCGCCAAACACGCATACGACCATCATTGGCACCAAGGCAGAAGCGACTCTCATCGCTGAAGACGACACGTCTCCATTCGTCCCTCCATTCACGCCTGTAGCGACACCACTGGAGGCGGGCTGCACGATGTTGGGGCGTGAGCGGAAGACGGCCTAACGGTGTGCGGGACCGTAGCCCAGCTTCATGGAGACGGCTGCGAATGGTCCTCGCCGATACCCCAGGAGCAACAGTGTCCCTAATTTGCTGGGAAGTGGCGGTGCGGTCCCCTACGGCACTGCGTAGGATCCTACGGTCTTGGCGTGCATCCGTGCGTCGCTGCGGTCCGGTCCCAGGTCGACGGGCACGTGCACCTTCCGCCGACCACTGGCGACAACACCGATGTACTGTGGAGACCTCACGCCCCACGTGTTGAGCAATTCGGCGGTACGTCCACCCGGCCTCCCGCATGCCCACTATACGCCCTCGCTCAAAGTCCGTCAACTGCACATACGGTTCACGTCCACGCTGTCGCGGCATGCTACCAGTGTTAAAGACTGCGATGGAGCTCCGTATGCCACGGCAAACTGGCTGACACTGACGGCGGCGGTGCACAAATGCTGCGCAGCTAGCGCCATTCGGCGGCCAACACCGCGGTTCCTGGTGTGTCCGCTGTGCCGTGCGTGTGATCATTGCTTGTACAGCCCTCTCGCAGTGTCCGGAGCAAGTATGGTGGGTCTGACACATCGGTGTCAATGTGTTCTTTTTTCCATTTCCAGGAGTGTATCTGCCGAGGGAATCACTCGTGAGTTTCGATGTGCACCAGCCGTCCAGGTAGCACGATGACATGGGCAAGGAGTTGAAAACAGTTGGGTACAGTGGTCGAGCACCTCCTCATTAGCCACACGTTTCAGTAGTCGATGCTAAGCGATGTTTGAAGTGGTGTAAAGTCCGAGGCCACTGAACAGCGGAAGACTGTGAAGCGGATTTCTTTTGTTGGCTTAGTGATTTATGTAGTTCCGGGGTCGTTCCTTGTAGTCAGCCTGTCAGAACACTTCATGAGATCTGTCATCCTAAGTAATAGTTGAAGTATTTACCTTTTTCTTTTTATCTAGTCGACGTAGTTGATTCTCTTGAAGTAGAGCTGGCCGTGGTGGCCGAGCTGTTCTGGGCTCTTCAGTCCATAAATTATCTGGGAGTAGGCATTAGGAGTGACTTAAAATGGAATGACGAAATGAAATTAATCGTCAGTAAAGGAGATGCCAGACTGAGATTGCTGACCGCGGTGGTCTAGCGGTTAAGGTGCTCAGTTTGGAACCGCACGTCTGCTACGGTCGCAGGTTCGAATCCTGCCTCGGGCATGGCTATGTGTTATGTCCTTAGGTTAGTTAGGTTTAAGTAGTTCTAAGTTCTAGGGGACTGATGACCACAGATGTTAAGTCCCATAGTGCTCAGAACCATTTGAACCATTTTTCTCTTGAAGTTGAGGTCCTTCTAATCAGTGACTCTGAAATCCCCTGTGTAACCGCGGAAAGGCTCGACTTCTTCACGTTCTGCAGCTGTTATTGGAACGAAAGAAAAATACTTCTGCTCGTATCACGAGAAAGCACGTCCACTACTTTACTTTTACCAATATATGCACTGCAGCGCCAAACAAACTGGTATAGGCATGCGTATTCAAATACAGAGATGCGTAAACAAGCAGAATACGGCGCCGCGGTCGGCAACGCCTATATAAGACAACAAGTGTCTGGCGCAGTTGTTAGATCGGTTGCTGCTGCTATAATGGAACATTATCAAGATGTAACTGAGTTTGAACCAGAGATGGGACACAACATCTCCGAGGTTGCGATGAAGTGGGAATTTTCCCGTACGACCATTTGACGGCTGTACCGTGAATATCAGGCAACCGGCAAAACATCAAGTCTCCTAGATCGCTGCAGCCGGAAAAAGATTCTGCAAGAACGGGACCAACGACAACTGAAGACAGTTGTTCAACGTGACAGAAGTGCAACCCTTCAGCAAATTACCGCAGATTTCAATGCTGGGCCGCCAACAAGTCTCAGCGTGCGAACCATTCAACGAAACATCATCGATATCGGCTGTCGGAGCCCAAGGCCCTCTCGTGTACCCTTGATGACTACACGGCACGAAGTTAACGCCTCGCCTGGGCCCCTCAACACCGACAATGGACTGTTGATGACTGGAAACATGTTGCTTGGTCAGATGAGTCTCGTTTCAAATTGTTCAAATGGTGCAAATGGCTCTGAGCACTATGGGACTTAACATCTGAGGTCATCAGTCCCCTAGAACTTAGAACTATTTAAACCTAACTAACCTAAGGACATCACGCACATCCATGTCCGAGGCAGAATTCGATCCTGCGACCGTAGCTGTCGCGCGGTTCCAGACTGAAGCGCCCACAACCGCTTGACCACACTGGCCGGCTTTCAAATTGTATCGAACGGATGGATGTGTAGGGGAATTGAGATATCCTCATGAATCCATGGACCCTGCATGTCAACTGGGGACTGTTGAAGCTGGTGCAAGCTCTGTAATGGTGTGGGGAGTGTGCAGTTGGAGTGATATAGGACACATGATACGCCTAGATACGACTCTGACAGGTGAGACTTACGTAAGCATCGTGTATGATGACCTGAATCCTCCCACGTCCGTTGTGGATTCCGAAGGACTTCGGCAATTCTAGCAGGACAATGCGACACTCCAGACGTCCAGAATTGCTACAGAGCGGCTGTAGGAACACTCTTCTGAGTTTAAACACTTCCGCTGGACACCAAACTCCCCAGACATGAACATTATTGAGCATTTCTGGGATGCCTTGCCACGTGCTATTCACAAGAAATCTCTACCCCGTCGTACTCTTACTGATTTATGGACAGCCCTGCAGGATTCATGGTGTCAATCCCCACCAGCACTACTTCAGACACTAGTCGAGGCCATGCCATGTCGCTTTGCGGCACTTCTGAGTGCTCACTGGAACCCTGCACGATATTAAGCAGGTGTACCAGTTTCTTTGGGTCTTCAATATATTTGCGTGTATGGGTGGACAGATCACACTGTTCGACAAGAGCTCTATTTCTAATATTAAAATGTGTGCATCTAAACCAGTTTACCATTGGAAATTCAAATATGTAAACGAAATATCGTTGTCAGGGATACTTTTTATATAATATGTATACATATATACATGTATATCCACAATTCATGGCAAACATATTGACGTTATAGAGAAATACGGGTATATTGACGCATACTGTAGTGATGGAACGTGACAATTTCTTGTTCAACAGACGTCATTGGGTTATCACCCTCCACACCCTTGTCATTAAGACCACTTGCAATAGCTCATTAACTCGAACGGCGACAGCCGGTTGCTCCCCCGGCAGTAAACCTTCGCTTCCCAGAGGTGCACTGAGTTTACAACAGTGGTGTTAGCGCTAATTTGTGTCAGTCTTAACGAGTGGGTGTTTTGCCTGACAAGTAACCGCCTCTGTCATATTTCCGAGCACAGTTGAACTTACAAGTTCCTGTGTTTAAATTGATTTAGTCTGGTGCACAAGGTAAATTGTTTGCTTTTACATATCAGCGTTTCTCTAGTTCTCTAGTATTAATATAGTACAGGTGTATTACTGAAGAGGTATTTTTAAATTTTCAGACATGTCACGTCGTCGTGGATGTCGATGTAAGCCAGACAACTTCTGCCATATCTGTGGGAAGTTCAACTTTGTCAGAAATAGGAAGAAAATTTCAACAGTTCTAAAGAAAGCATATAAACATTACTTTGGAGTAGAGGTAGAATGGACACCACATTTCTGTTGTGCTACATGTTGCTGCAAAATAATTCAGTGGTGGAAAGGTAAAGGGGATGTGGTGTTGTTCGCGGTGTTCATGGTGCGGAGTGAGCCAAGGACCACGTTACTCATTGTTATATCCGTCTAAAAAATTTCAGGGGTTTCCAAACGAAAAATGGAAGAGGCACATTGTTTACTCAGATCTGCCTTCAGCGACAATGCCAGTACAGCATTCTGACAGCCTTCCAGTACCTTCAAGAGCTTCAGGTCAAATTCGGAGTGATAGTGAAGTAAGTAGTACTGAAGGAATCACAGACGATGATCCTTTATGTCACTGCACAAGTGAGTCATCGCCACATTTGTTAAGACAAGCAGATTTAAATATTTTAGTACGTGACCTAGGACTAAGTAAACAAAAGGCGCAGCTGCTTGGTTCAAGATTGCAAGAGTATAATCTACTCCACCAAATTACTAAAATCATTGTGTTCAGGCACAGAGAACATTCCTTTATTTCCTATTTTGCAGCTGACATAGCACTGACATTTTGCAATGACGTTTCTGGCGTAATGAAAGTTCTGAACTTCACCTGTATTTCACAGGACTGAAGACTTTCCATAGATGCGTCGAAAACAAGTCTCAAGGGTGTTTTGCTCCATAGCGGAAATAAAATACCCTCTGTTACGCTAGCTTACGCCAGCTAGACCAAACAGAATGACGCATTCGTACAAAATGATGCTAAATTAGTTACAATAAAATGAATACAAATGGAAAATACGTGTAGATTTCAAAGTAATTGCTATGGTAGTGGGAATGCAACAAGGCTACCCGAAGTATGCGTGTTTTCTTTGCGAGTGAGATACTCGAGAAAGAAATTCTCATTGCGTGAAAAAGGAATGACTAGGAGGAGATGGAAAGTGGACGAAAAGAATGTGCGACGTGAAAGTCTGCTCGCTCCTGAAGATATACTACTTCCACCGCTTCACATCAGACTTGGCTTAATGAAACAACAGGTAGTGCATATCTAGCTACCAGATTCCGACGTCTCTCAGCTGCAAAACCAAAGGAAGGTGTGTTTGTAGGCCCACATTTTAAGGAGCTGCAGAAAGATGCAAATTTTGAAGCACGTTTAACTGGCAAAGAAGAGACAGCATGGGACTGTTTCAAGATGGTGTCAGAAAACTTCCTAGGAAGAACAAGAGCTGCTAACTACAAAGCAATGTTAAATGACATGATCAAAGCATATCACGATCTGGGGTGCAAGATGTGTATAAAGGTACATATGATGGACTCTCATCTGGACTATTTCACAGAGAGTTGTGGTGGCGTATCGGATGAACGTGGCGAAAGATTCCATAAAGAAGTTTGCACCATTGATAGGTTCTATGAAGGGAAGTAGGTACCTTCTACGTTAGCAGATTATTGCTGAAATATCATTCGAGAGAAGAAAGATTCACAATACAAGAGAAAAAAAGTGTAGTGCATTAGAATAGAGTGGCGTATTATTTTGTCAATTTTCTGTGATTTCTCATGTCAAATAAACGCTACGAAACGTATGCAGAAAGTTTACTGTGTTATATGTTAGATCTAACCCTCCATTAATGTGATGAACTTATAACATTATAATAACGTGAATTTGTTTATCGAATTTCACCTCACGTTTGCTGCGCTATATCAAAAACAGAGAAATAAAATTGCGATTACTCATAAACTATCAGTGACAGAAAAAAAAACTAAAAACGGTTTTGAATTCAACACTCGAAATACAGCTAGGATCACAATGTATATTTTCAGAAATAGAAAAAGTTTTTTTGTAGAACAGTGATCATTAGTCTGGTTCGTGAATTTGAGTAGAACACAACTCTACATACGATACGCGCTTCGGAAGCTCAAAATGACCATCACGATTACAATATATTTCGTTTGTCACAGGAGCATCTTGTGTTTTGTTTTCATTCTTGGACAGTGTGGTTGCTCTTTGGCGGTCAAGCCACCGCTAAGCCGCGACGTCAAAACGTAAAAGGCCCCTCCCACAGCAGGTGAAACAGTTTATTTGTCGTCACATCTTGCCGTTTTCTCGTATTCCACACCTCCCGTTTAATGTCTGCACATACGAAAACAAACATCCACGCACAATGTATGTTCCGCAACTTGCTCCCTACTTAATATTATTCCGTCACGATCACCTTTCCTTATGCTACACAAGGAGTGTGAAATATCTGGAAACTGGAGCTCTGGAGCGATGAGTCGCGCTATACCCTGTGGCAATCCAGTGGAAGGGTTTGAGTTTGTCGAATGCCTTGAGTGTAGCACCAATGTGATTCCCTTTTTGCGCTTAAGAAAATGTGAATTGCGAAAGGATATGAACAAGTTTTAGAGCATTGTGTGCTGCTTACAGTACAGGAACAGTATAACACAGCGTGTTACGAACCCTCCGAAGAACGCTGTGAAGGGCGCGTGGATAGAGGTGAAAAGCTGGAAACAAAGAATGACTCCAGAAGTAATTACTGAAAATGAAATCAGGCGAGACATTTGGATTCTTCCGACGACGAACAAACCGCTGCTCTTTCCATAGTTTGCATACAATTTTATTTCGATTTATCTAAATTTTAAGCCCTGAATTAAAGCATCGAAATAGTTAAACCTTATATTAATAAATCCTTAATACAGAGGAACCAAATTTGTAAACACATTTCGGATGATGCAGATTTTGAGAACAATTAATAATTTGTTCAAGGTGGCGGTGACCGTTAAAAAGATACAAGTTTAAACGGAGCGTCTTCTTGGTCTTGAGACGCACACAAACACAGAGAAGCTCCCAACGGCCGAGCCTGAGTCAGGTTGGGAAGTCTTTGATACAGAAAGGAAGCGGCCAGCTCTATGATTCAGCAGGTGACAGCTAGCCGCTTGGTCACCCAAAAATATGGCACCAGCAGCCGTAGGACAGTAATGTGAGGCAACGTCTTCTTGGAAGGTCTTTCAGGCGCCGTCTCGCCCGCGACCGTCTCTTATCTACAGATACGCTCCGCCATGCCACAGCAAAGTTTAAGGGTTCGCTACTTCGGCACAGTCTAGTAATGGTTACACGGATTCGATCGCCGTTTCGGTTGTTTGGCGGTCACGAGAATTGCGCGATACCACGACAGCCATGCAGTAAGGTTCCCAAAGTCTTTTGTTGCCGAAACCTGCCTCTCATGGTTCACTTTTCTTCCTCCGAAGTGTCCTCAGTTAAACTAATGTAGTTACAGGTGAATACTATTTCTGTATGTCTGTCTGTGAATTTGTCTACGTCAGTGGACGCGACCCTCAAAATGGTTCAAGAAGCTCTAAGCACTATGGAATTTAACGTCTGAGGTCTCAGTCCCCTATACTTAGAACTACATAAACCTAACTAAGGACATCACACACACCCATGCCCGAGGCAGGATTCGAACCTACGCCCGTTGCGTGGTTCCAGACTGAAGCGCCTAGAACCACTCGGCCACACCGGCTGGCGTAAACAGTAGCAAGCAATTTAGGTGAGGTAGCGCAACAGTTCGTAGACGATGACTTCTTCAGCATGACAACGCATCCTGTCATGAACCAGCATCTGCAAAATAGTGATGAGGAAAACCAGATGGTTAAAGCCGATACCGGTATTTCTGTTTTGAATAACCGGTATTTTTCGGTATTTTTTTGGTCTTGGCCATAAAAAATGTTTAGTTTTTACTAATAACCGAGTAAAAAAACGAAACATTAATTAGTCATAGTAGCTGTGCTAAAATTTTTCAGGTTTAAGTCAACTTTTTTTCAAGATGGAGTAATTTTTATCCTTAAAATTGACACTGAAATACAGCGTTATTATGGAAAAGGGGAAAGCGATCAAAGGTAATTTGTATAAGACTGCTGAGACAATAATGTTATTGTTGCCGTGTGTCGGAACTGAAGATACGCGTTTACGTTCAGTATGCAGGACTTGTCCCACCTGGTTTATACAGCAGTTTCTCACTGTAAAAGCCGGACACACGTTATATTGCAGAGTTGCACCAATCGTAGTTTGGAAATATTTATAATGATGTGACGTACCAATAAAAGTACACTGCTTCACTTGCTTTAAGAGATTAAAGACTTGTCTGCCGCTTATATGAAACAATAAAATACGAAGCAAATTACGGTAACAGATGTTGTTTACGCTGTTCTTCAAAAAATCAAATGGCTCTGAGCACTAAGGGACTTAACATTTGAGGTCATCAGTCCCCTACAACTTAGAACTACTTAAACCTAACTAACCTAAGGGCATCACACACATTCATGCCCGTGGCAGGATTCGAACCTGCGACTGTAGCAGTCGCGCGCGCCGAACTGAACCGCCTAGAACGCTCGACCACCCCGGCCGACCTCTGTTCTTCAGTCAATGACTGGTTTGAGACAGCTCTCCATGCTACTCTATCCTGTGCAAACCTCTTCATCTCCGAGTAACTTCTGCAAGTTACATCCTTGTGAATCTGCGTACTGTATTTATCTCTTGTTCTCCTTCCACTATGTTTAACCCCCACGCTTCCCTCCAGTACTAACTTCGTGATCCCTTGATTCCTCAGAATATGCCTACCAACCGATCCAGTCAGGTTGTGTCACAAATTTCCTGTCCCTCCAGTTCTATTCTTTTCTTGTCTTAACCGCTAGTCATCCATGTTTCACTTTCCTACGTGGCTACACACCATACAAATACTTTCAGAAAAGATTTCCAAACACTTAAATCTATATTCGGTGTCAACATATTTCTCTTCTACAGAAACGCTTTTCTTGGCATTGCTAGTATACATTTTATATCCTCTCTACTTCGAACATTATCAGTTATTTTTGCGAACAAATAGCAAAACTCATTTACAACTTTAAGTGTCTTATTTCCTAATTCAATTCTCTCAGCATCACCTGACTTAATTCGAAAACATTCCATTATTATTGTTTTGCTTTTGTTGATGTTGATCTTATATCATTCTTTCAAGATACTGTCCATTCCGTTTCTCTAATCTCCCAAGTCCTTTGCTGTCTCTCATAGAGTTACAATATCATTGGCAAACCTCAAAGTTTTTCTTTTCACTGGTCTTTAATTCCTACTCAGCCGGCCGCGGTGGTCTCGCGGTTCTAGGCGCGCAGTCCGGAACCGTGGGACTGCTGCGGTCGCAGTTTCGAATCTTGCCTCGGGCATGGATATGTGTGATGTCCTTAGGTTAGTTAGGTTTAAGTAGTTCTTAGTTCTAGGGGACTAATAACAGCAGTTGCGTCCCATAGTGCTCAGAGCCATTTGAACCATTTCTGAATTCCTACTCCAGGTTTTTCTTTTGTGTCCTTTACTGCTTGCTTAATGTACAGATTCAATAACATCGGGGACAGGCTTCTCAATCATTGCTTCCCTTTCATGCCTCTCGACTATTATAACTGCCATCTGGTTTCTGTACAAATTGTAAATATCCTTTCGCTCCATGCATTTTACCGCTGCCAGACAGTTTTCCAGTCAACATAGTCAAAAACTTTCTCTAAGCCACAAAATACAATAAACGTAGGTTTGCCTTTCCCTAACCTATCTTCTGTGAGAAGTCACAGGGTCACTCGCGTGTTCCTATATTTCTCTGGAATCCAAACTGATCTTCTCCGTGGTCTGTTCCAACAAGTTTTCCATTCTTCTGTAAAGAATTCGTGTTAGCATGCTGCGATGGTGACGTATTACACTGATAGTTCGATAATTTTCACACCTGTGAGCATCTGCTTCTCCTTTCGAATTGGAATTATTACCTTCTTCTTGAAGTCTGGGGTACGTCGCGTATACCATACACTGAAGCCCAGATAAACTGTTATAGGTATGTATATACAAACAGAGAGATAAGTAAACAGGCAGAGCATGGTGCTGCGGTCGGCAACGCCTGTATAAGACAACAAGGGCTTGGCGCAATTGATAGATCGGCGACTGCTGCTACAATGGCAGGTTACCAACATTTAAGTTAGTCTGAAGCGATGGGACATAGCATCTCCGAGGTGGCGATGAAGTGGAGATTTTTCCGTACAACCATTTTGCGAGTGTTTCTTGAATATCAGGAACCCGGTAAAACATCAAATCTCCGACATCCCAGAGATCGGAAAAATATCCTGCAAGAACAGGACCAACGACGACATAAGACAATCGCTCAACGTGACAGAAGTACAATCATTCCGCAAATTGCTGTAGATTTCAGTGCTGGGCAATGAACAAGTGTCAGCGTGCGAATCATTCAACGAAACATCATCGATATGGACTTTCGGAGCCCAAGGCCCACTTGTGTACCTTTGATGAGTGCACGACACAAAGCTTTACCCTTCGCTGGGCCCTTCAAAACCAACATTGGACTGTTGATGACTGGAAAAATATTACCTGGTCGGACGAGTCTCGTTTCAAATTGTATCGAGAGGACGGACGTGAACGGTTATGGAGGCAACCTCATCAATCCATGGAGCCTGCGTAGCAGCAGGAGAATATTCAAGCTGGTGGAGGCTCTGTAATGGTGTGGGGTGTGTGCATTTGGAGTGGTATGGGACCCACTATACTCTAGATACGACTCTGACAGGTGAGACACGTAAGCATCGTTTCTGATGACCTGTGTCCATCCGTTGTGAGTTCCGACGGACTTGGGCAATTCTAGCAGGACAATGTGACACTCCAGACGTTCAGAATTGCTACAGAGCGGCTATAGGAACACACGTCTGAGTTTAAACACTTCCGCTGGACACCAAACTCCCCAGATGCTCCCTTGATACTTGTAGATACGAACTAACAGGTGACACGCGCAACAGTACAGTGTCTGCATCCATTACTGTCCATTGTACATTCCGATCAACTTGGGCAATTCTGGCAGGACAATGCGACACCCCACAAGGCCAGATACTCTACAGAGTGGCCCCAAGAGCTCTCTTCTGAGTTTAAACACTTCCGCTGGCCACCTAACTCCCCAGACATGAACGTTATTGAGCGTGTATGGGGTGCCTTGCAACGTGCTGTTTAGATGGGATCTCCACCCCCTCTTACTGTTACGGATTTATGGACAGCCATGCAGGATTTATGGTGTCAATTCCCACCACTACTTCAGACATTATTCGAGTCCATGCGACGTCGTGTTGCGCCACTTCTACGTGCTCACTGTGGCCCTACATCGTATTAGACAGGTGAACTAGTTCCTTTGGCTCTTCAATGTATGTCTTGCTCACTAGATGGCTCTCTTCTTCACACAGTATCATATGCCCTATATGAGCTTCATCTACGGCCTCTTTCATTTCCATAATATTGTCCTCAAGTACATCTCCCTTGTACAGACCCTCCATATACTCTTCCATCTTTTCGCTTTCTCTTCATTGTTTGGGACTGGTTTTTCATTTGATCTCTATATTATCACACAGTTTCTGTTTTCTTGAATAGTCTCTTTAATTACCTGCGGGCGGAATCTATCAGACCCCTACTGATATAGGCTTCTACTTTATTACATTTGTCTGTAGCCATTCCTGCTTAGCCATTTTGCACGTCCTGTATGTCTCATTTTTAGGAGTTTGTATTCCCTTTCGCCTGGTACTGGTAGAAGTAATAAATTACAAACTTAACAATAATTCATTCGTAGTATATAATTAAAATAAAAAGTAGCTGATATACTGCCTGTGTCTACAAAATATGCTTTTGTCTGCATGTAGCCCTTGAAAGCGGACAAAAAAAAAAAAAAAAATAGAAAAGAAAAACAGAGTTCTTCAACCTCAGTTTTTACACTTTAGCTCTGACTATTCGCTATATAGTGATATGACCAAAAATAACAAGATGATTTTTGAACAGAATTAAAAAATTTGATCCAAGAAGGGAACACGTTTTTTTGTGTTTAAGTATTTATCGCATTTTGAGAGAAGTAGCGAACGGTGAATGCACTAAGTTTTCTTTTATTTGCCTCTTTGTTTAATATTTTGATTTTACGTATCTCGAAGCTGAGAGAGTATTAATTACAAGAAATGACAGGAAGAAACCGAAACTCGGTTAATTCAGAAACCGGTTATTTTGAGCGGTTTATCAGGCGGGTTAAACTGGGGTGGAAAAAATCGATATAACCGAAAACTAGTTGTTTCAGTGATGATCACCATCTCTATTGCGAAACAGTAGTTTGTGGACAGTAACATTCCTGTAATGGACAAGGAGTGTGTAGGATGCTGACCTGAATCCAGTGGAACCCGTTTTGGATGACCGAGCGAGGTGGCGCAGTGGTTAGCACACTGGACTCGCATTCGGGAGGACGACGGTTCCACCCCGGGTCCGGCCATCCTGATTTGGGTTTTCCGTGATTTCCCTAAATCGCTCCAGGCAAATGCCGGGGTGGTTCCTTTGAAAGGGCACGGCCGACTTCCTTCCCTAGTCCGATGAGACCGATGACCTCGTAGTTTGGTCTCTCCCTCCAAACAACCCAGCCCAACCCCCCCCCCCCCCCCCCCCCCTCCACCCGCTTTGGATGAATTAGGTCGGTCCAGACTCCAGGGTGGAGGTTCACTACTTTCTCTTGCTCTTGAGCAAGAAGGGCTTCCATTCCTCGAGAAAGACACCTCACTGAAAGTGTCCTTTGGAGAGTTAAAGCCGTCATAAAGACAAAGCGAACATCCGCTGTTACTGTCCTCTGTGGTGTGTCAGGATGCTTTCGATCAGATAGCCTAAGCCGCCATATCGATATGCCGTTTTGTCTGTTCCTCGATTGGTACGGTTTCGACCGAAAGTGCCAGCCGTCGCTTATGTGACACAGTTTAACGGCGGAAGCGCCGGCAGTGCATCGTGAGCCCGTTCGCTCCCACCGGTTATTGCGCTCGTACGACGGGCCTCCGTAGTCGCCGGCACGAATTGAATTCACGGGAAGGAGCTGGGCGGATCGCCAGCCCTGACCGACGGCCGCCGGTCACGCACCTCTGACCTCCCCCCCCCCCCCCCCCCCCCCACCTATCCTCCCCCGCCGCCCTCTTTTTCCGCGTCCACTGTGCTGCGGCTCCGTTCCGATCCGGCCGCCGCTGGCGTTTCCGTGACCTGTTGGCCGCGCGATAAGGCGGGCCGCCTCCCGCCTTTGTTTCTGGCAATGAGTTGTGCGATCCCGGGAGCCGGAAGATGGCCGGCAGATATATTAGCAGCAGCTGATAATGGCCGACCGCGGCGCTTATCCGCGCCAGAAATTATGTAAATCCGCGCCCCCTATTTCATCCGCTCTGCCTCCACCTTCCACCTTCCCTTTCTGATAGAGTAGGGACAGAGGGGCGCCCGATAAAGGAGTGGCGGGCGAAAGAGCGACAAATGCCGAGGCCACGAGGAAAGAAGGATCACAAGGCTCCCACCCTGACGCTGAAGGACTGTGTATATCACTGGAACTAAAAAGATGCACTACTACTCACTGAGGTATAGTTCGTGTCCATACTTTTCCTAGACGAATTAGACTACTGGCTATTAAAATTGCTGCACCACGAAGAAGACGTGCTACAGACGCGAAATTTAACCGACAGAAAGAAGATGCCGTCATATGAAAATGATTAGCTTTTCAGAGCATTCACACAAGGTTGGCGCCGGTGGCGACACCTACAACTTGCCGACATGAGGAAAGTTTCCAACCGATTTCTCATACACAAACAGCAGTTGACCGGCGTTGCCTGGTGAAACGTTGTTGTGATGCCTCGTGTAAGGAGGAGAAATGCGTACCATCAGGTTTCTGACTTTGATAAAGGTCGGATTGCAGCCTATCGCGATTGCGGTTCATCGTATCGCGACGTTGGCACTCAGGTTGGTCGAGATCCAATGAGTGTTAGCACACTACGGAATCGGTGGGTTGAGGAGGGTAACACGAAACGCCATGCTGGATCTCAACGGCCTCGTATCACTAGCAGTAAAGATGACAGGCATCTTATCCGCATGGCTGTAACGGATCGTGCAGCCACGTCTCGATCCCTGAGTCAACACATGGGGACGTTTACAAGACAACAACCATCTGCACGAACAGTTCGAAGACCTTTGCAGCAGCATGGACTATCAGCTCGGAGACTATGGCTGCGGTTACCGTTGACGCTGCATCACAGACAGGATAGCCTGAGATTGTGTACACAACGACGAACCTCGGTGCACGAATGGCAAAACGTCATTTTTTCGGATGAATGCAGGTTCTGTTTACACCATCATCATGGTCGCATTCGTGTTTGGCGACATCGCGGTGAACGTACATTGGAAGCGTGTATTCGTCATTGCCATACAGGCGTATCATCCGGCGTGATGGTATGGGGTGCCTTTGGTTACGCGTCTCGGTCACCTCTTGCTCGCATTGACGGAAATTTGAGCAGTGGATGTTACATTTCAGATGTGTTACGACCCGTGGCTCTACCCTTCATTCGATCCCTGCGAAACCCTACATTTCAGCAGGCCTGTACGAGCCTTTCTGGATAGAGAAAATGTTCGACTGCTGCCCTGGTCAGCACGTTCTCCAGATCTCTCACCAATTGAAAACGTCTGATCAATGCTGGCCGAGCAACTGGCTCGTCACAATAGGCCAGTCACTAGTCTTGATGAACTGTGGTATCGTGTTGAAGCTGCATGGGCAGGTGTACCTGTACACGCCATCCAATCTCTGTTTGACTCAATGCCCAGGCGTATCAAGGCCGTTATTACGGTCAGAGGTGGTTGTTGTGAGTACTGATCTCTCAGGATCTATGCACCCAAATTGCGTGAAAATATAATCACATGTCAGTTCTAGTATAATATATTTGTCCAATGAATACCCGTTTATCATCTGCATTTCATCTTGGTGTAGCAATTTTAAAGGACGAGTAGTATACTACATCCCTTCATCCTTTACTCGACACCACCTTATAATTTTGAGAAGAAAATTAGGAAATTAGTGGTAAGGTCTTTTGAGACCAAACTGCTAAGGTCATGAGTCCCTAAGTTGACACAATACTTAATCTAACTTACGCTAAGAACGACACACACACCCATACCCGAGGGAGGACTCGAATCTTCGACGGGGGAAGCCACGCATACCTTGCCAATAGGCTTAGACCGCGCGGCTACCTCGCGCGGCTGAGAAAACTTATTTTACAGAGTTGTTCATTTCCGAATTACTGGGGCTTCTTGATTGTAATGCATTGTTTAGATAATTTTTCTTACACTGAAGTGCTGTAGAAACTGGTACCCTGCCTAATATCGTGTAGGGCCCCCGAGAGCACGCAGAAGCGCCGCTACACGACGTGACAGGGACTCAACTAATGTTTATGTTGTGCTGAAGGGAACTGACACTGTGAATCCTGCAGAGCTGTCCATAAATCCGTAAGAGTACGGGATGGAGGGGTGGGTGATGGGGGAGATCTCTGCTGAATAGGAAGTTGCAAGACATCCCAGATATGCTCAATAACGTTCATGTCTGGGGAGTTCGGTGGCCAGCGGAAGTCTTTTAACTCAGGGGTGTATTTCTGGAGCCACTCCGTAGCAATTCTGGACCTGTGGGGTGCCGCATTGTCCTGGTGGAATTGCCCAACTCAGTCGGAATGCACAATGGACATGAATCGATGCATGTGATCAGACATGATGCTTACGTAGGTGTCACCTGTCGGAGTCGTACCTAGACGTATCAGGAGTCCCATATTACTCCACCTGCATACGCCCCACACCATTTCAGAGCCTCCACCATATTGAACAGCCCGGTGCTGAAGTGCAGGGTCCATGGATTCATGAGGTTGCCTCCATACCCGTACACGTCCATTCGCTCGATATATTTTGAAACGAGAATCGTCCGACCAGGCCACCTGTTTCCAGTCACCAACAGTCTTCCGGTCGTTGTGACCGAACGGTTCTAGGCGCTTCAGTCCGGAACCGCGCTGCTGCTACGGTCGCAGGTTCGAATCCTGCCTCGGGCATGGATGTGTGTGACGTCCTTAGGTTAGTTAGGTTTAAGTAGTTCTAAGTCTAGGGGCTGATGATCTCAGATGTTAAGTCTCGTAGTGCTTATAGCAATTTGAACCATTTGAATCAACAGTCCAATGTCGGTGTTGACGGGCACAGGCGAGGCGTAAAGCCTTGTGTCGTGCAATCATCAAGGCACAGCAGAGGTTCTTCGACTCAGAAAGCCCATATCGAGCATGTTTCGTTGAATGATTCGCACCCTGACACTTGTTGATGGCCAGCATTGGAATCTTCAGCAACTTGCAGAAGGGTTGCAGTTCTGTCACGATGAACTATTCTCTTCAGCCGTCGTTGGTCCCGTTCTTGCAAGATCATTTTCCGGCCGCAGTGATGTCGGAGACTTGATGTTTTACCCGATTCCCGTAAGTCACAACACACTCGTGAAATGGTCATACGGGAAAATCCCGACTTCACCGCTATCTCATAGATGCTGTGTTCCATCGGTCGTGCGCCGACTATAGCACCATGTTGAAACTTACTTAAATCTTGATAACCTTACATTCTAGCAGCAAAACTGCGCCAGGCACTTCTTGTCTTACACAGGCGTTGCCGACCGTGGAGCCATATTCTGCCTGTTTGTATGTTTCTGTATTTGAATTCTTTGAATTCTTTGGCACTTAAATGGATGTAATGACAATGTGTTTCTTACAAGCAATTACGTCCTTTCAGTGTTTAAAAATTCTTTAATTTTTACGAATAAAATGTACAGTAAAAGAGGATACAAGAGAAACATCAACAACAGCAAAACGAAGATAATGAAATGAAATCAAATTAAAGCAGGTGAAGCTGAGGGAATTAGATTAAAAAAATCACACACTTAAAGTAGTAGATGTGTTTTGCTATTTGGACAGCAAAATGACTGATGATGGCCGAGTAATGAGGATATGTAGACTGGCAACGGTAAGAAAAGCGTTTCCAAAGAAAAGAAATTTGTTAACATCGAATATAGATTTAAGTGTTAGGGAGCCTTTTCTGAAATATTTATACGAAGTGTAGCCGTATAGCAAAGTGAAACATGGATGATTAGCTGTTTAAACAAGACGAGAATTGAATTGGAGGGAAAAGAAATTTGTGGCACAGACATATTATAAGAAGGTATCGGTTCGTAGGAGACATTCTAAGGCATCAACGGATCACTAATTTATTACTGGAGGGAAGAGTAGGCGGTAAAAATCGTAGAGGGAGACCAAGAGATGAATACATTAAGCAGATTCAGTGGGATGTAGGTTGCAGTAGTTACTCGGAATTATGAAGCTTGCACAGGGTAGAGCAGCATGGAGAGCTGCATCAAACCAGTCTTCGGACTGAAGACCACCACAACAACAATAACAACAACATCCATGTTTCAAAAAAATTGAGTGACAAAGCCTACGAGAAAAGGGTCCCTCATTTGCAATTGATTTGTGGAAAATAGAAAGTTGGCTGGTTGTGACATGTTACTGTACATTGCATAGTCCGAAATGGTAAACCTTAAGGACTATTCAGAAAGTAAGGTCTGATTGGGTGCGAAATGGACACAGCAGTGAAAAATTCGACGTAGCTTTGCTGAGTTTGATAGGCCGAGTATCTAGTATGCTTGGCGATCGCTTAACGCCACTGTTTTCAGTACTGAGCGCAGTCAGCAACTAAAGTTGCCTGGAAAATGTTGTAACTTCCTTTGCACGCTTTGTTATTCTTTAGTGGATACAACAGCGAGGAGCAGATGCTGGTCGTGGACAGAGAATTCTAACATCAACTTAGTCTACATCTAATAGCGAATTGTATAAGTAATAAATAACTTTGTTTGCTGTAGTTTCTGCGTCATTGGATAATAGTGGGTCTGAATTTTGAAATATATACTGATACAAAAGTTTGAAGATTCGATGGGTAGTTCATATAACTAATGAGGAGGTATTGAATAGAATTGGGGAGAAGAGGAGCTTGTGGCACAACTTGACTAGAAGAAGGGATCGGTTGGTAGGACATATTCTGAGACATCGAGGGATCACCAACTTAGTATTGGAAGGCAGTGTGGACGGTAAAAATCGTGGAGGGAGACCAAGAGATGAATACACGAAGCAGATTCAGAAGGATGTAGGCTGCAGTAGGTACTGGGAGATGAAGAAGCTTGCACAGGATAGAGTAGCATGGAGAGCTGCATCAAACCAGTCTCAGGACTGAAGACCACAACAACAACAACAAAAGTTTAAAATTGAACCAGTCTTCACTACAATGACTGACGAGGCCCGACCATTATGAATCCTGTAATGTTATGAAATGGTGAACCCACAAAATGGGCTCTGTATGTCGATGCTTTAGCTCAAGTAGAACCGCTTCTCGGGCTCAGAAGAGGGGATGCTTGGATATCATTGGCAGCAGCGTTCGTGGCAGCGAATTCATGCCGTGTTCATGACTAAAACGACTACAGTTCCGTTCCCAAATCACACGTATATTCTGTGGTAGTCTTGGTCTGTGGCTATGTCGTATTGGTACACAATACTGCACTGTAGTACCTTCTGTACATTGTCGCCAGATGACAAAAAGGTACATATCGAAATAGATGATAGAGGGATAGAAAAACCATTAAAATCGCTCAAAAGAGGAAAGGCCACTGGACCTGATGGGATACCAGTTCGATTTTTCAGAGAGTACGCGAAGGAACTTGCCCCCCTTCTTGCAGCGGTGTACCGTAGGTCTCTAGAAGAGCGTAGCGTTCCAAAGGATTGGAAAAGGGCACAGGTCATCCCCGTTTTCAAGAAGGGACGTCGAACAGATGTGCAGAACTATAGACCTATATCTCTAACGTCGATCAGTTGTAGAATTTTGGAACAAGTATTATGTTCGTGTATAATAACTTTTCTGGAGACTAGAAATCTACTCTGTAGGAATCAGCATGGGTTTCGAAAAAGACGATCATGTGAAACCCAGTCGCGCTATTCACCCACGAGACTCATAGGGCCATAGACACGGTTTCCCAGATAGATGCCGTGTTTCTTGACTTCCGCAAGGCGTTCGATACAGTTCCCCACAGTCGTTTAATGAACAAAGTAAGAGCATATGGACTATCAGCCCAATTGTGTGATTGGACTGAAGAGTTCCGAGATAACAGAACGCAGCATGTCATTCTCAATAGAGAGAAGTCTTCGGAAGTAAGAGCGATTTCAGGTGTGCCGCGGGGGAGTGTCGTAGGACCGTTGCTATTCACAATATATGCAGGGTGTTACAAAAAGGTACGGCCAAACTTTCAGGAAACATTCCTCACACACAAAGAAGGAAAATATGTTATGTGGACATGTGTCCGGAAACGCTTACTTTCCATGTAAGAGCTCATTTTATTACTTCTCTTCAAATTCCATTAATCATGGAATGGAAACACAGCAACAGAACGTGACTTCAAACACGTTGTTACAGGAAATGTTCAAAATGTCCTCCGTTAGCGAGGATACATGCATTTACCCTCCGTCGCATGGAATCCCTGATGCGCTGATGCAGCCCTGGAGAATGGCGTATTGTATCACAGTCGTCCACAATACGAGCACGAAGAGTCTCTACATTTGATACCGGGGTTGCGTAGACAAGAGCTTTCAAATGCCGCAATAAATGAAAGTCAAGAAGGTTGAGTTCAGGAGAGAGTGGAGGCCATGGAATTGGTCCGCCTCTACCTATCCATCGGTCACCGAATCTGTTGTTGGGAAGCGTACGAACACTTCGACTGAACTGTGCAGGAGCTCCATCGTGCATGAACCACATGTTGTGTCGTACTTGTAAAGGCACATGTTCTAGCAGCACACGTAGAGTATCCCGAATGAAATCATGATAACGTGCTCTATTGAGCGTAGGTGGAGGAACATGGGGCCCAATCAAAACATCACTAACAATGCCTGCCCAAACCTTCACAGAAAATCAGTGTTGATGACGTGATTGCACAATTGCGTGCGCATTCTCGTCAGCCCACACATGTTGATGGTGAAAATTTACAATTTGATCACGTTGGAATGAAGCCTCATCCGTAAAGAGAACATTTGAACTGAAATGAGGATTGCCACATTGTTGGATGAACCATTCGCAGAAGTGCACCCATGGAGGCCAATCAGCTGCTGATAGTGCCTGCACACGCTGTTCATGGTACGGAAACAACTGGTTCTCCCGTAGCACTCTCCATACAGTGACGTGGTCAAGGTTACTTTGTACGCTGACATTAGGGTTATCGTCAACTGCACTAAGAATTGCCTCGTCCATTGCAGGTGTCCTTGTCGTTCTAGGTCTTCCCCAGTCGCGAGTCACAGGCTGGAATGTTCCGTGTTCCCTAAGACGCCGATCAATTGTTTCGAACGGCTTCCTGTCGGGACACCTTCGTTCTGGAAATATGTCTCGATACAAACGTACCGCGCCGCGGCTATTGCCCCGTGCTAATCCATACATCAAATGGGCATCTGCCAATTCCGAATTTGTAAGCATTGCACTGACTACATAACCACTTTTTTGATGAACACTAACCTCTTGATGCTACGTACTGATGTGCTTGATGCTAGTACTGTAGAGCAATGAGTCGGATGTTAACACAAGCACTGAAGTCAACATTACCTTCCTTCAATTGGGCCAACTGGCGGTGTATCGAGGAAGTATAGTACACACTGACGAAACTAAAATGAGCTCTAACATGGAAATTAAGCGTTTCCGGACACATCTCCACATAACATCTTTTCTTTATTTGTGTGTCAGGAATGTTTCCTGAAAGTTTGGCCGTACCTTTTTGTAACACACTGTATAGATGACCTTGCGGATAACATCGGACGTTCACTGAGGCTATTTGCGGATGATGCTATAGTATATCGAGAGTTTGTAACAATGGGAAATTATACTGAAATGCAGGAGGATCTGCAACGAATCGACACATGGTGCAGGGAATGGCAATTGAATCTCAATGTAGACAAGTGCAATGTGCTGCGAATACACAGAAAGAAATATTCTTTCTCATTTAGCTACAATATAGTAGGTCAGCAACTGGAAGTAATTAATTCCATAAATTATCTGGGAGTAGGCATTAGGAGTGACTTAAAATGGAATGAAAAAATGAAATTAATCGTCGGTAAAGGAGATGCCAGACTGAGATTGCAGACCGCGGTGGTCTAGCGGTTAAGGCTCTCAGTTCGGAACCGCGCATCTGCTGCGGTCGCAGGTTCGAATCCTGCCTCGGGCATGGATGTGTGTGATGTCCTTAGGTTCGTTAGGTTTAAGTAGTTCTAAGTTCTAGGGGACTGATGACCACAGCAGTTAAGTCCCATAGTGCTCAGAGGCATTTGAACCATTTTTGAGACTGAGATTCATTGGAAGAATCTAAAGGAAATGCAATCCGGAAACACAGGAAGTAGGTTACAGTATACTTGTCTGCCCACTGCTTCAATATTTCTCACCAGTATGGGTTCTTTACCAGATAGGGTTGATAGAAGAGATAGAGAAGATCCAACGGAGAGCAGCGCGCTTCGTTACTCACTGCAAGTGTTAAGAGCTGGAGACGTGCATTAAGTATCTAGGCGTGGACGCCACTTCGAGAATTGAGATTGAATCCCAACTGAAGAAGAGATTACGGGCGGAAAATGCGTGTTACTTCGCACTGAATATATTACTTTCATCGTAGATATTGTCTAGGAATTTAAAGATTAGAATATACAAAACTATTATTCTACCAGTTATGCTGTATTGGTGTGAGACTTGGTCTCTCACTGTGCAAAATGAAAAGCCTTTTCGAGCATTTGAAAACAAAATTTTGAGGAAAATTTTCGGAGCAAAAGGGGATGACATTAGCGGAGAATGGTGAAAACGGCATAACGAAGAGGATCACGAACTCTGTTCAAGCCCTGACATAATCAGTATTATTAAATCACGTAGGCTGCGATGGGCGGGTCACGTAGCTCGAATGTACGAGGGCAGGGCAGCGCGCAGAGTACTGGTAGGGCACCTAGAGGGAAAACGTCCTGTGGGGAGACCGAGGCGTAGATGGGAGGACAATGTGAAGGCTGATTTGAGGAGCCTAGGTATTGAAGGTGAATGGAAGGAAATAGCCGAAGACAGGGACAGACGGCGAAAATACGTTGCTGCGGTAATGGACTCTCGAGTCCGGTATGACCAGTGAGTAAGTAAGTGAGTGTTGTTCTACTGATAGACGATGTACGAACCAGTGTGAGAAAGTTTTAAGACAGTGTGAATGCAGACGACAGGGAATTTTGTATCGTAATAAGTTAAGTAATTTTGTTGTAAAATGAAAGCTAATTCGAATGCAAATGAAAATAGTTAATAACGTAAAGTATAAACAAAATATCAGAATGTTAAATATTTATTTCGGGAAAAGTACAGTTCGAAAGTGTGTTATTTGTTGATTGGTTAGCCATGAAAAGCGCGGACTAACGCGGGAGAATAATGTTTTTCTATTAGCCGTAAAGAAAACTGACAAATCAAAACGTCTTTTCTCTTGGAAATGGAGAATGTTGACAGCAGTGTAAGACGTCGGAGCCCAGCCTTTCAATGGTGCGTTCGTGTGTAGTATGAGCTCCGAAGGAAGTTATAATTTGCCGGTTTTAGTTATGCTTCATGTTTCAAAAGTGTTTTTTTAGGAAGTACGGATTTTTAAAGTAATTCTGTGCATGAGAAAAGACAGTAACGATCCGTGTTATTAGTTGCACCGTACTCTGACCACCAACACACCTCTGCGTATGTGGACTGCTGCCAGCGCCACCATGCGACGACCGCAGGCCAAATACACCGCATGGTCATACCCCGAGGTGATGTAAACCCGCAAACTGCCCACCTGAGCGTTGTTTCACCATGTATCAGCATTATTCTTAATTTATGAGCACGAGTGTAGTTAATAGTGTGCTTTACTGCGTACTGTGTCATTTTAGTTTAAGGTTTTGGTTAAAATCTGTTTTTCCTTACCATCCAAGCCACAGTGAAATGGCGGTATCTGTCATCTTCTCAGCTGGAATAATGAAGTTACATCTTGGACTTCTTTAACTTAACCCATAGAGAAAAGAGGAATAGTTGAATAAATGTCAAATGCTCAGAAGGCAAGCTATACTAAGTGAAGAAGAAAAAGCTAAAATCAGAAAAGAGTATATAGATGCAGGGAAAAAGAACTTCAAGACATTATTATAAAAAAACAATCGACAGTATATGACGATGACATGGGAATTTTCCAGAGCACTGAAAGACTTAAGCCAAAGCAAGGCACCTGGAGCACAGGATACTCCCTCAAAACTATTGACATTCCTGTGAGAATATATGACAACAAAATTATTCCATCTTCTATGCAATGTATATGAGACAGGCGAGATACTGTGAGAGGTCCAGAAAAATCTAATAATACGAAGTCCAAAGACGGCAGGTGTTGACAAGTGTGAGTATTACTAAAGTAATAATCTGAGAAGACACATATGGAGAGTAATGACATCAGTTATGCATAGAAGATTTGGAAAAATGGTAGTGGCATTCCTTGGGGAAGGTCAGTTTGGTTTCCAGAGAAACCTAGGAACACACGAAGCAGTACTGACTCCACAATTTATCTTAGAAGAAAGGTTTGTGGGAGTGCAGAATTATTTACTAGGAACAGCTGAGTAAAACTGAAGCACTTCCCATGGCTGATGCAAGAGGTCGCTGAAGTGGGTCAGACCAGAGCCGACCAGACCAGGCCGCCTGCTTATACAGCGAGAACTGCCGCTGCGCTGCGAGGCCAGCTGAGGGACCAGAGTTGGGAGTATCAGCGCTATGCAGGAGAAGGGCAAAGCAATAGCAGTAATGATGGCCTAATCAAATCGGAGCCTGATTTTGTTGTGGCATACACGATAGAAACTGCCGCTGCAGCAAATCAAAGACGAGGCAAGTCCTTGTAAATACTCGTCATTTTTCATCAGTCCCAAGGAGGGGCCTATAACGATCTAATATTCTACGAATCTACGTAGATCAATCACTGAGCACTCTGCTGCTGCTATCTGCGACTCTACTGCTTGCATAAAGCCGGTGCTGTGGACTGAGTGCTCTCCAACCGCCAGGCCACCTGTGGTCTGCCCCAGCTTCTGCCAGCTTCCTACACTGGAGGTCAAGAAGTAAGAGCTTCTTATATTTTTGTAGGGCATGGATAGATGCTGACGCTTTCCTGAAAATTATAATTACGTGTAGCCGGCCAGCATGGCCGAGCGGTTCTAGGCGCTACAGTCGGGAACGGTGTGCCCGCTACGGTTGCAAGTTCGAATCCTGCCTCGAGCATGAATGTGTGTGATGTCCTTAGGTTAGTTAGGTTTAAGTGGTTCTAAGTTCTAGGGGACTGATGACTTCAGATGTTAAGTCCCATAGTGCTCAGACCCATTTGAACCATTTGTAGTTACGTGCTCAGTCCAGTTTAGATTTTCATCAAAAATGGTTCAAATGGCTCTGAGCGCTAAGGAACTTAACATCTGAGGTCATCAGTCTCCTAGAACTTTCAACTACTTAAACCTAACTAACCTAAGGGCAGCACACACATCCATGCCCAAGGCAGCACTCGAACCTGCGACCGTAGCGGTCGCGCGGTTCCAGACTGAAGCGAGATTTTCATCCATTACGCTTAAAGATAGTAGGGATCCCTGATGTTTCGGGCTAATGAGACTAGAATAACCAACCAGTACTAACTGGTTTTTGGGTGGTTTGAGCTTAAACCTGATATCCTGTGCCCATTTTCATAGTGCAGATAGGTCGGTATAGTGACTCTCAATAACTGTGTCCAGGTTAACTGGTTTTGCCCTTAGATACAACTGGAGATCATTAGCGTAAAAGTGCTATTTGAAATACGACAAAGCTACTGATAACATCACTGAAGTACAGTGAAAAGAATACAGGACCTAATTTCGAACCTTGGGGGGACGCCTGATACTACATGCCAATTACGACTTTAATGGTACCGGACAAGACGCTTGGCCGGAGAAATGTCAGGTACGAGCGAAACCATTGCAGTGCACACGGCGAGAAAGTTAGTCTGCTAAGTTTGGCAAGTAAAGTGTCGAAGCTGACAGCGTCAAAGACCTTACTGAATTGTAGGAAACACATGACTGTCATTTCTTGCGGATTCTTGCGGATTCAGGTCATCTGTTACCTTCATCAAGGCAAAAGTTGTGCTACGATGATTACGTAAGCCTGATTGGTATTCGTCTAGTAAGCTGTTTATAGTTAGGTTGTAAGTAGAGTGTTTAGGTTGTTATGTTGACAACGTCACGTAGCACTCTATATGCAAATCACTGACTGTGGTGTGTGAAGTCTGTGCCTGGTTTCCATTGTTGGAATATTCGCCATTGTAGTGTTGGGCAGTTGGATGTGAACAGCACGTAGCGCTGCGCAGTTGGAGGTGAGCCGCCAGTAGTGGTGGATGTGGGGAGTGAGATGGCGAGAGCGGATGATCTGGACGTGTGTCCATCAGAAAGAGTAAATTTGTAAGACTGGATGTCATGAACTGATATATATATTATGACTTTTGAACACTATTAAGGTAAACGCATTGTTTGTTCTCTATCAAAATCTATCATTTGCTAACTATGCCTACCAGTCTTTAGTGCCTTCCATAGTTAGAATCTTTTATTTAGCTGGCAGTATTGGCGTTCGCTGTGTTGCAGTAGTTCTAGTAACGAAGATTTTTGTGAGGTTAGTGATTCATGAAAGGTATAGGTTATTGTTAGTCAGGGCCATTCTTTTGTAGGGATTATTGAAAATCAGATTGCGTTACGCTAAAAATATTGTGTGTCAGTTTATTGATGATCTGAATAAGTAAAGAGAGAAACGTCAGTGCATGTTCAGTTTTGCTCAGCTGTTTGAAAATCAAATGACGTAAGAGGTTTATCAGCACAGTAATTCACTAATTTTTCGAAGCGGATGTTTCAAGGTAGTTTGTCAGCTGACTGTGGACTAAACGTTCTAAGGCTTTGGAGAGCGCAAGAAGAGTGCAAATAGATTGGTAATTAGAGGGTGCTGTTTCAACGTCCTTATTAGGCTGTGGCCTAACTAGTCACTGTTTCCGAGCCACAGGGAAAGCACTTGTGGTTAACTCATAGTGGGCACTAGAGGATCAATAATAAGCTTTAGTATTTGGACTTCGATGACATCGTTTCAGTAGATGCTGATAGGATAGGCACGACAGCTTTTCTGACATTGAAGCAAATGCACGCATAAGATACTGACTTGCCACAAATCTCCGTTAACGTAAAGAAGAAGTCACGTGGCCACCCGTTTACATTGAAACACTCGAACGACCATACAGTCTTAACGAGTCGGCGAGCGTCTGCTGATGCCACTATAGAAGCGAATGTACCCGAGTCGCCATAATATTTTCCTCCAACAGGTACGGAGGAGGGGGGATGGGAGAGATGTAGACGGAATCACTCCGCTAATCTGTATCGGAAATCAATGCTTGCCCCATCACGGCGCAGAGCGAATCATCAGCGCAGCTGCTCACGCCACCCTAAGGGCCCGAGACGTCGCGAGAAGAAAGAAGGGCCGAGAAGGGCTGCGCGCCCCTCCCCGCCTGCGGCCTTCGTGCCAGCCGGCTATTACCGGCAAATACAAAAATTTTAATTCGGCCCCGCAGCGCGCCGGGCGCTCCGACGAATAATGGGCCCGCGATTTAGCACTCACGACCCGATAAATCACTCCTAATCTGATTTCTTTAATTTTCGTATCAGAATGAAATTAGTCTGCGCGTGACATATTAAAATACTGGCCATTTATTCCAAATAAATCCGGCGCGCTCTTAATTCGCGCCGGCTGCGGCGTTCCTAATGATTCCTTCCTCCGTCCGCTGCGCCCGTATCGGGCCGTCGGCCGTCTCGGCCCTTTCGCCGCTAATGCCGACCAAAGGGTGAGTGGCCGAATGGCGTTCGCTAATTTTAAGACGACTGCAAACTTCTCCGACCGAATAACTAAGATATAGGCAATGATGAGCACGTCAGCGCCGAATAATTCTATTATACCATACACAGGTATAAAGAGACTATTTTGAGGTTTCCGTACCTCAATCGATAAATACGGAACCTTATAGGATCACTCTGTAGAGCGTCTGACAGTTTGAATGTCTGATAGCTGGGGCACGATTTTCTCACGAAGGGGTGGAAGTGTCAATTTGAAATTTACGGCACATACTAAGGTGTGCGGCCTCTCGCCGATACGAAAAATTTTAAGCTTCTTCGTCAGAGTAATCAATGGATACGGCGATTTACGTCAAATATTTCGATACTCGCAAACTCACTCATCAAAACATTTAAGGTACTTTACGTTCACCTTGTATCATGAAATTTGGCAAGAAGAAGGTTCAAATGGTTCAAATGGCTCTGAGCACTATGGGACTTAACATCTGTGGTCATCAGTCCCTTAGTTAGAACTACTTAAACCTAACTAACCTAAGGACATCACACACATCCATGCCCGAGGCAGGATTCGAACCTGCGACCGTAGCGGACGCGCGGTTCCAGACTGAAGCGCCTAGAACCTCTCGGTCACAACGGTCGGCCAAGAAGAAGGTTTCACAGTAAGAGTAAAGAAAAATATCCGAAAATTGTTAATGTGTAATTATGTCACACTGGCGTCCGTCTGTGTATCTGTTCGTCTGTCAATATTTTTTCCTCAGGAAGGTATCAAGTTGAAATTTATGTCACATGCTAATGTCTACACTCCCTTCTGGCGAGAAAAATTGAAAGAATCAAAAGATACGGCCATTTGTGCCATTTATTTCGACAGTCACTCTTCAAAACCTGAAGGGTACGTCCTCTTGACCTAGAGTCATGAAATTTGACGGGAAGCCAGGTTTCACAGTAAAAGTAAAAGAAAAAATACTGAAATTGTTGTTCTGAAATTATATCACAAAAAATATTTTTTTGTCCTTTGTTGGTCGCGTGTCTGAAATTATATCACAAAAAAATATTTGTTTGTCTTTTGTTGTTCGCCTGTCTGTTAAGTTCCATTTTTCTCAGGAACATGTGGAGGTATCAAATTGAAATTTATGTCAAATATTAATAGTATCTATAGTATCTTAGCTATGTAAATAATTTAAGCTTCTAGGTAAATTCTGGAAATTTGTGATAAGATCCTAAGGGACCAAACTTCTGAGGTCATCGGTCCGTAAGCTTACACACTACTTAATCTAACTTAAACTAACTCACGCTGAGGACAACACACACACCCATGTTCGAGGGAGGGCTCGAACCTCGAACGGGGATAGCCGCTCGGACCCTGACAAGGCACCTAAGACCACGCGGCTATCCCGCACGGCAAGCTTCTAGGTCAGTGAAATAAAAAGATCCAGAAATGTTAATGTTGTGGTCTTCAGTCCGAAGGCTCGTTTGACGCAGCTCTCTAGGCTACTGTATCCTGTGCAAGCCTCTTCATCTACGAATAACTGCTCTCTTACATTCTTCTGAATCTGCTTAATATAAGTCTCCCTCTATGATTGTTAACCCCCACACTTCCCTCCAATACGAAATTTGTGGTCCCTTGATGTCTCAGAATGTGTCGTATCTGCCAATTGCTTCTTTTCGTCAAACTATGCCACAACTTTCTTGTCTCCCCAGTATTCAGGAGCTCCTCAGTACTTTCGTGATCTAGGCACCTACCATCCGGTAATGTATGGTACATACTTCGATGCTCGCTTACTCAGTGGTCGGAAAGCTATAGATGAACTATCTACGTAGAGTTTGGTCCTGGGAATCTCGCGGTAAAAAGCGTGCTTATAAACCGAGAGGTTGCGGGGTCGAATCTCGGTTGGATCACGGTTTCTTCAGTATTCGTTTTAATCTAGTCTTCACTCCTCAACGATGTGAGGAGTTGCAAGAACAACACGTGTTTCTTATTCCACAATGAACTGTAGATCCCGTTTCCGCTGTTGGATCACTGGGTTAGGTTAGGGACATCCATGTCACCGAAGTGGCGTCCAATAGAAACACTTGCACCAGGCCATTGAACCACACAAAATTATTATTATTATTACTATGTATATACTTCATTAGGTTTGTACGGAACCCTCAGGCAGCGAGTCACACACGCACTTGCCGGTATTTTTTAATTTTTTAAATACAGCGTATATCAAAAACGATCATCCTATATCATATAAATGAAGATAAAAACTTGGGGTGCATTTACCTTCGCACTGGCTGTAAGTTGTTGGTTCACATAAGTGGAAGTAGGGGTCTCCCTCATTGGGTTAAGTGGCTCGCTGCCGCGTTCATTATCAATTTTGCTTGTTGACGAATGGTACAAAATGGCTCTGAGCACTGTGGGACTTAACACCTGTGGTCATCAGTCCCCTAAAACTTAGAACTACTTAAACCTAACTAACCTAAGGACATTACACACATCCATGCCCGAGGCAGGATTCGAACCTGCGACCGTAGCAGTCGCGCGGTTCCGGACTGAGCGCCTGAACCGCTAGACCACCGCGGCCGGCTGTTGACAAATGCATCCAAATGAAAGTGGGTTTCGTCGCTAAACCAAACCACATAGCGCATACTAATTCCCTTCATGCCCCGCAGCCAACCATGCAGTTTGAAAGTCTTAACGAAAACCATTCAGTAGTCCAATAATAATTGTCACCCTGTAAAAAGACGTGACTGTGAGAAGCAGGACACTACTAATACTTAATCCGAACACGTTTCTGTTATTCATCCGCATCAACTTACGTTTTTCTACGTTTCGAACCAGCTGTACTCACCACACCATGTAGAGTTTTGTTAATCTTTTATCCTCCTACAGTCACTCAACTTCAACACCTTCCCGTAGACTACAGCCTCATCAGCAGACAGCCGCAGATTGCTGCCTCCCCTGCCCGCCTGATCTTTTATGTATACAGAAAATAATAGCGGTCCTATCACTCTTCCCTTGGCACTGCTGACGATACCCTTGTCTCTGATGAACATTCCCCGTCGAGGACAACTTGCTGGGCTCCAGCAAGTCTTCAGCACCATGGCACTACGGAAACCAAAGTCAAAGTGCACCCCCTCAACAGCTGGAACACCTCATTGATCAAACATACTGAATAAATGCATGTGGTATTTTTTTCTCAACGACATATTTTAAAATTTTAATTCGCTATTGGTTTTGGATGTTTTCTTTGTGATTATGACACAGTTTGATTAAAACAAGGGATAGGTTTACAGGACATATACTGAGGCGTCAATATGTTAATGGAAGATTATGGCTAGAGTGCGGTAAGCTAGTCCAGATGGATGTGATTTGGAGAAGTCGTCAGAGTTCATGAAACATGCACAGGATAGGCAACAGTGGAGAATTGCTTCAGTCCAGTCATTGCATTGTAGTCTACAACAACAATAACGGAGTTTGTTATCGATTTCACAGGACTATGTCTTCTACACAAAACAAGACAGAAACTTGGGATGATTTTTAACTTATAGGACAACAACAATTTTATTCTGAAAACAAGTATCCGTCTTTAAGAAGATATTTTTTTGCTTGCAGGGATGTACAATATTTTTTACAATTACACTTAGGATCAAGGTTTTCGTTTACCTCTACAAATGTTCAACTTTCCGTCCACCAGACATTCGACAAACGTCCAGACCATATTCAAACTCGTCCCGCACTTTTGCGAGCATGTCTGGAGCTGCTAATCTATACAGGGTGCTACAAAAAGGTGCGAACGAACTTTCAGGAAACATTCCTCACACACAAAGAAAGAAAATATGTTATGTGGACATGTGTCCGGAAACGCTTACTTTCCATGTTAGAGCTCATTTTATTACTTCTCTTCAAATCACATTAATCATGGAATGGAAACACACAGCAACAGAACGTACCAGCGTGACTTCAAACACTTTGTTACAGGAAATGTTCAAAATGTCCTCCGTTAGCGAGGATACATGCATCCACCCTCCGTCGCATGGAATCCCCGATGCGCTGATGCAGCCCTGGAGAATGGCGTATTGTATCACAGCCGTCCACTATACCAGCACGAAGAGTCTCTACATTTGACACCGGGGTTGCGTAGACAAGAGCTTTCAAATGCCTCCATAAATGAAAGTCAAGAGGGTTGAGCCCAGGAGAGCGTGGAGCCCATGGAATTGGTCCGTCTCTACCAATCCATCGGTCACCGAATCTGTTGTTGAGAAGCGTACGAACACTTCGACTGAAATGTGCAGGAGCTCCATCTTTCATGAACCACATGTTGTGTCGTACTTGTAAAGGCACATGTTCTAGCAGCACAGGTAGAGTATCCCGTATGAAATCATGATAACGTGCTCCATTGAGCGCAGGGGGAACAACATGGGGCCCAATCAAGACATCACTAACAATGCCTGCCCAAACCTTCACAGAAAATCAGTGTTGATGACGTGATTGCACAATTGCGTGCGGATTCTCGTCAGTCCACACACGGTGATTGGGAAAATTTAAAATTTGATCACGTTGGAATGAAGCCTCATCCGTAAAGAGAACATTTGGACTGTGCGCTGATATGAAACTTCCTGGGAGATGAAAACTCGGGACCTTTGCCTATCGCGGGCAAGCGCTCTACCGACTGAGCTACCCAACCACGACACACACCCCGTCCTCACAGGTTTAATTCCGCCACCAACCACGACACACACCCCGTCCTCACAGGTTTAATTCCGCCAGTACCTCGTCTCCTACCTTCCAAACTTGGGTAGCTCAGTCGGTAGAGCGCCTGCCCGTGAAAGGCAAAGGTGCCGAGTTCGAGTCTCGGTCCGGCACACAGTTTTAATCTAGCAGGAAGTTTCATATCAGCGCACACTCCGCTGTAGAGTGAAAATTTCATTTTAGAAACATCCTCCAGGCTGTGGCTAAGCCATGTCTCCACAATATCCTTTCTTCCAGGAGCGCTAGTTCTGCAAGGTCCGCAGGAGAGCTTCTGTGAAGTTTGGAAGGTAGGAGACGAGGTACTGGCGGAATTAAAGCTGTGAGGACGGGGCGTGAGTCTTGCTTGGGTAGCTCAGTCGGTAGAGCGCTTGCCCGACAAAGGCAAAGGTCCCGAGTTCGAGTCTCGGTCCGGCACACAGTTTTAATCTGCCAATCTGAAGGTAGTTGGAATGACCCTGTGCCAGGCACTTAAGTGTGAATTGAAGAGTATTCATGTACAAGATGCAGATATAGAGATACGTGTAGTGAATTTACTGCTGTTGCTTTGCGCCATCGCAGTGCGCTGGAAGCCGGCCGCGGTGGCTGAGAGGTTCTAGGCGCTTCAGTCCGGAACCGCGCTACTGATACGGTCGCGAGTTCGAATCCTGCCTCGGTCATGTATGTGTGTGATGTCCTTAGGTTAGTTAGGTTTAAGTAGTTCTAAGTTCTAGGGGACTGATGACCTTTGATGTTCGGTCCCATAGTGCTCAGAACGATCTGAACCATCAGTGAGCCGGAAGTTGTTGCAAGCAGAGGCGCATAGACGGAATCCTTCGCAACCCCATACACGAAGAGAAAACATGTACCATGGGATCTGGTGACGTTGGAGTTCAACGGTGCAATTCTAGATCCTGCACCTGTTAAGCCGATTGATAGTGAGGCCCTACTGCACATGATAGCCTCAATTTGTCATTTGTAACGGAATTTCATCCGCTGGATTGGAAAACAAAAAGTGTTCTGTTGCTGCGCGTCGCCGTAGCCATGTCGACTCGACCTGCGTCCCTGGAGGAAAGGCGATATTCTTTTAGACAAACACAAATGAAAAAAAAAAAATTAGAAAACCGACGTTTGAAGCTCAGTGCAAAATGATTCTACTGCCCCCAAATATATATTTCGCTTAAGGAGCACGAATATGGGAGATACTAGGGATCATACGGAAGGATATATATAGTCGTTTTTCCAACGATGTCTTTGCGAGTGGTGCAGGAAAGGAAATGACTAGTCGCACACATCGTACGGGGGCTCGCGGAATAGTCTATGTATGTACACTCCTGGAAATTGAAATAAGAACACCGTGAATTCATTGTCCCAGGAAGGGGAAACTTTATTGACACATTCCTGGGGTCAGATACATCACATGATCACACTGACTGAACTACAGGCACATAGACACAGGCAACAGAGCATGCACAATGTCGGCACTAGTACAGTGTATATCCACCTTTCGCAGCAATGCAGGCTGCTATTCTCCCATGGAGACGATCGTAGAGATGCTGGATGTAGTCCTGTGGAACGGCTTGCCATGCCATTTCCACCTGGCGCCTCAGTTGGACCAGCGTTCGTGCTGGACGTGCAGACCGCGTGAGACGACGCTTCATCCAGTCCCAAACATGCTCAAGGGGGGACAGATCCGGAGATCTTGCTGGCCAGGGTAGTTGACTTACACCTTCTAGAGCACGTTGGGTGGCACGGGATACATGCGGACGTGCATTGTCCTGCTGGAACAGCAAGTTCCCTTGCCAGTCTAGGAATGGTAGAACGATGGGTTCGATGACGGTTTAGATGTACCGTGCACTATTCAGTGTCCCCTCGACGATCACCAGAGGTGTACGGCCAGTGTAGGAGATCGCTCCCCACACCATGATGCCGGGTGTTGGCCCTGTGTGCCTCGGTCGTATGCAGTCCTGATTGTGGCGCTCACCTGCACGGCGCCAAACACGCATACGAGCATCATTGGCACCAAGGCAGAAGCGACTCTCATCGCTGAAGACGACACGTGTCCATTCGTCCCTCCATTCACGCCTGTCGCGACACCACTGGAGGCGGGCTGCACGATGTTGGGGCGTGAGCGGAAGACGGCCTCACGGTGTGCAGGACCGTAGCCCAGCTTCATGGAGACGGTTGCGAATGGTCCTCGCCGATACCCCAGGAGCAACAGTGTCCCTAATTTGCTGGGAAGTGGCGGTGCGGTCCCCTACTGCACTGCGTAGGATCCTACGGTCTTGGCGTGCATCCGTGCATCGCTGCGGTCCGGTCCCAGGTCGACGGGCACGTGCACCTTCCGCCGACCACTAGCGACAACATCGATGTACTGTGGAGACCTCACGCCCCACGTGTTGAGCAATTCGGCGGTAAGTCCACCTTGCCTCCCGCATGCCCACTATACGCCCTCGCCCAAAGTCCGTCAACTGCACATACGGTTCACGTCCAAGCTGTCGCGGCATGCTACCAGTGTTAAAGACTGCGCTGGAGCTCCGTATGCCACGGCAAACTGGCTGACACTGACGGCGGCGGTGCACAAATGCTGCGCAGCTAGCGCAATTCGACGGCCAACACCGCGGTTCCTGGTGTGTCCGCTGTGCCGTGCGTGTGATCATTGCTTGTACAGCCCTCTCGCAGTGTCCGGAGCAAGTATGGTGGGTCTGACACACCGGTGTCAATGAGTTCTTTTTTCCATTTCCAGGAGTGTAGATGTAGAGATAGATGAAGACAAATTTCGCCAATAAAAAAGGTATTAATTTTACGGCCGCAGCTACAGGTGAACGTGTATATCTCATCCAGAACCGCAGGAACTGTGAAGGTGAGTGAAAAATTTGCGCTCGTGAGCATGTAAATCAGAGGGACCTATCTAGTTGCGCGTAGCATCACCTTTTCTAGTGGCGTGGACTCCACGAGACAACGGCTGGAGAATAATTTGGAACCATCACCTGCAACACACGGAGACCATGGGTCGTTGATCACTCGAGGGCGAGAACACGTGATCTATGGCGACACACGAGCACTATCGCGTTTTAATATTGTCAGGGGTATCGATTTGTTCATCATAATATTTCGAGACAGGAAGGTATCTGTTTGTTCATCTATTTATTGGGACGGGCGACATCGGTCAGTCCATTCATAATTTTGGAGAGGCGAGACACTATGTATTCCTTAGTTGAGTGTAGTTATGCCAAATTCAAGCGAGTTTTGTGACAAACTGCAAATGATAATTGTTTACAACGTGCCACAGTGGTGTTGAGGAGGTAGAGTCGGGAAGCTACTAGAAACTGGCCTATAGAAACCACCTAAGCTACAGCGCATGCGCGGTGCGCGAGATTTTCAATATTTACTGTGTCTCTGCGCACCAACTACTGGTACTAATGAGAAAACCAGTAGGACCTGTTTAGTAGTGAATTGTACGTTGTTTTTGTACTGGGCTACGATTTCGCTACAGGCTTCGCTTTTCGAGTTATTCAAGAAAAATGTACGAAGGTGTACCGACGGTGGCGGCCCCACACTTAAATGCAACCTGTCACGATTTTTAGTGTGTTATTCATGGCACTCCCCCCTGTCACCGTACAAAATTTTGCGACTACATGAGGTGTTTCCCATAATCAAAATTTTTTCATCTTCATTGACTGCATTATTATGCCACCATCTTAGTGGGCTATTTCGTTAACATTCTTAATTTAAAAATTCCCGTGAGGGTGTTGAAAGAAGAAAAGGCTTTTGTAAACGTGTGTATAAACTAATTACGTTTACCAGACGAAAAAAAGCGATTTAATTGTTATTTTTATGCTTTTAAAAATCACAAAATTGTGGGGTACAGTTCACAGGAACGTCTGTTTTGCAATTTCTGGGTGGACAATGAAGTTGGGGCCTTGGAAATGAAGACCAAAAAGATGAATATGGGAAATACTTCGTGTTGTCACAACTTTTTAGACAGTGGTAGGAGGGAGTGTCATGAAAAACGTACTAATAGTTCTGACCGGTGGCGGTAAACATCCTACAAAGAAGGTCTTATTCATTTTTTCTCTAGGACCAATAGTTTGTGTGCAGAGAGCGACAGAATATTGAAAATCTCGGCTACCGCGCATGCTCTGTAGCTTAAGTATTTGTCGTAGGCCAATTTGAGGTATTTTTCCGACTTGATAGACCACATGTGTCGTATATCTAATTGTTCGTCTTGACTTCTACACCAGTGTCGAAGTTGTAAACAATTATCGTTTACACCCAATACATCTTTGTCGAATTGTAATTCATTAAAAAACATAAATTTAATGGACTACCTTCTTCTGTAACATCATATACTTGACGGAGTTTTTTCTAGTTATTACATAAAACTTGAAAATGTACGTTTCAGATCAGAGATATATATGTTATTTCTGCTTTAACGCTATATTTGGCAGACGCTTGCTTTGTACAGCTACGTTTCAGAATTCAAAAGCGGTATGTGAGATGTCATCTGGAGATCTTTTATATCCGTAAATAAAAAAGCCATCAAGGAAAAATATGTTTGAGAAAAATTTATTAATTGAAATACATGTGCCCCTATATAATAGTGAAGGTCAATGTAATGTATATGGGAACGAATTTTGATGGATCTTCAAAAAATGTATGTCACACTGTATGACTTCAAAAATGCCTATTTTTTCTGGTGCTCCCGATTTCCTTAGCTAATATCTTTTATTCAACGTGCTGTAAATCCATTTAACTCGCGAATACAGCAAAAAATTTCATTACTGGAGCACTGACTGCAAACTGGGAAATTTCGATTGCGGTGCAGCGATACATAAAGCATTATCACAGTATTCTGAGACGATGGAGCGATGCATTATCTTTCAGAAGGCGCGTGCCACCAGTGGGTTTCTGTAGATTAACAAACGGATGAACAAGATACGACGTAAGTTGAATTGAAATAAATCGAATGTATTGTTACAGTAATATAGCCTACAATGTTTACTGTTATGGTATCTTGCTTAGAATAGTCTACAGTTTAAAAACTACTGTAGATCGTATTCTTCTAAATAAGTACTTGAATTTTCAATAAAATGTGACTCGCTGTTTGTTGCCTGGTAACAGTTGTCTTACCCAGATGCCCTACCTTTTCACTTTCAGGAAACAATATTTCTTGGCCCAAAGAGTTTTTTTCTGACGTCAACATGTAGGGTGATTCTCACACTTAATGTACAAAATAGGTAAAAAACGAGATAAAATATATAATTAAAATGTTAAATTAATAAGTAATTTAAAAAAGAAATATGAGAGTAGCACTGCCAGCTCTAAATGACCCTCGATGTTTCAGTATAAAAGAAAAGCAAAGATATTTTCCAGTCCTCCAGTTTTCCATACGTGATTATGTAACATTTCAGTTTGCTAAGAATCCAACGAATGCAGGTAACACCCAAGGGAAAGTAGTGATAAGAATATTATAAATTTAATTTCAGTTTTTATATTTCTTGCTGAATAAATTTGATTCATCAATTACCCCCTGCTTTGCAGGCTGTGTTCGCTTCCGGCTCATAGAAAGTAAAATCCAGGAAACACATCCATGCGCAGACGGGCTAATATCTTTTCTTTCCACGTCTCTTCGTTCAGGTTCTGTGCATGGAGCTTCAGGACACGTCCCACGCCGTCTCCATGTTGACATTCTATAATTACGTCAGTAGCGTAGCTTTACCTTCTACTGCAACTTCCTGCGCTCTTCATCGTTTTGTTGTGAACAGCTTCAACACGGTCAATGCAATGTTTTTTCTGAGGCTGCTCCAATTTATCTTTCCTTCTGGTAGATTTATAATTCCTTCAAGTAAACGTTATTAGTCATTTCGTTAAGCCAACAGCGTTCTTTCCTCAATACTATAGAACCTGTTTTATTCTGAAATAAATTTCTATCATTATCTGTCAGAACTGAATGTCTACTACGTTTACAAACCACGTGATTCAGTATTCCTTCGCAGTTTTAGCTTAGCTATATCGATTTGTAAAACGATGAAATTCAATAAAATTTACTTTCGCAAAATCGGTATACCATTCTAATTAACTAGTTTGCCTGGCTAATACAAAATATAAAATTAATCTTTCATGTGTTTAATATCCAAATTCCTTCCCTAGGGCAAAAGCAATCTTACCGTACGAAAGCTAGGCATCAAAAACATTTTGTCGTTATACACTAGCACACACCGTACTCAGCCACCACTGCTAGTGAAAAGAATAGGTCATATTGTAAGTGCCGGCAGGAGTGGGCGATCGGTTCTAGGCGCTACATTCTGGAACCGCGTGACCGCTACGGTCGCAGCTTCGAATCTTGCCTCGGGCAGTTACGATCGGACCTGAAGATGACAGCTTAGCCTGTTGAAACCGACTGTCTTGAACTAGAAGAATATTTTATGCGTACTGGGCTGTTGAATGGTTTTTTTATGTAGTTATGAATGATACTATATTTAGACGTGTTCTATAGTAAGAAGATTAATAAAATTAATCATTAAACATCGTCTTCTAGTGCAGAAGCCACACGGTTTCTTCATTTACCCAGCGTGATATTTTGTGTCATCTTTCGGAAGAGCAAAGATACACATATTATTGTTACACGATGTGCTGATTTCGGCCAAATTAACCATTTTCATGAGATCCTAAAAAAAGAAAAAATAGTTACTAACGCTTAAGCATGGTTTTATTACCATGTCATTGAGAAGAATGTCAAAGATTTTACCGTTAGCCTACAATAGATGAATTTATTTCACGAATATGCACATAATATCCAAATTTAATGTGCATCTGCACACAAAAATTTCAGCTGATGTTTCAAGACTTTCAAACTTCTTGCTAGTTAATAAAGAGAAGGAAAGGAACACATACTCAGTTAATATTTCTGCTTGGAATTTCTACTTTCGGTTATAGTGTGGCTGCAAGCGAGGGCAGAGAAGAGTGCAAATGACCACCCGAGAGCAAAGTATTTCTTACATTTAATAAAAGAATTTTTTTTTCATTATCGAATGCTACAATAATGCGTTCGCTACGCTAGTCAAGATAGACACGGAGCCCACGCCCACCACACTAGTACAAATTTATATGCCAACCAGCAACGTAGATGCCGGCTGGGGTGGCCGAGCGGTTCTAGGCGCTACAGTCTGGAACCGCGCGACCGCTACGGTCGCAGGTTCGAATCTTGCCTCGGGTATGGATGTGTGTGATGTCCTTAGGTTAGTTAGGTTTAAGTAGTTTCTAAGTTCTAGGGGACTGATGACCTCAGAAGTTAAGTCCCATAGTGCTCAGAGCCATTTGAGCCAGATACGTAGATGATGAAGGCATTGAGGAAATGTACGACGAGATAAAAATTATTCAGATAGTTAAGGGAAACGAAAATTTAATAGTGATGTGGGTTTTGAATTCGTCAGTAGGAAACGGAAGGGAAAGAAAATAGTAGTTGAAAATGGATTAGGGGAAAGGAATGAAAGAGGAAGCCTCCTGGTAGAGTTTGGCAGAGAGAATAATTTAATTATTGCTGACAGTTGGTTGTATACGTAGAAGAAACCTGGAGACACCAGAAAGTTTCAGACTGATTATATATTGGTAAGACAGAGATTTAAGAACCAGATTTAAATTGTAAGTCATTTCCAGGGGCAGATGTAGACCCTGACCACGGTTTACTGGTTATAAACTGAGGATTAAAAGTGAAGAAATTGGAAAAGGGTGGTAAATTAAGGAGATGGAATCTGGATAAGTGAACCGGAGATTGCTGAGAGTTTCAGTGAGAACATTAGGCAACGATTGACAAGAACGGGGGAAAAAATACAGTAGAAGAAGAATGTGTAACTTCGCGAGATGAAATAATGAAGGCAACAGGAGATAAATAAAGTAGGTAAAAGGACGAGGGCAAGCAGAAACCTTTGGGTAACACAAGAGATACTGAGTTAAATTGATGAAAGGAAGAAATATAAAAATGCAGTAAATGATGCAGATGAAAGGGAATACGAACGTTTAAAAAATGAAATTGAAAGGCTATGCAAAATTGCTAAGCAGGAATGGATAGAGGACAAATATAATGATTTAGAGGTATATTCAACTAGGGAAAGATAGATACCGCCAAAAGGAAAATTAAAGAGGCCTTTGGGGAAAAGAGAAGCAGCTGTATGAATATTGGGAATTCATATGGTAAGCCAGTCCAGACAAAGAAGGGAAAACAGGAAGGTGGTAGGAGTATATAGAGGGTCTATACAAGGGAGATGAACTTAAAAGCAAAATTATGGAAGGAAAAATGGATGTAGATGAAAAGGAGATGGGAGATATGATACCGAGAGAAAAATTTGACAAAGCACTGAAAGATCTAATTCCAAAGAAGCCCCCGGCAGTAGACGATATTCCGTCAGCCAGATAGTCCTCGGAGAGACACCCATGACAAGGGTGAAATACTCTAAGACTTCGAGAAGAATGTAGTAATTCCAATTCCAAAGAAAACAGTTGCTGACAGGCGTGTAAATTACCGTACTATCAGTTCAATAAGTCACGGTTGCAAAATACTAACACGAATTCTTTACAGGAGAATGGAAAAACTAATAGAAGCCGACCCCGGGGAAGATCAGTTTGGATTCCAGAGAAATGCAATAACATGCGAGGCAATACTAACCCTACAACTTATCTTACAAGAAAGGTGAAAGAGAGGCAAACCTACGTTTATGCATTTGTAGATTTGGAGAAGGTTTTGACGTTGTCGACTGGAATACTCTGAAATTTTGAAGGCAGCAGGGTCCAAATACAGTGAACGAAATGCTATTTACAGCTTGTACAGAAACCACACGCAGTTATAAGAGTCGAGGGGCATGAAAGCGTAGCAGTGGTTGAGAAGGGAGTGAGACAGGGTTGCAGCCTTCTATCGATGTTATTCAATCTGTACTTTTAACGAGCAGTAGAGGAAACTAAGGAAAAATTTGGAGTTGGAACTAAAGTCCAGGGAGAATAAAAAAAACTTTGAGGTCTGACGAAGACATTGTAATTCTGTCAGAGACAGCCAATGACTTGGAAGAGAAGTTGAACGGAATTGACACTGTTTTGAGAGGAGGATATAAGATGAACATCAGAGAAAGCAAAATAAGAATAATGGAATGTAGAATAATTAAACCAGTCGATGCTGATGGAGTTAGATTAAGAAACGAGACACTTAGAATACTAGATGAGTTTTGCTATTTGGCCAGAAAAATAACTGATGATGGCCGAAGTAGAGGGGATATAAAATGTAGACTAGCAACGGTAAGAAAATTATATCTGAAGAAGAGAAATTCACGAACATCGAATATAGATTTAAGTATTAGGAAGTCTTTCCTGAAAGTATTTGTCTGGAATGTAGGCATGTGTGAAAGTGAAGCATACAAGATAAACAATTTAGAAAAGAAGAGAATAGAAGCTTTAGGAATGTAGTGCTATAGAAGAATGTTGAAAATCGGCTGTGTAGATCACGTAACTAATAGGGAGGTACTGATTAGAATCGGGGAGACAAGAAATCTGTGTCACAGATTGAGCAAAAGAAGGGATCTGTTGAGAGGACACATTCTCAGACATCAAGGGATGACGAATTTAGTATTGGAGGGAAATGTGTGTGGGGGGGGGGGTAAAAATCGTCTAGGGAGACCATGAGATGAATACAGTAAGTAGTCTCAGAAGGATGTAGGTTGCAGTAGTTATTCGGAGACGAAGAGACTCGCACATGATAGGATAGCGTGAACAACTGCATCAAACCAGCCTTCTGACTGAAGACCACAGCAACACATCAACAACAATTACCAAATGGTCGTGTGTCAAACAGGTAACAGAAACGTTCAGAGGTACCTGTAGTTTTATTTGCGAATGCATCTTCGTCAGTACGGCTATCTCAGACAACGTGCTTTGTATGTGCTGCGATGTTGATAATAGCTAACGTCGGAGGTTTCTCTGACGAGATTAACGAACAGGCAGAATTCGGCGAGGGCATACGGTAGCTTCCAGGAAGCTGCTTGGAGGGGACCATGGTAACACCGTGCCGGTTGCTCTCTGCGTGCTGCATGAGCTGAAGTGTGCGGATGCTTCTGCGCGAACCGCGATCTTCAATATTTTTTAATATAATTAGGGTGGAATAATAATGTTCCGAACTACTCTTGCGATATCAGATTGATGATTAGAAAATCACAGGTGTGGTAACCGCTTCATGATAGACACGAGGACATAAGCGTTAAGTCTGTTTGTACTCGATTTTACAGGAGAGATTATCATGATAATTATTTCGAGGGGTCAGACTTTCATTCAAAGCGCACGATCAATGATGCAGTTCGTCGTGTTCAGATAATGACCACACGCTAAGTATTTACACTGAGATAACAAAAGTCATGGCATAGCTAATGTAAACATATACAGATGGCGACAGTATCGAATACAAAAGGTATAAAAGGGCAGTGCATTGGCCGAGTTGTCATTTGCAATCAGGTGAGTCATGTGAAAAGATTTCCGATATGACTAGAATCTCGCGACCGAAATTAACAGACATTGAACGCGGAACAGTAGTTGGAGATAGACGTGTCTGTCATTCCATTTCGGAAATCGTTGGGGAATTCAATATTGTGAGAGCCACAGTGTCGTAACCACATCAGTTGGTCTATAGACAACTGGACTACAATAACCTGGTTAGATGAGGCTCGATTTCAATTGGTAAGAGCCGATGGTAGGGTCAGAGCATAGCTCAGACGCTACGAGGCCGTGGAGCCAAGTTGTCAACAAGGCTGGAGGTGACTCCATAATGGTGTGGACTGTGTTTATACTGACTGGGTTCTCTGTGCCAACTAAACCGATCATTGAGTGGAAATGGTTATGTTAGGCTACTTGGAGGCTCTTTGGAGCCATTCAACAATGGAATTTCTATGAATAACAATCCACAATGTTTTGGCTACCCAGATAGCCTACAATAATACCATCGAACATTTATGGAACATAATCGAGAGGTCAGTTCGTGTACAAAATCCTGCACCGGTAAAACTTTTGCAATTATGGACGGCTGGAGAGGCAGCAGGGCTCAATATTTCTGCTGGGGACTTATAACGATTTGTTGAGTCCACGCCACGTTGAGTTGCTGCGCTAGAGAGGGCGAAAGGAGCTCCGACACTATATTAGGAGTTATGCCACGACTTTCGGCACCTCAGTATAATGTCATCTAAGCTGACTGGTGGCCAGTAATTTCTCGCCAAGCATATTGACAGGAAGTTTTTGTCTCATCTCCTTACTTCTAAACAGTAAACGGAAGTCACGTAGGAATTTTTAGACGAATATGTGTGTTGTTGTACCGAGTGGTTTTAATTAAACTGCGGCTACTCACGGAGATCTAGTGTGAGCTGTAATTATCGTATGACAGCGAAACTTGGTAAATATGCCAATGCGTTAATGTGGAACCGATTATGCTAAAAATGGTTTCAGTTTTGGCCTATAGGTGCAGATATGGCGCTGTAGATGATTTCGTCGACATCTGCGCTGCTCAGCTGAACAAAATGTGAAAGTGGCAATCAACAGTAATATCGACATTTTGCCTTTCTGACTTGTTTGAACTTTTCTGTCCATGTTACTTTCCTAATCGTTACATATGGATACATTTCTATAGTCCTTTCTTGCATTCACAGTCCCATATTTGCAGCTGGTGGCCTAAATCTGATCTAATATTTTTCCAGCGGGAATCAGTTCCGCGTTAAGGCATTAGCATATCTACCAAGTTCCGCTGCCATACGGTAGTTACAACTCACACTGGACCTCCTTGAGTGGCTGCACTTTAATTATAACCATGTGACATTACCATGGTTTCTGTATTCCAGGCTTGCCTCACGTAGTCGTAGCTTGTCTAAAGAGGCATGCGTTTGAGACTTACAAAGTAACTGGGTCACGTTAACGACGTTTCTTCTTTCTGTATTGAGCTTAAATGTTTTGATGAAGTAATCATTGGTTCACATTAATTTAGGACTTCACACTCCTAGTTTGAGAGTGGAAAACCACCTTGCACAAATAAGCGCAATATGTGGCACAGAAGCGTGAATTATTTCAGATACAACAGCAGGCGATTGTATTTTAGGTACCGTTGCAGAGCGTATCTTCCACTGCGCAGGCAATATTTTCAATTTAAGGGCCAAGAGGAGCAATATCTTTTGTGTGTTTTAAGGTGGGAGAAGATATATTAAGTTCTTCGTAAGTTTAAAGTTGAATCATTAACTGTTCGACGCATGGATTAATTTAACACGCAGATTTAGGATATGTTGAGGGCTTGACCCACAGTATTACATAATTTGAAGATGAAGAAAGTTACAGTCGAAATTTCAGGTTAAAAAAATCTGCACTGAAAGTTCCAGCGCTCATAACAATTTTGTTACAAAAGCGTGTTCAAAATGGTTCAAATGACTCTGAGCACTATGCGACTTAACTTCTGAGGTCATCGCTCGCCTAGAACTTAGAACTAATTAAACCTAACTAACGTAAGGACATAACACACATCCATGCCCGAGGCAGGTTTCGAACCTGCGACCGTAGCGGTCGCTCGGTTCCAGATTGTAGCGCCGAGAACCGCACGACCACTCCGGCCGGCTACAAAAGCGTGTAATCGCGAACATTTTTCCCAGGGAAGAGATTGATGGCAAAAGCAAAGCAGGCGAAAGACTAACCACTTCATAAATGAAACACAAATAACTTGCTTGTGATTACCCTCTAAGGCAAGAGAAGCGTTCAGGAACTTTGGGAGCGTGTTGGTTCGTCTTCAAACAAGCACTCAGACCATGCCGGAAGTGCGATTTGGGACGAAAAATACTGTGGATGTTTATCGTTGTTCAAAAGATGCAGAGACGACATCTGCGATTACAACAAAGTGTAGGCTTTACATGAAATGTTATATCGTTTAATTCCAAGGGAAGACTGTCCACTACTAACAATGAATTTGTTCCCCATCTTCCTGGAGAAAATATCAGGAAAGCTTCTTGGAGTTTACGCAGTTCGTATGGCAGCGTGGCACTGATTGGTTTGTAGAAAACAGGCTGATAACCCCGTTTACAGCGTAACTTAAACAGACGTTGCCATCAGTGGAGATGCGAGTCGCGCTCCAGCTGGGATAGAAAGTGACAGAGAGAGAGCGAAGGCGGGAGAGGTGGAGAGGGAGAGACAGAGAGAGAGGGAGAGAGAGGGAGAGGGAGAGGGAGAAGGGGGTGGGGAGGCTGAGAATAGTGGGGCAAGGCGAGCGACGGGGAATCATCTTGTTGATCGCGTAGCGACGGAGCTCGTATCGACAGCTGTGTGCTGTCCCACGCATTAGTAACGGTCGCGACGTGACGACCAACTTCGATAGATCGATACGCCTTTCAGCGGGGCTCCCCCGCCTCAGGTCATTACAACCGCCGCCGGCGCCGGCGCCAGCGCCGCCGCAGCTGCCGCAGACATCCATTTCCATCATTGCCGAGGATCGGGGAGCACTCGGTCGTCGCCCGCCATTGTCGCTGGAGAACGCGTGATTGAAAGGCTCCAGCCGGTAGCTCCAGCTTCAGGTATGCGATTGTCAACTACACGCACCCGCCGCGTCTTCCTTTCCGGGGCCTGTACGTCGATGCGTGCGTCAAAGGCTCCGGAGTGGGAATATACGCTCGCACGTGCTTTCTTTCTCCAGCGCTACCTGTCAGCGCGCGCGCTTTGCCGGCGCTGGAGGGGTCCCGGCATTCAGACATCGGTCCCCGCGTCCTGTGCGGGCGGTCCTCGGTGGATTTTACTCCATTACCGTTTATTACAGTTTTCCATTTGGAGCCGAGCGAGCGGCGAAAAACCTGGGAGGGTGTCCGCTTAGCGGAAGACAGTCCTTACGAACAAAAAGGTATTGATATTGTATCCAAGAGTGAGAAAGGAGAGATGTGAAAAAAAAGAAGAAAAGAAAAAGCGAAGCAGGGACAGTTCTCTCGGAGCTCTAAGCAACTGCTGAGCAAAAAAAGTAATCACTTCTTCGACGGAAGTAACTCAACTGATGAGAAGCACTGTCGTTTGAAACACGCCGTATTTTGCCAAACTGGCGTTCCCTAAGAGAAGTGCATTACCAGAACGGATTAGGAGCGGAAACGCAACGAGTTTCTCTCTGCGTTATGTTAGAAAACATTTCCTTACACAGATCCTACGTATGTAAATATTTCGTCCTTCTTTCTTCCATGCTCATGAAGAAAGTGGTGCATTTATCTGCTTTTTGTGGATCAAAATACTTTTAGCTGTATTGACTGATATTAAATTAAATATGCATACAATTTCAAAGGTCAAGCGCTTCATCATCAGCAGGCACTTTTGTTTGGCTAAATCGACACCCGCTCTCTCGACCAGCCTGTATTCGTGGACATGCAATTCAATCCTATTTACGTCCGCATGTGACATACTGTATCGGGCCACATTACCCGACATCGGATGTTGTGCAACTCTCGACTTAATCCAGCAAAAGTGGCTCACGATGAAGCGTATTTGCTTCTAAATCGATTACATATAATACATTTACATCATTAAACATTTAGATCCTCTGTTTCCAATTTCATAGCCTCGTTTCTCGATTCTTCAGTACTTCAAAATTATTTTAAATCGAGGTTTAGCATTTGCAGACACGCCGGACGCGTTATATTGAGGATCATTACAGGTAAGTAGGCGCATCTTGAAAAATATAGTGAGAACACCTCGTACTAATCTATATAACGAGAAACACGCCCGGCAGTCATTGCTTTTCGTTTAAAAGATGCAAACGCGGCAACTACGGTTACTACAACACTAATGGTCTGCTTTAAATACCATCACAACTTTCATATTTGTCAGAAGGCGTTCGGCTGCTAACGTACTGAATGTAATCACAATCTTCGTCAGAAACTTTCGAATTGTTATTGCTGACATTCTGAGCGAACTGAGCTGACGCGAACTCTGTTTTTCATTCTTATCGGGATTGCGCTAGGGGTGTAACGCTAGACGATTCTAACAGTCGCCTAGATAGGATATAATAACGATCGCTACCAGTTAAAAAAATTTATGCCCGTCATAGTGCAGTTTGATCCATTTCGAGGCCGTCATAACTGCACAAGGTGTCTATCGGTCTCAATAATTTTATTTGTATATGAAAGCCTGTACCTTAATCTACTCTTCTACATAATTTCCGTCAATATTGAGGCACTTGTCATGACGTTGTACCAGTATTTGAATACCATCCTCCTAGAAGTCTGCCGCCTGACTTGTTAACCACTGCATCACCACTGTTTTGACTTCGTCATCGCCTTGAAGCCGCTGACTGTCCAGGTGATTCTTCAAGTGCAGGAACAGATGTTAGTCACTGGGCGCAAGATCGGGGCTGACCGGAGGATGATCTGAAGTTTCCCATCGAAAAGATGTGATGAGATCTTTGGTCTGATTCGCCACATGCAGACGGGCATTGTCTTTCAGCAAAACGATGCCCTTGCTCAACTTCCACGGACTGTTGCTTTGATTCTGGTGTGACGTAGGCCACCCATGTTTCATCGCCCGTAACAGTTTGGCTTAAGAAATCATCTCCGTCGTTGTCGTATCGCTCAAGGTAAGTCAATGCACTGTCTAAACGTTTGGATTTGTGCACATCCGTCAACATTTTCGGTACCCAACGTGCGCACAATTTTCGGTAATTCAAGTGCTCGGTCACAATGCCATATAAAACACTACGAGAAACATTAGGAAAGTCATCCCGCAAGGAGGAAATCCTAAAGCGTCTGTTTTCTCTCACCTAATTGTACACTTCCTGCACCAAACTTTCATTAACGACCGAAGGACGCCCTTTCCGGTGTTCATCATGCACACTTGTGCGGCCATCTTTAAATGCTCTCACCCAATTTCTTATCATTCCATCACTCATAATGTTTTCTCCGTAAACTGCACAGATCTCACGATGAATATCGATCGCTTTTAGGCCTTTAGCACTAAGAATTCTTACAACAGCCTGTACTTCAGTCAACGGGACTCACGATTATCGCACGCATATACACTCAGTACACAACCTAAACAAGGATGAATCCAACTGTAATGGCATCAGTGCGTAGATTAAGGTACAGGCTTTCACGTAAAAATAAAATTATTGAGATATCTTAGCCGTCTTTTTTTAATTTCAGTTTCAAAACGGTACTTAAAAACACCCCTCGAACTTCACCTTTCTTGGAATGTATTTGGAGCCCCCATGAATGCAAATCTTTAGATAGACAAATACATGGCATTCGTGCATTTAGTAGTTACCTTTTAAATCTTCAAGCTCGTTTTCGCGAAGATTTCATCTCTTTGGTTTATCTTCAGGTTTTGAGGTTTTTTGGTTAGTTTGTCCAACCAGTAAAATGAAAGACAAACTTTGTGTAAAACGTTTTACCGTCTCCAAACGACAATATTAGATTCCATTGACATACAACGTAAAATTCAATGTGGCTGAGACCAGTGTTGCCACATAAAATCAGCGGCACACGAACACTTTGACAGTAACTCAAATGTGTGTCTATACCTGCGCCTTACACACAACCTCGGTTTCAGCTGAGATGTTTTTATGGCCAGTGATTCGTGACATCAATGTCTGAGCATCAAGCGAGATACATCTTGTAATGACGTCGCGGTGTGGCGGTTATATGCGCAAGCATATAATGTTTATGAGATAACGACTGAAGAAGCAGGTAGCGCTAGACACGTAAGCAAAAAAAATTGTCATAACATAGTCAAAAATTAAAACAGAATGGTAAGTAATCTTCTCACACATCAAACGATAGCATTTGAGATAAAGAACAGGAATCTGCAATAACATTATGAAAAAAAATCGATGTTGTAAGTAATTTATGGTAATTAAAATTTCATCTTGTACCTTGTGTCTTAACCAGACTATTTTCAGCTTCTATTTTGATCGATATAGCCCAGTAACTTCAAAAATCTGTTTCCAAAAGGTATGTAAAAGCAAATGTTGCTCTGCTCTCGCACAAAGCTTTGTGGTATTAACTCAAGGAAGGTATCCTCCGCAAAATCTATATGCGAATGCAAGGGAATTAAATAATTAAAAAAAATGAAGGAAGGCCCAAGAAATGTACTGACTTCGTCCCCTGATGGATCATGAACCGTAATTGGACTAGCTGTCTAAAGGCATTTAGGTCGGTAAAAACGATAGAAACATGTTTTTTGCACCTAGGACGGAAAATGAAGCTATTTTACAATAGTAAAAATTCAAATATTCGTGTGGTTTATGAAAATAGCTCGTACCTTAGGGCATACGACAGTATCTGATTGTAATTTCAGAGTTAGTATGGGTTTTCCAGAACTTCGTAGGCAGTTCTCTAGGTCTCCTTTGCGTCTAAATTATGTAACATAAGTTTGAAGTTTAGATATGAGCTATTAGTAAATTTACCTGTTTTATTATTAGACGGAAACGAGTGTCGTATTTTTCTGCCCGCCTTTCTATTAGGCAGCCGATGGCCTTTTCGCAGTGTTAACACCGGTTTCCGTTAGATCACTGAAGATAAGCGTTGTCGGACTTGGTTAACAGTTGGATGGATGACCGTCCGGGTCCGCCGAGAGCCGTTGGCTACCAGAGTGTACTCAGGAACTACTTGATTGAATTCTTCGGGAGGAACCTGGGTACTGTGCGAACAAGTACAGCCACGGCGGGACTAGGTGGCCCAGAAGGTAAGTCAACAGCCGCACTGCCCTGCACGAAGAACGCCGACCGCCAACTCTCACACCGAGAAAACAGGTGTGTGTGTGTGTTGGGGCTTATGGGCGCTCAACATCGAGGTCATCAGCGCCCCCAAGAAAACAGAGCTCGGTCAGTGCTGAACCAACAGCTCTCCAGGAAGTCCCTACGTTCCACCGGACGCACCATCCACCATACCCACCCATTTCCAACTGCTCCATTGCGTTTTGCACAGTCCACTTTTTAATATTTCTGGCTTTGTCAGCCATCATATTAGGCTCCAACAAGCTGTTGTCAGAGCAGTGCAGATGCAAGAAGAATATAGATGACGAAATGTGGTGTGAAATACCTGTGACAGATGTTAGATTTGGTACCATTCCCGTGAGAAAGACCGCCTGCATAATACTACTGCTCTGTGATTGGCTGCTGTGTTCGGAGAAAGGGCGCCAAAATGCTGAAGTATAGTTATTATTATTAGCTAAACTACTCATTGGAATGACTTCACTTTTTAACATAAATATCTCTCAACTGCTGACTATCAATTAGTCATTTTAGAATTATTAAAGACATTTTAAATCAAAAACAAAAGAGTGCCGAAAGTGCAGACGAAGCACTTCGGAAGCGTTCGGGTCACGTCTTTTCTGGTATGGCGCGCGCAAATGTTTCGGGCTGTTCGTCACTCTGGATTAGGCAGTAGAGATATACAGTCACGTTGTCTGTGGCAGGACGTTGGTTGGTTTGTGGGATTAAAGGGACCAGAGTGCTATGGTCATCGGTCCCTGGCAGGGTGTGTTTGCCAGTATTCAGTATTAAAAGATTCACTCCGGTAGTCATGAGGCAAAGACACGTGCCATAAATAGTGTAAAGACACATTTTTGTAAACATTGTGTTTAATCGTGTACTTTGCTGTATCAGAAGGCGTTGTATTCAGATCATGTAGTCCTCTCGTGTGGCTATATTAAAATATGCGAGTGGCATCCCAAAGAAGTGATACATTATTTCAGAACAGAACCTCGCTTAAAGTCAGTTCCAGCCTCAAGATACAGAACCTACGACCTGCGTGTTGTTTTCTGCTTGGGGACATCAACTTGAAGACAGCAGGCTAGTGGACTATAACAGAACCTTCGTATTCCACACAGTGCAGTGGAAACAACTAGGCACCTCACGTGTACTGCATGCACAGAACAAATGTGCTCAGTGACACGTCATCTGCAGTCATGCAGAGGAGGTAAAGGAGGATGATCGTTATTCACACCAACAATCAATTCATTCTTCCTTTCTTGCCGTAACTTCCTCTCTTCTACCAGAGAGAAAAACCAAAGACCATCCAACCGGAAAAGACAGAGCTCAACCCTCCGAGATTGGAACTCGGCGAGAGGCTCAGCACTCTCAGACATGTATCACTGTGTAAGAACAGCGGCCGTAATAGTAGAGGTGTGTCACGTCTTCACAGTGGCAGTCAGATTCAAAGCCAGAGGAATTGCTTCTATCAGTGAATGTACATCCATCTCAACCCTTTACCGAACGGATATGGAGAAAAAACTGTCTCCAGCGAACGTTAGGGAGTTGGACATCTCGCGAAAGGTTATTGCCAACAGCGGCACGTCAAGCTGCGCTGCTTTAGTGGGCCAAACAACGCAGAAAATTCGCAGCAGCTGAATGGAGGCCTGCACAAGTCGTTATTTTGCTCCTTTTTTAAACGACGTGACGTTTCGAGTGCACCAACGTCCCAATAAGGCGTTTCATTCTCAGTGTGGGGCCTCTGCAGTTCAAGCCGGATGTAATTCTGTGACGTTTCGGGGCTGTCTGTCGTACCATGACTTAATCCCACTCATTTCAGTCACCGAGAACAGGAAGCAGGATGTTTATTTCAACGCTCTCGGCTACCTAGTGTTGTCCTTACATTTATTCGGTATGAATTCGCAGTGGACACTCCCCATGTTTCAAAGGAGCAGCTGCCTTCGCAAAACTGCGAGCCTAAGTTCCTGGTTTGACGAACACTCTCCACCGCGTGGCAAATATCTGTGACTATTCTGAACAGCAGGTGAAACTTATCAGTCAATATCTCTGTAATTTGATGGCTCTAGGACTTCTGGACACGAAGAGTGGCTTCAGCTGCATGTGAGACACCAGTATCAGAGACGACGTCACACGGTTGTAGCGTGATGAGTCCTGAGGGTGGTGAATAAACTCCTCCGTACTGGCTGTCAAAATACTTTTATTTAAGCAGTCACGACTGGTTTTGCATCAGTAAAGATGCATTCTCAGGTGATAAATTTCTTTCCATTTTTTTTAACAGTCATGACGCAGCAAAGCAAATGCTACGAGCCAATTCCCACCGGGAATTGTTTTGATGCGCCATGATTGTTTTTTTCTTTTTTAAAAAAAGCAAAGAAATATATCACATGAAGATGCATCTCCACTGATGCGAAACCAGTTGTGACTTGTAAATAAAAGTGATTTGACAGCCAGTGCGGAGGAGTTTATTCACCGTGTGGAACATTGGCTGCGGTTACCCGGCCTCTAAAATAATTAGTCCTGAAGGTGTCTGACTTTTGTACTTCCTTAGTGTAGAACTTTCTGCATTTAGCTTCATTGATGTTCAGCTGCACTTGTTTCTTGATGTTTCTCTACAAGAATCATCAAAGTTATTCACAGATATACTATATGTGTGATGTTCGTGGCCGTGCGGTTCTAGGCGCTTCAGTCTGGAACCGCGTGACCGCTACGGTCGCAGGCTCGAATCCTGCCTCGGCCACGGATGTGTGTGATGTCTTTAGGTTAGTTAGGTTTAAGTAGTTCTAAGTTCTAGGGGACTGATGACCACAGCTGTTAAGTCCCATAGTGCTCAGAGCCATTTGAACGATTTGTGTGATGTTTTGGCGAATTCCTTATCAGCAGGGAGAGATGCACCAGTACAGTGATAATCTACATCTACATGGATACTCTGTAAATCACATTTATGTGCCTGGCAGAGGGTTCATTGAACCACCTTCACAATTCTTTATTATTCCAATTTCGTATAGCACTGCGGAGAGAACGAACATATATATATCTTTCCGTACGAGCTCTGATTTCCCTTATAATATCGTGGTGATCGTTCCTCCATATGTAGATCTGTGACAGCAAAATATTTTCGCGTTCGGAGGAGAAAGCTGGTGATTGTAATTTTGTGAGAAGATTCCGTCGCAACGAAAAACGCCTCTCTTTTAACGATTTCCAGCCCAAATCCTGTATCGTTTCTATGACACTCTCTACCTTATTTCGCGATAATACAAATAATAGAGATAATACAAATAATAGAGATACTGTTTGATACTGCTGCGTGCAGGGACATAATCAACTCTCGGAGGAAATACAGACCTCACTGAGCCCATCACCGATCACAAAAATCACTGTGTCGCTCTCTGTCGTTGGAGACATTCTAATACAGTGCCTGACATCCGGATACGTAATAATTCATTCGGAGTCTTCTTCGAAAAATACAATGAAGTATTGCGTTTTGATTATTGAACGGGAGTCGGACACAAAAGCGGCGTCTCAATATCGGGACGGAGTGGAATATTCACTTTTTTCCCCTTCTTTCGTTTATTTTTATTTTGCTTTTTTTTTCTCGCTGCTGGCGTTGTCGCAGTGCCCCGACTCTCGGCCAACTTCCTCCCTCCGCCCTCCAATTCTAAAGAGGAGTAATGTGTCCCGATATTTGCGACTCCCTTTCTGTAACTTATAAATAGAAATATCGCAAGTGGAAGTCCCTGAGGTTTATTGAAATATTGCTCCGGGCTGAGGTGTGGGGTGGCGGCGGCGGCGGCGACGGCTGCGACCAGCTCTTGGGGGAAATACCTTAATGTTCCGGCGCGGCCCAATAGCGCTGGCGGCGGGCGACGGGAATTCCAATATCCAAATGTTTATTCATTGGCGGCGGCCGATAGCTGCGCGCATTGTCGGGGCGAGAGCGATATGACGGGTCTCCAGGTGCGGCTGTCGAGCCTGGAGTCTCTGATGAGCGCTCGCTGGAGCGATGGTAGTTCCAGGAGGGGGCGGAGGGGGAACGCCAGTAATATTTCTCACCTGAGTTTCCAGCATTCTCGCTGATGTGACACGAAGCGCGAGGGCAGCTACTGCCGAAGTTGATCACTGCCAAGTCCTTTCCGTTGCCAGTGCGTCCCGACAGAAAGTTCCCCCAATTGTTTTAAGCCAAAAGGTGCAGCTCTCTGTTTGGAGATCGGTCAATACTGTTTCATGCAAGCGTTAATTAAAGTGTAAAATATAAATGAAATTCTGCTTCAGACGCAGAATTCATCGCCTAAGCCTTTTGCTGGTTAAATCAGCAATAGGCAGAAGACTTTTTTTTTACGTAGTTGTGTTTAGAGGCAAGAAGTGACGATTTCTTTCAACATCATGTCAGATAGCCATGAGGTTAGGCTGCATCTTGCAAGGGAAAGAACATTAAGTTCTTTGCATCATATCATATTTAACACCTCTATAATACAGGAAGAAAAGTATTTAAACCGACAAACTCTGGGAGCTTGTATGGTACATCAAAACAAATATTTTTCCCTAATGTCATTTTTTCCTATGAAGAGTATTTAAACCAGTAGAGGAAGATTTCTCTGGCGGCAAATCAATTAAACCAACAAACACTTTTCCATTTTTTATGACCAAGAGACAACAGACTAACACAACCTTGTTTCAATTACAGTAGATTTTCAAAAATGCCTCCATTGACACTTAAACAAAGGTTACACCGTAGGATCACGTTCTGACTGACACGGGCAAAAACCCCAGGAGTATCCTGAATCCGGGCAACCAGATCCTCTTCTGATGCAACAGGAGTTCCAGAAACAAGGGTGCTCTTCTCTCCCCAATCAAAGAAGTCCAGAGGTGACTTATCTGGGGATCGAGCATGGTACAGGACCACCTCTGCCAGTCCACGTTTCTTGGAACCGTCGGTCCAGGAATCGATGCACACGACGGCTGAAATGTGCTGGCGCCCCGTCATGTTGGAACCATATACCTTATCTTGTAGGAAGCGGGACGTCTTCCAGAAATTCTGGCAATGCTCTAGCGAGAAAATTGTAATAGTGCCTGCCATTTAATGGCCTAGGTAGTAGATACGGCCCAATTAAACAGTCCCCAACAACACCGACCCACACATTAACTGTGGCATGTGGTTATCCTCACTCCAAATGTAGGATGTATTTCACACTGCTCCAGGTACCACTGCGAAAACTGTGCTCTGTGTGGATAATCAAGTGGTTCCAGGTTGTGGACACGCTGTAAGTGAAATGAACGTAACAATTGCTCTCGAAGGACTGTTCTTACATTCGTCTGATTTGTCCCCATGATACGTGCAATTGCACGAGCGCTGATTCAAGGCTCCCGCTCCAGATGTTGCAAGGCAGCTTCCTCAAATCGCAGCGTTCTTACCGTGTGACGGCGTCTCTGTCCAGGTAATCTGCTAAATGACCCCGTCTCACGCAGACGTTGGTACACAGCAGCAAAGGTCGTATGATGCGGGATACGGCGATTAGAATATTGTTGCTGATAAACCCGCTGTGCAGCTCGTCCGTTGTGGTGCGCTACGTAGTACGCACCAACCATATCAGTGTACTCACTCCAAGTGTATCGCGCTATTAGTAAACAGAGACAATGCACTACTACACTGGTGGACAGCAGTTGCCTACAACTGAAGAAGATAATACGCCCTCTAACAACTGAAGAGCGTAATACGGCCTCCTCCGGTTTAAATAATCCTCACAGGAAAAATGACATTAGGGAAAATATTTGTTTTGATGTCCCCTACAACCTTCCAGAGTTTTTTCGGTTTAAATACTTTTCACCCTGTATGTAATGTTCTTCCTCACTTATGTAACGCATCATTAGTTCTAGATATTTTCCAAGGCAGATTAAAATATGTGATTGTTAAGTATCTGCAGGTGAAGGGAGATTCCACAGACAACAGTAATTACTGTAATGTGACCTTTACATCATTTTCGAAAATTTTCGAAAAGGTAGTGAACTCTAGGTTTTCACCCACCTGTTCAGTAACGGGATACTAATTCAATCATAGCTGCGACTCCAGCTGTGATTTAGAAAAGGAGTTTGATTGTGTCAGTCATAATATTATATTACAGAAGATACAGTTTTATGGAAAACTAATGCAGCAGATGTACGGTTTAGTTCTTATTTAAGAAACAGTGTGCAGAAAATTGTCCTATACGGACGGAACTTTATCTACGGGGTGAGAAATTGCAAAGGAAGTCCCACAGTGTCCGTTCTGCTATTTTATTTGAGTCAGGAAGAAGAATTAGTTCTGCTTGCAGATGATTTAGGCATTGTTTTGAATCTGAGAAAAAAGCGTCATCGGAGAAAATAGTATATCATGTTTTTTTCGTCAAAGTTACTGATTGTTTTTTCATAGATGAGCTAACTTTAAATTTTGAAATAAAAACGCAGCTGATCCCGAGCTGTGCTGTCAAAAATATCGCACATCATTTTAACCTGGTGTGCCGATAATAAATAATAACGAGACTAGAAATTTCTAAGTTGTTAGGTGTGCCAATTGATGAATTAAACTGCAAACTCACGTAATGGACATGCTGAAACATTTATGGTTGTCTACTTTTGTTGTAAGATTTATTTCCGGCTTTGTGAATATACAAGTCAGTTACTAAACATATATTGTATATTTTCATTCACTGGTGTCTTACGGGATAATATTATGATGTACGTCTTCGTTTAGGCAAAAACTATTCATTCCACGAAAGAAAACACTACTTGCAAACATCTCTTCAAACTGCAGTAAATATTAACCACAGCCTTACAGTACATTTATTCACTAGCGAAATTTGTTATCGACAATTCATCTAAGTTTGAGAGGAGCAGACATAATCACAAGTACAACATTAGAATGAAAAATTGTCTGCATTACCGCTTAAAGAAATTAACTTTGACACAGAAGATGGCAAGTTACGCAGCTACAAAACTCACTGACACTCTACCCATGGAAATAAAATGCCTGACAGATAGTAGAATATGACTTGTTTAGGAAAAGCCCGATACCTCTTTGTCTACAATAGCAGAAGAAACTCAAGGTGATTGTGTCACGACAGTAAGCAGAAATGTTTAATGTCAGTCTACTTGTTGCAGTTTTTAGAAATGGCAAATAAGACCAGGTCAGCTGTCCAGTGAGTGTAGAGGTTTCTTTCTTTCAGCTGTCACGGAGAAGACATACGAGCATGTAAGCTTTCAGTCAGCAATCGATAAATAACTGTTTTATTTAGTTTGCAACCGTTTTACAGCAGAAAAATACATATAAAACAGCACATATACACGATAAATTACGTAGGTCACTTGTTTAATTTGTAATTAGTTGATATACACTCCTGGAAATTGAAATAAGAACACCGTGAATTCATTGTCCCAGGAAGGGGAAACTTTATTGACACATTCCTGGGGTCAGATACATCACGTGATCACACTGACAGATCCACAGGCACATAGACACAGGCAACAGAGCATGCACAATGTCGGCACTAGTACAGTGTATATCCACCTTTCGCAGCAATGCAGGCTGCTATTCTCCCATGGAGACGATCGTAGAGATGCTGGATGTAGTCCTGTGGAACGGCTTGCCATGCCATTTCCACCTGGCGCCTCAGTTGGACCAGCGTTCGTGCTGGACGTGCAGACCGCGTGAGACGACGCTTCATCCAGTCCCAAACATGCTCAACGGGGGACAGATCCGGAGATCTTGCTTGTCAGGGTAGTTGACTTACACCTTCTAGAGGACGTTGGGTGGCACGGGATACATGCGGACGTGCATTGTCCTGTTGGAACAGCACGTTCCCTTGCCGGTCTAGGAATGGTAGAACGATGGGTTCGATGACGGTTTGGATGTACCGTGCACTATTCAGTGTCCCCTCGACGATCAGCAGAGGTGTACGGCCAGTGTAGGAGATCGCTCCCCACACCATGATGCCGGGTGTTGGCCCTGTGTGCCCCGGTCGTATGCAGTCCTGATTGTGGCGCTCACCTGCACGGCGCCAAACACGCATACGACCATCATTGGCACCAAGGCAGAAGCGAGTCTCATCGCTGAAGACGACTCGTCTCCATTCGTCCCTCCATTCACGCCTGTCACGACACCACTGGAGGCGGGCTGCACGATGTTGGGGCGTGAGCGGAAGACGGCCTAACGGTGTGCGGGACCGTAGCCCACCTTCATGGAGACGGTTGCGAATGGTCCTCGCCGATACCCCAGGAGCAACAGTGTCCCTAATTTGCTGGGAAGTGGCGGTGCGGTCCCCTACGGCAGTGTGTAGGATCCTACGGTCTTGGCGTGCATCAGTGCGTCGCTGCGGTCCGGTCCCAGGTCGACGGGCACGTGCACCTTCCGCCGACCACTGGCGACAACATCGATGTACTGTGGAGACCTCACGCCCCACGTGTTGAGCAATTCGGCGGTACGTCCACCCGGCCTCCCGCATGCCCACTATACGCCCTCGCTCAAAGTCCGTCAACTGCACATACGGTTCACGTCCACGCTGTCGCGGCATGCTACCAGTGTTAAAGACTGCGATGGAGCCCCGTATGCCACGGCAAACTGGCTGACACTGACGGCGGCGGTGCACAAATGCTGCGCAGCTAGCGCCATTCGACGACCAACACCGCGGTTCCTGGTGTGTCCGCTGTGCCGTGCGTGTGATCATTGCTTGTACAGCCCTCTCGCAGTGTCCGGAGCAAGTATGGTGGGTCTGACACACCGGTGTCAATGTGTTCTTTTTTCCATTTCCAGGAGTGTAGTTTGCGAAACTACGTTACTGTGAATGAGGACCTGTTCATTTAAATATTTTCTGGAACGACTTGATTATTAGAGTAGTTTCAGCAAACAGCTGTTTATAATAAATAGTCTTCGCTTAAGACAGACTGTTTCGGCTTTATCGCCATTTTGAAGTATCTTCAGTCACAAGTTTGATGAGAACAGATATGAATGAAAATGCCATTTATATTAAAGTAGATGTGTTGTACTCACATCGAGATTGATATAGGTCCATATTACGTCTTTAGTGGACCATTTTATAGCTGTCACAGTTTTAATAAGATGGTAAATGATGTCAAGCCGTTTAAAATAAAATCTTAATTATGACGTGACAGCAGTTTGACAGTTCCATTCTATCGACGCTATATATCTACAAAGATTGTGCAGATGAACAGCGATATAATTTTTCTCACTAAAATTTGGTGCGATTGTCTTTGTTTGTTGCATATGTTACTTTCGATTTGTCCATTTTCGTATTGTAAAAGTTCAATCAGGTTTTTAAGGTAGTGTGTGTGTATTGCGTAGTGAACTGGGGACGTAGAAACGATGGAGGGGCTTCATGCCACTGTAGCCCTCAGTGGTTCAGAGCCCCACAACAGGCTACTGCAGTCCACCCACCTCACCTCGGCCCCACACCGAACTCAGGGTTATCGTGCGTTCGGTTCCGAGTGGACATCCCCCCCCCCCCCCCCGCGCACCCTCCCCTCCCGGGAACGTCTCATACCAGACGAGTGTAACCCCAATGTCTGCATGGTAGAGTAATTATGGTGTAGGCGTAAGTGGAGACAGTGTTTGCGCACCAATCGCCGACATAGTGTTACTGAGGCGGAATAAGGGCAACCAGCCAGCATTCACCGAGGTAGATGGAAAACCGCCTTAAAGACCATCCACAGGCTGGCCGGCACACCGGACCTCGACGTTAATCTGTCGAGCAGATTCGTGCCGGGGACCGGCAAGCCTTCCCGCTCGGGAAGCAGCGCGTTAGACCGCGCGGCTAGCCTAGCGAACCTTTTACGGTAGTACCTGTGTCTAAATTCTGTATGTATACCCACAAAAAATATTAAAAGAAAATACAGAATTTAGCCACAAGTACGACCTTAAAAACTTTTTTGAACTTTTAGAACACGAAAATGGATAAAAAATGGTTCAAATGGCTTTGAGCACTATGCGACTTAACATCTGTGGTCATCAGTCGCCTAGAACTTAGAACTAATTAAACCTAACTAACCTAAGGACATCACACACATCCATGCCCGAGGCAGGACTCGAACCTGCGATCGTAGCAGTCGCGCGGTTCCGGACTGAGCGCCTAGAACCGCGAGACCACCGCGGCCGGCCGAAAATGGATAAATCGGAAGTAAGATTTTACTCGAAACCTCGCCCTACTGCGTGTACCCCTTAGCAACATCAGCTGCGATCTGTTGCAGTGCGGACACTGATTATAGCATGTAGAATATCATTTTTCTACTCTGTCGTACATGTTTGCTAGTAGTTTATAAATTTGTTTTTCCACTCATTAAAATCTGTCATGGGCGTTATCATGAATATGGGATAGTTTTCTGGCTTTTGTAAATGTGTGGTAGTTTCAAGTTATTTCGGCTTACTTTCGTTGATCCTCCTGTCATTATTAAGTTGCGCCGTGAGAAAGTTTCTGCTGACTGCAGCGTGTTAGGTAAAAGGTTAGTCAGGTAGTGTTGGTCAGATTTCGTTTAAAGTGGAATGTTTCGGGGCATTAAAACCGGAGTCGTAGTATCTTATGAGCTCATAGATAAAACATTTTTGGTAAAATTTTTGGGAAGCAGCGATCTTGTAAGCTACTTAAAGTCAGTGAGAAAACAATCTGGATCGCGATGGTTATTTTATTGGGGTGACCGATTTCGGCTTAATCATAGACCGTATTCAGAGCAGCACCATCAGATGAAGTTGACGATGCCCAGAAACGTGAGCAGACATCAGCCGCTAAAACTGCTCGTAGCCAGTGACCGACTTTCATCCTGAAATAGTCGCCGGGGAAAGTCAGTAACTTCTGCCAGCCACATCATATAAGATTCAACCCATATGCTATGGAATTTCTCAAAAGCCACACTATTCTTTACTATCAAGTCCATTGAAGCTGTAAATTATATTTCACACGATTTTAATTTTGTTTCATTGATCAATTACGGATCGAGTAATCACTCCTTTTCCTTAGGAAAAGTGCTCCTGTCAGCCATATCCAATCTGTGATACCCAAATTACAGATTTTTCACTCTGTATTGTAACCTGATTTTTTAAAGCTGAACTGCATGTTAATTATTAATTGTAAGTTTTATTTGATTTAATTTGTAAATCATGTTACTACAATTTCTATCATGTCCGTTCGTTACCCTAACAGTACTTTACAAGAAATTATTAACTTTTGTCATCTGTAATTCTTTGTCTCCTGTGCATCTAAAAACGCCATAAATGTTGTAGATCTGAGATAAATGTGTCTACTTTATTCGACCTTAAGAAGCTGGAGTCTAGGTTGAAAATAATTAAGGAACATTCACATTTTCTTCTTTTTCACATTTATAGAAGAGAAAAAATATCGAAAGAGCGTTAAAACATTGTCACTTTCGATGTGGACAAACCTGTTAAGTGAAGCACAGAACTATGACGACTTTTTCGGGACTTACAGTTCGATTTTGACGAGAATTAAGCGATTTAAATTCATTTGGTGAAGCTATTCTGACCACAGTACTAGGATAGCACTAGATAGCAGAGACGTGTGATTCATATCAATTGCTTACATGGACAAAGGACTTTGATTGTTTGCATGTCGCCCATCGCTTGCGACACCAGAAAGGCATCTGGCCCATACGGTATCCCCATAAGATTTTATCTTGACTGTGCTTCAAATATAGCTCCATTCTTATCCGTCATCTATCAGAAATCATTGGAGCGGCGGAAAGTTCCACGGGACTGGAAGAGGGCCCAGGTCATAGCAATCTATAAAAAAGGTAGAAAATCAGAGGCACATAATTACCGGCCAAATTCACTGACATCGATTTGTTGTAGAATCATGGAACACATTTTGTGTTAAGACATAATGACCTTTCTAGACTCTGAGAAGCTCATCTGCAGAAACCAGCACGGTTTTAGGAAACAGAGGTCATGCGAGACACAGCTGGCCCTCTTTGTACATGATATACAACAGGCTCTATATACCGGCTCCCAGGTTGATGCCATAGTTCTCGACTTTCGGAAGGCGTTCGACTCAGTTCCGCACTGTCGCTTGCTACAAAAAGTGCCCACTTACGGTGTATCCAATGACATATGCAGTTGGATAGAAAATTTTCTAACATACAGGAAGTAGTATGTCGTCCTGAACGGGGTAACTTCAAAGGAAACAAGAGTAACTACGTGTGTGCCCCAGGGCAGCGTAATAGGTCCTCTGCTTTTCACGATTTACATAAACGATCTGGTTGATGGTATTGACAGCGGCCCTAGACTGTTTGCCGATGACGCTGTAGTCTACAGGAAAGTAGTATCTCATGAAAGTTGTGAGAAAATCAATGAGGATTTGCAAAAAATGAATGCGTGGTGTAATGACTGGCAGTTATCCCTCAATATTAGTAAGTGTAACTTACTGCGTATAACAAGGCGAAAATCCCCATTAATGTATGAGTACAAAATAAATTATCAGTCTTTGGAAGCGGTAACATCCGTCAAGCATCTGGGTGTGACTATTCGAAATGATCTCAAATGGAATGATCAGATTACAGAAGTAACGGGTAAGGCGAACTCTAGATTGCGGTTTATTGGTAGAATCCTGAATCGATGCAGTCCTTCAACAAAGGAAGTAGCTTACAATACGTTAGTTCGTCCAGTCTTAGAGTATTATTCGTCTGGGATTTAAGAGATTGAGAAGGTCCAAAGAAGAGCGGCAAGATTCGTGACTGGTTCATTTAGCGTTACAAATCTCATAGAAAGTATGAAATGGAACACACTTGCAGATAGACGACGCACTAAACAGAAGGGGCTGCTCACTAAATTCCGAAATCCAACTTTCACAGAGGATGTACAGCATATGTTATTACCACCAACTTTCAAATCGCGTAATGATCATCATTCAAAGTAAGGGAAATAAGAGCTCTTACTGAGGCGTTCAGACAGTCGTTTTTTCCTCGCACGATCCGCAAGTGGAACATTGTGGAAGGATGGGGGGGGGGGGGGGGGGGGGAATATGACTTAGGCGCGAATTGTGCTCTCCGCCACACACCGCTTGGTGGCTAGCGGAGTATATATGTAGGTTTAGATGTAGATAAATTCAAAGTTAAGTATTGTCTGTCTTCTTTATTGTAATAAAACTATTAATGTGATTTGCTTGAATTGTTGTATAGCATTACGAGAACACAACATCTTTTAGGCACCCTATACGAGACGAGTGGGCAGGCCCCCACATGGTAACCATCGGTATAACAGTTGTAAATTGTCGTAGCTGTGTTGGAAAAGTACCAGAACTTGAAGCGCTAATAGAAATCACTGATGCTCAAATCATTATAGGCACTGATAGCTGGCTAAAGCCCAACTTTTGCGAAGAATCTAATGTTGTTCCGAAAGGATAGGCAAAACACAGTTGGGGTGGCGTGTTTGTTGGTGTCATAAGTAGTTTAACTTGTCGCGATAGTGAAGTAGATAGTTCCTGTCATTTAGTATGGGCAGAGGTCATTTTTGGCAACCGCAATAAATTAACTGGATCCTTTTACCGACCTCCCAATTCAGATGATACAATGTCTGAAAGGTTCAAAGAAAACTTGAGTTTGATTTCAAACACATATCCGACACATACAATTATAGTTGCTGGTGACTTTAGTTTACCCTCGATATGTTGGCGAAAATACATGTTTAATTCCGGAGAGACGCATGAAACATCATCCGAAATTGTGCTAAACGCATTCTCTGAAAGTTATTTTTAGCAGTTAGTTCATAGTAAACGGTTGTGAAAACACACTTGACTTCTTAGCAACAAATAATCCTGAGCTGAGCTAATAACATTCATCAAAACTGATACAGGGATTGGTGAACACAGGGCTGTCGTAGCGAGATAACAACATTGGTCTCTCAAATCCTCCAAAATTAATGAAAAATATACCTATTCAAAAAAGCAGATAAAAATTCACTTGACGCCTTCATGAGAGACAGTCGCCATTTCTTCCAAATTAACAGTGTAAGCATAGACCAGATGTGGCTTGAATTCAGAGCAAGTATGTTAGCGGCAAGAAACAATCAATGCCCTCTCTGGGCGATAGCAATGGAGATACTATCGAAGACAGTCCTACAAAAACTGAGTTATTAAATACAGCCTTCCGAAGTTCCTTCACCAAAGAAGAAGAAGTAAATGTTGCAGAATTAGACTCAAGAACAGCTGCCAACACGATTAACATAGAAGTAGCGAAGCAAGTTAAGTCACTTAATAAAAGCAAGTCTTCTGGTCCCGACAGTATACCAATTAGGTTCCTTTCGGAGTATGCTGTTGCATTAGTTCCATACTTAACAATCATATACAACCGTTCGCTTGACGAAAGACCCGTACCCAAAGACTGGAAAGTTGCACAGGTCACACCAATATTCATGAAAGGTAGTAGGTGTAATCCACTAAATTACAGACCCATATCGTAAACGACGATATGCAGCAGGATTCTGGAACATATATGTGTTCAAACATTATGGATTACCTCTAGGAAAACTGCCTATTGAATCACGTACAACACGGGTTTAGAAAAGATTGTTCCTGTGAAACACAACTGGCTCTTTATTCACATGAAGTGTTGAGTGCTATTGACAAGGGATTTCAGATCGATTCCATATTTCTAGATTTCCGGAAGGCTTTTGACACTGTACCACACAAGCGGCTCGTAGTGAAAATGCGTGCTTATGGAATATCGTCACAGTTATGTGATTTCCTGTCAGATAGGTCACAGTTCGTAGTAACTGATGGACAGTCATCGAGTAAAACAGGAGTGATTTCTGTCATTCCCCAAGATAGTGTTATAGGCCCTTTGCTGTTCCTTATCTATATAAACGATTTCGGAGAGAATCTCAGCAGCCGTCTTAGGTTGTTTTGCAGATGACGCTGTCGTTTACCGATTAGTAAAATGATCAGAGGATAAAAAAATAGCCAAACGATTTAGAAAAGATATTTGTCTGGTGCAAAAATTGGCAATTGACCCTAAATAACGAAAAGTGTGAGGTTATCCACATGAGTGCTAAAAGGAATCCGTTAAACTTCGGTTACATGATAACTCAGTCAAATCTAAAGGCAGTAAATTAAACGAAATGAATAGGAATTACAATTACGAACAACTTAAATTAGAAGAAAAACATAGAAAATGTGCTAACCATAGACTGCGTTTTATTGGCAGGTCACTTAGGAAATGTAACACATCTACTACGGAGACTGCCTACATTACGCTTGTCCGTCCCCTTTTACAGTACTGCTTTGCGATGTAGGATCTTTACCAAATAGGACTCGCGGAGTACATTAAAAAAGTTCAGAGAGTGGCAGCACGTTTTGTATCACCGCGAAATAGGGGAGAGAGTGTCACTGAAATGATACAGGATTTGGGGTGGACAAAATCAAAACAATGGCGTTTTTCGTAGTGGTGGAATCTTCTCTCGAAATTCCAATCACCAACTTTCTCCTCCGAACCCGACAATACTTTGCTGACACCGACCTACATAGGCAGAAACGATCATAATGAAAAAAAAAAAAAAATGGTTCAAATGGCTCTGCGCACTTTGGGACTCAACTGCTGTGGTCATTAGTCCCCTAGAACTTAGAACTACTTAAACCTAAGTAACCTAAGGACATCACACACATCCATGCCCGAGGCAGGATTCGAACCTGCGAACGTAGCAGTCGCACGTCTCCGGACTGCTTGCCTAGAACCGCGAGACCACAATGATAAAATAAGGGAAATAAGAGCTCGCTCGGAAAGATATAAGTGTTTGTTCTTTCCGTGCGCTGTACGAGATTGGAATAATAGAGAATTGTAAAGGTGATTCGATGAACCCTCTGCCAGGCAGTTAAATGTGATTTGCAGATTATACACGTAGATATAGATATAGATGTAGACATCACAACAGGACGAAAATTAGGAAATGCAGAAAGACTTGTACGAAATTTACGTATTTTGTAATGAAAAGCTGCTCGCTTTAAATCTTGATAAATGCAAGACGGTACTTATTACAAAGAGAAAGAACCGTATAGTGCCTCTGTATGAGCTTCGTGAAGAACGTCTTGAGCACGTCACATCGTACAAGGTGCAATATTAAAGAGAACTATCATGTTAAATAGTTTTTTGAAATGTGAATGGAAGGGTTCAGTAAATCTGTAAAGTAACTTACGCACAAGATGCTAGTGCGACCAATTGTAAACTGTTCGAGCGTTGGAGTAGTTAGAAAACAAATGAAGAATGAATCACCGACCTTCGGGTTTGGCATCTGACGTTTATCTGCTGAGTGACCGAGTCACGTTTCCCGATGGCCCATCTTCCCACTTTTGCTACTGTTATTTATTACTCACATACTAGTTGAAATATGAGAAGAATGTATGAGTGGGGGTAAAGTTAAAATACTGATTCAACGACAATGGTTCGCATTTACTGTACTTCGCCAAGAAGTGTTCGAACCCAAAGTTTACGTAAAGGACACCATCTCTCCGCCCCTTTAAACTTAGTTCTCGCAAGTACCAGTTGCATAAGATTACAAAATGGAGTGAAACACCTTGTTGATTTTCTTTTCCTTTTTCAGGAGTTTCATCTGAAACGAATAGAAGCTACAAATCAACTAACAACTTCTTTCTACCATGACTCACGGAGGTCTCAAATCTTGGGGAGGGGGAAGGGGGCAGGGTGGAAAGCCCACGACAGAAGAAATAAATTCGTTTGTAATTGAAGTTTGTAATAAGTTTAGTTATCGAAAGATTTCCTCTTAAAATTGTTAAACGTAGAAACAAAATTGGCAGAAGTGTCCTAATTTTTTCACTTAATACTGTTTCTCGTTTACGTCACAAGTAGAAGCTCATTCATAGTGTATTTCAGAATATCTAAAGTAAAAATAAAGAACTGGGAGTAATTTGAAGAGAATTTGAGGGACGGGCAAATAGGAGGGGTGGGTGGGGGGGGGGGGGGCAGAATCATCCCTCAGCTAAACTTCAGATTGTTATCTCAAGTCTGTTTCACACATTCGTGTTGTTCCGTGCTGTTGCAGCTGTTAATGCAGCTGTTAATGCAGCCGTAACGGACGGTCGTCTTCAAGTGTGACTGCGTCGTTGGCGTTAAATGTCTACAGTTATGGTCGCATCCCTAGTAAATATTACCCACTTCTTTATCTCTGCAAAGACAGAGATCGCCTTCGATTCAGTCCGCTCAGTTCAGCAGCTTCCCCCAGAGTGTCCCTATCATGGCGGCCCTCACAGGTCGTTCTCCTCCGCCCTGCAGGGGAGGGGAACCTGATACCAACCCCGAACTACCCCTGGCAAACAGGTACATCATCGCTGCCTTTACCCCAAATTTACGTTTGTACTAACCAACTTGCAGAGTGACTACATCTCTGCCTTGCCACTACCACTAGACGAACGCTTAATACAAACTTAAAGTTAATTAACCCAAGACAAAGTAGAGGCATTAAGGAAAGGAAGTGCATTTATGTAATTATGAATTAAACAACAGGCAGTCTATTTCTTCACTCGAGTTATAACATTTCTTAAATTTGGAAAAAATGATGAAAGTATCACAAACATTTATAGTATTCAATATAACGCGATGAAACAAGTTAATTATAATGAGATGGAACAACCTGTTCCCTCTCAAGAGATCAGTACGATCGTGCTGCTAATGACGTCTGATAAATTGTTTATGTATGTGAGTGTGGTGATCAAAACAACACTCGGATTGGTGACAACTTTTTTCAGTAACGAATGGGAAACGGCGGTGTTGAAAAAAAAAGGGGAAGAAGTAAGAAAGAATAAGAGATAGATGACAATGAGATTACCGAAAAGAAACTGCCTCAATGATTGATTTAAGGACCATGGTAAATTAACTGTAGCAGTTGTAAGAGTCATCACCATGATCAACTTCATCATGGGTTTGATCTTTTGGTCCGTTCCGTCTCCTTCCTAATTGGTCAAGCCATCTTCTCATTCGTCCTTCTAAAGACCTTATTCCTCTCCAGTTATAATGTTTTATTGCCTTAGAGATTCTCACGTCTGTTGTACCGTTTATGCTTTCTTTCCATATTATCTAGTATTGTGTTATTGTGTCTGTTACTTTCGCATGTACCATTTAGCTCGAATATCGTTATTTTTCTCTTTTGATTCATTAAAGTATATTCAGCCACGTGTCTAAGGAAGTTCATTTCTTTAGTCATCTCGCTCCTAAAGGTACGGTTTTTGCCCCCACAGAGCAACTCAGGTATAGTCATAATCTTACAGAATTACAGTAGTGGATCTCTATGGACTTTACTTCTGCATAGAGTCCCACAAAAATACTCGAATAGTTCAACTTAGTTTTATTCCATAATATACCCAATATGTAATATTCCAAATATTTAAATGTATTAATTTGCTCTATGATCTGCTTGCCAATTTCGATCTCAACTTCCAAGGCCTTGTGTCCTAAATATGCCACTGCAGATATTCTCTGGCTATTTTACTTAAAATGAAAACAAAGTCTTGTTGTTCATTTTCATACTGACCAATAACACTGGTCAACAAAATTTAAGTTTTTTAATGTAAACAGAAGTATAATGGTTGATTCTTTCTGATTTCCATCATCAACAGTTTATTAGTAACTTTTCTGGTAATTATGGTTTGTGAGGGATGATTCTGTGTCCTCCCTCCCCTATATCCCCTTCATATTACTCCCAGTTATTTCTTTTTTTTCTTTTCTTATTCTGCCAGTATATTTGGAGTCGATTTTCCGTGATAGCGTTTTTCTATTTCAGCGATGTCTGTATGAAACACTCGCCACGTTTATCGCTGACAGCTCCGAGGTTCTCAGGGAAGAAATCAAAGTGGAAATCACACATGTCTATTTTCAGCCACATGCTGCGTTCCATGATCTTACAGTTCTCAATCAACTCACTAACTAGTTCTCTATAATGTTGACATATGTTCAGATCTGTAGTTTGCTAGAAAGGTTATGACAATGTTTTCGAAAGAGAACCGAGTGGCCTCACTTAACAGGCTTTCAAACAATGAATCTTTCATAATTTCCCTAACTTGATCCTGGGGAACTTGGTTTTTAGGAATAGAAATGCGCTCCTGTCACGACCCATTCACTTCACAAAATTCTTAATTACGAGGTGCATTCAAGTTCTAAGGCCTCCGATTTTTTTTCTCCGGACTGGAAAGAGATAGAAACATGCACATTGTTTTAAAATGAGGCCGCGTTCATTGTCAATACGTCCCAGAGATGGCAGCACCACGGCATATGGAATTTTACCGCCAGCGGCGAGAATGAGAACTGTTTTAAATACTTAAAATGGTGACGTTTTCCTTACTTGAACAGCGTGCAATCATTCGTTTTCTGAATTTGCGTGGTGTGAAACCTATTGAAATTCATCGACAGTTGAAGGAGACATGTGGTGATGGAGTTATGGATGTGTCAAAAGTGCGTTCGTGGGTGCGACAGTTTAATGAAGGCAGAACATCGCGTGACAACAAACCGAAACAACCTCGGGCTCGCACAAGCCGGTCTGACATGATCGAGAAAGTGGAGAGAATTATTTTGGGGGATCGCCGAATGACTGTTGAACAGATCGCCTCCAGAGTTGGCATTTCTGTGGGTTCTGTGCACACAATCCTGCATGACGACCTGAAAATGCGAAAAGTGTCATCCAGGTGGGTGCCACGAATGCTGACGGACGACCACATGGCTGCCTGTGTAGCATGTTGCCAAGCAATGTTAACGCTCAACGACATTATAAATGGGACTTTCTTTTCGTCGGTTGTGACAATGGATGAGACGTGGATGCCATTTTTCAATCCAGAAACAAAGCGCCAGTCAGCTCAATGGAAGCACACAGATTCACCGCCACCAAAAAATTTTCGGGTAACTGGCAGTGCCGGAAAAATGATGGTGTCCATGTTCTGGGACAGCTGGGGCGTAATCCTTACCCATTGCGTTCCAAAGGGCACTACGGTAACAGGTGCATCGTACGAAAATGTATTGAAGAACAAATTCCTTCCTGCACTGCAACAAAAACGTCCGGGAAGGGCTGCGCGTGTGCTGTTTCACCAAGACAACGCACCCGCACATCGAGCTAACGTTACGCAACAGTTTCTTCGTGATAACAACTTTGAATTGATTCCTCATGCTCCCTACTCACCTGACCTGGCTGCTAGTGACTGTTGGCTTTTTCCAACAATGAAAGACACTCTCTGTGGCCGTGCTGCTATTGCCTCAGCGATTTTCCAGTGGTCAAAACAGACTCCTAAAGAAGCCTTCACCGCTGCCATGGAATCATGGCGTCAGCGATGTGAAAAATGTGTGCGTCTGCAGGGCGATTACGTCGAGAAGTAACGCCAGTTTCATCGATTTCGGGTAAGTAGTTAATTAGAAAAAAAATCGGAGGCCTTAGAACTTGAATGCACCTCGTAGATCTAGTTTGATGTGTAATGTAGGCAATAAGCACTTACAAATCATTGATGAGCTACAGTAACGTGTCATGGATGAAATGACTCTCTCTTTGACCAGCTTTTCTTAATTTAATGTTTAATTATATCTCTATTATCCTACATGTACAAGAAGCAGCAAAATTTTGTATAATCAAGTTGTCATCCAAGTGTAATAGGTATCACTTTAAAATCTGCACATAAACACTATGAATAATTATCATATCGGGTACTGGCAAGAGATGTTTCCCTCATACCAACTCTGCGAGCTGTACGAATCAATGGAAACTTGTTTCCATTATGTACCAAGATGCCTACCAAACTGGTTTTCGAGGAGTCAATGAACAAATGCCATCCTTCAGGCTTATGTTCAATTCCCAGCGATTCCATCAAAGAATCAACATTATCATAGAAAACGAGATCCACCTGTTTAGAAGATAAATACTCAAATTCTTTTTGGTGTTGAAGCAAAAAGCTTGATACTATTCTTACTTCACTCTTGATGCAAGTAACTGTGCTTTAATTGCAGACAAACCGAGACAACGAACGAGGATGTAGGCAAATGGGGAGGGCGGGAGGGGGGGGGGGGGCTGGGGGGAGCCCTCAATCACATAAATGAAGTTACATACGACGTTGTTGCTTGTTGTGTAATTCAAAGAGATTTTGATTTTCAATCATACGACGAAAACGGGATACACACTATCAACAGTTAACAAGGCCATAGGTAGATTAAAACAATCAGAATATCGATATCACTATCGGCTGTCACTCATCCCCGCTTTAGCCAAGACTGATCTGGAGAGTTACGTGTCTAGTAAGTGGATAAAGGATGGAAAAGACACACCATGCTTTAATAACGGCATCCGGAAGATACTGAGGAAGTAGAAGCTGTTGAAATCCCGCACAAATGATGGCAAGCAAAGGCTGGTATAGATTTGTGCGTCTGTGAAAAGATCTATGCGCGAAGCATACAAAATCTAATACCGTTATACCTTAAGTAAAGATCTGGCAGAGAAATTGTGGTACTGTGAAAAACTGCTAAGCGGGACTAAGGCTTCCATTCAGTCCGTTGTGGCCGTTGAAGAGAGCTAAACGAAAAGTCAAAGATTCAAATTTAGCGTTCAAGAAATCGTTCAAGCAGGAGAATAGTACAGACATACCGTCATTTGACCATCGACCAGAGTCCCGTATGGATGACACAGTAATAAGCGTCCCTGAAGTAGAGAAACAACTGAAAGATTTGGAAGAAAGTAAGTCACAAGGTGCGGATGGAATCCCAGTTCAGTTTTACAGAGAAAACTCTACGGCATTGGTCACTTACCTAGTTTGTATTTATCGCGAATTTCTCGCCCAGCACGAAGTCCCATACGACTGCCAAAAGGTGTTGTGACTCATGTGTATGAGAAGGGTAAATGAACGGACCCTCAAAATTACAGACCAATATCCCTGACTTCGGTATGCTGCAGAGTCCTTGAACATCTTCTCAGTTCGAACGTAATAATTTTTTTCTAACTGAGCAGCTTATGTCCAAATATTATGGTTTTAGAAAGCGTCGTTAGAGCGGAACTCAACTTGTCCTTTTCTCACATGATATACTGAGAACTATAGTTGAAGGGCAAGAGGCAGATTAGATACTTCTAGATTTCCGGAAAGCATTTGACACGGTTTCCGATTGCAGGCTTTTAACGAAGGTACAAGCATGTAGAATAAGTTCACAGATATGTGAGTGGCTGTAAGACTATTTAAGTGATAGAACTCAGTATGTTGTCTTCAACGGCGAATGTTCATCAGAGACAAAGCAACAGTTGGGATTGTGCCAAGGAAGTGTGATAGAACCGCTGTTGTTCTGTGTATACATAAATGACTTGGAAGACGGTGTGGGCTGCAATCTGCCGTTGTGTGCTGATGATACTGTGGTGTACGGTAACGTGGCGAATTTGAGTGACTGTAGGAAGATACAAGATGACTTAGACAAGACTTCTTAGTATGGTGATGAGTGCCAGCTGGCTCTAAATGTGAGAAAATGTAAGTTATGCGGATGAGTAGAAAAAACAAACCTGTAATGTTCTGATACAGCATTAGTAGTGTACTGACTGAGACAGTCATGTCATTTAATTATCTGGGCATAACGTTGCAGAGCGATTTGAAATGGAACGAGCATGTCATGACTTGGTAGTGAGGGCAAAGTGTCGACTTCGGTTTATTGGGAGAAATTTAAAGAAGTGTGGTACATCTGTAAAGGAGACCGCATGTAGGACACCGGTGTTGTCCTATTCTTGAATACTGCTCGAGTGCTTGGGCTCCGTACCAGGTCGAAGCAATTCAGAGGCGGACTGCTAGATTTGTTAACGCCAGGTTCGAACAACACGTTAGTGTTTCGGAGATACTTCGGGAATTCGAACGGCAGTGCGTGAAGGGAAGGCGACGTTTTCTTGGAGGAGCAATAATGAGAAAATTTAGAGAAGCGGCATTTGAAGCTGACTGCCAAATGATTCTACTGTCGCCAATATACAGGACGCATAAAGAACACGAAGATAAGGTACGAGAAATTATGGCTCATACGGAAGCATATAGATGTTCGTTTTTCCCTTGCTCGGTTTATTAAAGAAACAGGGAAGGAAATGACAAGGCGTGGTACGTTTTACCCCCAGGAACCCTGCGGTGGCTTGCGTAGTATCTACGTACATCTACATTTACATTCACATATACACTGATACTCTGCAAATCACATTTAAACGCCTCGCAGAGGGCTCATGGAACCACCTTCACAATTCTCTATTATTCCAATCTCAGAACGAACACCTATATCTTTCCGTACGAGCTCTGATTTCCCTTATTTTATCGTGGAGATCGTTTCTCCCTTTGTAGGTCGGTGTCAACAAAATATTTTCGCATTCTGAGTAGAAAGTTTATCTAACTTTAACCTATCCATTTCCCTTTTTAAATTTTCTAATCTACCTGCCCGATTAAGGGATCTGATGATTGTACTTTCGTGAGAAGATTCCGTTGCAACGAAAAATGCCTTGTACTTTCGTGAGAAGATTCCGTCGCAACGAAAAATGCCTTTCTTTTAATGACGTCCAGCCCAAATCCTGTATCATTTCAGCGACACTCTCTCCCATATTTCGCAATAATACAAAACATGCTGCCCTTCTTTGAACTTTTTCGATGTACTCGGTCAGTCCTATCTGGTAAGGATACCACACCGCGCAGCAGTATTCTAAAAGAGGACGGACAAGTGTAGTGTAGGCAGTCTCCTTAGTAGATCTGTTACATTTTCTAAGTGTCCTACCAACAAAATGCAGTCTATGGTTAGCCTTCCCCACAACATTTTCTATGTGTTCCTTCCAATTTAAGTTGTTCGTAATTGTAATACCTAGATATTTAGTTGAATTCACGGCTTTTAGATTAGACTGATTTATCGTGTAACCGAAGTTTGACCACTTTTTTTTATTTAGGGTCAATTACCAATTTTCGCACCAGACAAATATCTTTTCTAAATCGTTTTGCAATTTGTTTTGATCTTCTGATGTCTTTATTAGTCGATAAACGACAGCGTCATCTGCAAACAACCTAAGACGGCTGCTCTGATTGTCTCCCAAATCGTTTATATAGATAAGAAACAGCAAAGGGCTTATAACACTACCTTGGGAAACGCCAGAAATTACTTCTGTTTTACTCGATGACTTTCCGTCAGTTACTACGAACTGTGACCTACTTGACAGGAAATCACAAATCCAGTCATATAACTGAGACGATATTCCATAAGCACGCAATTTCACTAGATGTAGATATACATTGTTAGGCTTACTTGAACTTAGTAGCGTTAATGTCAGTACACTATACTCTTCTTTTTACAGCATGTGAAGTCTTAAATGTCATGCCAAGAGAAGGGAAACTTAGAGTTTTGCTATGGTTAGCAGATCTAGCTCTGTGGTACTTACAAATGAAGATATACAAATGTAATGTTATTTAAGAAATTTTATGAGAAATTTCAATTACAGCAAACATATTTTTAAATAATTAATCATCTAAGAAATCTACCTTTAAAGTAAAACAAATGGTCGTTTAGATGATAGATTCACCTAATTTTCGTCAACAGTCTGATTTTATGTGGCATGGGCAGTGTAAGGAAATGGTACTTTCCCTTAAGTTGTACAAAATTAAAATTTCTGAGGCTAAATTGGTTAGCTCACAATATCATTTGCCTTTTGATATCATGTAAAGATAATTGATACACAAGACATTCACATAAGGATTTGTGTTACTAGACTATGGAGTGCATATTGCTTTAATCTATCTAAAATTATTCAACTTAATTATTTTTACTCACATTCTCCTGCTTTGTTATTTTTATTTTTTCAGATGTTCTATTCTTATCTTCAAACTGTAATGTTTAGCAATTCTGGAAGCAATGTTAGAAAAAATAATTTTTTCGATACATTTGTAGCAATTCTTATCTGATTTGGGGAATATTAATTTATTTATCAAGCAAACAGTACTTTATTTTAATGTTAGTTTGATTAATATCTCGACAACATGCGAAGTTCAGCGATATATTGGAAGGAGGATAGCGATCGCCAATTTGTGCTGTGTATTTCTGCATAAAGGTGTCTCACTTGTGGAACGGCGGTATGTCATGTCTTCAACTTTTATTGCGAGAACCATGTTCTACTGTGAAATGTCTTATTTTTAATATCCTTTAACATTGAGTCCAACGATCACAACTCTAACATATTTGTAAATATCCGTCATACAAACTACAACGTACGTCTTAGGGGAGTCTATTAGCATCAAAGACTTTATTGTTCACATTATTGTGGATAAATGCGAACTAATTTATAAGGTCGCATATATATGAAATCTAGCTGAAATAGATGCATGAGTCAGTGTCAAGATTCCAAAACCGTAGCTCATACTATTTGTGAATTCCGCTTTGTTTCACAATAAAATTTGGTTGCTAGAGTTTCAAGATGACTGTTGAAGTAGCAATTAAAAAAATTCTTCCTTTTTTAATGAAATATAAGAATTTTAAATGAAAGAAACTTTAATAAAATTTCAGACAGAGTTCAGGAACTTGGAATGCTTTGATGCTCTGAAGAAATACTGACTTGGTTCCATATATGCTTGGTTTCAGATTTAGATGCGTTATTGTAGTAGGGGAAAGACAGCTGTTGTCAGAAGAAATTTGAGCCCGTTTATTCAACAAAGCGTTAAGATTCTGCTCTGCGAAGTGAACTTTATATTAGAAGAGAGAGCTGTGTTTTATTACCAAAGAGGCACTCATGATATTAGAATTATAACTCGTTTGGCAGCAGAGTGAAGTTGTAATACTGCCAAATAAATAAATATTAAGTAGCGCCCTTGTGTACTTCTCAGATACATGTTACTAAATCTGTTTTCATAATAAATGGCAAAATGCTGGCTACGTACTTGTCACGAACCAGTTAGAGCACCCCCTGTAGAAAGTGAGGTTCACTTGTAGTAACGCCTTCCACAAAATCTGGGTCACTCTGTTGTTGTAAGTTGCTATTGTCATCAACACTTTCGAAAATCTTGTCATATTTGTGTCATCCTGTGGCGTTGGTACGGGAAGGCCTGGTCGATGAGGCACTAGTTACTCCTGACATCACAGACAACAGTCGCCTAAAGCACATACGTAAATTATTGACTCGTTTAAACAAACATTAGAAATTACAAACATATATTCCTTCACTCACAGCGTTTAGCATCCTACCCTAATAAAGATGAAATCATTCTTTTTTTTTAGTATTACAAAAAGCTGGTGGGTAATGGAACATTCGTGACTTCATTTTTGATTAGGAAGATGTAAATACAAAAGAATCAGCTGACATTATTTATTTAAAATGTTCATTGTTGACCAGTGCAGTTACTTGTTCGGCAGCAAAAAGCAGTGTATTAACATCCACACTATTTCAATATGTGTTATGGTCAGTACCCAAGTACATCATTATTGAGTGTGAAAGGGGATATCACTGTCTAACGCCTTGGTTTAGTTCAGGCGTAATATATGTGTCCGCTATTTTTATTTGTATCTTGTTGTTCAAACGGCAACCCTTATAACATTCCTGAGTTTCTTAATATTTACCACAGTTTATTTCGGTTTACTTTATCAGACGTCTTTTGGTAGTCAACGAAGGGAAGGAGAGTTGGTATTTTCATGGTGTTTTTCAATTAGTTGTATCATAGTGAAGAAACAGTCTGAGCGTAATCCTCCGTTTTCGAAAACCACAAAGCCTTGCTGGGCATCTGCTGCTGACGATAGTCGCTGAATTAGATTTCTAGCATACAGTTTATAACATGTAGTTAGACATGTATTTCTGACATTCATGCCTATTTCCTTTATTTTATTATATTTGGGCTCTATTGAAATCTTCTGGTACGCAACCACTTTGCCAGCACATATTCCTGAAATCGAGTATTCTTATTTCCTATATATTTATGAACTATACATTGGAGTTATCCTGTTCTTGCTACACACAGTACTGCCAACATTATGAAGTCTATGGTCCTATCTACTTCAACTAGAACCATCTGTGTATTTTGCACGTCTGTCCACAGTGTTCCATACTATTGTAACCAATTACTTTCAAATATTGTGTTTATTTTTAGACTGTCCTTATCCTCTTTGTTCGGGTGTACATTTGAACAGAGAAACCAATTGTTTGATTGCCAACTTTTTACTGTTGATACCGGGTAAAAGTAGCGGCTCGGAAGCGGAAAATTCGCTGTGAGATGAAGCGAGTCTCTCTCCCCAGCTGCTCCCTTCCCCGCTGCCCGAAGTATCTGGCTCCCCCCCCCCCCCCCTCCAGCCCCTCCCTCGTTCAGGTCACGACCTACCGCACTCCAGTGAATATTTAATGTTTCATTACGTGCCCTATGTGAATGCCTTTTGAAATGGCTCCAATAGCCTAGCGTGGCGTGTTTGATCGCTCCAGTGTCATTGATACGAAGCAGTGGTGGGGAGGCTCCACCTCCGTACACTCTACTTCTCCTCAAAAATTCCATACACTTCCTCCTCCTCCTCCTCATTCGCCTCGCTGGCTGCTATTCACCCTGCGATTGGCTCAGGCGCGTCAGGAATAAGTAATAAGAACAACGTAAATAAAGGAAATAATAACAGTTTCCGACTATAAGGGAATATCACACAAAGGTCTGCTTTTATAATATACAGAAAATCGATAAGTACTGCAAAAAACCAAAAAAGCTTCAAGAATTGCAGAATGACTAAGAAAAATGGATAAAATTATTGACAACCGAGAAAAGCTCGACTCATCATATTCATTGGCAACTTTTACGTTCTTTCCGTCTCTTGAGAACACCGGGAATATAATTAGTCATCCGCAGAAGTCATAACGATAATAGCATGTAACACCGCCTACAACCTTGACAATTTTTGATTGGATCCAGCAGAGCTACTGAACTGAAGGGGCAGGCGGGGTTACTGATAGTTACAAACCACCCACTTGAGCGGCGCTCAGGTACCAGCAACATTTAAAACAGAAAAAAAAACCTCTTGCAATACTGAAGCCACTGAAACCGAAAGACGACCCCTCAAGCTTTCTTCCAATTGCTATTCTCAGTACCGAGCGAGGTGGCGCAGTGGTTAGCACACTGGACTCGCATTCGGGAGGACGACGGTTCAATCCGGTCTCCGGCCATCCTGATTTAGGTTTTCCGTGATTTCCCTAAATCGTTTCAGGCAAATGCCGGGATGGTTCCTTTGAAAGGGCACGGTCGATTTCCTTCCCAATCCTTCCCTAACCCGAGCTTGCGCTCCGTCTCTAATGACCTCGTTGTCGACGGGACGTTAAACACTAACCACCACCACCATCACCACTATTCTCAGTGTCTGTTATAAACTGCTAGAACGGTTCATTTACAACGGGATGTACCGAAAAGTTGACTGTAAAGTGGCGTCGTACCAAGAAGGCTTCAGGCAAAACCCAGCTGCTCTGAGCAAGTACTGGCACTCACTTCTTACATCGAATCTCGATTCCAGAAGGGACTACAAATTTCAGTAGCGTTTGTAGATCTAACTGCTGATCACGACACGGTCTGGCTGTATGGACTAATGCTAAAGCAAAAGCAAACTGTATCTTCTTTTAGACTAACAACGCTATTGTCCAACACGTTGAAAAACCGATATTTCATGCCAAAATTAGTAAGTCATATACGATCAAGAACGGTCTACCACAAGCATCTGTCCAGACCCCACTGGTATTCAACCGGTATAGAAGTGACATTCCAGAAACTGTACGCTGGAAGTTCTTCTGCGCAGGTGATACTGCCATTCTGCTATTGCATTTCAAATCTAACTCGTAGAGGATGGAAAAAATATGCTGACATAAGATCTAAGAGTATTTGGTGATCATTACAGCCTTTGGAGCTTGTGCCCTAATCCTTCAAGAACTCAAGTGACAACTTTCCATTTCTTGAACATCTTAGTAAACTAGCCGCTAAAATGGCTCTGAGCAATATGGGACTTAACATCTGAGGACACCAGTCCCCTAGAACTTAGAACTACTTTAACTAACCTAAGAACATCACACACATCCATGGCCGAGGCAGGATTCAAACCTGCGACCGTAGCCGTCGCGCGGTTCCAGACTGCAGAGCCTAGAACCGCTCGGCCACCCAGGCCACAAACTAGCCGCTAAGATTCAACTTCTATAACAAAACAGTTAACGATAACGTTTACTCTGTCTCGTGATCACACTGGATAGTTCAACATTATTCAGGATTCACGTCACGTTACTTGCAAGAAAGTTAAAGACTAGGAGCAACGTTATCCGGAAACTGGCTCTCAGTGGGGCTGATATTCTCCTTACAGCGGCCTTGTCTACTGTACATTCTGTGGCTGAATACCTGTATTGTACAAGAGTGTGCATGTGAGTAAGATGGAATTGCATTTGAACAATACCATGAGAATCATAACGGACACGTTAATGTCAACTCATCTGCCTTGGTTGTCTGCTCTTAGTAGCAACGCTTCTCAAATCAAAGAAACCATTCTGGACAGCTCGTGACATCCAACCTGTAAAGATTTAAGATGTGTCGAAGGAGACTTGAAGAAACAACACCAGCTTATGTAGTCATGGCCTCGAAGACCCCCCAACTGTATCAGGCTTGCAATTGCCTAGAAGAACCTGCTTCAACTAAGCAGAATCCGATGTGGACACGTAAGAACTAAGTCCTTATGCATAAATGGGGATCCTCGGACTTCCTACTGTGTGAGTGTGAAGATTCAGGGCAGGCATCTGACGACATCGTAGAGGAATGTTTCAGTGGAGACTGGAAGGGTATCATCAATGCCTCTCTAACAACTGAATTGATATATTGTCTTGACATCGCTCTGCAAAGTCGATTGAGATCAGAGCTCTTACATATTCCTTTCGTATTTCATTATGCAAAAATTGTTAAGAACCGTACATGCATATCCATACGATAAATAAACAAAAAGTAACCCCTTGCTACAAACAGTTCCAGACATTTTCTATGAAATGAACGTCCGATTTACCGGACAGGCGAAGAGCATTAGGGTGTCTGAGTGGTCGACAAATTTTTATAGTTCTCTTGGTATCGTTCAAATGAGGAAATACCTTACTGACATGCTCACTCTTGAAAAGTATTCAGCCACAGAACATGCAAGAGGCAAGAATATCAGCTACAGCTCCCCCGAGATGTTCCAGCTACTTTCCGTAGAATGTTGTTCCTAGTCTTTAACTTTTCTACGGTTGACGTGACGTGAATCCTGAATGATAGTGAACAATCCAGTTTGATTCTAAGATACTTAGGGTCGTTCCGACACAAAAAAAGTGGTTCAAATGGCTCTAAGCACTATGGGACTTAACATCTGAGATCATCAGTCCCCTCGGCTTAGAACTACTTAAACCTAACTAACCTAAAGACATCACACACATCCATCCCCGAGGCACGATTCGGCGGTTGCGGACTGAAGCGCCTAGAACAGCTCGGCCACAGCGGCCGGCGCGTTTTGTTACAGCCCTCTGAGCATGACTGTTATCATCTCGCTAGAGGGGAGTGCTCAGAGCATACTCATCAAGAAGATGGTTGAGAAAGGGGGCTTGTCTCAGTCAGAGCGTTCAGGTAAATATCGTGGTTCATGTTCGTGGTAACCTTAATGAGTGGGCCCATCTGGTTCGGAAACACCCCCAAAATATCACAGACCCACGTTTGTGGTATGGTTCCCCCCCCCCCCCCCCCCCCCAACATGCTGCGGTTTAAACGTAATGTCGATCCATCAGTGCATGCGACTCCGTTTCTCATTTGAAGAGAGAGAAAATCACGATCCGTCAGGCCACTTGTTACGTTTGCAGTCAGTTGATGTCCAATATCTGTGTAGTTCGACCCAGTGACAGCGTATCGTCTTATGTGCCTCTTTGAGAATGGGCATTTTGTGTGGTACGCGGCTCTGTATGTCCATTCCGTGCAATTCGCTTCGCGATATTAGTTCGGGAACTGGATGAGATGGATCTGCGTTCGCTGACAGTAATAGTTCCTGCTGAGTGTGGCGCTTGTCTGTATTCTCTGTCACTAGGGATCTTTTGGCCATCGCTGTTCTTGCGGCGTGTTATATGGCTAAGAGTGGTACAGCGTTGCCTGTAGAAACATTGGACAGTCAGCGTAAAATCGGCCAAATTCAGTCACAGTGTGGTCATGGACGTGGCAACTTGTTTCCGCCATTCTGTCTGTCGAGCCAGCTTCCCGGTCTAATTCCATACAGACAACTGGCATGTGACATTACTTACTGGACAAGACATAGAGGTGGAAGGGCATAATGCCGCGATCTGTGCTGCGTGCAATGTGAATTAACGGCTGGCGACGGTGGCTGGTGTGCTACGGGCCGCAGGATCAAATCCAATCGCCAACGTCTACTGTTGTTTAGCATTTATCATTTCTAGAAGGTTCTCGGAATTTCGTATATCTGTAATACCTGCATGTTCTGGAATATTCAATGTTTGTATAAATAGCAGCACTGTCCTTCTACAGAGAAAGCTCTGTCGTAATAAACTCACTTTCGGTGCAAAGCGTTGTAATTCCCCGACGACCCTGTTTTCTAATCTGGACTCGAGTTTGTTTACGACGTGACATTTTTTGGTGGAGACACGGGTGCGTCCCCAACACCTCGATTCCAATCAGGTGGAATGGCGGTGCTGCCGGCGGAATTGGTATCCAATGCCCCGGAGGTAATTGCGTCATTGGCCAGGTCTCTGCTGCTCCTTTAGACACTGTGTGAGACACTGTAAGGAGTGCCAGCCACGGAAGAACGTGCCACAATTACCTCCGGGACATCTGATACCAATTCCGCGTGCAGTAGCGCTATTCCGCCGGATTGGAATCGACTCTTAGGGCGATTCCCGAAATCGACAAACGAGAATCGATGGATAATTGCCTGCACTGACTAACTTACCCGCTGCGCTGTCATCAAAGCTGTGCTCCTGAGAAGACACCATTTAGAAGCACGGAGAAAGTTTATAAAATTTCTTGTGTCGCTAATGATCGCTCGTGTTCGAAGACAAAGAACAAGGCGGAGAAGAGGACGAGAACCAGCAGCGTCGGTAACCATAGCGACCATACAGCAGAGGGATGGCGAAGTACGCGTTAGGATCTCTTGGCCTATCTGGTTAAGGAAAAAGAGAATGTCGCAAAAGCTCTGTTGGAAAATTCTTAAAATGTTACACAAAAATGTCTAGGTCAAAAAAAAGAAGGCTTTGGATGCCCTCGAATCATTTGCCTTATATTCCCAAACCTACAAGACGTGTGGGTGAACCATTACTTTCTTACCAAGCTCGTACTCTTCATGGGCAGGTGCGTGTCTTCAAAGCACATTTTGTTGCATAACAAGCGGAATCGATGTGGGACTCACGAGCCGTGAGAAAATTTCCTGTCATAGGTATTCTGTAATGGAGAAAGTTGAGACGATGAGACGACAGTATTTGCTGTCAACAGTAATAGCATATTAGTCTCTGTTAGAAATTAATAATTCCTTTATGAGAAAATAATTCTCCCAATGAGGTGAGGTAGTGACTTCTACCAAACGAAACACAACGTTTCCATGTGTCTGAGTGCCATGATACGTGTCAGCTATAAGGCAAATACCATTTGCCATTGAACTGTCTATTAAGCATCTTTGCGGCCAATAGAGGTCAATAATTTTTTCGGTGACTCCTATTAACCATCTGCCGTAAATCAGACTCTAAAATACTAAATATAAGTACGCTGAAGAGCCAAAGAAACTTGTACACCTGTCTAATAACGTGCAGGGCACAAGCGAGCAGGCAGAAGTGCTTCAACAAGACGTGGCATGGACTTGACTAACGTCTAAAGTAGTGCTGGATGGAACTGACACCTGAATCCTGTAGGGCTATCCATAAATCCGCAAGAGAACGAGGGGTGGAGATCTCTTGCGAACAGCGCGTTGCAAGGCATCCCTTATATGCTCAATAGTGTTCATGTCTGGGGAGTATGGTGGCCAGTGGCAGTGTTAAAACTCAGAAGAGTCTTTCTGGAGGCACTCTGTAGCAATTCTGGACGTCTGGGGTGTTGCATTGTTCCTGCTGGAATTGCCCAAGTCAGTCGTAATGCACAATGGACATGAATGGATGCAGGTGATCAGACAGGATGCTTACGTACGTGTCACCTGCCCGAGTCGTATCTAGACGTATCAGGAGTCCCACATCATTCCGACCGCACACGCTCCACACCATTACAGAGCGTCCACTAGCTTGAACAGTCCCCTGCTGACATGTGGGTTCCATGGATTCATGAGGTTGTCTCCACACCCGTACAAGTCCATCCGCTCGATACAATTTGAAACGAGACTCATCCGACCAGGCAACACTTATCCATTCATTAACAGTCCAATGTCGGTGTTGACGGTATCAGGCGAAGCATAAAACTTAATGCTGTGCAGTCATCAAGGGTACACGAGTGGGCCATCAGCTCCGAAAGCCCATGTCGATGATGTTTCGTTGAATGTTTCCCACGCTGACACTTGTTGATGGTCCAGCATTAAAATCTGGAGCAATTTGTGAAGGGCTGCACTTCTGTCACGTCGAACGATTCTCTTCAGTCGTCGTTAGTCCCGTTCTTGCACAATCTATTTCCAACCACAGCTATGTAGGAGAGTTGATGTTTTACCGAATTACTGATATTAACGGTACACTCGTGAAATCGTCGTACAGAAAAATCCCCACTTCATTGCTAGCTCGGAGATGCTGTGTCCCATCACTCGTGAGCCGACTATAACACAACGTTAAACTCACCAAACTCTTGATAACCTGCCGTTGTAGTAGCAGTAACCAATTTAACAACCGTGCCAGACACTTGTTGTCTTGTAGAGGCGTTGCGACCGCGGCGTCGATTCTGCCTGTTTACTTATCTCAGTCTTTGAATACGCATGGCTATACCGGTTTCTTTGGTGCTTCAGTGTAATATGTACTGACACTTGGCAGAACATTGTGATAAAAGGAAGAAAAGTGAATGAAAAGCAGAGAATAACATCGTATGTTAGCACTGTGATTAAAGGAAGAAAACTGTTGCGTGCACGCGTTTGTAACAATACCTGCTTGTCATTAATCTTCTGTGTACTTTGTATCACTTCGGGTTCGCCTGCATCCCGCCTGGAAGCAGCCTAGCTATGCGCTGAGTAGATTTAACCGCACTGGTGCTCTCTAGAGGGTTCAATGTTTTCTTGCTGTTCCGCTTAGTAATTAGGGTAGTTCATCGAGGAGTGGGGTCGATTTCTTCGTGTTATGGATGGTGATCCGTAACTGTAAAAAGTGTGCCTACGACATTCGAAGATTACTGCTTCGCGCTGCCTTCGTGGTCATGAGTGCACGTCTTCAGAGTCAGAACGTTTCTCATTTCTACTGCTTCGATTTGTGGATTCCAGCTGCCAGCATTTGCCGTATAGCCGAGGACCGGCATAGAAAGAGAACAGTGAGCGCTTCTTCTTATGTGTCCTTAAACTACTGATTGTGATCCGCGAAAATCCTTGTTCTTCGTACGAGGTCTTTTTACAGAAATTTAATTTGACTTCTTACGTATAATAATGTCTAGCACTGTTTATTGCCTGGAAAATTTGTCTTACGAACTTGCAGCATGTTGCAAGTGAAAAGTAGGTCCGCAACTTGTTTTATAACTTAAATAAATGGTTGTAACTCCGTCATAAGTTTCGTTAAGAAATATCTTTTTATATCTTGATGGTGACTGATTTCGGTCTCCTAAGTCCCTTTTCAAACCATCCGCAACGTAAATGTGACAGTACAGGCGAAAACCAATGTACAAGAACTGTGCCGCTTCGATCATTACTGCAAGGACAGTTTTTGTACATAGGTTTTCCCCTGTATTGTCACACTTGCGACACTGATGGTTTGAAAATGAACACAGAAGTCGGAAACTATTCGCCATCAAAAATTAAAAAAGAAAGATACTTCTTAATGCAACATATGACGGCGCTACAACCATTAATTGCAATTTTGTCTTAGTCAACAATGCGAGTTATCAGAACGTACCTGAATTGTTATTAAGCAACTTATATAAAGCAATACCTAGCCTAACTGAAATTTTTTAGCGTTTGGTGCAAACACAGCTGTGCATTAAAAGTTAATCTTTTTTAAATTGTATGTTTACTTTTTAAGGCCATTGATTAAAACTGCTATGAAAGAGTAGTTCTTTAAACTGTTTATTCCCTTTTAAAAATCATGTGTTAAAACTGTCATAGTTATTATTTTCAAAGATTACTGAGCAGCAACTTAAAAATTATATATGGTTTTAAATTTTACTTTGTGTGTATTTTAGAATATGTAATTTGAGCTGAATGAAGGGACCGAGTGATATCTGGCCTAAGCTCAAGCTGGTCAACGCTTGATTATTAACCGACTGTATTTGTTTTCATGTCCTTGAATTGTGATTCAATACTGTTAATGTTTTTATTGTTTAAATTCTGTTAATATTCATTCTCTCACTGTTTGTGAGATTTTAAACTCATAAACACAAAACTTTAAAATTTTCTTTAAATATTTAAAGCAATATCTTGAAGTTTTATTTTTATTTTGGTGGCTCTTTTAACACCTACTTTTGTGATTGTTCATTGTTGTCAATATCATTTAAATGCTGCTGAAGTGAATACGTTTTGTGGGTGTGTTAAGTCCAGTACCTAACATTTGCAGCTTTATGGTATCTGCTATTTCAGAAACTCAAATGAAAAAAAAGTAACACTGACAAAGATGAATCACAAGTGAAGTAACTGCATGAAGGCAAATACTGTGTACAGCATTCTTAAACCTTACAAGAATTTGCTGGTTAAAGTCAAATCGTCGAAATGCCTGACTTCTGGCATATTTCTGCAATACTTTTTTGAGACAGATGAAATAAGTTCTTAGAAAAGGCATCCGCTTGAGCAGTCAGAATATGTTCTGTCGATAGAAGTAAAAGCTTTACCTAGTCAGTTCCCGCATAAAGGTTTATTAAGAGATGTGTGTTGAATAGAGAAGGTTAAGAAATTAACAGCTGAGAAGTAGAGGCATTTGGAAACCATCACACAATGGAGTGAAATGTTACCTGGGTCATGGAGTTGTCGGTGAAGAAGAAAGGTGAGGATTTCTAACCGCGCTCGCTAACAATTGCGCTGAAAATTTAAATAAATAAATAGAAAAAGGAGCTTACCCAAATGTAGTTCCAGAAGAAGGGAAAATGTTCTGTAACATCCAGAAATAATTGCTTTGCTGTAAAAAGAGACAGATAGGTTAAATACTAGGGCAGAATATGTGATACAAATTCCCGAGTATACGACGATAGAAAGAATAGGACACTACAAAAAAGATATATATAGCCTCGGGTCAGTCGAAAATTGATGATTGCATGCTCACCATAAATTCAAGTAATAAGTATAAAAACTTACTGGTTAGAAAATTTAAATCACCACAATGAAATACAAAAGAATCCTTGCGGTGTATTAAATATGGATCAGCCAAACGCATAGAGTAGACAGAACGTGAACGGAATAATAGGATCATTGACAGTGTCTGGAGGAAACTGAGACACAATGATAAAATATACTGAAACAGTAAGGATAAGGGAAACAATTTGGAAAAAGAAGACTGTTATTAAATATTTACAGATTTTTTGAGATTATTTCAATGAAATGACGTTTTGAGTTCTAAAAAATAAGGTAAAAACCTCTTCAGTTCATGATGCTAAACAGGATTACAATAAGAGAAAAATTGTCAGTTTACATAAGAAGATGTTTTCAGAAATGAATTTTTAAAAATAATTGATTTTAGTGTAAGAGGCAGAAGTCAACGAGTCAAGGAAGAGACTAAGAATTACGTAAGGAAAATATCAAATCAGGGAATGTTTTGCATGTAACATCAACAATAACTGATTAGATGGAAAATCCTTCATTAAATTTCACTAAGTTTGCTCCACTACCCTCGCCAATGAATGGGTTCCACAGGGACAGCAATGTAACGCTAACCAAACACTCAGTCTCACGATTTTACTTTAAGAAAAGGATTTTAGAAATCTATGTAGCAAGAAGGCTTATGTGTACAACCAAAAACCTTTGTAAAAATTAGTCCTATACGTAATCACTCTGTGACTAACGGAAGACACAATTCCAACACTATGTTGGCCAGCAGCTCAATATACTTAATATTTATTTAGTTTTCTGTCACATTTGCATACAATATTCAATGGCGACTAGTTTCGAGCAGTTTCGTCATTTTCAAACCATATACTAACCTGGTGTATGAACAAGTCTACAGAATGTCCCACTGGAATTATATTGCAATGAAATATTAGAGATGCAGGAAATAATTTGAAAATGAACGCAATCGTTGGAAACAGGTCACCATTAAAGATTATATACAATTGTGGCAGAAAACTAAATAAACAATAACTAAAGGAGGGAATCTTGATCCTGGTAACTCTTCACTAATTTGTTAATTTATCTGTCATTTGTTGAGGGCGTTTTAGCGAATTCGTTCATACGTATCTATTAACAAAAATTTTTCAGTTGGTTGGGTGAAATCGTATAGCCTATAGAGATGTGAGAGCCGATCCGTAGTTTGCGTTCCCTTGTCTAAGTCAGATCGGCAATAAGAGAAGTTGGCATCATCTACATTGATATCTATGCTCCGCTAGACACCCTACTCATGAGACAACTTGGAAATCTCATATATTCAGTTCGTCTTTCACGATCCAGCCTTTCCTTACTACGCTCCTTTTCCCGTCCTGCATTTTTCTCGCTGCTGTATGTGTGAAGACGAGGGAACTTTACGTTTCGCTATTGCAAGAAAATTTAATTTTATTTGACCGTAGATAAGCTGATTATTGATGAAATTTTACACGAAATTTACTACGTAAGAAGTATATTGTAAAAATGGCACTGTTAACTTGAAAACTTCTTTCAGCTCTCTTAGGACGGTTAGGTGTAGATGTGTTGAGGGAAAGTTTTTGGAAATTTGTAGTAAGTTCCTATGGGACCAAACTGCTGATGTCATTGGTCCCTAGGCTTACACACTACTTAATCTAACTTGAACTAACTTACGCTAAGGACAACACACACCTACCGACACACACATGCCCGAGGGAGGACTCGAACCTCCGACGGGGGTAGCCGCGCGAACCGTGGCAAGAACCCCTAGACCGCACGACTACCCCACGCGCCTTTTTGAAGGAAATTTATGTGAATAGTGCCGGTATTAGGTTTTGTTATCAGAGAAACCGATTAGTTTCTAGGGTTTACTTTATCTCTTTATGATTCAATTTTCATTCATCTACATTTTACAATCTACAGAGACAAATATCTGATGCGTCTTGTTACGGTGACAATAGTGACCGCTGAACTTCGCCAATGGGATTCTTTAATCGGTCACGTGACCTCTTAAGCTACCCCACGCTGAAAAAAGATTCCCGCTCTCGTCACCGAAAGTTCCTCTTCTGATAACAGCTCCAATTCATTGTCATAAGAAAGCACCAAACGTTGGGACTGTGGAACCATAGGGGTGGACAACAGTCCTGCTTATCGGTGACACATATTTTTACGGAAAAGATGCTGAAATTTTGCCTCCACAAGTATGTCAACTTTCTCAGCTCTACAGACATTGTTGATACCGCCGCTAATGAAAACAGGCTCATCATCGAATGATATGAACGGAATAAACCAGAAAATAGTAATTACCCTTTGCCAAAATTCTAGTCGCAGAACTTCAGCTTCTTGTGTGAAGGTGTTACAACAGGCGACAATGGGAAAAAACACGAACTATGTTAATGTAGTGTGGAGTGACGGTCAGTGTTTGTGCTTGTCGTGGACCTACGTTCTACGGATTAAAGAGTATTTTTATTTTATGCACATTTTGCTCTATTAAACCTTTAGAAGAAATGTGTGCCAGTCTCACTAAGTTTATCGGAGGCAGGCCACATGTGTTGTTGTGGTCTTCAGTCCAGAGATTGGCTACTCTATCTTGTGCAAGCGTCTTCATCTCCGAATAAGTGCTGCAACAAACATATTTCTGAATCTGCTTACTGTATTCATCCCTTTGTCTCCCTCTACAATTTTTACCCCTCACACTTCCCTCCAATGCTAAACTACGATGTCTCAGAATATGTCCTATCAACCGACCCCTTCTTCTAGTCGGGCTGTACCACAAATTTCTCTTCTCCCCGGTTCTGTTCAGTACCTCTTCATTAGTTACGTGATCTACCCATTTATAGCACCACATTTCAGAAGCTTCTATTCTCTACTTCTTTAAACTGTTGATCACCGATGCTTCACTTCCGTACATGGCTACACTCTTGGGTTAGGTTAGGTTAGGCACAGATACTTTCGGAAAAGATTTCTTAACGCTTAAATCTGCGTTCGATATCAATAAATTTCTTTTCTTCAGAAACGCTAATCTTGCCATTGCCATACTACATTTTATACCATCTCTACTTCGCTCGGCATGAGTTATTCTGCTGCCCAAATAACAAAATTCATTTACTACTTTAAGTGTCTCATTTCTTACAATAATTCCCTCAGCATCATGCGATGTAATTCGACTACATTCGGTTATCCTTGTTTTGCGTTTGTTGCTGTTCACCTTATATTCTCCTTTCACGACATTGTCCAGTATGTTCAACTGCTCCTCCAATTTCTTTGCTTTTCCGACAGAATTACAATGTCATAGGTAAACCTCAAAGTTTTTATATCTTCTCCCTGAACTTTGCTTTGTAGTCCAAATTTTTCTTTTGTTTACTTTACTGACTGCTCAATGTACAGATTGAATAATATTGGCGATAAGCTACAACCCTGTCTCACTCCCTTCCCAAGCAGTGCTTCCTTTCCATGCGCTTCGACTACCGTCTGGTTGCACAGAGTATAACTGAATCATAGCTGACACTTGGCTTAAGCCACGAGTGAACATCCTTAGATATGGAAAGCATCGAGTTAGAAATCGCCTACTGGGTTCCTGATTAATAAGATCTTTTTAATACAAAATAGGTAACTACATAACATCTCACCACGTAACACATTATTTTAAATGCTTTTTATAATACAGTGAGCTTGAAATTGTATTATCATTGCATTCGGGCATGTAAATCTTGAGTACTTGTCATTTATTTTATCTCGATTGTATGCATCTCAACTTCAGGGAGCTACAGAGATACTTTAAAAGAAAGTTACCATGAGAACTCTCTTTACCGTAATTATCAACTGGCATATTGCCCCGAGCAGTGGTTCAAGTAGTCTAGTGTGACAGTCAGCATTGCTAGGGGTGTCTCTGTCAGTGTCACGCCGTAAGAAGAATCAATTCAAATGGTTCTGAGCACTATGGGACTTAACATCTGAAGTCATCAGACCCCTAGAACTTAGAACTACTTAATCGTAGCTAAGGACATCAAACAAATCCATGCCCGAGGCAGGATTCGAACCTGTGACCGTAGCAATCACGCGGTTCCGGACTGAAGCGCCTAGAACCGCTCGGTCACCGGGCCGGTAGAATCAATTCGAAGTCCGAAAGGGGGAGTTGTCAATGGAGCACATCACTCAGCACTGAACGCACGTTTATTACTAAATACCAGCCTACAGCCAGAACACAACTGAGCTTCTGTTAGTAGAGTGCTCTGTATATATAAACATCGATTATGCCACGATATGCAGACTAAACGAATACAAGAAATTTCGAGAGCCTTCGAGAAATTACAAATACTACATAACTGGTCATATTCGGTTTTGAACTGTAGACGCACAGCATATTAGATAGCGACGCTAATCCTTACGCCACCATGAATGGCGTTAAAATGGTATACTCTCGTGATGATCGTTGGTGCAAAGTCTTGACAATGACAGACAGTTAAAACAAGTAAAATATGTTCTTTTTAACACTTTTACCACTACACTGATACTCGCCTAAATACTACAGTTTAAGAGCATAACCAAAATACAATAACAAATATAATGTTCTGTGGTAGGTTAAAAACTTTTACCGCACATTCAGTGAGCAAATCTCGTTTGACATATGGTTGTGGGTGTGATAACGAGGGCAATAATGCCAGAGACCTTCCATAACTGAGCTGTCAAATATAAACCAAGCTTCGTCAGGGGTGAACAGGAGTGGTGACAGTTCCAACAATTTCTGGTCAGTGACATCTGCTCTGCCTGTACCCCAAATTATTCGTGGAATCCACTACTGTTCGTCGGTAACTACATATAAAATGTCGGCAACGTGACTAAAGAGTTTTAACTGTTCAAAAAATTATTAAATGAAACTGAGGTTTTTCCTAAAGTTCCAAACAACACTACCATCGGAAACACATTCATTTTGACTATCCCGTGCTGCGATCAACGATGCTTTACAGCCAAACTGGCAAATTGTAGATAACTATAAATAAACAGAGCACTCTATGCCTTGAAAAGATAAAAGCTATGGCTAACTTCGAAGTGTCGTACAGGTTTGCCAATTCAAGAAGACTGCCAAGGAAATCAATACTGTCGGCACTCATACATGACGTGACGAGCAAGACGATGACGATTTTGACATCATTTTAACATTAAATAGTAGTGCTGTCCCAGGAATGAAAAACAGGGAAGTTGCCTGCATGAAGGGGTTGGTAAATTAGTTCATTCGAATTTCCAAGTTTCACGTAGCTTCGACAATTCATTACGGTTGTTAAGGAGCGAGTGACAGGTACTAGCCATGTCCGAAGTGTCGTCTTAGTTTGCGAATCAAGATGACTGCCCCTCCCTTTCCCTCAGGAGAAAACGGACATCCACACACCAGCGTTTCCACGTTTAGGGATTTTGCCCTTTTCTAGCGTGAAACGTCTCATATTTTGTGTGATTTAGGGCTATTTTATTTTGACAGGGAGTTAGGGAAATCTGGAAAAAACTCTAATTTACTGGACATAAAATACCATTTCTTGATGGCATCACATGCCTGTCGTAGACTACCTAAAAATTTAGAAGATTTCTGCCGTAATATACCTTCTGTAGTGTCACCGCCAGACACCACACTTGCTAGGTGGTAGTCTTTCAAGCGGCCGCGGTCCGTTAGTATACGCCGGACCCGCATGTCACCACTATCAGTGATTGCAGACCGAGCGCCGCCACACGGCAAGTCTAGTCTAAAGAGACTCCCTAGCACTCGCCCCAGTTGTACAGCTGACTTTGCTAGCGATTGTTCACTATCTACGTACGCTGATTTCAGCTAAGTCATTTGCTACGACCTAGCAAGGCGCCATTTTCAGTTACTATAACTACTATCTTCAAGAATGTATTTTGAACAGATAACATTGTGAATCATGTACCGTCGAGAGCGACGTTCATCATTAATGGATTAAAGTTAAGTATCAAATTAATTACGTCCGCTTTCTGAATTCTCATTCCTTGTCATGTTCCATACCCCGCGTCAGTATAGTTCTTCCCTCCTCACGCCAGCCTGCGTGAGCTAAAACGCGTGCACTTCGGCCTCCACTCGTAACACTGTGTTGGCTCTTCTGCTGACACAAAACCTGCATAATTTTATATGAGCCTGATGCGAACAGAAACACTAAAGCACTTTCAAGATTGTGTCAAGGTACTTCAACATAAATTTGGCTGCCACTTCAAGCTTTTATCGACAGGATACTATATAGCAAAATGATACTCCGAAATTATTTTTCAGGAAAGCGAGTTTTGAGGATTCCTCTAATACTAATGATAGTATCTAAGACAGCATCTTGAACAGTGTTAACAACCTGTTTAGAAATGAATTACACTTCATAAGTTGAATCCTCTCTGTAAGCAATGATTTGAATATCTTCTTTCAATAGTTCGGGAGACGTT